>NC_071989.2:112260000-112885000 GCF_028885655.2 Pongo abelii | reverse complement strand
TTATTGAGATGGTTATATTTTAACCTCATATATATATATATATATATATATATATGCACATACACACATAGATTTACGTATTCTGATTTTTATTTTGTCAGTTTTCCTTTTACATATTTTGAAATAGTGATAATGGGTACATATGCATTTAGTTTTCATGTATCTTTTTGGTGGATTGTCCTTTTCACCATAAATCCCACTTTAGTAGTTATTCTAATTTAAAAGTTAATTTTGCTGCTCTTTTTTTTCTTTCTTTTTTTTTAATTTTATTATTATTATAGTTAAAGTTTTAGGGTACATGTGCACAATGTGCAGGTTAGTTACATATGTATACATGTGCCATGCTGGTGTGCTGCACCCATTAACTCGCCATTTAGCATTAGGTATATCTCCTAATGCTATCCCTCCCACCTCCCCCCACCCCACAACAGTCCCCAGAGTGTGATGTTCCCCTTCCTGTGTCCATGTGTTCTCATTGTTCAACTCCCATCTATGAGTGAGAACATGTAGTGTTTGGTTTTTTGTCCTTGCAATAGTTTACTGAGAATGATGATTTCCAATTTCATCCATGTCCCTACAAAGGACATGAACTCATCATTTTTTATGGCTGCATAGTATTCCATGGTGTATATGTGCCACATTTTCTTAATCCAGTCTATCATTGTTGGACATTTTTTTTCTTTCTTTTGGTCATGGTTTCCTAGAATACCTTCTACATCCTTTCTCTATCTTTCTATTCAAGTTGCTTTTAAAACAATGTTTATAAAAATATTTGCCTTTCAATTGGATCATCATATATTTAACTTTTAATGCAATTGTTGATATATTTGGGTTTATATTTGCCATCTCCCAATTTGCCTTATTTTCATTACACTTGTTTTATGGTTTTCTTCTTCTTTCTTTTCTTTTTTTAAGTACTGAAGCATTTTAAAAATTATTCAATTTTTCTTTTCCATTAGCCTGTTTTATATTCCAAGTTTTTAATAGCTATTTTGAATATTAAATATGCATCCTTCACTTATATTTTAATATAAATTCATGCTTCTAATTGCTCTTAAGCAATACAAAGCCTGAGAATTTTGTTATCCTAAGTGAAGGTCCTTAGATAAGCAGTCTTACCATCACTGTGAGCTGGTTAGAAATACAAATTCTCAGCCACCACCTCAGAACCAATGTATCAAAATCTGAATTTTTAACATGACACCAAGCGATTGAGTTGCTCCTAAATTTTGAGAAATATTCTCCTTCCTGCTTTTAACTTTATTACCATTTGCCTTTATTACCTACCTTTGCATTATTGATCCTACTATATAGATTTCTTTTTTCTTTTATTTTCTTTATTTTTTTTTTTTTTTTTTTTTGAGATGGTGTCTCACTCTGTCACCCAGGCTGGAGTGCAGTGGTGCGATCTCGGCTCACTGCAACCTCTGCCTCTTGGGTTCAAGCGATTCTCCCACCTCAGCCTCTCGAGTAGCAGGGATTACAGGCATGTACCAAAGTGCCCAGCTAATTTTTGTATTTTTAGTACAGATGGGGTTTCACCATGTTGGCCACGCTGGTCTCGAACTCCTAATCTCATGTGATCTGCCTGCCTCAGCCTCCCAAAGTGCTGGGATTACAGGTGTGAGCCACCACACCTGGCATATAGATTTCAGCTCTGGTGAAATTACTCATCTTTTCATCTACTTATTTAAATCACAAATATTTAAATGTTAGTGTCTGATATCTCTAATATCTGGGGCCTGGGGATAAATTTTCTCTTCCTATGTTTCTTTTTTTTTCTCTCACTTTGCTTAATATTCTTTCTATCAAGTGTTTGTTTTGATTATTGAATGCCAACATTATGTGTGGATAATTGTAGGTGCTCTGGATGATGCCATCTTCCTGTAGAGATGATTATCCTCTCCCCTAGCAGGCGCTGTAATCATAAATCTCCTCAACTTGTTCAGGGACTTTGCTTATCCAAAGGCTGCTTTAAAGTTTGCGTAAGGCTTGGTTTACCTTTCGTTCATCTCCACTTCTGAAATTCTAACAAAGAGCCTGAGGAATCTTGCTGGACTCCTGATTGATTCCTGAATTCCAATGCTTTGTCTCATCCACACCATGAAACTGATTAAAACTCCACGCAGCTGCAGCTTCTCAGACTGTTCTGTCAATGTTTGGAGAGTAAAATGGATGCTGAATTCAGCCTTCTTTGTTCTTTCCTCATTTCTGGAACCTCAGCATCTCAAATTCTAGATGACTCAAATTCAGGGAACCTCATATTCCAAATTTTGTCTCTCTATCCCTTTCTGATTTCCTAAAATGCTAATTGATTATTAGTGTTTCAGCAGCCATTCTTTCTGGGGGCTTATTGGGCATATTGTGTACTCTTGACTGAAGGCAAGAATCAGCCAATGCCACCAAAAGAAAAACAGTACGCAGATGATTGGACTTACATTATTGTGTTTCCCTTTTCTCCAGCATGTGTTTCCTCTAGTCTTACCTGTCTAAGCAGCTCTCCAAATCCCTCAACTGGATTACTATCATTGTAGCTGTTTAACGCAGATTTTAAGTTGTTCTTTGTTGGAATATTGGTGTTCCATAAGTCACTTCCTCATAAAGCAGAAGTTAGCCTAACATTAAGAAAAATTACCAAACCCTACAGCCTATATAGTGATTAATGTTCTGATAAAGATATTTTATCAGAATTTTGCCTTACACTTTTACTTAACCAGAGGTTCAAATGTTAGTAATTGAACTGTCCACACATAATAAGGTTCAATATGACACCACTTACCACTAGCAATGTGGCCCTTAATACCTTCACAGAGGTATGCAATCCAGCTCTAATATTCCATCTTAAAGTTGGAGGAGACTCCAAGTTGCAAGAGTGAGAGAAAAACAAAATAAAATAACAAAAACAAATATATTCATAAGTGAGCTAGCTTCAGCTTCCAAATAAAATGCAGCCCCTTACCAAATAAGGTAAGAACTCTTACAGATAGACTATGTGAAACTATCACATCTTGGAAAGAGAAGGGAGAGTTCTTTAATTGCCCCATCCCTTCTTTTATCTCCCATTGTTCCAACATCATCCAGTAGAGAATTAACACTGCTTTTCTGGGTTGTGATACCGACACTGTCTGGCACCATTCAGAATGTCTTGCCTGGGCCTGATCAAGCTATGGTGTTTTCCCACAGATAGAGTCTAAAAACACTGTGGTAAAGTCAAGAATTCATACCTTGGGAAACTGAGACAGCAAGTTAGGTGAAGTATCTGAGTTTCTCCTTTGAACAAGAGGTTGAGACCCAGGGAACAGGAGACTGATAACTTCTGGGAAGCTGCATGGACTGGATCTGGTAGAGGGCACAGCTGAAAGTACATATCTGGAATTAATCAGTACATTGATAATTAAATGGACTCTTACCCTGCCCTGGCCATAAACTCCCACTTTTAAACTAAGATCTGGCAACTGGAGCAGTAGCTTCTTTCTTTCTCAATTTCTTTCTTTCTTTCTTTCTTTCTTTCTTTCTTTCTTTTTCTTTCTTTCTTTCTCTCTTTCTTTCTTTTTCTTTCTTTTCTTTCTTCCTTCCTTCATTCCTTCCTTTTCCTTTCTCTCTCTCTTTCTTTCTTCCTCTTTCTTTCTTCTCCTTTCTTTCATCTATCTTTTCTTCTTTCTTTCTTTCCTTCTTCCCTCCCTTCCTTCCCTCCTTCCTTCCTCCTTTTCTTTTTTCTCTCTCTCTTTCTTTTTTTATTTCCCTCCTCTCTACCACTCACTCTTTCTTTCCCTCCCTCCCTTCCTTCTTTTCCTCTCTTTCTCCCTGTATTATTTTGTTCCTTTCTCTTTTTTTCTTTCTCTTCTTTCCTTCCTTCTTTTTCGTTTCTTCTATCCTCTCCTTGACAGTTTCTCTATCTGGCCTCTTTATCTTACTATAACTGACTCTTCATATCATTCAGATCCCAGCATATGTAATCTTCCCTAACATCTTTATAATATCTCTTTCCCCCACTTGCCAACCTGGCACTTTTATCCCTTTACATTGTTCTCTTCATGGCTTTTGTCACTATCTGTGAATTATTAAATATATGCAGGGTGTGTGTGTGTGTGTGTTTGTGTGTGTGTGTGTGTTTTCTTTCGCTCCTAGTATCAAGCAAGATGCATGATGGCAAGAATTTTGTCTGTCTTTTTGATGCTTCTATTTCTACATCCAAGGACAGAGCCTGAACATATTAGAATAGTAGAAGCTATGACATTATATCATTGAATTATGATTTCAATCCAATGAACAGGAATAACCTGAGAATAATTCAGAAAAATAAGCAAATAGATTAGTTAAATCAAATAAACTGTTGACACAATTTAGGAAGGGATAAGAGATTTGCAAACAGAATGAGATCTGAAAATCAAGTAATAGTTAAATTCAATTTACAGATGTGGCCCAAGACCCAACACCTTTGTTATTATATAGTCTTCATTTTAGTGACTGTAGAAGAGCCTCAAACAATCCCCACTCAAATTCCTTCTTTCCAGCCCAGATCTCTGGTTGATATGCAACTCAGCTAAGGAACACTGTAATGACATTTTTTGAGATATTATCATCAAACTTTTTGATTTTGTAATTATCTCTTTAGTGATTCAAGAAGTTTAGAATTAAATAGAGTGATGAAACAAATCAAATGCATAAATCTTTGGTATTCGTATTTGTATTTAAAGTTTATCAACACATTTTGTATACTTATTATATTTGGACTTAATTGTTTCATATAATTTCTCATAGTAAATTGTGATTCCATTTTCGAATTTGTAATTAAGTAATTGCTTTAGTCACTGAGTTGAAGTTTTAAAGATAACTTTACACTAAATTTGCAAAAACAATCACAGTTAAATATTTTTAAGCTTAATTTATTAGAATCTATGAGCTATTTAAGTTCTTGACAGAGTTTATTAGGTTAGTCAAATGATTAAAGGACCTGAAAAGACACAAATTATTAAAATAATCAATGCTGATAAAATTATATGTAAATCACAAATTACTAAACTGTACTTACCAGTGATAATTAAATTATATTAAATTATTGGAGATATTACTAAGATTTGTGGGTTGAATTTAAATGTTGAATCTGTTTTTTATTATATTACATTCAACAAATTAAGGATCAATTTTAAAAGTCAAGTTTTTAGGAATGAGTTGTTCTGTTTACAAAGACAACCATCAGTTATACCATGAAACTTATTTTAAAAGCACATATTAATTTTCAAGAAACATTTTTTGAATAAATCAATGAATGAATAATTTGTATTTTAGTACTTTGAGGATAGTGACCTTTACTTAACCAATCTGCAGAATCATCTATGGTGTTTGTTAACAACACAGATTGTAGAAGTTCCTTTATGTGGATTAACTAATTGAGTATATCTAGGTGGAATCCAGAAATCTCTCCTTTTTATTAATGTCTCATTTGGTTCTGACAATTAGCAAATTTGTGATACACTGCCCTAATGTACATTCCTGTACTGAATTTGCTTCCCATCCAGTCTGGGTCCGAAGTTTTTTTTATTAAGTTCCAAGTCTTATGCTACCGACCTTCCTGACACAACTATTTCCTTGAATGGGCACACACCCATGCTACTTGAGGCTCTGTCTTGCTAGCTGAGATTTCTTATTGTCCTTGATAGCAGATCTAATCTGACTTTCTGTCCTAGCATAAGAATCCTAGGTAATATGTTCAGATACATCAGCAGGCTGCTTACCAAGCTCACTTCATAATAGTTCTTTTTAATTTATGACAGCTGATTGGTGTCAGAAATAGGCATGAAAATAGTAAATTTGGATGGCAACTCATAGTAGAGTTTGACTTCTTTTGTGTCCTTCTCAGAGAAGTTCAGATAACATGAATGTTTATTTGAATATGTTCAAATTACAGTAAGGGTCTTGAGTTAATTTATTTTTTACACTTGTCTAAAAATAATTCAGTTTTTCCTTTTTGCAATAAAATCAAATACTTCATTCAACTGAAAATGAAGAAAATAACTTTCCAGGTTGGTGATGTTCCTAGGATGTGCTATTTGAGCATTAATAATTCTTTTTATAATTCATGGATCCTCATTTTGCTATGAAATGATACCCTTTCCTGTGTAAAATCACAGGTAAACATGCTTATTCAATAATCACCAGCCAGAGTTTACTCAGACAACGCAAGATTGGTTCTTAAAGTTATTGAAATCTATGCCATTTTCTGCTGTCACTTTATATTCAAAATACTTCATCTGAATCAGAACTGTGATTATTGAGGACTGTCTCTAATATCCTGCTGTCTGTCAGCAGAATTACTAAGGCTGAGTTGAATTTTTAAAATCCAGTGGCTTTTTTCTCAAAAAATAAAATGCATAAACCTATCATCTAAGATAAATGGGTTATCTAGTACCAGTGGATAAAAAAAAAGAAAGCCTTCTATCCATGAAGTCTTATATCCATGAAAGAGTGTCAGCACTCAATGTCCCAAATCACTTTAAATTGAATTCACCCCCATATTTCTCCTCACTTTCACCTTTTTATCAATATTGAAAGTACAATTCAGTTATTTTTATACTACATGTAAGAATATCTTTTGTTAATCATGTCATCTCCTAATTGAGGACAGAAAGATCAAGAAAGAAGTGCCTTATAGGATCACTGTAGCTGCAAATTTGCAGCACAGTAATTGCCCAACATGTGCTAACCAACTGTTCATCTCATCTACGCACACTCAGTCAGCAAGTAAGGAAGCAAAGAGGAGGAAAATAATCAATGGCAATCACATCTGTATTTTTATTCCCTTCAAATGCCATTGTCATCTCATTTATGGGAGAAAAACAAAAAGTCATTTAGAAAGTTATCAAAATAAAAAGGAGAAAAGGTGAAATTTAGAGACAGGAAATATTAATGCAAATTGAGGAGAAAGTTTAATTTCTTCAATATTGAATGAGTTTACTTTTGTAACAAGAAAGGGTAACAGTATGTTGTTGCAGTGAGGGTGGCTATTGCAATAGAAATCCGAAAGTATTGCATGATGAATTGAATCACGCTGTGTACATCAGCAGGAGATAAGCAGAGAAGCTGGATTAGGGATTTTTGTAATACACAGTTAGTCTGGTCATTACTATTATTAGATTTTGAACATAACCGAGAAAACAAGTACGGTTAACTGTTTAATAGTTTCTATACTAAATAAGGCTGATCATAATAATCATTAACTATCTAATATAGTTTTTTAGTGCACAGATTTGGAAGTGCCATTGTTTATACCAATGCTAAACTAAGCTCCAAGCCTCTATTATTCCATGTCATGCCATATTCATTTGCATATATACATATATATGTATATTTTCAGGCCTGAATTAATTTAAATAAAGACATGCATTCAAAGAGATCTGAAATTAACATCTCCATTAAAATGCCTCAAACATATATTCAAATTATAAAATTTGATTTTATGTGCTTATATCACTCAGGCATAAAGAGGTAAATTCACATGAATGCATGAGATGATAGGATTTATTTTCTTGTTTCAGGTTAAATAGAAGTGTCTTATTTAAAACATTTTGGAAAGGGGCGATTATTTGCTTCAGAGTTTTATTTGTTTTTTTTTTTTAGTTTTTTTGTTTATAATAATGATAAAGAATATCAGATCCTATGTTGTTTACATTTTGGGGAAAGATCTAGTAATAGTTAATGAATGTCAACATTTACTTTATGGCAATAACCTTAGAATAACTCTTCTTAATCATCATATTTCTTGGTCCTAATTTCTGGTATAATGTCAGGAGAGGGAGAGGGAAGAATGAACAGCAGCACATCCAGAGAAAACCTGAGCCAACTTTTAAGCATAACCTTAGTGTGGTTAGATCTTACTTTCTGTCTTTAATTTAAATTACCATGTCATTTGGTTCCTCATATAAGCACCACGCTTAAGTCCATCAGTATGGATGATGTTCCACATACGAAGTTTCCAGGTGTGCTAGACCATACACAGTTATCTGCAGGTCTACTGGATAACTACTTCTGTAAGGTGAAACTACTTTTTAACTAACATTTTCATAATTGATCACAACTCATGACTGATTATAATCTAGAGTGTTTACCTCTTAGATAGTAAATCCCCAGCCAATGAGTTGTCAGCCAGTTAGGTAATAATCTCTTTTACATTATTGAAATTATCGCATGGATTCTACTCTGTCTCTTTTTGGTAAAATTCTGTAGATGAGAGTCTGTAATTTTCTTCTTTAAAGCGAGAAAGGCACCTGTGGTTTAGACTTGCTCCTAATTTTGTCCAAAACACCTGTACCATTTCATTGTAGGTACCCTCTTCTATTGAAGTGAGCAATACACGTTTTCCCCCCTTGTAAAGATCTATTTCTGTCTCTAGCATTTTGCACCTATGAGTTCTGGATCCTTGGGAGACATAGGATTTTATTCTTCATAAAATGTTGATTTTAAAATAATTCTAGATTTATTTTTAAAGTTAAGATAGTAATGAGTCTTCATATGTCCAATACTCAGTTTCTCCTATTATTATCATCTAATTATTAAGGTACGTTTGTCACAATTAATGAACAAATATTGATACATTATTATTGACAAAAGTTCATAATTTATTCATTTTTTACTTTTTATCTAATATCTTTTTTCTATTCCAGAATCCCACTCAAGGTTACCACATTCTATTCGTCCTTTTGGCTTCTTGGCTTCCTCTTTTTGTAACAGTTTCTTAGGCTTCTCTTGTTTTCAATTACCTTGACAATTTTGCAGGGCACTGGTCAGTTTGTAGAATGTTCTTTAACTGAGATATTTAATGTTTTTATCATAATTAGACTGTGGTTATGAATTTTTTTGAGGTAAGGTGACATTTTTATCACCTTATATCAAGGGGACATACTATCAGTGTGGTTCAACATTGCTGCTATTAACCTTACTCAGGGGCTGAGATGTGTTTGTCAGGATTCTAGTTGTAAAGTTATTTTTGTTTAGCTTCTTTTCATACGGTACTCTTTGGAAGAAAGTCACTGGGTGAAGCTTACTTAAAGTGTGAGGATTTATGTTCTATCTCCTTGAAGGCAAAATACCTACATAAATTATTTGAGTTTTTGTTTTTTTTTGTTTTTTTTTTTTGAGACAGGGTCTCACTCTGTTGCCTAGCCTGGAGTGCTGTGGTGCAATCACTGCTCACTCCAGCCTTGACCTCCCTGAGCTCAGGTGATCCTCCCACCTCAGCCTCCTGAGTAGCTGGGACTGCAAGCATGAACCACCATGCCCAGCTAGTTTTTGTATTTTTTATTAATAGTAGAGATAGGGTTTTGCCATGTTGCCCAGCCTGATCTCAAACTCCTGAACTCAAGCAATCTGCTCGCCTTGGCCTCTAAAGTGCTGAGATTATAGGCATGAGCCACCTTGCCTGGCCAGGATTCTTCTACGTGAGGGATTTGTCTCTTCACCTCCATTTATATATTCAATCATTCACTCATTTTTATTAGAATTAAACTCATTTATTTTAATCTTTGGGTTACAGTCCTATATTAATTTTATTTATTTATATATTTTTACTCAGATTGTTCCAGTATGGGCATTTGAGAGCACTTTCAATTGCCTTCTTCGTTATTTGACACATCCTCAACATTGTGGCATTTTTGTTTATTTGTTTGAATACAATTTCTGGCATTATAACACTTAATTCTAGGCCGATCTAGAATATTTCCTGCCCCGGTTCCCAAATCAGCCATTTCTCTAGCAATCCCTAGCAGCTTTTTAGGAGAAACAAAGATCTGAATGTGCTCATTTATACTTGGCGTTATTGATTCTAGGCTCTCTCAGATGAAAAGGAAGAAAATATATGTGTACATCCTAATCCGTGTATATACATGTGTCTGTAAATATTTCTATGTAGCCATCTATATCTGTATTAAGCTAAACATCTATAAACATTCTATGTAACTATGTCTATCTTGAAATAACTCTAATTCATTACCACATGGATTATTTTAACTTCCTTCTTTTTCTTATCTATAGCCTCTCACTTCAACTGTGAGAAACCTAACTGCCAATATCTACCACTCCTTTACTTGTTTATTTTCTGTCTATAAATATAGTGGTTTCATAAATTGTAACGCATACTCTGTTGCGGAGGAACTTCATAAACTATAGTACAGTGCTTATGTAGAATTTATTTGCTTTTAGTATTAAAGATTTCACTCATTTTCAAAGTTACCAAGTCATCACCTTTTCTCCCACCCCCTTTTGTGAGGTTGTTTCATACATATGTAATACAATTATATTCCTTTTTCACATTTTGCATTATATCCTCACATCTGACCTCCAAAAATTATTTTTTCTAAGTTGCCTCTATTAAGTTTCACTGTTAGTGTTGTAAAGTTCTATTGGTTTTAACAATTGAATGACGTATATCTACCATTACCGTAATATATAGATTAGTTTCTCTACTCTAAAAATGTTCCCTTTTACCTATTTAACTCTCCTTCCCCTCTGTCGTATCTTTGGCAACCACTGTTCCGTTTAATGGTTCTATAGTTTTGCTTTCTACAGAATGTCATGTAAGTGGAATAATGCACTACATAGCCTTTTGAGACTTTTCTTTCACTTAGCACTATGCATTTAAGATTCATTCATGTCATTGTGTGGCTTAATAGCTCATACTTTTTGCAAATGAATATTTTTTCATTACAGGAATGCACCACAGTTTAGTTATAGATCCACCTATGGGAGTCATCTTAGTTGCCTCCGGTTTGGGGCAAATATAAATACGTTGTTATAAACATTCAGCTTCCAATGTTTGTGGGAACATAACTTTTTAATCAGTTGGGTAAATATCTAGGAATGCAATTGTTGGGTTATATGGGAAGGCTATGTTTAGCTTTGTTGAGAAACTGCCAAAATATCTTTCAAAGTGCCTGTACAATTTTGCCTTCCCACAAGCAATGAATTAGGGTCCCTGTTACTCTACAGCCTTACCAGCAATTGATATTGTCAGGAGTTTGTTTTTATTTTTGTTTCTGTTTTGTTTTGGTTTTATCATCATTCTAATAAGCTTGCAGTAGTATCTTATTATTTTAATTTGCATTTTCATATTAGCATCTTTTCATATGCTTATTTGCCATCTGTCTATCTGTTGTGGTGAGGTGTCTGTTCAGAACTTTTACTCCTTCTTTTAATTGGGTTGTTCATTTTCCTTTTGTTGACTTTTAAGTGTTGTTTTTACATTTTCGATACAAGTCCTTTATCAGATATGTGTTTGGAAATGATTTCTCCTGGTCTTTGGCTTGCCTATTGATTCTCTTAACAGTGTCTTTGGCAGAAGAGAAGTTTTCAATTTTAATAAAATCCAGCTAAGTTTTTTTGTGGTATTGTACGTAAAATGTCATTGCCAAATGTGAGATCACCTAAATTTTCTCCTTCTTCTTTCCTAAAAGCTATACAGTTTTGCATTTCATATATGGGTTTATTTTTAGTTCATTTTAGTGCAAATATTTAAGGTTATGTGTCTAGGCTCATTTTTTGCATATGGAACTCTCACTGTTTCAACATCATTTGTTTAAAGACTATTTTTTCTCTGTTGAATTGCTTTCGTGCCTTTGCAAAAATCAGTTGACGATATCTGTGCAGGTCTATTTTTGGACTATCTGTTCTATTCAATTGCCAATACCCTGCTGACTTGATTACTTTAGCTTTAGAAGAATTCTTGACAAAGATTAGTGTTAGTTCTCCAAATTTATTCTTCTTTAGTATTATGTTGACTATTCAATGATTTTGCCTTTTCTTATAAATTTTAGAATTTGTCAATATCTATAAAATATTGTCTGGGATTTTTACTTGGATTTTGTTAAATGTATAGATAAAGATGGAAAGAAGGCTGGGCTCATGCCTGTAATCCCAGCACTTTGGGAAGCTGAGGTAGAAAGATCACTTGAGCCCAGGAGTTTGAGACCAGCTTGGGCAACATGAGACTTCATCCCTATAAAAAAAAAATAAAAATAAAAAATAAAAATACTAGTTTCAGAGGTGGAGGTGCATGCCTATAGTTCTATCTACTCAGGAGGCTGAGGTGGGAAGATTGCTTGACCCCAGGAGTTCAAGACTGCAGTCAACTAAAGCAGGGATCTCCAACCCCAGGGCCAGGATGGGTACCAGTCTGTGGCTTGTCAGGAACCAGGCCGCACAGCAGGAGGTGGGAACAGCAAGCACTAAGGCCTGAGCTCCACCTCCTGTCAGATCAGCTGCTGCATTAGATTCTCAAAGGAGCAGCAACCCTGTTGTGAACTGTGCATGCTAGGGATCTAGGTTGCCTGCTCCTCATGAGAATCGAACTAATGCCTGATGATCTAAGGTGGAACAGTTTCATTGAAAGCATCCCCCATCCCCTGAGCTAAAGAAAAGAATTAACAAGATTGCCTTCCACTCCATGAACAAGGATGATCTCTTAGCTTATTTAGATTTTCTTTTTATTTTTTCTGTTCATTTATTTATTTATTTTGGAGACAGATTCTTGCTCTGTCACCCAGGCTGGAGAGCAATGGCATGATCTTGGCTCACTGCAACCTCCACCTTCTGGGTTCAAGCAATTCTCCTGCCTCAGCCTCCCAAAGTGCTGGGATTACAGGTGTGAGCCACTGCGCCTGGCCTTCTTTTAATTTTGTCATAAGTGTTTTTAAGGTTTTCTACATAGAGATCTTGTACTTCGTTTTCCTTATATTTATACCTAAGTATTTCTTCATCTTTGATGCTATTAAAAATGATATTTTTTTTTAATTTTTCATTCCAATTATTCATTGCTGGTTTATAGTAAAACAGTGGACTTTTTATATTGATCTGTATCCCCAAACATGCTATACTGTCTTATCAATTCTAGATTTTCTTTCTGTAGGTTCTTTTCTACACAAACACTCACAGAACCTGTGAAAAAAGATAGCTTTATTTCACCTATCCAATCTGTGTAGATTTTATCTATTTTTTCCTTGTTTTACTACACTAACCAGGACATCTGGTTGATGTTAACTAGGATTAGATAGTGTGTCTTTAGTGGCGTGGCATTTTTAATCACTTAAGTACAGCTTTTTCCAAAATAACTATTAATTTGGAAATAAATCCTTATGTATTGTAAAAAATTGTGTCTATATTCAAATTAGGGTTAAATTCAAGGAAATTTTAAATATTGATATTTTGCTGTGCTAAGAAATGAAATAAGATTATGGTCTTTATCATTTATTTTATATGTAGCCTACTTACAAGTATTAGAATAAATGTCTTTTTTTAAAATTTGACTATTGTAAAATTACACCCATTCACTTATGCTAAGGCAGAGATAGATTTCTGATAGCTATGTGATTTAAATCCTATTTGTTAAAAATACCCCTTGTGAGTTATATCCAGTGAAATTTGTCCTTATGTGCTGTATTTATGCTGGCATAAGCTGTGGCATATTTTTATGAAGTTTAAAATAATTTCATCTTCTTAGTTTTCTTTTCCTACATGAATTATAAAATAGAAATAAAAAAGTATAAAAGGGAAGATTTTCTGGGGAAAAAAATGCAATTCAAGTACGATTGCTCTAAATATACAAATTTTCTTTGACCAGTAAATGTTGGCAACATAATTTTTTTAACATTATACTCTAAAAGAAATCAATTCTTGCAATTTAAAAATAAGATTATTTCTATGAATTTTAGAAATTAAACTGTTTTCTGTGTTTTTATCTCCTCTGTGTTGTCAGTCTTTATTTAATGACAAAAACAGTCTTATTTTGTAATATCTCTGCTTTTATGAGCCTCTTTTCTGTTTGTAAGCAGCTGTTTTCTGGGGTGTTAGATGGACAATTTGGTGTTATGAAGAGGATAAGACAAAATATTTCTAGGAAATTCACTCCACATAACTGAAAACATTCTGAGATTGAATTTTTAACAAATCTCAGCAACTATTCCAATTATCTCAACTCTGAGCTAATAAGAAAAGCTATAGGATCCTGTTTTTCAGCCTGTGATCAGTTGATGGTATCATGTCACCCACAGAAAAAAAAAATATTTTAAGTTAAATGTTTAATATTGACAATTTATCAAAGAGGTGCATTTGTCCATTTTTATATTGCCTCTCCTTTGTGAAGCAAGTTATATTTTGAGTACCCATACTTGCCACTATGCCGTTCTATAAACACAAAAATGAGTAAGGATATGCTTCTAGTCATCCAAGGATGTCACGTATGCCAAGAGAGCTAGAAACAGATGTTAATCAGCACACTATATGTAAAGATTGCAAGACTTCACTGAGTATTATGGTTCCATCTGTGGTAATTATAAAAGTTGTTATAGATAAGGTATATCTCTGCTCTTAAGTATTTGAATTAAGAAAATAAATGTGAGTCTCTGTTGTATTATCTATAAAATGGCCTATTTAAATAATAGATGATTAAGGAAGGGAGAAACGCAGGTCTAAATTCAGTAGCCCAAAGGCTGCCCCAGCATATTAAAAGGTCAGATTTTTCTACCACTTGTTCAAGTTGCTGTTGTTGTTGTCCATCTGGATTAGGAAACTTGTAGGCAGATTTAGTTTTTCCCATATCTAAATGCTGACTGACAATGTGTCCGGAATTGGTGGGTTCTTGGTCTCACTGACTTCAAGAATGAAGCCGCGGACCCTCACGGTGAGTGCTGCAGTTCTTAAAGGCCGCATGTCCAGAGTTTGTTCCTTCTGATGTTCGGATGTGTTTGGAGTTTCTTCCTTCTGGTGGGGTTCGTGGTCTCGCTGGCTCGGGAGTGAAGCTGCGGACCTTCCCGGTGAGTGTTATAGCTCTTAGGGCGGCGTGTCTGGAGTTGCTCATTCCTCCTGGTGGGTTCGTGGTCTCGCTGGCTTCAGGAGTAACGCTGCAGACCTTCTCGGTGAGTGTTACAGCTCATAAAGGCAGTGTGGACCCAAAGAGTGAGCAGCAGCAAGATTTATTGCAAAGAGCGAAAGAACAAAGCTTCCACAATGTGGAAGGGGACCCCAGCAGGTTGCCACTGCTGGCTCCGGCAGCCTGCTTTTATTCTCTTATCTGGCCCCACCCACGTCCTGCTGATTGGTAGAGCCGAGTGGTCTGTTTTGACAGGGCACTGATTGGTGTGTTTATAAACCTTGAGCTAGATACAGAGTGCCGATTGGTGTATTTACAATCCCTTAGCTAGACATAAAGGTTCTCCAAGTCCCCACCAGAGTAGCTAGATACAGAGTGTCGATTGGTGCATTCACAAACCTTGATCTAGACACAGGGTGCTGATTGGTGTGTTTACAAACCTTGAGCTCCATACAGAGTGCCAGTTGGTGTATTTACAATCCCTGAGCTAGACATAAAGGTTCTCCACCTCCCCACCAAACTCAGGAGCCCAGCTGGCTTCACCCAGTGGATCCCACACTGGGGCTACAGGTAGAGCTGCCTGCCAGTCCCACACCGTGTGCCCGCACTCCTCAGCTGTTGGGTGGTGGATGGGACTGGGCGCCCTAGAGCAGGGGGCGGCACTTGTCGGGGAGGCTCGGGCTTCACAGGAGCCAACGGAGGCAGGGGATGGCTGGGGGATGGCTCAGGCATGGCGGGCTGCAGGTCCCCAGCCCTGCCCCACAGGGAGGCAGCTAAGGCCTGGCGAGAAATCGAGCACAGCACCTATGGGCCAGCACTGCTAGGGGACCCAGCACACCCTCTGCATCTGCTGGTCCGGGTGCTAAGCCCTCATTGCCCAGGGCGGGCAGGGCCGGCCAGGTGCTCGGAGTGTGGGGCCCGCCAAGCCCACACCCACCCGGAACTCACGCTGGCCCGCAAGCAGCGTGAGCAGCCCCGGTTCCCACTGGCGCAGCCCCGGTTCCGCCCAAGCCTCTCCCTCCACACCTCCCCGCAAGCTGAGGGAGCCGGCTCTGGCCTGGGCCAGCCCAGGAAGGGGCTCCGACAGTGCAGCAGCGGGCTGAAGGGCTCCTCAAGTGCCGCCAAAGTGGGAGCCCAGGCAGAGGAGGCGTCCAGAGCGAGGGCTGTGAGGGCTGCCAGCACACTGTCACCTCTCAATAACAGTTACTTATGCAGATAATCTACTGATTTCCTCATACTTAACTAAATAGGTATATATATTTTTATTCTTTTAAGTTTGAACAGACTCCCCAAATATTGCCAAATCTCAGATGCATTTTATGTGAATTCAGCCAATTGAAGTGATAGTCCAATTTTTATATTATAAATCCCATTAATCTATTCTCAATATAAAATTAAAATTATTTAATGTAACATTAATTTATTAAATATGACTGCAATATAAAACACAGGAACACAGTTTGCAGAGTAGTTGGAAGGTAGGGATTTGGGAAGCAAAGACAAGTAGACATGAGCCTGAAAACATCTACAACAGTGATCAACAAACTTTTTCTATAAAGGCACAGATAGCAAATATCTTACATTTTGTAGCTCATGGGTCTTCATCACAAATGGTTCTGTAATTGTAGTGCAGCCATAGACAATATGTAAATGAATGAATATGTTTGTCTTTTAGTAAAACTTTATTTATAAAATACTAAAATTTAAATGTTATTAACATTTTAATTTTAATTTTTTTTTTTTTTTTTTTTTTTTGAGACAGAGTCTCGCTCTGTCGCCCAGGCTGGAGTGCAGTGGTGCGATCTCGGCTCACTGCAAGCTCCACCCACCAGGTTCACGCCATTCTCCTGCCTCAGCCTCCTGAGTAGCTGGGACTACAGTCACCTGCCACCACGTCTGGCTAATTTTTTTTGTATTTTCAGTAGAGACGGGGTACTGTGTTAGCCAGGATGGTCTCGATCTCCTGACCTCGTGATCCGCCCACCTCGGCCTCCCAAAGTGCTGGGATTACAGGCGTGAGCCACCGCACCCAACCTTTAATTTTAAATTTTATTTAAATTTTCTGTGTTATGAATTTTTCTTATTTTGATGCATTTTAACTATTCAAAAATATGAAAGACATTCTTAGACAGCTAGAGATACAAATACAGACATTGAAATGGATTTCTTCTGAGTTATGATTTGCCTATCCCTAATATAATCCTAATATAATGATGTTTAATCATTACCTTGTACCTAGTGGGAAATTATTGAAGCATTTTATCCACTTTAAAAATTTATATCCTTGAATTGGTACCTTCAAAAAATTTACATTTAATAGGATTTTTAATATGTTCCTACTGAAGTCTGCATTTATTTTTGGTTGTTTTCTATTTTTCTTTCTCCTGTTTCTCTGTTTCTTCTTTCTTGCTTTTGTGTGTGCTACTGGAACATTTTGATATTTAATTTTTACTTAATCTGTAGTATTTCTGAGTGTCTCCATGTATAGCTGTTTTAGGATATATATTTTGGAACTTTACATGTATATTTAAGGTAATATATAATAATCTATTATATACGTAACACATGTAGTATATATTATATATGTACAAAATTATGGTTTACAGGTGTTAGCATTTTACAGAAAACATGCTTTTACCCCTCACCATTTATGATATAAGTATCTTAAATATTTTCTCTACATACGTTGAGAACTACAGCAGCAGTTGCTATAATTACTGCTTCAATTTTCTAACATAATTTAGAAACTCAAAAATACAAATAATTCTGTTATATTTATCTATATAAACATTTTTCTGTTCTTTTTCCTTCTTGTTTTTCTAGGATTACTTATTTTATCATTTTATTTATGTTTAGAGAACTTCCTCTATTCATTTTTTTTAGAATAAGTTCCCTGGTGACAAATTCAGTTTTTCTTTATCTGAGAACGTTTTTATTTCCCCATTCTCTGGGGGAGACATTTTGCTTTTCCAGAGAAAATAAAGAATATTTTCTCTGAATATAGAATTCTGGGTTGACAGTTCTTTTATTTCAAAAATTGAACTTTTGTTGTCTTGCCTCTATACTTTATTTCCTTTTTTTTTTTTTTTTTTTTTTTTTTTTTTTGTTGAGACGGAGTCTCTCTCTGTGACACAGGCTGGAGTGCAGTAGCGCATTCTGGGCTCACTGCAACCCCAGCCTCCCAGGTTAAAGGGATTCTCATGTCTCAGCCTCCTGAGTAGCTGGGATAACAGGTGCTCACCACCATGCCTAGATAATTTTTCTATTTTTAGTAGAGACAGGGTTTCACCATGTTGGCCAGGCTGGTCTCGAACTCCTGACCTCAAATGATCCACCCACCTTGGCCTCCCAAAGTGCTGAGATTACAGGCCTGAGCCACCACACCAGGCCCATGGTTTTTGATAAGAAAATCACTTATTTGAGGTGTTTTTTTTTCAGCATAAATAAGGTGTCTCTTCTCTCTCCTTTCAAATATTTCTTTTTACTCATCAGTTTTAGCTGTTTACATATGATGTGACTTAGTGTAGGTTTATTTAAATTTATCGTGCTTGAGAAATACCATTTGACCCAGCAATTCCATTACTAGATATATGCCCAAAGGAATATAAATCACTCTATTATAAAGGTAAATGCACATGTGTGTTCATTGCAAAACTATTCACAATGGTAAAGACATGGAATCAACTCAAATGCCCATCAATGATAGACTGGATAAAGAAAATGTGATACATATACACCATGTAATACTATGCAGCCATAAAAAGAATGAGACAATGTCCTTTTCAGGGACATGAGTAGAGCTGGAAGCCATTATCCCCAGCAAACTAACACTGGCATAGAAAACCAAACATCGCCTGTTCTCATAAGTGGGAGCTGATTGATGAGAGCACATGGGCAACGGCACTCACTGAGCACTTGTTGAGGGGAATGGTGGTAGGGAGAGCATCAGGAAGAATAGCTAATGGATTCTGGGCTTAATACCCAGGTAAGGGGATGACCTCTGCGGTAAACCACCATGACACATGTTTACCTATGTAACAAACCTGCATGTCCTGCAAATGTACGCCTGAACTTAAAATAAAGGTTGATGAACTTACAATGTTGTTTTGACTCTTATCATGTCATAACAAACTATTCCAGAACTTAGTGGCATAAAGCAGCCATTCAGAGTTTCTGTGGGTTAGGACTTTAGAAGGGCACCAAATTAAAAAAATAAATAAATAAATTTATCCTGCTTGGGGTTCACTTGGTTTCTTTATCTGTAGCTTTGTGTCTTTTGCCCAATTAAATAATATTTAAGCATTATTTTTTCAAGTAGCTTTTAATTCTCACCTTCTTTCTTTTCTCCTTTCAGAACTCTGACACCATAAATGCCAGTTATTTTAGTAACACAGGTCCCACAGTTTTTTAAATTATTTTTTTAATTTAATTATTCTTCTATCTTCAGTTTTACTGATTCTTTCCTCTATCCTTTCCATTGGTTATTGCATTTTCCAGTTCTATAATTTCCATTTAATTCTTCTAACTCTTTGCTCAGACTTTTTATCTTACCATTTGTTTCATATGTTCTTGTAATTGTTTGTTACAGCATATTATGATGATTAAAGTCCTCATCAAATAATTTCAATACAACATACTTCACTTTATTCACTTCATAGATATTATGTTTTTTATAAATTGAAGGTTTGTGGCAACCATGCTGTAAGCAAGTCTGTCGGCACCATTTTTCTAACAGCATATGCTCACTTTGTGCCACTGTGTCATATTTGGCAATTCTCTCATTTCAAACTTTTTCATCATTATTATATCTGTTATGATGATCTGGGATTAGTGATCTTTGATATAACTATTGTATTCGTTTTGGGGTGCAGTGGACCATCCCCATAGAAGACAGCAAACTTAGTTGATAAATGTTACTTGTGTTCTGACTACTCCAGCAATTGACCACTCCTTAATCTTGCTCCCTCTTTCCAGGCCTCCTATTACTTGAACTTTAAGTGTTAAGTTGAAAGGAAGAGTTGCCTGTGTCTTACTTTAAAAGCTGAAAATAATTATGTTTAGTGAGAAAAGACATATTGAAAGCTCAGATAGATGGAAAGCTAGCCTCTTGTGCCAACAGTTAGCCAACTTGTAAATGCCAAAATATATATATATATAAAGAAATTAACATGCTAATCCAGTGAACACACAAATGATAAGAAAGAAAAACAGCTTTATTGATGGATATAAAGAAAGTTCCTGTGATCTAAATAGAAGATCAGATAAGCTACAACGTTCTCTAAACCAAAGCTGTTTATTGTTTATATCAGAAAACGTTTGTCCAGGACAAGTATTAAACTAGACAGGAATCCCAATCATATGTTGAAGTTTCTATTACTCTACCCATTCTACAGATGATGAAACTGAAATTTATTTAGGGGTCGGACTTGACTCTATATAAAGTATCTGACTATGAGATAATAAATAGGCAAAAATCATTAAAGAAAATGTGTTTCCTATTTCTATTTTGATAAGCTTTGTGGGATGCGAATTTTCCAATTTCTCTTGCTCTCACTAGGAAGTCCATTTGGGGACCACACAGGATGTTGCAGTCCTGATGGGAACTTCATTTGTCATCACTAGAAGCTTCCTTTGCTTAGGGCTTTGTAAAGTTAGAAGTGAATTAATTGAAAATAACCTGGTATATTTAAAATAATTACAATTATATGAAATTTATAAGCCAGTATGTTTAAACAAAAATACATATTTTAGGGACTATAAATAACATGTTACAGGGTCCAACTTTTAAACTTTCATTGTTCCCCTAGTAACCTTTCTATTCCCCAGGAATAGGGAAAATTGTAGCTAGTTGATTATTTTTAAGAAAATTATTTCTTTTCTTGTTCCATCAAAATTTCTCTTCTGGTCTAGGTTTAGCCTACCATTTTCTGTGTAGCATGATATTTGAGTTTGCTGTTGTTTATCAGGAGTTGACTTTTTGTTTTGAGGACAATAGTTCCATATGTGAAAAATGTTCATGCTTCAAGTAAGAACATATTATTTATATTATCTTTCTATTTTTAATTTCCCAGCAGTTATACAGATCCTGTGTCTCAAATATAGTTAACAATATGTGCTATAGAATTGTGCTGTGTTTTATAGCACTAGGAAGCTATTATTTTGTCCCCCTGTTCACCTTCCTTTCCTTGTAATGATGAGGAAAATCATGGGGAAAGCACATTTTAAAAGAAGTCTGAGCCAAAAATGAATCATCCATCGGGCAAAAACTACAGCTGTCATCTTACTTAGTGTGTTGTAGCAGTAAACCAGTAAACACACTTCTTGGCTACAGAACACCAGAGTTTTAATATTGAAACATTTTATGTCATAAATTATACAGTTGCACATTCAAAATTCCCTAGTTTAAAAATATTTGCATTTTTTTTCCCCGAAGATGGCAGATTAGAACCTTTTAGGATGCCTAAGCCATTTGGAAATAGCCAGACAGTGCATAACGATCAACTCTGTGAGCTTTAATTCAAGAAGGGAAATGGGAATCCACCAGAATCATGAAGGACATCCCAAATCCTGGGGAGGAGAATGTGGGCAAACAGCCCCTGCGAAGGCATCTGGCTGTTAAAAGTGAGTGAAGTCTTATTATGTGAGAGAGTCAGAGAACCTCCCTCATGATTCACCTTTCCACTGGGGATCTGAGCAACCCAGGACAAAGGAGAACACTGCGTTCCTCCTACGCCATGGAGGTAACTTGGGAGGCGGCTTGGAGACCCTGAGAAGGAAAGACACTAGGAAGAGCTGCAGGCATTTTCCCCAACCCAGGACCTACAGCAGGATGGCATTTTTAATCCAGGCACATATGCAGCCAGGCGCAAAGCCAGGCACAAAGCCATTATTTGGTGACCTGGCAGTGTGCCCATACCAGCATTGTAATCTCAGGCCAGAGATTGGAGCACTTGCTCTGGAAAGTGCCTGAGGACTAGGCACTAGAACTGTGCTGTCCCCCATCACAGGCCTGGAGTGGAAGGAGAGCTGCTGCAGCTCCGGTTTCTCCTAGATTATAAGACATGCAGCCAGGGCCAGCTTGATGACCAGTAACCAGTCTGGGTGTGTCCTTGCTGGGTGCTCCATTCTGCTCCCCAGACATCCTGGTGCAGCAGAGCCCTCTCCACTCCTCCCCCACGCAGAATTTCAGGCATTTGGAGTGCCACCTTGCCTAGATCAGCAGCCTGAGACACCCACTGTTTCTGTGCATAGATTATGGTGCATTGCAACCCTCTCTGCTCCACACCCAGGCAGATTTCTAGGCATTCAGAGCACCTGCTTGTCTGGGCCTGCAGCATGAGCTCCTATCCTTCCCGGGCGTAGATCTGCTGAAGCAGGGCCCTCCCTGTTCCACATCCACACATAACTCCAGACATTTAGAGTGCTCCCTTGCCTTAATCAGCAGCCTGAGATGCCCACCATTTCTGGTGCATGGATCATGGTGCAGAGAGGCCCTCTCTGTTCCACATCCAGGCACATCTCCAGACATCTGGAGTATTCACTCACATGAACTAGCAGCCCGAGTCACCCTATCCTTCCTGTGCAGAGATCCTGTTGCAGAGGGTCCCTCTCAACTTCAAGCCCAGACAAATCTCCAGGCACTTGGAGCACCTGCTCAACTGGCTCTGCAGCCTGAGCCACCTCACCCTCCCCATGCAGAGACTGTGGTGCACTGAAGCTTTATCCACTCCACACTTAGGCAGATCTCCAGCCAGTCAGAGCACCCAGTCACTCAGATCAGCAGCCTGAACCACCCAGATCTTCCTATACAGAGACCATGGTGAAGTGGGGCCCTTTCTACTCCATACCCAAGCAGACCTCCAACATTAGGAGTTTAGGCTGTACCCACTCCCCCTCACTGCTCCTGTGCAGAGAACTTGAGGTAGGGTTGGGGGAGAGAGAGAGGAAAAAGAGAGAGAGAAAGAGAGAGAGGAGGGAGAGAGAGAGAGAGAGAGAGACTATACTGCAGAACCTTGAGCATAAACAGCATTTATATGAATGTGGTTACTTTCTCCTTCCTTCCCGCTTGTTGAGGAATGTGTCTTTAGCCTTAACTTGTGAGTGTAGACCAATGTGTGCTTTAAACCTGAGGTTTCTGAAACTAATTACACCGTCCAGGGTCTTCAATGTGCTGCTTGAGTTGAAATACAACTGCTAGGAAAAATAAAAACTTAGGTATTATCTTACCTGGGCAAGTTATAGGGCAGTACGTTGCTAAGTGCCACCTGAGTAAAAGGATTTATTGACATGGAAACTACTATAATTCACTCACGTTTTATTATAAGTTCAGCATGTTTTATAGTTTCCTTATACTTTCAGATAAAAAAATCTCTTTTTGAAGTTACTGTAAAACACATGGAAGAACATTGAGTTTGACAGGTGACCTCTAATAAAAACAACAAAAAAAGCAAAAACAAACAAACAAAGAAAAACACTTTTAGAATATATAAAGGATAAAATGCAAAAGTATTTTATAAAATTTTGTGGAAAAGGACATTCACTAGAAGACACATGCATTTGGCTCTCTAAAAATTCAAAACATGAGACAAAGGACAAAGCCAGGGAGTCTATTTGATGCTTCCTGTCTCTATAGAAACTGCTTTATTGATACCCACCCCTTTTCTATTTCTATGGTTACAGAACACAGAAGACCCTTAGAAAGCAAAAGGATAAAGAGATACGTCTCTTAAGTGTCCACGGTGGTGAGTGGAGCCTGATGATAATAAGAAGGATGGATGCTCATGAATTCTTGACAATTTCTTAGAGTTATGGAAAAATGTTTAAGTCAGGGCTTAAGCTCAGAAGACAAAGATGTCTTGTTCACAAGTGAGAACACCATTAAGCTAAACTGAATTCATAAGATGAATTTACTGTGACCTCACGTGAGTTATTTTACATGCATACCTTAGTAGGTTTTGACAAATGAAGCAGAATAAAAGTTTTAAAAGTTTAATAAAAAAAAACTAATGTGTTCTTTTTTATATTTATACACTGGTGTCTCATTTTCTTCATTAAACTGCTACATAGAAGAAAATAACATAATGTTTGGTACTTGGAGGAAATAAGATGGAATCAAATACATACATAGAGACTACTTTAGACGTTTAGTTGTTCTTTGTTTCTAGCTTCTCCAGGTAAATTTATTCTTGAATTTTTTTTTCTCTAAAACACCAAAAGTTTAGATGGTAAAAAGAGAAGAGAAGAAAAGGAGTCAGACAATTTCAATACTTTAGTAGTGAGAGAATGAAATTATTCACAGCCAGATAGGTTCTTAGCTTTTCTTCCCCATTGACATATGCCAAACATAATAGTGACAAAGAAATGAAGGACAAAGACATTTTGTGCCATCTCCTGAATTATTTCCTACAATTCCTTTAAAGTTAAAATTACTTAACATTGCAGGGGAAAATGAATCGGAAGTCACATGGCGAATTAAATAGTATAGAGTACACTTACTGACGTACTCTGCTACTGAAAGTACCAGCTCAGTTGGAAGTGAGCAGTCATCTAAGGTCTATGTGCTCTATTCTGTGTAGTCGACAGAAATCTCATGAAAATAATAAGATGGGTTTATTCTTCTTTAAACAGAAGGGCTTTATTCTGTACGTGTGTATGTTTGTGTGTGTGTGTGTGTGTGTGTGTGTGTGTGATTTTTTCAGGTGAACCTTCTTTGTGAAGGATTATTGATTTATGACCATATTTATAACACCTTTGTCTTAACATTTTCTCCATGAATTAACTCCTTCTAGTTTTGAAGGAATAAAAACAACTCTTGTGGAAGATTTGCCATCTTGCCTTCTTTTCCACTTATGCATACTTCAGTGGAACAGTTTTCCTGGGAGGAGACAGTGAGATTTCACACTCTCAGATCTGAGGAAATGAGGTAGCTGTGGCAATGATAATAGGACCAGGTGTAGAAGGTAAATAATGTGCCTTTTTAAATTGGCGTGATGGGGAATGGCAAAGCCTTCTTGAAATGCGAAAATGTCTAATTGGTGTCCACAGAAAGTTTCACTCAATAAAACATTTTAAGTCAGGATGTGATCATTTTTATCAGTCATTGATGAAAAAGGTAATTTTGAAAATAAGTCCAGTTAAGAAAGCAAGAACAAATATGCCAGCCTTTTTCTTCCTTATATGAGACACTAATATGAGAAAATTAATCAAATCACATTAATGTCTCCTTGCTCAATGCAAATTCCTTATTCTTATTTTGTGCAGTTTTAGAGTTGAGTGAGATAAGATTGTACCTGTGCCATAATATTTACTTCATTATTTGAGGACAAAACTAGTCAATTTTTACAGAAAAAAAAAATCAGTAAAACTGGCCATTTGATATAAGTCTTCAATTCAGACAAAAAGTTATGTTAGTAGTTTCTCCAGAAATAGTTCCATATATGTCTATGCCTGCATTTAAATTTTTGTGATAGCTTTAAAACCCTTCAGATATTTTATTTTTTTAATTATACTTTAAGTTTTAGGGTACATGTGCACAAGGTGCAGGTTAGTTACATATGTATACATGTGCCATGTTGCTGTGCTGCGCCCAGTACTCGTCATTTAATATTAGGTATATCTCCAAATGCTATCCCTCCCCCATCCCCCTACCCCACAACAGGCCCTACTCCACCAACAGGTGTGTGATGTTCCCCTTCATTTATAATTAAAATTGTGCATTCATTGTATGTATATCATTAATGAAGAAATTTTAAATTGGTTAATTCATATGATCAATGTTGCTAAAATAATCATCTACATGTTTTGTATTATACCAAAATTACAAATTTATTTATAATCTTAAAATCTGAAAAATGGGCAAGAAGAGTGATATCTGAATTTTTACATGTGAACTCCAGGACTTCTTCAAATAGGTATTCCAATAAAAACATTTGGTTTTGCCTTCCTATTCCAATATTTTTATCTAGATCTTATTTTGAAATTCATCATGAGTCAATATGACTGTGGGTATGATATTTGTGGTGTGCATGTCATTGCTTATTCAACAAATAACTTATCACTATGACCATTTAGCCCATTATTTGTCTTTATGGTTGGCTTTCTATAAGGCAATAAAAATTTCATGTGTTGTGAAATAAAAAAATTCAAGTTCAAGTAAAGGTTTTACCCTTCATCAGATTACAAAAATCTTTCTTTCCTCTAAACGACTTATCAATTTGTTAATTTTCAAAATTGTAAAACATGTGGCCAAACTAAGGATAGTATGGGGTGATGAAATGGAAAAGAGTGGACTTGAGTGGGGTAGTCCTGCTGTTTGAATCTGGCTTTTCCAGTTCCTTACTGAGAGATTTTGGCCTCACCAGTTATGTTGCCAATTTTTGATTTGCTCACCAAACTAGAAGAAACAACATCTATTTAGGAAGATCTATAAAAACATAACCAATAATCCAGAGTATGATACATGTTCAATAACTGTTAGACCAAATATCATATACTTTTAATTTAATTAGATAAAGTTTTCCATGAATTTCCTCTCCATGTTGTAAGGGAGAGGAAAGGAAAGAAACCTAATATATATGGACCATTTACTGTACTCCAGCCACTGCGCTAAAGTTAGAACTTTGATTTCTAATTCAGGGCACATGGGATAATTTGGACACTCAGGTTAAATAAAACACTACAGTGTTTCTGCTGAACCTCCTCCTCGGCAAAGCTAAGTTCATGGTGTTAACAAATAGGCCATATATCCCATGTCTTTCTCTAGACATAAAATTTCCAGAACTTCAGTTGCTGCCACAACAAAAATGAACACAACTGTGTTTTTCTGGATGTGTCAGTCCCCTTCCTGTTAACTGGACCAAGGCTATCATTTCATGGCCATTCGGGGCTTGGGGAGAGTGGAGGGTAAGACACACCTCTCTTTATCTCCCCAGCCCCCACAAAATTTCTTCTCTAAGACTCTCTGTGCTCAAATATTTCTCTTTTTAATAATAATCTCTCTATATATACTATAATACAGATTATTTAATAATCTACATATAATAATTAGATATGTATATGTGTATCTCCAATATATAGAATTATAAATTATATATTATGGATATTACTATATGATTATGTTATATAATTATATATAAATTATATATTATATATTTTATATATAACACATAACAATTTTATATTATATAATATTATATATAATATATTTTTGTATATAAATTATATATTATATTACATATTATATAATATACAATATAGGATATTATAATAATTATAAATTAATACATATATTTTATATAATTATATAATTATAATTATGAATTATATATTATAATTAATATTATATAATAATTACATATATATATATATCTCCCCAACCTTAGGTATTTTTATGTGTGATATCACCTTTAATAACTTTTCATACCTCAGACTGCCTCCTAAATTGCCCTTTTAGGAACAAAAAGAAAATATTATTATTAACCACAATGCCAGTTCTGTACAATTAATCTACTAGATCTTACAAGGCTGGAAGAACTGAAGCATTTGAATTGAGGATAATCTTCTAAAATGAGAAAATAGAATGTAACTGTTTCTGGAGGCTATTACATGTAATTGAGATCGAGTTTTGTTTACCAGTGCTAACAAATAGGAAGTAATAAGTACGGAATGAATAATCTTAGGCTATAACCCACAAAAAGCGAATAACTAAGCGTCATTCTTTGGATTTAAAACCCTCGATTTTTGTGGGTATGTTAATGTACCTCGCTTTCATCTAATATTCTGTACAAATCTATCTGACGTTAAAACCTGTTCTTTTCTGGGTTCATACAGATCTACTAATTAAGAAAAGGTACTGACTGGATATATAGATATTTCTTCCCTATTTTAATCAATGTTGAAGATAATTTATCAGAGAAGCAATAAAATAGTAATGTGGCCTTATGAAAGTCATGAATTCAGATTATTACCATTTTTTGATCTTAGTAGATAAATATTTTTTGTATTATTCAAAAAATATATGAATAGCTTTTCCTGAACCCACCATTGCTGCATCTCTAGGAATTTTCCTTAAGGACTTTGTATGCCTTGCGTCACTTAATCCTTATAAACTGCCAGATTTAGCAAATAAAAGTAGTGGATGCCTAGTAACACTTGATTTTCAGATAGACAGCTTATTAATTAATTAATTTTTGACACAGGGTCTCACTCTCTCATCTAAGCTGGAGTACAGTGGCACAATCATGGCTCACCGCAGCCTCAACCTCCCAAGCTCAAGTGATTCCTCAGCCTCAGCCTCATGAGTAGCTGGAATTACAGGGGTGGCTAATTTTTGTATTTTTCATAGAGACAGGGTTTCACCATGTTGCCCCAGGTTGGTCTCGGACTTCTGGGTTCAAGCGATCCACCTACCTTGGCCTCCCAAAGTTCTGGAATTACTGGAGTGAGCCACCATGCACAGCAACATTTTCTTTTTTTTTTTTAATTACAGGTATGTCCCACGCCATTTTGGGCATGTATACATTACAAAATACTACTTGTTTTTCTGAAATTCAAATGTAACTTGGTATCCTATATTTTATTTTGCAACCCTAAAACTACTTCATTGGTCAGCCACTGTTACTGATCATCCCCATTTTAAATAAAAGAAATTGAGATACACAGTGATTGTCACTTGCTCAGTGTTACATGGATTTTAGTATGGATTAAAATCCAACTAGTTTTATAGTCTGGTTTCCTGGTTCATATTCCCAACCATTTCACCACTTTCTCTCTCAGTATCTACTCCTATGAGTTTTAAGAC
Source organism: Pongo abelii (assembly GCF_028885655.2). Taxonomy (NCBI): domain Eukaryota; kingdom Metazoa; phylum Chordata; class Mammalia; order Primates; family Hominidae; genus Pongo; species Pongo abelii. Next base: position 112,856,348 of record NC_071989.2, on the reverse strand, counting down.
TGCCTGATATTATCACTGTGGTTCCTCTCAAATCCAACCCTCCATGACCTAATTCTATTTATCAAGGTAAAAAGGGGCTTATCCTTTAAAAGCTTATTCTACCTTATCACTCCAAAATGAATGCCATTATTTTGACAGCATCAGTAAAATATCACTAATATAAATAAGGTCTACATTTCTCTTGAAAAACTTTCCAGAGATCAATGTGGCATAACTAGCCAATCACTGTATCAGAAGAACTGATTTTTGTAACTTATTCGGTGAACCTTGCAGCTTCTCTCCAAAGTTTACCTGCGAATTACTACCTATTTACTTATAAAAATGCTAATCCAATATACATGGATTTAAAAACACAGGGAAATTCCTCTTCAATTACCACAATGGTTCATTCTCTTCACTGTAAAAAGGATGCAGTCCATGACAGACAGAGTAGCCTGTGGAATTGAAAATTAAAAGGAAAAAGGACCTCCTTGTTATGTAAAAAGTAGTTTTATTCAGTAGAGTGCTGGGTAAGGGTGGTAAAATGTGTTCCACATTGTCTGGGTGCAGTAAAAGATTTTCATTTATCTTGTCTAGGATCACTTTAGGCAGCTCCAAGTGACAATTTTCACACCATTAATTCATTGATATGGGTCCAAGATCCCCTATTTATCTGTAATGGAGACAGCATAGAGGGTGATACAGACTCTTCACCTAGTGTGGTCAATTGGGGAACTGACCAATGTCTGAGGTCCAGAAACGTTACCTACTGATAGTAGAGACAATTGTCCCATGCTAAAGACAAAACAAGAAAAAATTATAAATATTCTGGTTACAGGCTGTATAAGGTGTTCAAGAGAAATCTGCAGATACAGACTGGACAGTCTGTGGGTCTGAGTGACTGCCAATCATACCCGAGATACTAGTGTTAGATGGTACTTTCTAGGGCAGTGGCAAGAGCCAAAGACTTGACAACTCTGTTCCCTGCCCTGGAAAACTGGCTACTCTTGCTGCCTTGGATGAAAAAGAAGACCTCACAATAAGGTACAACTAAGCTTAGAGGACAAGAAATCATGTTTAGTAATGAAAATCATTGTTCTCATCTGATTTGCTATTTTATACCTTCACTATTCTACTGGAGTGATTTTTATATTTTCTCTTTCCTACAGTAATATTTCAATCATGTACATATGAGACACATTGTCTAGGATCCCAAATAATAAATGTTGTTTTGATAAAATACACTGCTGGTCATGCACAACACCTAGATGACTATAATCTCTTTTTCTCCTACATTAGAAAGCATGTCTGAGTGTATGAGTGAGAAACACTTAAAGTGATAGTCTTATAGAATTACTAATTTATTTTTTAAAGGAAAATATTTGCTGATTGTTAGCATAAAAGCATTGCAATGTGATGACACAAACATCATAATACCTAGAATAAGAGCCACTATGTATAAAAGTAGGAAGCTACCCATAAAATTATGATAGTTCTCTGCTTAAAATCCTCCAAAGACTCCCTCTAAAGTCATCACAGTTCATTAGACATGCAAAGCCCTTTATAATGTGGCCACAACTTCTCTCTCCAGTCTTTCTTCTTTCACTTTCTCCTATGCTTCCCTGGCCCCAGGAGAAGAAGAAGAAAAAAAAAAAAAAAAAAACAAAAAACTGGCTATGTCTGAATTACATCACGTAATTTAATTTTTAGGGCCTTTGCTTGTATTTTCCTATCTACTTGAATCACCCTTTCGCTATATTCTATGCATACTCATCTTTCAAAACTTAACCCGAATGTTACTTTCTTCATGATATTTGCATGCCTCAAAATAATTTTTTCTCAGTGCTCACATAAAATTTCTTAGAGCTCTGCTTGAATAATAGCATTGTTTGTTGATAAATTCTTTGATATTACATAATGAAATCTGTTGTGATGGGATTAAAATGTATTTCTCATTATATCTCTAACATGATGTATGTGATTTAGAAGTTGTTTAATGAATGTTTGTTAAAATAGTAACTAAATGGCAAACAATTATGTACTAATCTCAGACTATCACCAAATACATACCACTTATAAGCAAGGAAATTCTACAATACTTATCATTTCACAGTTAATAGGGACTAAAAAATAATTTTGAGGATCAATAAATTAGTTAATTATGTGATTGGGGTGAAATATGGAAACAGTATAGTTTAAAGAAGAAAGCATGGTCTTTGAACTAGACAATTAGATTTTCATCTGAATTTCTCCACTTTTGGTTGTGAAGTCAATAAGTAATTATTTGACATCTTTGAGGTTCCTTTTTGTTGTCTTGAGAAGAAGAAGAAGAAGAAGAAGAGGAGGAGGAGGAGGAGAGGAAATATCAGCGAACCCAGTTGCTGGTACATAGTAGGTGATCATTAAATATGAATTCACTTTCCCTTTCCTGAGTTCTTCTGAGCTAAATGTGTAAACAGAATGACCCATGATGATGGAACATAGCAGGTTAAAGCTGTCTAGAAATAGGGAAGTAAAAGGAAAATACAGAATATGTAGAAATTAAGTTATTTGATCATGAGGATAATAAGATAAAATATGCCAAAATAGATTTAAACCATTTTAAATGCTTACTTTTGTATTCTAATGTTGCCTTTTCCTAAATCCAATTTTATAATATTCTAGTTTCAGGTGCAAAATAGAATATTAAAATTCTCTTGGCATGTTTGCAATGTTTCTTTTATTATCACACCCAGTATCATTCTTTATTGCAATGACTCCACGTAGAAGCCAGCCTCTTCATAGTTTCTTCTTTTGGAAACTATGTCAGCCTCTCTGAATCTCTCTGACTATCACATTCATCTTGAGCTTTCCAGTATGTTATATAAAACAATACTAGCACCTTCTGTTTGATGTAGACAAAAATGACAGGATGAAAAGCTGACTATGAGACAAACTCCTGGCTCATTTGTAAAATAATAAAACACTTTCAGCTGCTTTGTAGATAAACATTTTGAAACAAAGCATAGCTTCAGTCTCTTTTATACTAATTTTGTTTCTTTAGCATTTAGAGGTCTGAACAGGACTCATGATAAAAGTGACATTTTTGGTAGTTAATTCACTACCTACTTCATTGACTTCTACTTGATAGGAAAAGAATGTCTAGACAGGAAAACTTTCTTTTCATTAAGAGATTAGGAACTTGGATTAAATATTAAGAAATAATTTATGATTCTGGCTGGTCACAGTGGCTTATGCCTGTAATCCCAGCACTTTTGGAGGCTGAGGTGGGTGGATCACTTGAGGTCAGGAGTTCAAGACCAGACTGGCCAACCCAATCTCTCCTAAAAATACAAAAATTAGCCAGGTATGGTGGAGGGTGACTGTAATCCCAGCTACTCAGGAGGCTGAGGCAGGAGAATAGTTTAAACCTGGGAGGCAGTGAGCCTCCCAGGTTGCAGTGAGCCGAGATTGCGCCATTGCACTCCAGCCTGGGCAACAGAGCAACACTGTCTAAAAACATAAAAAGAAATCATTTATGATTCTGAAGGATTAAAAGATAAAAGATTAAGTATAATCAACAATCTAAATAGTCTATATACAACTTGACTACAGTGATTTAAGTATTCAGACAAATACTATTATCAGGAAATGATCTCAGGTTTAGGCAAATAGGTATATCTTAACTTATGGGAATTAGGAAACCCAGTAGCTGTTCTCTTGAGGGTAACCAGAAAGGCTGTTCCACATTTACCTGTACTTACCTTACAAGGCTAAACCCTTGAATTTTCTAAAAGTTTCTAGAATATGGTTCTCTATAAACAAAGAATGTCAATAACATTATAATATCAAATATCATTGGAAGTTTATTTTTAGCATGCTGTGCATTTATATTCCAGGAGAGGACTCTAAGGAGCATCTATAGAGGGATATCATAAAACTTACTGTGTGGCCTAACATTTATTGAAACCTCAGTTACAGAACAAGAAGGCATAGACACATTTTCCCCTAATTGTAAGTGCTATGTACAACTAAAAACCCCGGAAGTAGGGGAGAAGGAAACAAAAGAACTCCAAAGGGTGGTAGGCAGAATGCAAACTGATTTGGGATCCAAGCATTGCAGAAAATGGTCTCTGGGTCCGAGATTTTCCAACACTCAAACTAGAAACAAAAGGCATTCCAGGTAGGCCCATTTCTCTCTCTCAGGCAAAATGGGAACTGTACATAAAACACCATGTTAGCCCCGGCATATTTAGCAAGGGAAATTGATTGGGAGCTCCACTAACAATAAGTAGTCAGAGTGAATACTCTCTTTCCTTACTAGTCCTGTGAATTCCCTACTGGACCTAGAGATGCTGGAGAAGCTGATGAGATCACAGGGGAGGAGAGAGAAACCTGCAGGGAGATGTAGTGAATTATTATAGTTTTATGTTGCCTCAGGATCCATTTTGAATATAGGTTTAATTTTCTTATACCAAAAGCAGGACTTAGTCACCCTTGACAGTTTCCAGGTCTTTGCCTTCTCCCAGTTCCTCAGTATTGACAATCCAGATATCTACCTTATACAACCACATCCTGGTGATCAGTTTCCTATGAGACAGTTAGATCAGACTTACTTGATTTGTCTCACTCACTTCCATATCCTGTGTGGACTGTGCAGATGTGCCTCAGGGATCACCTCTCAGTCACAGTGTGTCTCCAAGGATCTCATACCTACTCGCTCAAAACCCAATTAAAATTCCCTGAGGAAAGCCTGCTTGGGTAATGCTTGGAACCCCAATAAAGGCTTCATCCAGCAGACCTCTCTCTCTTTAACTTGCTCCCCACCTGCTTGTTGAGAGTGCATGTCCCAGAAAGCAGCCCCCCTTCCTGCTGGACCTGCAAGGTATGCCACCCAACTTCTCTCTGGGAACTGTCAGTAATAAAACTGCTTCTGTTATCTTATGTGTTTTGTTGTCTTGCTTCCTCTGTGTTTTATCCGACCAACACACCTGAACCTAACTACTTTCCAAGTTAGGGCTCTGTTAGAGAGTGACTATATGGGTAGAAATAAACTGGACACAGGTCAGGCAAAAGCCACGAAAGGGTCTTCCAGAATAAACAAGTTTTCTTTGAGAGGGACACCTAGTCACAGGTTGACATTTAGGTATTAGACTGTTCTCCAGGATAGAGGTATCCCATGAAGGGCACACTCTAAACATACAAAACAATCTTCCTGAAGCCCTGTCGAGGTTATACTTTATATCCACTCTCAGGAGAGAAACCTCAAACTGAAATTAGAAATAAAAAATAGAGCAGAGGCCGGTCACAGTTGCTCACGCCTGTAATCCCAGCACTTTGGGAGGCCAAGGCAGGAGGATCACAAGGTCAAGAGATTGAGACCATCCTGGCTAACATGGTGAAAAACCGTCTCTACTAAAAATACAAAAAATTAGCCAGGCATGGTGGCACACACCTGTAGTCCCAGCTACTCGGGAGGCTGAGGCAGGAGAATCGCTTGAACCTGGGAAGTAGAGGTTGCAGGGAGCCGAGACTGTGCCACTGCACTCCAGCCTGAGTGACAGAGTGAGATTCTGCCTCAAAAAAAGAAAAAAAAAAAAACACAGCAGAAGATCACATCACAACAAGCAGTTGGGGAGCCACTATCCATCCCCAACAGACAGAGATTGAACTGTCACAACAAGCATCTAACAGGGAAGTTTTTTTATACCACGGTCCGGGGACTCCTTTCTTCCTTCAGAATACACCAAGTAAGTGGCCACACAGAGGCCACCTTTCTGCCTCTGTAGACAGCATCAGCAGGGACCAGTGGGAGCACCAGTAGTACCATATGAACCAGGCAAATCAAAACAATATAGTGAAGTCTTTGAAAATTAAACTGTTGTTGGAGTCATAGCGCACATAAGTAGGCCAGAACTTATTTAGTAAATCTGAGCATCTCATCCTGAATTCTGGTGTTCAACTCAGTCCGTCATGTGTTATATTTAGCCAATTCCTAGATTTAGAAAAGCTTACAGATACAGATCAAAGAAATGGGATGGAAATCAACAGAAAGCAAGTCACTGAAAAGGCTTATTTTGGATCTACGGAGAAAATGAAGGGAATGCCAAATGGGTAAGGTACTGAATGTACAAACAGTCTATTTGTCTGGAAATTGAAGCAGATAGCACTTAAAAGTTTGGGTCAGTGATACAGGCAGTTGTGTGTGGCAAATAAACTGCTTTTTAGTCTCAATTGTGTAATTGCTTTATACGATCTGTGAGTTTTATACTTTTAATGCGCTTTTAGGACAGGAAGTATCATCCTTTCATTTCCATGTTTAGAACTCCTTTGAGCATTTCTTGTAGAACCAGGCCAGGGGAGATGAATTCCCTCAGCATTTGCTTATCTGAGAAATACTTTATTTCTACAAATATAAAGCTTGGTTTGTCAAGCTACAAAGTTATTGACTGGAAGGTTTTTTGTTTGTTTGTTTGTTTTCTTTTTAGAGGACAAAATAGGATCCTGGCTTGTAAGTTTTCTGCTATGAAGTGCACTGTTAATCTGATAAGATTTCATTTATAAGTTATTAGATGCTTCTCTTTTGCTGCTTTTAGAGCTTTTTCCTTCATACTGACTTTAGATAGTCTGATGACTATTCCTTGATGAGGTTCATCTTGCAAAGTATCTCCCCGGTGTTCCTTGAGCTTCTTGTGTCTGAATATGTAACTCTGTAGCAAGACCAGAGAAGTACTTCAGAATCAGTCCCTCAAATAGGTTTTCTAAGCTTGTTACTTTTTTTTTCTTCTCCCTCAGGAATACCTATAACTGGTAGGTTTGGTCACTTTACATAATTCCATATTTCTTCGAAGCTTTGTTCATTTCTTAGAATTCTTTTTTAGTTATTTCTGACTGGGTTAATTCAAAAGGCCTGTCTAAGCTCTGACACTCTTCTGTTTGGTCTGGTCTGCCTATTGTTAAAGCTTTTGACTATGTTTTGTAATTCCTTCAATAAATTTTTCATGTCTAGTTCCGTTTTTATTTTTAAATCTATCTCTTTAGTAAATTTTTCATTCATATCCTGATTTGCTTTTTTTCTTAATTTCTTTGTGTTGGTTTTCAACTTTCCTTTGGATCTCATTGAGCTTCCTTACAATTCATATTTTACATTTTTTATCTGTCATTTCACAATTTTCATTTTGCTTAGAATCCATTGCTAGAGGGCTAGTGGGACCTTTTTGGGGTGTCTGCCACTCTGTCCCACTTCCTGCCTCACCCTTCATGCAAGTACTGGCTGGTGTGCACACTGCCAATAGGGTGCAGCCACCGCCCACCATAACCTTGACATGTTTTCCTAGGTGCATCCATCCCAAACCCCAGTGGGAACAGCTATGGCCATATCTGCAGCAGTGGGTCAGGTGTAGGTAGAAGTTCCCCTATTCATGTCTGCTCCTGGGCACTGGTGCCACCTTTCTGTTGGTGTAGAACCATACTCTATTCCTGTAGAGCCCAGAACTGTACCCATGTCTCTGCTGGGAGGGATGCATTTACCTTTTTCTCACAAGTGGGGAGATCTCTGGCAGAAGAGAGTGCACAATTTGGTTTCCTTTGTCCCAGAGGGTGCTTTGCTATGCTGCATGCTTCACCTAAAGGCAGCCTATGCTGAGGGTTGAACTCTAGGAACATGCAGCACCCCAGAGTCCCACCAGCCCTTTGCAGTTGTCACAGTCTGAAATAATTCTGGGAAATATTTGTGGAAGATATAGTGGTGCAAAGACATAAGGACTGAGAATTCCTGGGCAGGATAGAGGCACACAATTGATGCACAACCAGTATGGTGCCCTCTACCTCAGCTCAGGTGTTGGGGGCAAGTGAGTGAACTTATGCCAGCTGGCCACCCAGCATTCTGCCCTCAAGAATTTCCCAAATTGCCACCCACAACAATACTTGGGCTAGCAAAGAAAGAGGTGCTATCAAATAGTTTGGCAGTCAGCAGTCTCCTGAAGGAGTTAGGAGAGCAAAATACACCCTCACCTGCCCTTTCTACTGGACTGTGAGTTCCACAGGGGTCAATCACTGCTAAACTCTTGCTTCCTTCTTTTTCTGCACCCCAGATTCTTCCCATGCATTCTCGGATAGGTTCTGGCACTGTTCCTTCAGTATTTCACCCAGACCATGATTATTCACCTGTAATTTTGGTTCTTCTCTCTGTAGACAACTGGCATCCAATGTCTCTAGTTAGACATCTTGGATTAAAACAACAGCAACAACAAAAATAACAGAAACAGCTTTTGATAAAAGACAGGCTTTCCCACATCAGATCATATCAAAGGATCCAATAGTGGTTCTAGTGGTAAATTCAATGAAGTTAGAATAATTGCCTTATCGTAGTAATTCTAGTGTTTGTTTACATCACCCTTGAGAAGCTGATTGTCTTTGAATATCACTATGGGCTCCATATCAACCTGAGAAGACAAAAGAATAATCAGAGAGTATCAACCTCAATTGTCACATTGAACCTTCAGAATGTGTTCAGCATCAGAGGTGACGGTGAAGCAGTTCTCTCCTTCTCAAGTTCTGTCAGCCTGCAAGCACCACATCAGATACCAAAGTGTTTTCTGTCAAATTGAGGTGATCGTCCAGCAAGATTTCAGTGAATATAAATAAAGAACACTGTTGGAGAACAACAGTTTTTTGACTATTTTTTCTTGTCCTTCTTAATAAGAAAGGTAGCTGAAAGAATCTGTACTTCAGGGAGATTTTTATAATTCTCCTGAAAAGACAAGGGAATCAGATTAAATATATGTCTATATAAGACAGATGTTCAACAAAAATTAGGTGACTGACTAAAGGCTCTTTTCTCTGAGTGTTTATTCAGAGGATTGACATGTCAGTTCTCACCAATCAAACAGAGTTTAAAGCATAGAAGTCCCTTTCAGCTGTGTTTCTTCCTTCCAGTCCCTCCCTTTCTTCCCAGTTTTCCAGTCTCTGAATTACTCTGATCAGAGGTCTGCTAGCAGCTTTTTGGGATTCCTTGTAGAGATAGGCTGTACTATTCTATTATACTATATAGGCATATATTCATATTTATCGCTCTTATTTTCACTTAACAAAATAGCTTAAAGTTTGTCGAATATCAGTTTGTAGTGAGTAGTCCCTTTTTTCCTCAGTGAGCACAAGATAGTATTCTCTTTTATGAATTACTATAATTTATTCAACCTATGTTCTCCTAATGACATTTGGGATTTTCTCAAATTTTGCTATAATAAAAATCCTGCGATGGAATTTTTTTTTTTTTTTTGGTGGTAGTGATGTTGTTTTTGTGACAGAGTTTATCTGTGTTGCCAGGCTGGAGTGCAGTGGCAGGATCTCCGTTCACTGCGACCTCCACCTCCTGGATTCAAGTGATTCTCCTGCCTCAGCCTCTTGAGTAGCTGGGACTATGGCACATGCCACCACACCCAGCTAATTTTTTTTTGCTTGTTTGTTTTGTTTTGTTTTGTTTTTTGTTTTTTTTGAGATGGAGTCTCCCTCTGTCGCCAGGCTGGAGTAGAGTGGCGCGACCTCGGCTCACTGCAATCTCCGCCTCCCGGGTTGAAGCAATTCTCCTGCCTCAGCCTCCAGAGTAGCTGGGACTACAGGAAACCACCACGCCCAGCTAATTTTTGTATTTTTAGTTGAGACAGGTTTTCACCATGTTGGCCAGGATGGTCTTGATCTCTCGACCTCATGATCTGCCCGCCGCGGCTTCCCGAAGCGCTGGGATTACAGTCGTGAGCCACCGCGCCCAGCCGCGATGAATGTTTTTAAGCTTATTTCTTCATGAATATGTGTGATTGCACCTACAGTGTATGTTTTAAGAAGTACATTTTCTGAGTCAAGGAATATGTCCATTGAAATGATGATAAGTGAATGTGAGAGTGCTTTACAAGGAAGTAGAGCTAGTTACACTCCTGCTAACATGTATGAGAGTTTCACTTGCCTCACTGTTTTGAAATATTCAAAACTTTCATCTATAATCCTATCCTTCCTGCTAACTCCTCTGTTGGATACAACAGAGCTATTGATTTTTAAAAAATGGAATGAGTCAGGAAACAGCTTCATCTAAATATCCATCAACAATATTTTCAATATAGGTTTTTGCTATGCATTGTAACAATAGCATTTTCATTGGTGTCAGTTTCCTGCTCAAATCTAAGTGCTTGGACATTATGGCCATACCAGCTGAGTTATACTATCCAAAAAATAAAGGGATTGATTTTTTTCTCAGTGGCCTGCTCCTGACTCCAACGGTGAATACTTTCGTTGCCAAAATACATGACGGGTTAGATGTGCTTTCTCATTCATTGTCAGCCACAGCCCCACAAAATAACAGAGAACAGAAATTTTTATTCATCATTACCAAAGTATGCTTATATAGAGAAATAACTAAAAATGTATACCAATTTATGAGCATCCTATAAAGTCTACAGTTACTGCTGTATCTTTCCTGGTAAAGATTTTTATCTGAGGAAGTTAAAAGTATATACAGTACACTTTTAAAATAATCTCTTATAGCACTCAAATCAGTATTTGCCACACTACACCCAAGAAATCAAGCTAGTATCAGAGCCAAAACACATTGTTAAACAGCATTGTCCATTACTTGAATAGTTTGAAGATTGGTGTCTAGAGAAACGTTGAAAATAAATTGCTTTAAAGGACTATCCGGAAAACCCAAAAGGCAAACTTAGAAGTTGGTTTTGTATCTTTGTATATCGAACAATGTTTTTTTAGTTTTATTTTTAAATGTCCAGATCCTATCAAATGAACAAACTCATGCAAAATGTCAGATCTAGTAATTAAAAACTTGAACAGACAGAATCTATGAGGAGTAATCATAAAACCCACCATCCCTTTAAATATCATGAAGCTCAACTTCTGGTTAAATTTACTAATTACAACTGGTTTTTCCTCTTTTTGTGAATTGTAATCGTGCAGTTTCAAACTTTTCTGATCATTCCTGAGTAAAACAAAGTATCAATCGAAAAATTAAAATTTCTAAGCATGTGATAGTTAAATCTTCAAACATATTTGAAATTGAGGACACACCTTTCCCCCATATGCAAGAAGACTGAAGGTTGAGAAATGAATATGATTGGCTTCTTCTCTCATCTTGGTCCATTGTTAGGAAGATTCTATACCAGTTTTCTTTCTCAGTGTGTTACCAGGAAACATACTAATTATTTGGCCAAACCGTGGAGAAAAGCTGATTGAAATGCTCTGTTAAAGTAGCTAGGCTGCCTATGGCATGCCCTTTAGAATTTCCAAGAAGTTTGGTTCTCAGATGCAGCTGGGTTCTCAAAATGTAGGGGCCATAAAACTTGAAAAAAAAAAAAAAAACAACTCTGATTATTTGAATGATGAATTAACTTTACAACTCACTGATTAATTAAACAACTTAACAGAAATACCTACTCTGTTTTCAGTTACAGAGTTTAGAGTCATTTTCTTTTAAGTCATCATTGAATTATTGAACCCCCTCTTCCTTTCTTATCTACCATGGTAAATATTAAGTGGATGAATATATTTCTCCCATTACCCTCTTTAGGAGTTAACTTAAAATGTGTGTTAAAAAGGGATGAGTTCTTTTAATATTCCCATAATGCCACTTGGAAAGATAATTTCCTGGTGTCCAAAACTGGCTTAGATGTTAATAAAAAAGAGGAACCACTCTGATTGCCAATTAAATTATAGTTTATTAAGTAGAAAACAAAATAGATGTGCTATAATAGTAAATTGAGGTTTTTGTGTCAACTGAAGGCTTACTTAAAAGACAATTAAATTATCCTAAAGGATAAATTTTTCCAAATTCTGTACAAATGAGTATAATCTTGATAAAAAACCTGACTATAACTTTACTAAAAAAAAATCATAGAGCACTTTTATATTTGATATAGGAAAGTTCTTAATGTAATATTAATACACAGCTTATTAAAATGACAGCCCTCATAATTGGATAAGTTTTTTTTCAGGAACTTAAGAATGTTTTAATATTAGTTATCACTATTAATATAATATAAAATATTAATATTTATAAAAAATACATGATCTCTATAGAAACTAAAAATTCAGCAAAATTTTGGATAAAAAATAAAAAATTAATATAAATATATATATATATATATATATATGAAATCTTTTACTTTATAAAATAGAGTATTCTCAGGCCCAAAGCCATCATCATGTTTTATGGGAAAATATTAAAGGCATTTCTATTAACGTAAAAAATGAATGACAAATGCCTCCTCTCATTGCTGTTATTAAATATTGTATCTAATACTAGTCAACTCAAAAGAGAAAAACTTTGTAGAAAAAAAAGTAAGTTGATTTACATGTGAATATGACACAATTGTATGCCTGGAAGTCCCAAGAGAATCAGCTAAAACACTAATCCCAAAATAAAATGATGTTATAAGAATTTGTTACATAAAATTACTGTATATAAATTAATAATTTCCACATACAATATACTGCAAGAAATTTCCAACTTAAAATATGAATGACATATTTAGGAGTGTGTACAACATGAAGAATTCTCACTAAAACAAAAGAAGTCTTGAAAAAAAGCAAGACATAACATATTCTTGAAAAGAAAGACATATTAAAATAGATCATAATTATTTTTTAGGTAATTCATAAATTTAATATGATACCCACGAAAATACCAAACACTAGCTGGCTGTTTATTTATTTTACTAAACAAACTAATTCTAAATTTTATGTGAAAAACCAACTAAGAAAATTAGAGAAATTTTTGAAAAATAATGTATGCATCCTAATTGTTTCATGCAATAAAACATTATAAATTTCTAATAATTAGATAAGTACAGTGTGAAGACATAAGCTTTCAGGGAGGACAATAGAAGAAAATAAAAATCATAAATAGGCCCAATCACATATAAGAATGTATTAAATGATTAACATGGCATCTCAGCTCAGTAGGAAAATATGTTATTTATTATATCATACTCTGACAAACGGACAGACATCTGAGCAAAAAAATAGGATTAATATAAATCTGACACCTTACAATGAGGTAAATTAAAAATGAGTCAAAGATTTAATCTAATCAGGAAATCCTTTCTAATGATTTTTGTAAGTCCAGCAGCATATACATATATATGTGTTTTGTGTGTATATATATGTAGAGAGAGAGAGAGAGAGAGAAACAGCACGTTTTTTAAAAGTTTGCATTAACAAAAATTTATAGGCAGACTCAAAGCATAATGATAAACTGAGGACAAGACAATATTCCCAATTTCTGTCAAATACAAAGTGCTATTCTCTCTAATATATAAGAATTACAAATGTATAACAAGATGGTTAGTAGCAATGAAAAATAAATTTTAATTTTGACTAGAAAGTTCACAGTGAAAGAGAAAAATGGCTCTTAAACATATGATAAGCTAGTTAACCTCAATTCTAATAAGAAAAAGGCCTATTAAAACAGTGCCTAAATATCCTTTTTTAGAAACAATATGATTAGAAAATCCTAATATGTGTCAATTATGTACCTGTGGAGAAACAGGCTACTCTCATACATTATCAGTATAACCTCTATAGATTACAAAAGTGCAAATGCATATACGTTTAACCCAGATATCCTACTTCTAGAATTTTTTCTAGATATATCCATGTAAGTACCTAATGATGAACTGTACAGTGGTTTTTATGGTCAACCATATGCATTAGCAAAAAGTTGGAGATAACATAAATGCTCAGTTCATGCATGCTAGCAAAAGTTACGTACATATCTGTATAAAACAAAGAGGAAGCTCTCTGTGTATTAGTAGGTAACAATCTATCAGACATAGCAAAAAAAGCAAAAGTTATAGTTATTATATAATTCAAAAGTTGTAGTTTAGTGAAAAAAGTAAGAGTGCACGACATTTTAATCACTACCCACTGTTTGTGTAAGAGTGGTAAAACAAAATATATATTTATATTTGCTTTGATATAAAGGCACTCTAGGAAAATACCTAAGACATTAGCAACAATGGTATCTATAGTTGAGCATGGAGGGATCTAGGTAATTAAGCAAATTAAGTTTATGGTAGAAGAGAGATTTTTATTGTTAAGTGGTTTTTTGTTTGTTTGTTTGTTTTTGTTTTTGTTTTTTTAAGATGGAGTCTCACTCTGTTGCCCAGGCTGGAGTCCAGTGGCACCATCTCAGCTCACCACAACCTCCGCCTCCCAGGTTCAAGCAATTCTCCTGCCTTGGCCTCCCAAATAGCTGCAATAACAGGCGCCTGGCATCATGCCCAGCTAATTTTTGTATTTTTAGTACAGACGGGGTTTCACCATGTTTGCCAGGCTGGTCTCAAACTCCTGACCTGTGATCCGCCTGCTTTGGCCTCCCAAAGTGCTGGGATTACAGGCGTGAGCCACTGCGCGAGGCCTATTGTTAAGTGTTTTTACATTTACTCCATGGGAACATCTTACCTATTAAAATAATCTATACAGTTTATATATATAGTGAATGGTTACTTCAAATGAGAGTCATGAATTGGCGTATCTTTGTATTTCCTTAAAGAATCTGGTATAACAAAATTTCTTTGGGTCACTCTTTGGAAAATGCTAGCATAGGAACGAGAAGGCTCTAGTTTAACAAGTATTGCGTCAATTAATTCAAACAAGTCATTTTACCTTCAGGACCTCAGTTTTCTTCTCTATACCTAAAGGGGTAATAAAAGAGGAGTTTCCAAGAGTTCATCCAGGTTTTAAATTCTGTAAGTACAGCAGAGTATGAATAATTGAATCTTTACTCTTTCTAAGCATCAGCTTTCACAACATGGAATCCACTTAGTTACAAAAATGCAGGAGATAGAGAGTGGCCTCTAATTCCAGGACATCCCACCACAATTTTTGTATAAAATTCCATGATACCAATCTATATTGATGTAATTTTTCCACTTAAAAGCTGTCAAAAACATTTAATATTAAAATCTTTTTATTTTTACTCTTTTAATCAAAGTGTATAACTCTGCTGAGAATACGTAAAGTAGTGATGAGAGAAAAATGAATTTACCTGTCAGGAGCGTGTGTATTGATAAAATTCAGGATTTGTTATTTATATGTAATTTTTCATAATTTATGTTGCTCTCTTTGTTCTATCAGCTATTTTTGTTTTTTCTCTATTTTATTTCATTGGCCTAATGAATTAGGTAATATTGTGGGCTGATGATAACTCATTGATTGCTCATCTACCCTTGGGTGTGTTCAACATGCAGTAACATTCATTCTCCCCCATAATGAGTTTTAAAAGGGAGTGATTCTGGAATAATTTCATTTACATCCTGAAAATGCAACCGAGGGTATGTAACGATAAGAGTTCTAATAAGATGAGAAGTTCAGTGTGCTGTTCACAT
Organism: Pongo abelii; assembly: GCF_028885655.2. Taxonomy (NCBI): domain Eukaryota; kingdom Metazoa; phylum Chordata; class Mammalia; order Primates; family Hominidae; genus Pongo; species Pongo abelii. Next base: position 112,841,001 of record NC_071989.2, on the reverse strand, counting down.
TTGCCCCCTTTGCTACTTAAATCCAGAATTCTTCAGACCAGTGAATCAGAACAAGGAAACAAACTGAGAAGTAAACAGATGCCTGTCAGAACTGTCATGTTGTTTTCATGAGTTTGATCTTGTTAGAAAGTTTGAATGAAATACACAGAAAAAAATGATAAATCTGACAAATCAGTCAATTCACAAATTCAAGAATGTACATGTTGATTATATAGCCACTTTTGCAGTTTTAATATATCTCAAGATTTTAGAAATCATGTTTTTTAAACAGAAAAAAATCCCTAATGATTACTCAATGATTACTTATAAACAGTCTTTTAGTAACATATATTTAAACATCACTATTCCTTCGGGCCAATGCAGGGCTATAGTAAAAATCTGAGATTTGAATGTCACTGATACTTGCTTTTATTTTTTGTATCATATCTACCATTTAGTAACCAAATATTTGACATCGGGGATTTTTAATTTTTTTCTGGTTCTTAATTTTAATTTTTGGTACAAAATAGATAATACTACTATATACTAAATAATATTATACAAATTATTAAATAATATAATACAATTTAAATAATATATAGTGTTCTTGGCACATTATATACTGCATAAAAGGTAGTTATTACTATTTTTTATACTTTATTAAGTTATAACTGAATCAGCCTCCATCCTGATAAAATTATACATAAAGTGTCTAAAATACTTATAAATACTACGTAGCCAATGTTATTTCTTCTCTCTTTAAGAATGATAAAATGTACCAACTGCTATTTCTGGCCCACCTATATTTTTTTCTTTGCATTAAAAAAAGTATTGATAAAATGTGAGATTAAATTTCTTATTCTACAAAAGTTGAAATAAGACAGTCTACTCTAGCTGGGAAACTACTGCAGGGCCGTCATTGTGGTGGATTGTATTTGGTGCTGTGTCAATCATAGGTGGCAGGCACCACATGGTTCCCTAGTCATCTGACAGAATTAATGAATCCATTCAATTGCTTCACTTACTACCCAGTGGTGTTTTAGACTCCATGGAAAGAATTCAATTGAGTGGTATCCCTCAGAGTTTCGATAACATGTCTTAAAGTTAGGGTTTTCAAAGTGTGATTTATGAGTCACCTGCTTCAGAATAATCAATTGCTTTTTAGAATTTGTTTTAGAAATCACATTCACAATTTAATTTTATCTTTAAAATAAATCTTTGATATGGAAACTTAGTAATTATGAAAGTGTTAATATTATTTCTAATAAAATATTAGTGGATAGTTTCTGTGTAATTACTATGCTCCAAGTTTTGTACCAAACCATTTCCACAATTATTTATTCCTCAAAAAGAGAAAAAAACTATAAAGTAGACATATATTCTACCTATTAGATAAAGAAACTTAGACTAGAGAGAAACATGATTTCCTCAAGGTTACACAGAGAATTGATTAACTGAGCTGGACTAGAAAATTTCATTGCTTATAAAGTCACATTTACTGAGCTCCTTTTGTGTGCCAAGGCTTGTATTTGGCTCCGGGAAAAGGAAACTAAGTAAGATAAAGCCTTCAATCCACAAGGTAGTGTTCTCCTATCTTCTTTGACAGAACATGGCAGGGTCAGGCCAAAGGAGCAATGAAACCCAGAACAACATGGATACAGTACAATTTTTGGAAGGTATGTGGGTTGCTCTGACTACATTTGTAGTATTTAGTAATTTGTGCATGAAATATATAATCAATTTATATTTGTAACAGCAATAACGATCAGTTGTAACCCCAAACTAGAACTGCATCTAATGATAGATGGTTGATAAAGAGTTGCTGAGCGATAGAATGAATGAATAGTCTGCTCTACATTGAGCCCATGCTAAGATTTCTGAAACCTTACGAGGTAAACTCTTTTAAGTTTTGGCTTAGGTTGCAGAGTAACCTAATGCCATTTCTTCAATGATACAATCACTTTACCAGATCCTTGGCCTCGCCTCCTGCAAGTGTGTCTTCCTGATGACTGATCTAAATGGCCTCATCTGCAAAGTTGAAGAGTTTTCCCAGAAAGTTTCTTTTTTTTCTAGTCTATTTCCTATGCTTTGCATGAAATATATACTACCATTTCTACAATTATTGAGCCTCTACTTCGTTTAAGGCTCATGGTGGGCCCTGGTAAGCAAAATAGTCATAGACTCAGAACTTGACTGGTCTCATATTCTAATGAGAAAAGTAGGTATGTGTTGGAAAAGGAAATATTCAGGCTTGTCATATGGTAAAATATACTAAACCAAATTAAAATGATCAGAAAATTTAGAAAACAAACTGGATTTAAGTAGCAAAGGGGGCAAATGTGAACATCACAATTCTAGAACATCTAGAAACAAAGTGTCCTTTAAGTGATGATAAAACAAATTAGTCTACCAACATTAATCCAATCATATTGTTATTCATTATTCTATCTTTGAGTGGTTTTTTAAAATACAACAGATTTTACTGTGCCAATAAAAGTTATGTATAGTAAGTTAATTAGGGGAAATGTACACCCCCTTCTGCCTACTTCTGACTATTTCTGCTGCCAAATGCTAAAAGATCCCTATTCTTAAAGAAAGTTGAAAAACTCTGGCATTTATCTCTATAAACTTCCATTCATAAATAATTCTAGGGACAAAATGAAACTGAAAAATGATGACAATAACAATATGCTGGTTATGTGTTAAATATTCACTCAACACGTATTTATGGAAAATGTACTCTGTGCCAGCTATGGAGCTCAAAAGCTGACTTCCTTTTAGTCCTTATAGATTTAACAGTCTACAGAGCACAGAGCTATTGACAAATAATAATTAATCTGGAGATTGAGTGAGGGCTTCTCTGAGGAAGAAGTAGCATTAAACAGAATGCAAGATGAGGAGTCAAGCTAAAAAAATATGTCCTGCAGAGAAAAGAATGTGTGTGAATTGTCTAGCTGGAAGAAAATAGGTGAGGCTCCACAATAGGAAAAGGGGCTAGGGATACCCCTAAGTCCTAATAGCAGTAATATTGCCACAAATAATTTAGATTAAGCCTTTATTCATTTCTGTTTGGCATGATAGTATTGATACCCAATTGTCTAAAGACTTTGAAGGCTTCTTTACTTGTTCTGCAAATTTTTCTTAAAGTAATGAAGATTCTCATATGGCATTACTCTAACTATTGATGCCTCACAAGATTACACTGAAATTCATTTGTTAAAAGTTTATTTTTAATGTCTCAATTTAATGAGTCTGAAAGCTGAGATTCTATACTTATTTCACCGTTATTACAACTTGAAGAAAGTACTGATACTCTTATAGATATGAACTTTGAACTTCAAAATATATATTATTTAAATGTCTAATAAAAAGACATAATTTCTTACAGTACTCTATATTAATTTAAGTAATGTCTATGTTCTCAGAGTGCTTTTCTACAAAATCAGTGTTACTGGAGTTGTACACTCAGATTGTATATGACAACTTTATTAGACTATCAAGCTCTCAAGCAGAACAGCATTGAAAAAAATCTGCAGAGTTCAAAATGGAGAAAATACAGTTTTTTTGTGACAGCTAAATCATAGAGTTTTCACAAGAACATTTTTGGTATTGATTCTTGAAAGCAAAAATTATTTCCAAAATGAGGAGCTCCTATTGGCTGTAGCTTTTAACATCTTCCTTTTCTTCTCATTGCCAGAGTTTATCAGAATAGTTTAATATGAGGAGAAAAGCTCTCAAAAAAAAAAAAAGAAAGAAAGAAAGAAACCTGAAATTGCTTGATCTAGTTAAACATGATTTTTTTCTAAATGATGTTCAATATTGCTAGAGGTTTTTTTTTCTTCTCATTTAGTCTCAAATTACTACATAAGAAAGCACTTGACATTTGCACACCAGCCTTCCCTCAAAGAGATATTTTAAGTTCTTAAAGAAAAAGGCAAGTGTATATGAGTATTCTAAGAACAGAGACCTTTTAGAAAATCACCAACACTGTTATAAAACTATAGTACAAAAACATGCAGAGGTAGTTAGGAGTGGGGCTGACTTCAGGGAAAGATCTTTGGCAGACTGGGTGGGAAGATTTGAAGGAGATACTGAACTGGAGGAGAGATGATTCTGGATAGAAAGAAAAAGATATGATTAAGGAAGAAAGATGATGAGGATACCAAAGAATTCAAGACTTCTTTCTACATCAAAACCAGAGAAAAATTTTGCATGTTACTATTGGATTTTGAAAAGTAACTAAAAGCATCTAAAAGTTGGCAGCAATGTAGGCCTATAGAACTCTGTGGGGCCAAGAGACAAACTGAGGGCAGCATGAGCATTAATAAGCAGTCTACCTGGTGAAAAGTGGGCTCTCTATCTCCAGATAACAAAAGCAAAATGGCAACAGTAAGGAGTTGGGGATATGATACCATGGTATGAGGGAAAACAGAATTACCTACAATACTTTCCAACTTCAAAGGTGGTCATAAAACCTCTCAATTTACTCATATCCAATACCAACCAGTTGATGAGGTGAAAAATAGGGAAAAGCTACCATGAATATCACTCATATTAAATGTAAACTACATCTTTCCTTCCTTTTATATTCCACTTCATTACCACTGCCTCATTTAGAATCTCATCTCTTTATCCCTCGACTACAGCAAGTTGTAATCTCCAGGCTTCCCGGTTATCTCTGGAAACAATTTTGTAATTATATCTATCATGAGTATATGCAAAATCAATCTCATTTCATTCTCAGTTCATTAAGCTACAATGACTTCCTCAATGAGTTAAGCCACTGTGTTCAGCTTGCAAGGCCTTAAGTGTGTTTTGTACATTTTCATCCATTGTTACTTCTAATTGTTACTTCGCATGAATCTCAGTCAACTCTTTCTCTGTTATACATGTTGTCTTTATCAGTTTCTTTTTTATCTCTCCTATAATTTCACATCTTCAAAATTCTTTGAGGCTCAATTCAAGTTCTATTTCTTTCATGACACCAAATTAAAGTACACTAGGTCCAGGTTTTCTCCAACTTTGATCTCGTAATACATTCATACCCAGAACCATACATATCAATTCCCCTTTTGAAAAAGATTGGCTTAATTTGTCCCCACAAATAGATGTCAAGTTCTCACAAGCAGGGACTTTTTATACTACTTTTGTATCCACTGGGGGGCCCAACAGTGTTCTGGGTGTTTGATCGTTAATTCAATAAATACTTAGAGACTGGTTTCAGATAACTTTCTTAATATCAAAACTGGACTGCCCTTGAAAGATTATTCAGCAGAAGATACTGATTAAAACAGTCCTTTACAACAAGAGAAGGTTTCCAGTTCATAGATTTTATTGCCTTTTTTTTTTTAGATAATACAAACACTGTAACAGGAAGCATCTTGTAAACAAAATTTGCCTTGACTGTTGGGCATAGCCAGCTTTAACTGCTACTTTAATCTCCGCTAAAGGCTCAGAGAGGAACTGAAATGTGAAGTGTTTAGCAGGGAGATGGCCCAAAAATCAAGTTAGTGTGGAAAATAACCTGAGTGAAAAATAGAAAAACACAGAAACTATGCCAGCTGTTGGAGTTGAGCCTGCACTGTGTCCCTTCACATTTTCCATTCATTCATAATTCTGGGCCACACATGTTATATCCTCACCCTTTTCAATACTCACAACTTTAAGTGTAGTTTATCACAATTCCTGTCTTGAAAGAAGTGTTTACATTTTAGTCTTCCATTGACTTCTCTATTCTTAGCCCTTATCATTTGAATAGTCTGAGCCTGTTCAACTGTTTCCTTTGTCCCACCAACAAATTTAACCACAAGTTTTGGGGTTGAGATTAAGAGAAATAAATAGGCATAGATTTATATTAAGTTACTCCAGGTTATAAGAAAAAGCAACAAGAAATGGGCAGGTGCAGCATAGCTAGATGACTTGGAGATGTTGTTTTCTTTCACATCTGTGAAAATAAAGGTATTTGAGGAATCTACCTTGTGGAACGTCTTGAATTTTAGAATAATAGAATTTCAGATTTAGAGTGGACTTTAGACATAATCTTGCTGAAACTTTTGAACAATACTGTGTATATTACAATACTGTGTATAATGTGTATACCGAAATTAAGACTTAGTCTCTACATCTATAAAACATGGGTAACAAAATAAAGTTAAACATAGAATTCCCATATGACCTAGCAATTTCAATTCTAGGTATGTAGGACTCAAAATAATTGAAAATAGGTATTCAAATAATTATTTGCCCACAAATATTCATGGCAGCACTATGCACAATAGCCAAAAGCTGGAAGCAATCCAAATGCCCATTGATAGATGAATGGATAAACAAAATGTGGTATATTCACAAAATAGAATATAATTCAGCTATAAAACAAGAATGAGTTACTAATACATATATTATATTGTGGATGTGAATGAACCTCCAAAGCATTGTGCTAAGTGAAAGAAGACAGATACAAAACGTTAAATATAGCATAATATTATTTTTATGATATATCCCAAAAAGGTAAATCTATAGGGACAGAAAGTAGATTAGTAGTTGCAAGACACTGATGAGAGAGAAGTAGGATATTGTGCTTTAAGGTATATGGAGTCTCCTTTGTGGGTGATAAAAATGTTTCGAAGCTAGAAAGAAGTGATGGTTGCACAACATTTTGTACGAATTAAATGCCATTGAATGTATACTTTAAAGGGGTTGGCTTTACATTATGTGAATTTCATCTCAATTTAAAAAAGAAGGAAAGAAATACTAGAGTTTGAAATATTTCTGTCTTTTACAGGTCATGTTGCAACTGACAGCATTATCCAATTTAAACTCTCTAACACCATTTACTCTTTATGGTCCATATAAATTTGACTAACATAATTGTTAATTCATAGATATCTATCTAACATAAATATCTACTTTTACTTTAAAGTATTGCCATGTTAATTAGTTTAAATAAGAAGTAGTATACATACATTTAGAACAGATTATAACTCTCCTGTGGTTTACATTTGGATGCAGTTCATGGTGAATTTGCACATCCTTTGAAGAAAAACCTTCATGCTTTAGTTTGTGTTCAGCTATACAATATCCACTATTTTAAATTGTTGGCAGGAAATAGCTATTTAGCATTAGTCATCTTGCAGAATTTATAACATAATGATTGTAATCCAACCCCAACAACAGAATACTATATTGCCAAGAATGGAATCAGGCTCACATTTATCTTTAATGGAGAAATATGTTCTATTTTAAAAAGCCAAGAAAAAAATAAGCAGTCATGGAGGGTTAAAGTCGGCAGAATCTAGCCTAGGTATTACTTTTCAACTTTTCAAGCAACTAGTGAATCACCTATGACAAGTCTAATTAAAATAATTTCTGCTCTGTAACTGGGATACTAAGCAGATGGTAGAAATAAAGATGTGCTGAACAGGCCATAAATAATTGAGGCAGGAAAAAATACAAAGAGAAGTGCAAGCTAGTCCTTGCAGTTTATGTGAGTATGCATAGTTTTCTCTGATATGTTAGCATATGCTTTTAGCATTGTACCTTTACAAATATACATTGTGAGATATACGACATTATTCTTGGAAGCTGGGCCTTGTAGATGTTATAAACATAATCCACAAAAAGTAGCTAAAGATTATGACATAATAATCTGTTGGGGAATGATATAAAAGGAAAGGCATATAAACCAAATAGACAATTGGAAGGAGACATAAGAGTTTATAGTCCCAGTGAGCCGTGAACTGATAGTAGTAATTGGATTATATCATTTCTCATCATAAAGCCAATACTCATTGTCACTGTGAAATCTTTTTTGCTTCCTGTGCCGAGCCTTCCAATTGAATGGAATTTCACTGTGAAGGGGATTTAAAATATTAAAGAAACAAATGAGCCTTTAAAATTTTTCTGTCTAAACTGTACAATAGTCAGGAACTCTGCACAACACAAGTACATGATATTGTGTTCACAGAACACATATTCCCAGAGCAAGTTCCTTGGCTTACATTATTACCAATGACACTCAATCAAGTATAGCCCTTCAAGGATTCCATGGGGAGAAATGTGTGAAATAGATTTTGGATCTTCTGTAGGGGGCAGCAGGCAAGTTATCCAGGGACTAGGAAATCAATAAACAATGCAGACAATCTAATTATCAGCGATGCAGGCATAACGTGGAGGTATTGCACATAACTTGGAGATATTTATTTCAGTGGTTTGGTTAATATTACAGTAAATTGAGTCATACAAAATTTTTCATTTCTCAGTGCATACAAAAGTTATGATTATACTATATTATAGACTATTAAACATGCAGTAGCATTATGTCTAAAATATCAATGTGTATACCTTAAGTTAAAGTATTTTATTGCTAGAAAGTACTAACAATCATCAGAACCTTCAATGAGCTGTGATCTTTCTGCTATTTGAGGGTCTTGCCTTGATGTTAATGGCTGCTGACTGAGCAAGGAGGTGGTTGTTGAAGGTTGGGGTGACTGTGGTGTTTTTGTAAATGAAAGAACAATGAAGTTTGCTGCATGGATTGGCTCTTTCTTTCACATGAGATTTCTCTGAAGCATGCAATACTATTTGATAGTATTTTACCCAAGGTAGAACGTCTTTTAAAATTGCAGTATATCATCTCAAACATTGCCACTTCCTTATCAACTAAGTGTATATAATATTCTAAATCCTGTGTGGTCATTTCAACATTGTTCATAATGTCTTCACCAAGAGTAGATTTCTTCTCAAGAAATCACCCTCTTTGCTCATCCATAAGACGTAACTCCTCATTTGTTCAAGTTTAGTCCCAAGATTGTAGCAATTGAGTCACATCTTCAGGCTCCACTTCTAGTGTTTTTACTCTTTCTTTTTGTTTTGTTTTGTTTGTTTGTTTGTTTGTAGACAGAGTCTCACTCTGTCTCTCAGGCTGGAGTGAAGTGGCACGATCTCGGCTTACTGCAGCCACCTCCTGGGTTCAAGAGATTGTCCTGCCTCAGCCTCTAGAGTAGTCGGGACTACAGGCACGTGCCACCACGCCCAGCTGATTGTTGTATTTTTAGTAGAGACAGGGTTTCACCATGTTGGCCAGCATGCTCTCGATCTCTTGACCTCATAATCCACCCACCTCAGCCTCCCAAAGTGCTGGTTTTACAGGTGTAAGCCACCACACCCAGCTATACTCTTAGTATTTCTAACACATCACACTTTCTTCCTCCACTATAGTCTTACAGCCTTCAAAGTCATCCCTGAGGGTTAGACTCAACATCGTTCAAACTCCTGTTATTGTTGGTATTTTGACCTCCTTTCATGAATCATGAATGTTCTTAATGGCATTTAGAATGGCATTTAGAATATTTTCCAGAGGGTTTCAATGTATTTTGCCCAGACCCACCAGAGTAATCCCTATTCATGGCTGCCATAGCCTTACAAAACATACTTCTTCAATAATACTAGAAAGGCAAAATTGCTCCTCTAACTATGGGCTGCAGAATGGATGTTAACAGGCATGAAAACAACATTAATATCTTTGTACATCCCCATCAGAGCAATTGGATGACCAGGTGCATTGTCAATGAGCAGTAATATTTTGAAAAAGGACCTTTTTTTTTTCTGAGCAGTAGATGTCAACAGTGGGCTTAAAATATTCAGTAAACCATGCTGTAAATGAATGTGCTGTCATCCAGGCTTTCTTATTCTATTTGTGGAGCACAGACAGAATTGATTTAGCATAGTTCTTAAGGGCCCCAAGATTTGTGGAATAGTCAATGAGCTTTGGTTTGAACTTGAAGTCACCAACTGCATTAGCTCCAACAAGTTCAAGCTGTCCTTTGAAGCTTTGAAGCAAGCCATTGACTTCTCTATAGATATGAAAGTCTGAGATGGCATCTTTTTCCAATACTTCAAATATAAGGCTGTTTCGTCTTCATCGAAAACCTGTTTAGTGTGGCCACTTTCATCAATTTTCTTAGTTAGATTTTCTGGATAACTTGCTGAGCTTCTACATCAGCACTTGCTGCTTCACCTTGCAGTTATAAGCTCTGGAGATGGCTTTATTCCTGAAACCTCATGAACCAATCTCTGTTAGCTTCAAACTTTTCTTCTGTAGCTTTCTCACCAGGCTTTGCTCTAGATTAGGCTATAGCTTAAGGGAATTTTGTGGCTGGTTTGATCTTCTATCCAGACCACTCAAACTTTCTCCATATCAGCAATAAGGCTGTTTATATTTCTTATCACTGATGTGTTCACTGGAGTAGCATTTTACATTTTCTTCAAGAAATTTCCCTTTGCATTCACAACTTGGCTAAATGGTGCAAGAGGCCTTGCTTTCAAACTATCTCAGCTTTCAACACATCCTTCTCACTAAGCTTAATCATTACTGGATTTTTATTTAAGATGAGATACATGTGACTCTTTCACTTGAAAACTTAAAGGACATTATAGGTTATTAATTGGGCTAGTTTCAATATTGTTGTGTCTCAGGAATTAGGGAGGCTTAAGAAGAGAAAGAGAGATCAGTGAGCATCCTGTAGATGGAGCAGTCAGAATATACATAATTATTGACTAAATTTGCTGTCTTGTATGGGTGTGGTTTGTGCTGCCCCAAAACAAATACAGTAATAACATCAAAAACCACTGATCGCAAATCACCATAACAAATATAATAATAATACAAAAGTTTGAAGTATTGCAGAAATTAACAAAATGACATACACAGATACATAGTAAGCACATGCTATTGGAAAAATGGCCCTGATAGACTTGCTGTTCACAGAGTTGCCACAAAGCTTCAATTTGAAAACAAAACAAAACAAACAAACAAACAAAAAAACCACTATCTATGAGGTGAACTAAAGCAAAGCACAGTAAAACAAAATATGACTGTATTCTTCTATTTGTCAACATACGTCAGAAATAGCAATGAAGTTTGAATATCTAGCTGAACAAGAGATTTAATCTGTTCATGGACCTCTTGGCAATGACTGATCTAAAGCTAGTGCTGGCTTGGGTGATATGCTGCGAAAACAACAATAAGAATTCATGGAATTACAGAGGAATATTATTCAATGATTCTTTTTCTCTCTCAAAGTGCTTCCAGGATGAAAAGACACACTAGAAAAGGCAGATGTAATTAAAGGTAATGAGAGATCAAACTTTAATTGAACTATAAAAAAGCACCACCTCTTCTACTTGATAATTACACTAACACCACCAGGATCAGCTCCACCACATTTATTTCCCTTGAACCTTTATTATCACATTATTGGCATGTATATCTTATAAGTAAAACATCTTGAATTTATAAAAACTTTAGTTATCAAAGAAATGAAAAAGAAATAAGATGCAGTGATGTGCAGTGGCATAACATCAGCCCATGAACTCGTTGCCCCAAATGGTAATCCTCTAAAATAATGTGAGGTTCTTTAATATATGCTATTAATGAAGGGAATTCAGTTTAAAAAATCATATACGTACACTCGCCACTCTTCTCTACTGTGAAATATTTTTCTGCTCTCTTTAGTGCATTGAAATTGCACTGGTTTGTTTCTACTTAAAGAATATCTGATAGTTTGTATACATATTAATTTGATTACTTGCAGGGTCATTAGTGAGCACTTTTGGGGAAGGTATGTTGATTCCAATTTTGATTAAAAATAAGCAGAGAACATCTGAAGTTTGATTTGGGCAAATGAACCAATGTCTGGGGTAATAAGTGGAAGAACGGCTCTTAGCTAAAGACACTTGAGAGTTATCACAGGAGATTGGGAATAAAAGGTACTTAAAGGTTTGAAGTACCATATAATACTTCATGAAATAACCACTCTTTAGGAAATAAACAATGATGACAAAATGAAACAATGATTTTGGAATAATTAAAGAAAAATTTCAATTCATTTTAAAATTCTTAACTGCAGAAAAACTCTCATTACCTACTCAGAACTTTTTAGAAACTGATTTGTTGACTTTTTTTTTCTCAATTTTTCGAGTCCTCTTGGGATTTTGATGCTATTTTTGAGGGAAAATGGTCTCAATTTTACTCAGCTGGGCGTGTTTCTAACATGTGTTTCACTGATTGTAGAATTATTTATTAGCCTTCTTAATGTAAGTTTAAAAATGCTGTAAGCCTCCATTTTTTTTTCCTTTAATGAACTCAGGTCTATGAAAACTGTCTGGTTAGTTTAAGAGAATATTAAATTTGGTGGAGGGATGAACAGTAGAATGATTGGAAGTAATAAAGAGTTTCTAAAAGTGGAAACGGGAAACAAATCAATGATGAAATATAATTTTGCTTTCATGAAGACCTAAAGAATAATGGGCTTTATAAGGAATGATTAAATTAAATTTTAGAAGCAAGGAATGCAGAGGTCTATAGAGGAAGACTTATTCTTTCTGTTAAGACTAAAAATGATAGCTCTACTTAAATCTCTTTTGGCACTAGAAAAATCTTGTGAAATTGAGTTTCATATTCTACTGACATGTCAAGATATCTTACTCACCCGAGAAACAGTTTCACTTAAATATATGACTTGTTCTGCACCATCACAGGACTTAATTTAAGCATAGCACTTCTACTATCAAGGATGATCATGCTTGTATCAGCTCCATCAGGGTTACAAGGCAAGTGGAGAATTGAGGCCATCAATTTTAAGGCCATAGAGTTGAAAAGTCTAGTCTTTAGCAAGTGACTTAAAACGTCTTGCGTGGGCTGTATTTATCGGTTTGATGCCACAGCATAATGAAATTTATGAAACAATTATTTTAAGTCTGAATTCATGACTAAATTGCTAAACTTAACTTGCCATCCATTTACAGAAAGAACTCATATGAGAGTTCAGTTTTAGAAAAGACACAGGTCATTTAAAAATACAACTAAAGGTCACTATTTCTAAGATCTCTTCTATAATAGGGGTGAGGACAGTCCATGTTTAAAGTAGTAACAGTAGTAAACTGAATATATAGATGAAGTTTTAAAATACAGAGAAGGAAAAAGGAAGTCTCACGGACAATAATGTTTTACTTTCAAAACTAAGCTAGCTTCTTTTTGTTAAAATATCATATGAAATTAAAGAAAATTTAAAAACCCAAATCACCAATATTGAACCACAGTTATCCTCAGAAAAGGTAGCACAAATATACTCTCAGAAGACATTTTTATTATAAGTGGATTAACTTAGGTGGTTTTGTCTCTATCTCAAATACATAGGTGAGAAAACAGGTAATTATACTTTGACAATTACAGTAGCCACAAAAAGTTAGTGCTTTCTTCAATTTATGGTACTGAAGAGTATCTAGAAGGTAATATGGCTAATCAGTAAGATGGAAAAACCGTTAATAGACCTTCTGTTGTAAGAAAAATTATATGGGGCTAATACCTTTGTAATTAAAATGTGAAGCAATCCATTTTCATGTCAGTTACCCTTGATTGCCAGGTTGGCCTATAAATCTATATTGCTTTGAGTGCTGTCCTTTTCATTACTTAATAGTTTGCATTCAGTGGAGGAGGATATCCACCCTGAAAAAGAAGTAATATTCTTTCTTCAAGGACATTAATTTTCTTTATTCAAAAACTATTAGTCAGCTATTTATTTTGTCAACAAATAGTCTAGGCTCTTGCAGTAAGCACGGTTTTACAAATGCCTTTCCCTATGGTAAAATGTTATTTATATAGCTTACTTTCCATTCGATATATGGGTATTTTTATTTTTCTTCTAGAACTTTTGTAGTGAGGAACATTAGAACTTTACCCTAGCTAATTTGCACTCTTGATCACGACTATTAAGATAGTGGTTGTGAACTTACTTGTTTTCACTCTAGGATATCTTTTAATGACCAACTAACAATGTTGACACAGAAAAAGCAATAAGCAAATAGGCACTATATTTTCCCTTAAATCTGGTTAAAGTTTAAAACAGCATTTTTTGAGACATTGAGCTATGTATTAGTCAGCATATTCCACTCATGCTTTTCAACGTAGGATAACATGTTCAACAAAAAGAAATCTGAAAATCCTGTCAGTAGTCTTCTCTAACCATCATGGTAGGGCATCTTTCATAGTCAATACCATTGCCTCAGACTAGCCACTTGCTTGAGGGTGATAAGGTATAACTGTGATAGTTCTGATAAGGTTTGTGCACTCAAATATTTTAAACACTACTAAAGTAAATGTAGACTCTTTGTCCAAACCATTAATTGCTAGCTAGCCTTGTGTTGCAGATAACTGCAACAGAGCTGTTAAGAGTTGAAGTGGGAGCCAGAGTTAGACACATTTTCCACTACTTTGAGGCAAAATCTATTATAATCAATATATACCTTCTCTGGATTGGTGCAACTCTATCAAGATGGAATCCTGACCAATACTTTTTGGTCAATTTTCATGACAAATTAGGATATTTTGTTTGGTGATTGTGCCCATTTGAAAATAGATACTTTTAAGTATTTAAATTTGAGTATAAGCTAAATTCTTTTTATTTTTTCATCACGTTATATACCAACTGAGACCCTATTTCACAGCATATTTACTCTGGGATCCATTTTAATAAAACAGTTTCCATTTGGAGTATTGTCAATCACTATATCACAGGACAGGGATATTTTAAACCAAGATTTGGCATTTAAAAATAACATTCTTCTTGGCACTGACATACACCAAACTAAGTCTCATGGCCATGATAGATTACAGCAGAGTGAGAACATGTGATCTTTTCACAGACAGGAGTACCACAAAAAAGACACCAAAATAATATGATGCATAATATTTGTATCTACTTTGGTAGTAACATTTCAGGAAATAAATATTATGATGTCATATAATACATTATAGCCAATCTTTTATCTGCTAGTCTTGAGACAACATCAGTGGTGATAAGGAGTAGTTTATATTTATTTTAAAATGGTAATACAGGTATAGAATTTTTAAAAAGCTTGATTATTTATCATCTTGGAAAATACATTAAATACAGTTAACTATATCATAGAATATTATAGTAATGATTATCTTTATAAAGGTGGAAAAAGTACTCTGTATAAATGTAGTAGCAACAGAAAGGTCTGAAAATCTTGTGTTGTCATTGAAATGACTAAATTATAGACCATGTACCTTATCTTCAGTGAGTTAAATTCCAGGAGCATTGATGTGATGGCTCAACTTGTGACACAAGATAATACATTTTCACATTTTTAAATTCAGAAACTCATATATCCTATGTAGATCTGTCTGAAGTCATTCTGATGGTCACTCATCTGTATATTACATGATCATAACTCTCTGGAATTTGTACTATACTTTAAAGCCCTAGTATTGAGGAGCAGGAGAAGGAGGAGGAGGAGGAAGAGGAAGAGAAGGAGGAAGAGGAGGGGGAGGAGGAGGAGAAGGAGGAGGATATATATATCAAAGAATTCCAAACTAAAGTATATTCTATGGAAAGAACTTTAATAAGTGATGGTAATAATTCATTACTAGCCTAATGCTATGCTTCCGGTGACAAAAAATAAAAAATGACACTCTCTGAGCAAGCATAGGGGTTTGTTAAGTGGACGGCATCTTTGTGCATCCTTCCTTCCAGGTAGGTGTAGCCTTGCACCATGTCATACAGCTTGAACCGATCTCAGTTTCCTTCACCTCCTCAGCTAGACAACCTCAAACAATGCAAAAACTATTCAAGAGCATGTGAGAGGCCTAGTTATTGAGTATTTATGGTAGCTTAATTAAAGATACGTCTTTATACACTTAGCAAAACCAAGTTTCACAAAGATTTTGCTCCAGAAGTAAGTAATTGCTCAAGTGTTCATTTCACATTGTATTTCCACTCTCCGTGATTATCTTGCCTCTAGCTGAGCCTCTGACTTAATCTCCTTCACTTCTAATCCCACTCAAAAGTTACACATCAATAATACTTGCTCTACTTATACTTCCTAATCATAACTCTGCTTCACATGTCCATGCATTTGTACTTTGACAGCTGCCCATTTCACATTCCACCTGCTATAGCTTCTGAAAACCCAGCACAAATGTTTATGTTTTCTATGGAAGTCATGAAAATACAACATAGAGACTTTCTGCTGCAGAAAAAATAGTTGATTCATAGCCCTGTTTCTGTTCTCTGAATCTAACAGTGTTTATGCCAAGGTCATGCTTCTCTTGAGATGATCCAAGCATTGATACAACGGCAGATCTATTCCTGCAAAATATGTCTTTTCCGACCGCTGACTTTGGTTCAAGGACATTCTATTGATGTGAGCAAGTCTTTCTTAGAGATGTGCTACAGTCTGAGACTGTTCCTAATCTTACCTCTTTGCTACTGTTTTTCCAGAAGTCAGACCTTTCTTATTCCTTCTCTTGCTCTGCATTCCCCATTTTCTTTTACATGTGTTTCCTCAATAAATCTCTTGCATAGATAAACTCTTCTGAGCATCTTTTGTTAGAGGATCTGAACTAACACAATTGATACTGAAAGAGGTCCAAAAATAGGTGGCAATATGGGAATTGGAGACAGGTTCAATCACCTGCCCACAGGTAAAATGGATGCCATCCTAAGTGGTAGGTGAGGCATAGAGAGTCTCTGGCACAAGATGGTACCCTAATTCCTATTGATTTCACCACTTGAGACATGAAAATATGTTCCAATGGAATAAAATACCCTTTCAAATGCAATAATTCAGGCATTTGAAAGATAAGAGTTTAGGAGGCAGCATCAAAAAGACAAGAACTTCTATATTATGTTGGTGCCTTGCAGAGAAAGAATGAGAAACTGATGGATGTAAACAAGCACTTAACAGCAAAATGTGAGCACCAGAGGGTCCTTTTCGTAGCTTAAATAGATATCCAGATCTCCTGGAGAAGAACAGACACAGCAGCAAATTGAAAATTTGATAATTATATTTGCATAGCTTCAGAGACATCTGAAAGTCCTTCAAGACAGATTTTTTTTGTGCTAAAATCAAGGCCCTGGTTAAGAAAATCTGGGACTCTGAAGCTTGGGATGGGAATATCTAGACAAGTGTCCATGTAGATGATGAATCATAGACACCCTTGAACTGGCAGGGCTTGGAGAAATGGTTCACCTTTGTGCAGTAAACTTTAGTTCTTTCACTCCTTTATTAGACTATAAGACCCAGCCTGGGTAGAGTGGCTTGCACCTGTAATTCCAGCATTTGGGGAGGCCTATGTGGGTGAATCACTTAAGCCCAGGAGTTGGAGAATAACCTGGGCAACATGATGAAACCCCATCACTACTAAAAACCACAAAACTTTGCTGGGCGTGGTGATGTACGCTGTAGTACCAGCTACTCAGGAGACTGAGGTAAAAGGATCATTCGAACCTGGGAGGCAGAGGTTGCAGTAATCTGTGATTGCACCACTGACTACTGCACTCCATCCTGGATTACATAGCAAGACTCTGTCAAAAAAAAAAAAAAAGAAAAAGACCATAAAACTTTAAAATACCACACAGTCCCATTTCTCCTTGCTACTAGGTTGAAAACTAGAGTTAAAAGTCACCATGATCTACGTTAAGTGTGTTCTGGGACTGATAAGAAAAGAAAGAAACAACACACTTAAGGAACTGCAGTACTAAGGTAGTGTTTACTAACAGGAGAAGGCATGTACAACTGTGATTGCATTTTGAGAGTACTGGATCAAAGTGATGGAATGTAAGATCAGAAAAGCAAGAATTCATTGACACGGGGTTCACTCTCCGACTTTGGTCTTAACATCTTGGCAAAGAACCTAGAAAATGAGGAAAACTCTCTGTAAGTGTTATTCTTAGAAACCTGGAGAAAGTGATGGCTAATACTCAGCAAAACTTCCTGAGTTGCTCTGGAAGAAAACAGTGAAAGGAATAAAGAGGCTGAAGCACATGGGAACGTGGAATGGATTTATTATGTGAGGCCAGAAGACCTACTATATGGTTATGCTCCAAGGAAGAACTAGAGATCAAGGCCATCAGGATGTGTCAATAACACGGGGACAGCATCACAAATAAGTTTGGGAGTGGCTCTCCTCTGTAGGTCAGGGTTGATGGTAGACAAGGTTTTCTCAGATTTGAGCTTTGTAATACCCATGAGATAATGATGCCCCAAAATATCAGAGGCCCGGCATAAGAGTTGAACACCAGAAAGCAGGGAAGGCAATTACTCTGTTGTCCAGCAAGGTCACAGAGGCAGCCAAGGGAGCTTGACTTACAGGAAGCTGGGATGATTAAAAGAGCAGGAAGCCTCTAAAGGCAAAATAGATGGGCAGACAACAAGGAAGCTGCTTGACATCGACAACTCCCCTTCCAAACACAAAGCAAAACAAAACAAAACAAAAACAAAAAACAAAAGAAAACAAAACAAAACAAAAAACAGAAGAAAACAAAAATCAAGACACAGAGGTTTGGTATAGTCACCCTCAATAAAAAGCCATTACTCAACTTAAGCGTCCAGTGATTGATGACTGGAAAAAGAATGTGATATATATACACCATGGAATATTATGCAGCTATAAAAAAGAATGAAATCATGTCTTTTCAGTAATATACATAGAGCTGGATGCCATTATCCTAAGTGAAATAACTTAAAAACAGAAAATCAAATATCATATGTTCTCACTTAAAAGTGGGAGCTAAACAATGGGTATACATAGACACAAATATGGAAATAATAGACACTGGGAACTCCAAAAGTGGGGAGGGTAGGAGGGAGATGAGAGTTGAAAAATTATTTATTTGGTACAACGGTCACTATTTGGGTGACACGAGAAGCCCAAACCTCACCATTATGCAATGTATCCATGTAATAGATATGAACATACACATTCTGAATCTGTAATTTTTCAAAAGAAGTCATGATTACTTGCTGAGTTCTCAGACCTGTGCTAAGTTTTAGATTTGGAAGCCAATGACTGAAGAGGTGGTCAGGTTCATAGGAAGAAGCACCGTGCAACACTACAGAACATCAGAAGTTTTGATTATTTCCCTAGTCATAACACTGTACACTAAAGAATGGGAAATACTCATATATTTGAAGACAGCTGGACAGAGCCTGAGTGTAACTTGACATTGACAACTAAAGTCTTAATGTGTCATCATTGACCCTATGTAAGATTGGAGGCTTAAGTATAATATGAAATAAATGGAGCACTGACCTAAATCTAACCCAAAATGGCCCACTCTGTCCATGGATCCACCCAGTAGTTG
The DNA here is from genome assembly GCF_028885655.2 of Pongo abelii. Taxonomy (NCBI): domain Eukaryota; kingdom Metazoa; phylum Chordata; class Mammalia; order Primates; family Hominidae; genus Pongo; species Pongo abelii. Next base: position 112,821,856 of record NC_071989.2, on the reverse strand, counting down.
TTTTTCAGGTACCCAAATACAAATTGGACTTGACTATGCAGTTGGAGTAATACTTACATTGAATCTTTGGCTTGCAGAATGAGAGATATGACTGTGAAGAAGGACCACTTGCCACCTCTTGAAATGCCACCCTCCCTCCAGCTAAGATTGAGTCAAAACCAATATCACATCCCCAGAAGGATGTTGCAGGTTATTACTACCACTAAAGATCTAAAGGTTACAGGAGAGGTCATTTTTATTATATCTCCATTAATTTACCAGTCTTCCCCTACAAACAACAGTATAGATCCAGAGAATGATTATAGACTACTATAGACTTAACCATGTGGCTGCTATAGTTGTGGATGCTTTGCTGACAGAGTCACCATTACTAGAAAAATTTAATAAGGTTTCAGGTACATGGCATATACAATGGCGTATAGTTATTGACATGGAGAATGGATTATTTTACCTTCTGATAATAAGACAGGATTTTTATAAGTTCATGTTCATATGAGAAGGTAAAGAATGTTTATTTGAAGTTTTGTTTCAGAGGTACATTAATTCTTTTTACCCTCTTTTATAACTTCTGTTACAGTCTAAACTGAACAGCCTGGGGATTCCATCAAATATCCAATGAATTCCTCACATCAATGACATTATGGTGATCAGACAGTATAAGCAAAAGGAAGTTAGTTCACTGGCAGCCTTAGTAAGATATAAGTGTTACATATTATAGGAAATAAACCATCAAAGATTCAGGAACATGTTACTTTAGTGATGTTTTCAGAGTCCAGTGTTCAGGATGTGTCAAAAAATCCCACAAGAGAAAAGGAAAATTGACTCATCTTTCATCTTTTATTACAAAGAGGGAAGCACCTTACATGGTAACCCTCTTAGGGGTTTGAAGGCAACATATTCTGCACCTCAGAATGCTATCTCACCCATATAACAGATGGCATTGATTGTGGCCAGCTTTGGGTGAGGCCCAGTGGAGGAAAGTGTTCCTGTTACTGAAGTTGATCAGGCTATGATGCTTAACCATTAGCTATCACATAGCAGAGGGCTGTAGCTTACTCCACTTACCATCTGTATTTTCCCCTCAGCAAGTGAGGCCTGGAAGAACCAAGGAGGATGTGCTCCCCAAAGCTGAATTCGGAAGTGATTTTTATGGTACGTATTAGCTCATTTTCATACTGCTATGAAGAAATACACAAGACTGAGTAATTTATAAAGAAAAAGAGGTTTAATGGACCCATAGTTCCACATGGCTGGGGAGGCCTCACAGTCATGGCAGAAGGCAAAAGAAGAGCAAAGGCACGTCTCATGTGGTGGCAGGCAAGCAAGCATTTGCAGGGGATCTGTCCTTTATAAAACCATCAGATCTCATGAGACTTATTCATTGTCATGAGAACAGCATGGGAAAACCCGCCCCCATGATTCAATTACCTCCCACCTGTTTCCTCCCACAAAATAAGGGATTTATGGGAATTATAATTTAAGATGAGATTTGGGTGGGGACACAGCCAAACCATATGATGGCACATAGAGTGGACTGTGGCAGACACTTAAGATTCTACTCAGCTCTCCTGCTGTGGGAAATATAAGTGATGGACTTCTGTACTCTTCATTTTTCACCACATTCATGCTGAGACTATGGCTTTTACTGGCTGCTCCCAGCCAATGGCTGAGCATAGGGTGATAGTAAAGAAGGCCCATTTCTGCAGAACTCCTCTAACAGGAGTGGCTGCTCAAGGACTCCTTGAACAGCAATTTTGGCTCAAGGACTCCCATCAACTTTATCAAAACTTTCTTAAAGCTGTGCTACAATCTGAGACTCTTCCTACTTTTTCTTTTTCTTTCACAGGAGTCAGGATTTCATCATGCTCTGACAGATCTCCCTCCCACTCAAGTTTCTTTCCCCTTTTCTTTCACGAGCATTTCCTCTTAAATCTTAACTAAGTCTCTTGCACTTCTAAACCTATTTTGGCATCTGCTTCTTAGAAGACCTGAACTAAGTTCTTACCAAAAGCTTAATCTTTTGATATTCTCAAAACCCGCTCTTTAGCTAGTTATAGTCTTCCTGGACTAGCGTTTTAATAAACACATCCAAAAATTCTATAAAGTAATTTTATTTATTAGGTATTCACATGGTAAAAGTAGATGGACACAATTGTCCATTTCCCAACAAGCCAGATTCAGAGTTCCTCTCAGATAGCAAATAAGTCTTTTCCCATACCCATACCTATAACCATGACTGTGATTGTCCATCTATCCCTCTCAATATACACATACACAATCTACACCTTTTATATTTCTTAAATATCCCTTAGTATTATCAGTTGGAGAGAAGAAAATTTGTTGAGAATGAAAATCTGAGTATGCAGAGATATTTCAAAGGACCCTAGCAACCACTAACGTCTGTGAATAAAGTTACTTTAATAGTATAATATCTTAAATCTCTATGAGTTATTGACTTCAGAGTCTGTCCTCTCAAGAGTTGCTGCTCTTCCAGCATTGCAAATGTGACACTATATTCTGCATGGTGCAAACACTGGGCAGTAATTGGAGAAGTGGGGAAAATATTCTTGTTAAAGTTGTTTTATCTTTGTTATTATTTGTTTATCTTTATTAGCAGGTTACAAAAAGAACCTGCGTATGAAGCTATTCCACTGGGTAAAGTTGGGTTAGGCTCAAGCTAACATCATCTGTATATATTAATGTTACTGTCATATCTTTTCACACAAGAAAGTGTATAACATTTCTTTATATCTGCCTGAAAATTATTTTCTCAGAAGATTTGTTTCTAATATTATAAATAATTTTTAGTTTATATATTAGTTTAGATAACTTACTCTCAGACTAGATATCCTCATTTTCTTATTCTAAATCTACACTGGTCTTTCATTCTAAAACGCATTTATTAGGTTCATGAACAGTGCCAGACAGAATGTCCTCCCAAACATGTCTATACATCAATCTTGTGCATGCATAGATATATTTATATAGTCTTGTAAATATGTTACCTTACCTGGCAAAGTGTGATTATGATTATGAACTTTGAAATAGAGATCTTATTCTTGGTTATCTGCATGGGCCCAAACCAATCACATGAACCTTATAAAGCAGAGTGTTCAGTGTAAGGACCAGAGAGATACCTCTAGGAGAAATGGGGACCTCAGTCCTATAACCTCAGAGAACTGAATTCTGCCAACAATCTGAATGAGTGTGGGAGCAAATTCTTCCAAGAGGCTCCTGATAAAAGCCCAATCTGCCACCATCTGAATTTCCTTGTTAAATCAAGAGCAGAGAAACCTGTCAGGCCAACCTAAATTCTCACCTATATAAATATGTATTGTTTTAAAACACAAAATTTGTGATAATTTGTTATGGCAGCAATAGAAATTTAATATAAACTATCCATAATCACCTTTTTTGCCAACCTGAGGCAAATTTAATCATCTGTTACTCTGCAACCTGTGTATTATCTTCATGCACATATTATTTTATTAGATCTTGTAACTTTTTTAAATGCCTGTCTTTCTTCCTAACTAGTCTGTGAGATCCTCAAGGGTCTCATTTATCTTTGGATAGTATAGTAGCTGATATTTTGAAATAAAGAGCAGAGTATTTAGTACTGCCCAAGTGGATTAATAATTCACCCATATATAAGAGGTTTAAATACACTGAAAGTAATCAAAGCTTAAGTAATTTTCCTTACTTACTTACTGCAAAATATTCTGTCTCAATTAATTGAGTTAGTAAAATATTTGTAATCTAAATGATATTGGTTTTCCCATATAAACTCAAAAATACTCAGAAAGTCTTTTGTATAAATCTTTTTCATATTTCTTAGAAAAAAATGCCTTGGACACTGATTCTTAAAAAGTTTTTATGTCTATTTCTCTGTGTAATGGTGGAAATATGTTTCTCTATAGAATAATTACATTTTGTATTCAAACACATCTTTCAGAAATATCAGTTGTGTGGCTATTTAACCTTAAAAGAATATTTCACAATGGTTTTCATAGCTGATAGCATGATAATGTTATATAAAGTGTATATCATCATTAATCATTGCCAAAATCCCCAAACAAACGGAACTTCTATTACACTCCCATACCATATCTTCCATAAGCTCCTTGACCTAGATTTCTTGTATTTGATATTATGCCTGGAGCTTGCTGTCGCATGCAATATACATAGACTAGGTAATATGACCCTTATGTCAGTTATTCATAAATAATTTATAGCCCATGCTTGGTGAAATTAAACATTCAATAAATAGTAGTAAATATTGTTGTGGTTACTATAATTTATAATTAATAATTAATTAATCTAGTTTTTGGATTTACTTATAACCGTTTTATAGATACTATGTACTCCGGATATTTGACTCTGAAAAGCGGGACTTCTACAACCACGTTTGAAATGTGTTCTATCAGTTTACGGCTGTATAACAAATTGCTTCAAAAGATAATGACTTAAACACAATCTGCTTAATATAATCCCCTTATTTGTGGGGTAGGAATTCTGGCAGGGCTTGGGTGGCTGATTCTTCTGCTCTACGTGGTGTACACAGAAGTTATACAGTGGTATTCAGCTGGTAGGTAGGCTAGTCTGGAAAGTGCAAGATGGCTTCACTCACATGTTTGGTGCTTTGGCAGGAATGGCTGGCAGGCTGGTCTTAGCTGATGATATTAACTTGAGTGCCCATAGTAGCCTTCTTCAGCATGGCTATTAGAAGAAATTAGCCTTCTTAGATGGTGGCTCAGGAAGGTAAGAGCAAGTATTCAAGGAAACAAAGCAGAAATTTCATGATCTTTTGAAAGAAAACTTCAAAATTTTCATGGCATGCTTCCATTGTAATCCATTGATTGACACAGCCACAAACTCACCCAGATTAAAGGTGTGGGGATATTCCATGGGAAAATCATCAAAAAATTTGTAACTGTTGTTTAAAGCTCACATGATTGCATTCTGGGCAACACTCCTGTATCTGGTAAATTATCTACTGACAGTAAAAACAACACTTCAATTAAAACAGACACTGTGTAATGTCTACGATGTATAGTGAAAAAAAAGTGAAACTCTTCAACCATTTCAAATATTTAACTTGGATTTGTCTAAAAGCACAACTGCAAGACAACATCAGGTATTCACATGTCATCCTAAAGCATTTTATATTAAATTTTTTTTAAAATATGCTATTTAAATATGCATGGAATCTTCAAAGAGCTCATGAAAAATGCATATTATGAAGAAAACTATGCATGGATTTCAAAATTTTCTTGCACCAGATTAAGCTCATACTAACTAGTTATAACAGTCTGAACAAGATCTAATTGAGGCACTAAGAAGATGATGCTTAGGCATCAATTTAAAAAGAACTCCTATCAAAGCAACATTGATTCTGCTGGAATTGAAGCAAGGATAACATAAAAATTTATGGTGAAGCTGGGATGAAAGAATGGTAAAATCACTGATGCATTGCAAAAAGTGTATAGGGATAATGCCCTAAATAAACTGGTAATTTATACATGGAAAACTTGTTTTAAGAAAAGGCAATGTTGAATATGAAACCTGATATGGTTTGGCTGTATCTCCATCCAAATCTCAACTTGAATTGTATCTCCCAGAATTCCCACATATTGTGGGAGGGACCGAGGGGAGGTACATCATGGAGGCCAATCTTTCCTGTGTTATTTTCATGATAGTGAATGAGTCTCACGAGATGTGATGGATTCATCAAGGGTTTCCGCTTTTGCTTCTTCCTGATTTTCTCTTGTCACTGCCATGTAAGAAGTGCCTTTCACCTCCCGCCATGATTCTGAGGCCTCCCCAGCCATGTGGAACTGTAAGTACAATTAAATATCTTTTTCTTCCCAGTCTCAGGTATGTCTTTATCAGCAGCATGAAAACGGACTAACACAGTAAATTGGTACCAGTAGAGTAGGATGTTGCCGAAAAGATACCTGAGAATGTGGAAGCAACTTTGGAACTGGGTAACAGGCAGAGATTGGAATGGTTTGAAGGGCTCAGAAGAAGACAGGAAAATGTGGGAAAGTTTAGAAATTCCTGGAGACTTGCTGAATGGCTTTGCCCAAAATGCTACTAGTGATATGGACAATAAAATCCAGGCTGAGGCAGTCTCAGATGGAGATGAGGAACTTGTTGGGAACTGGAGTAAAGGTGGCTCTTGTTATGCTTTAGCAAAGAGACTGGCAGCATTTTGCCCCTGCCATAGAGATCTGTGGAACTTCGAACTTGAGAAAGATGATTTAGGGTATCTGGCAGGAGAAATTACTAAGCAGCAAAACATTCAAGAGGTGATCTGGGTACTGTTAAGAGCATTCAGTTTTATAAGCTAAGCAGAGCATAAAAGTTTGGAAAATTTGCAGCCTTTGTGATAGAAAAGAAAATCCCATTTTTTCTGGGGAGAAATTCAAGCTAGCTGCAGAAATTTGCATAAGCAGCTAGAAGCCCAGTGTTAATCCCCAAGACCACAGGGAAAATGTTTCCAGGCCATGTCAGAGACCTTCACATCAGCCCCTCCCATCAAAGGCCCGGATGTCCAGGAGGAAACCGTGGTTTCATGGGCCAGGCCCAAGGTCCTTGTGCTGTGTGCAGCCTAGAGACTTGGTCCCCTGTGTCCTAGCCCTCCAGTCATGGTTGAAAGGAGACAACGTGCAGCTTGGGCTGTGGCTTCAGAGGGTGGAAGCCCCAAACCTTGGCAGCTTCCACGTGGTGTTCAGCCTACAGGTACACAGAACTCAAGAATTGAGGTTTGGGAACCTCCACCTAGATAAATTTCAGAAAATGTAAGGAAATGCCTGGATGCCCAGGCAAAAGTTTGCTGCAGGGGCAGGGCCCTCATGGAGAACCTCTGCTGGGGCAATGCAGAAGGGAAATGTACGGTTGGAGCCCCCATACAGAGTCCCTACTGGAACACTGCCTAAGGGAGGTGTGAGAAGAGGGCCACCACCATCCTCCAGCCCCCAGAATGGTAGATCCATCGACAGCTTGCACAGTGCACCTGGAAAAACCACAGATATTCAATGGCCAGACTCTGAAAGCAGGTGGGAGGAAGGCTGCACCTTGCAAAGCCACAGGGGTGGAGCTGCCTAAGACCATGGGAACTCACCTTTTGCATCAGTGTGACTTGGATGTGAGACCTGGAGTCAAAGGAGATCATTTTGGAGTTTTAAAATTTGCCTGCCCAGCTAGATTTTGGACTTGCATGGGCCCTGTAACCCCTTTGTTACAGTGCACCTGTATTTTGGCCAATTTCTCTCATTTAAAATGGCTGTATTTACCCAATGTCTGTACCCCCATTGTATCTAGGAAGTAACTAGCTTGCTTTTGATTTTATAGGCTCATAGGTGGAATGTACTTGCCTTTTCTCAGATGAGACTTTGGACTGTGGATTTTTGGGTTAATGCTGAAATGAATTAAGACTTTGGGGGACTGTTGGAAAGGCATGATTGGTTTTGAAATGTAAGGACATGAGATTTGGAGGGGCCAGGGGCAGAATGATATGGTTTGGCTCTGTGTCCCCACCCAAATCTCACCTTGAATTGTAATTCCCACAATCCCCACATGTTGTGGGAGGGACCAGGTGGGAAGTAATTGATTCATGGGGGCAGGTCTTTCTTGTGCTGTTCTCATGATAGTGAATAAGTCTTATGAGATCTGATGGTTTTATAAAGAGGAGTTCCCCTGCACAAGTTCTTTCTCTTTGCCTCCCACTATCCATGTAAGATGTGACTTGCTCCTCCTTGCCTTCTGCCATGATTCTGAGGCCTCCCCAGCCATGTGGAACTGTAAGTCCATGAAACTATATTTTCTTCCCAGTCTCAGGTATGTCTTTATCAGCAGTGTGAAAACAGACTACTACAACAGGCCTCCAATAGTACAGATATAGTCCATTATTCCTGTAAAACCATTTCTGGTTAACTCCATACTGACGCACAGCAGAAAACAACTAAAAAATTTACATGCACATACACACACACATATATGTACACACATATGTATATGTACACATATATGTATATGTGGGTAGTCACTATAGCTATAAACTAACATTGAATAATTTTGAGTTCAAAGTTTTAAGCACTGTCAAGAAAAATTCAGGTGAACATCCAAACTGTCTTAAATGTTTATTCCCTAAACTTTTTTCTAAAATAGCAATTTTTTCTTGTTTAACATTATAGGCCAAGGTGGGCGGATCACGAGGTCAGGAGATCGAGACCATCTTGGCTAACACGGTGAAACCCCGTCTCTACTAAAAATACAAAAAATTAGCCGGGCATGGTGGCGGTCACCTGTAGTCCCAGCTACTCGGGAGGCTGAGGCAGGAGAATGGTGTGAACCTGGGAGGCGGAGCTTGCAGTGTGCCTAGATAGTTCCACTGCAGTCCGGCCTGGGAGAAAGAGCGAGACTCTGTCTCAAAAAAAAAAAAAAAAAAAATTTATACAAACTAAGTACAACATTAGAGCATACACAAGAAAGAAATATAAATGGATATACATGTGGACGTGCCCATCTGCACAAAAACAACTTTCTGTATAAATGGACATATGGACATATATATAGAAACATACTTATATATACACATACATATATATAGAAATATACATATATACACACTTATACATATATACAAACTAAGTACAACATTAGAGGCAGATACAAGGAAGAAATATACATGGGTATACATGTGGACATGCCATCTGCACAAAAACAACTTTCTGTAAATATGGACATATGGACATATATATAGAAACATACATATATACATACGCATATATAATATATGTGTATATATACATATAAACACATACACATATGGAAACATACATATATACACATATATTATATATGTATAAATATATACACGTATATTATGTATAAATATACACATGTATGTATATATGTTTCCACATATATATGTGTGTATATATGTATGTTCTTAAATATGTCCATATGTCCATCAGCAATTTATGTTACTGTCACCAAAGAAATAGATTAAAAGAAAGTGTACCAGAATATACTAACTCTGGATGATGGACATATACATAGAAACATATATGTGTATTGGACATATGGATATACACACAGAAACATACATATATATTATATGTATGTTTGTGTATATATGTATTTTATATATACACATATAATATATATGTTTAAATATGTATGTCCATATGTCCAATATATATGTTTCTATATATATGTCCATTGTCCAGAGTGAATATATTCTGGTACACCCTCTTTTAATCTCTCTATTTCTTTGGTGACAGTAACATAAATTATGGATAGCCAACAGTATAATATATATTTAATTTGGTATTTCTTTATGTAAAAAACAATATAAGTTTTGTATGTAATAATGTTATAAAATAATAATACAATACCTCTGGGGTGGGGCTTATAACAGGAAAAGTATTAATACTAATACTGTTGAATAATACTCTTGACTATACTGTTGAATAATCTATATTATTATATTTTAAATATAATGTATTTATCTTTTATTTTTTAAATATATTTTACTGACTTTCTTTCTGTTTAATGAGTTGAATAAAACCTATATTATTATAGGTTATTCAACATATATTCGATATATAATAATTATATATACTAGATATATTTTTAATCATTATTAATAATATTAATAATGGTTAATAATGTTATTAGTTATTATGAATTATATAATATATAATAATACTGTTGAATATACAGTTGAATGACCTATAATAACATATAACAATATAGGTCACTCAACATATTTTCAATATATTATTAATAATAATATAATAACCCATAATATGTAATTATAGGTTATTCAACCACAGGCGACCACATACTATAAGTCAAAAATATTAAGGGTCACTTCCTATAAATCATACCCAATATATAAATGGCCAATTGGTTAGTATTGTGTCTGAGAACTAGAAGAAACTTTCAAGGTCATTTAATTCAGTTCTTCATTTTCTTCTAAGTAGAGGTGATCTTTTAAAGTATTTCACAAATATGAAGTACTATTGACTCCACAGGCCTGTACTTTCACAAGCTGTAATAATATTTATATAAAGATCACATAATTATTTTTTCATAAATTTGAAAGCAGACCCAAAATTGGAAATGCTAAATCAAAACCAAATCAATCAAAACAACAAGAACAAAGCAACATCTCTGATCTGGAACATAGTTAACAAACTACCAAATAAATATTCAAAGTTATTTTCCTAGAAAAAAAAAGACATTTAAATTTATTAAACTGACATTTTTTGTGTGCATAATTTAGTGGGGTTTTTTAACAAAAAACATGCAGCATCATACAAAATGTTAGCAAAATACTGAAACATATAAATTAAAACAAAGTTACCTTTTTAATATAATGATAAAATCAGTACATCTTCAGTATTTGTACATTTATAATATACGTTTTGTTTTTCTTTAGTTTTAAAAATTGACAGATATAGTATCATATTTAGTAGCTTAGGAAATAAAGTTTGTAGTTGTGATTTGTTCATGTTATATATCTCACCCATATTAACCAATAATTTTACCTTATTTAAAATCAAGTTTATGATATATTTTGAAATATTTAAAATCCTTTATGATATAAGACAGTGGGATACTAAAGTAACTCAAACTTTTTTCTATTCACCTTTGACAAGAAAATCCAAATTTTAATCTTAGTTCTCTCATAGTGATGTAGGGTCAATCTATTTAACTTCTTTGCCCCTCAGTTTCTATATCTTTAGAAAATTGATAATATTAGGAAAGACATTAATATGTTGTAATAAAGATTCAGCAAGTGCATAAAATTGCTAATGAATAATACACTTAAGCTATCTAATATAAGACAAAATAACTCGGCTCTGGGAATAAGGAATGCCTGGACATGTATCTGGAGGAATCTTTTGCAACAACTTATCCAACATTATTATAATTCATCAGGAACTATCAGTGCCCTTGAATTTTAATTCTTTTCTGTAGCTAATTGGAATCGGGGAGAAAAAAATGAAGCCTCGTGGCTCTACTCAGGAAGTAACAATAAATAATTCAGCTCAGGACAGAGATGCCAGGGCATATTTGGGGTATAAAAACGCAACAGGTAAGAGCTCAATGAGCAAGATTCTAGTGAGAGAGGATTAACAGGTTTTCCACCCACAGTCATAGATTTGTTCACCTCCATTACCTCCCCCCACCTTACTATCAAAATACAATTAATTTAATATAACTGTTTTCTCAGGTTGGAGTTTGTCCTGTAATTTGCTTTTAGTATGATAAATATATTTTTTACAAATATGATTATGGTGAACAATCAGATATACAGTACTGTGTTTCTCAGAATCACAGGGGGTAAAAGGTGGCCCTATAATAATTTCAGTATATAGAAACCAGAATGTTAAGTGTTGGTCCAAAATGTGGAAAGAATAAAAAAAGCTGAGGAATGTATTATTTTTCTCATATTTCAAGGGGCAGAAACTCTAGAATGGAAAGCAATTGAGACAATGCTGGCACAGTCATCTCAGGACTCTGAGTCAATTCTTAGCTATCACAACTCTGGTGTCCCAGGAAAAATTTTGATAGAAATATCTAAACTTACCATGACAGCAACCTCATAGTGCCAGAGAGGAAACCCTATACTTAAGAGAAGGGTGAGAAAAAGTAGGAAATGTCTGTAAACGGGAAGAACTTGAGTTTTTAAAAAAATTATCTGAACGTTGGAAATAAGCAGAAGAAATTCCTGGGTGTTCTTTCATTGTGGTTCTGAGTTTGAACCTTTGATTTATTTTATATTGACTGGACTATTCCACAACTCTGTAGGAGTGAGTTTAACTTGCAGATTTTTTTCTGGAAAAGATGCAAGTCATTAATTTTGATGGGAAAGATAACCCCAAGGGTAGGACATTAAACAGGTTTGTATCTAACCCAACAATTTTATGCTAGATTGATCATAAATACCCAGTTCCTCAAATATTCTTTGAAATTATATGTGTGTGTGTGTGTTTTAAATATATTTTACTGGTTTTCTTTTTGTTTAATGAGTTGAATAAAACCTTAGACACACATTCATTTTATATTTGCACAAGAGTAACAATGTTACTATTTTGAAAATTATACTTTACATCTCTCTTGGCAGAGGATGAAAAATATCTAGCCAGACATATGCTAGAAAACTAAAACTATTTATTATGTGAGTATTCAAGGAGAAGGAGGAAAGAGTTCTTATTTGTTAATCAGCTCTTATGCTCTTCATTATTGTGAAGAGGCTGGGCCATTGTCAAGTAGGAGGATTGGAAGAAGCAAGAAGAACTAAATTGATGCACATTAAAAAGAGCTGAGCCAGAGAACTGACAGGTGAAATAATGGAGAACCTTATAAGCTGTAGTCCAGTGGGAGGGTCATTATTTCTTTACTGAAATTGTTGAGAAGATTTTGGAGTACTTGTGATACAACAGAAATATAAAGATTGACAGTAATGGCCAAAAGAGACTATTAAAGGATTGTGTTGTACTTAATGAGAATATATTTTTGTGTATTTTTGTGAAGAAACTAACCACATAAAGATGTATGTGGTTTTTCTTTAAATATGTTAAAGCAACTTCTCGAGACAGAATATTTGTGAGCATGTTGTCCAAAGTTTCATTTAAATTTGCCACTAGGGAAATATACTTCTAAAAAAGACATTTCAAAATTTTATATTTAATAGAGAATTTTGTAGGGGAAAAAAAGGTACTAGATTAAATTAACATTGTTACAAGAGGGGAAGAATTTCCTAATATTATTAGCATAGTAATTAGACTGGTTAAAGGATCTTGTGACTTTAAATATCTGATTTGAGGATTTGGGGCTGAGAACAAACACAATAGCTGTCCCGGTTATAATCTAACCTCCCAGTTAGATTATCACTTCTAACAGTCAAGTTGGCTCCAGATTATCTTCCAGAAAATCATTCAAATTATTTTATTCAAAATGATTGATAACATAACATTAGCTTTTCTCAGGGTTAGCAAAATCTATGTTTTATTGTGATAGCTTACTGGACTTTGTATGTGTTAAATGTAGATTAAGTGCTTAATACATTGCCTGACAGTAAACATTTAAAAAACAACAACAAAAAAATATTCGTTATTTCCTATGAATCAAACAAACATAAGTACTGAGTATGAACTGAATAATAATCATAAAATTATAAACAAATGATAAAAAATTGAGGCACACACACTTATTTTACAATTTACCTATTTATCATTAACTCTAAAATCAAACAGTTATTTGATAAAAATTATTTTAATTACTCCCTCAAATATTTCAAGGTCACCCTGAGCAACAGTCCGTATTTATTTCTTGGCACCATAGCTTCCAAGAGGCTTTCATAAGCTGATTCCTACTCTGTTAGATATCAAATGTCTTCCACTCCTTCTCCAGCTATTTCTCAATTCTCACATTCTGTGCAGTTTTCAACACCTATTTCACATACTAGCATTTCAGATAAGTGCTTCCTATCATCCAGCCTCAAGCAATTTCTTGCTTCTCTGATGTTCCCTGGCACCTTTTCTTACATTTTTGTTGACAGGCATTGCTTGCTACCATTTATTAAACATATTTACATCCTTCCTTCCCTATTGGGCCATAACCTCCTTTTATACAACATTTCATTTTCTAAATGATTGCATCTTAATTTTGCTTTGTTTCCTGAATCAGTACTTTGCATCCATATTGTATAGTTAAGATTTTGCTGAACAGGAAAAGCCATCAGACTTCCTCCGCACTCTGCTAAGAATGATGTGTGATGTGGTTATCCATCTCCACAACAAAAGTGGCAGTTATAGCTGTGTCTGTTCTTCTTTCTGGTTTACAGAAGAATACAGCCCTGGTCAGCTAACGGTGACAATGGAAGGATGGTAGCAGTTGGATGTACCTGTAGTCCTAAAAATTCTTGGTAGGATCTCCTTCTCCACAGGTCAGAGGGCTGGAAGTTAATTATATTTTACAATCACATGCCCCTAAAGCAACCACAAGTTTTCAAGCAAGGAGCAGCATTTTTTCTTGCTTATAGAATGCTCTGCACAGAGTTTCAAACACAGGGAACAGAAGCACTATCTATGCCTCATTACCATTTAAATAGGCTGATCAATGAGAATTAGCATGTAATTTGAATTACAACACCCACCTCCTGCTTCTTAGAAGTGTTGGTCCTCCAACCTTTTTTGAGTAGTTGCTACATTTTCCAGAGAGGATTCGCTCTTCAAATCTAAAAGCAGGTGTTTGTCTGCGTTTTGGTGTAACAATTTAAATGGAGCCATTGATCCCTGATTCTGCCCAAACTTCATCTACATCCAATATAATCTATTGTCCTATTAAAACACAAAATTTGTAATAGCCACCTCAGCCAACTCCTTACAACAAATATTTTGATTCAATGTCATCCTTAGTTTTAAGTCTATACTTTCACTGCATCAATTTAACCAGTAGACCTACAGCTATATTATCATGTCTCCACATAAGCAAATATACTGACAGGACCTAATTAACACTTACGGTAGAACTATTTTATAATTTCACATACTTTGTCAGCTTTATTTATGTAGACGACCACCTCAAATATTTTTGAACTGCAAATTTTCCTATGTATATGGTGAAGATAGCAAAGAAGTACTTTCTAGGATGCAGTTGTAATTGCCAGTAACCAGTATGTACTCTGGAACTGTAAGGAATTTCCAGCTGAGAGCTTGGAGATTATTATTTAATGTTCAGATGATATAAAATTCTCTCCTTTCAACTAGTAATTCTTTTGATCCTGTAACTTTCCAACTTTAGGAATACATAATTTTGATGTAGTTGAAAAGGGAATGATAGTGTTAGGCAAGCATATCTAATTCTGTAGGGTCTGGGGTTCATAAAATATTTTTATATCTGTGTTCCAATATTGTATTTTTTGTTCCATCATATTATTTTCATTTAAAAGTGTTATTTATTCTTATTGAATGTTCTCTCTTCCTCAAATATTCAATGTCTCCTTGGGACATAGTAGACTTTATTTTTGTTTATGTTACTATATCTTCATATGATAGTGTACTATCATAGTGCCTGGATCACAGTTAGCATTCATTACATATGAGTTGAATGAATGGACAATGGTATTTCCAAGTGCTAACCCGAATAGGTTTTCATTCCCTATTAAACTCCATCAATTCCCTAGGCTACTCCAAATAAACATATTATACATAAAAAATTCAAAATTGGTTTGGATATGCAATCTAAAGGAAATTTCCATAGCCTATTTTTCCATCCAGATTGCTACTCGTAGAATTCTGCTATGTAGCAACAAATAAATAAATAAATAAATAAATAAATAAATAAATAAATAACTACGTGAAAACTGTCTAGCCAGCAGACAAATTAAAGAGGATTCTGGTGATGTCATAAAATGGTATAGTGCTCTCTAGAGCCACTTTTAAGATGATTAGGATTTGGAATTCATAGATCTCTTATTTGGAAATGTGTAGGTTGAGGACCCAGTCCTCAAATAGTTATTTATTGGAATTATTTTAACTTTAAATATTAAATAATTATATGCTATATTTCCTGTGCATCTATAGTTATTTAAAAATTTAAATAATTAGATAGAAATGATATAAATCCATTTTGGTTATCAAAATTTTTTATGTTCTTCTTTTCATACAGAAATGGTACACTATTTAGTTTCTGTAATAATCTTGTGTTTGCAAGGATTTGGGATGATAGTATTTATAGAATTATTCAAGGTAGCAAGAAAGCAGTAACATCAAAAACAACAAGAAAGTAGGAAGATTTATTTGGATTTTTTTGTTGAAACATACTTTTTAATGGTGATATAGCCAATGTATTTAATTAGAGTATGAGCTATTTTCTTATTTTACTGACCCATTATTTTGTGTAAACATTCACACATAAATTGAATTATATTTGCTATATGTGTCTAAAGGTCTCAGTCATGTTTCCATGTTCAGGCTACAATCACTCTCAAGAAATTCTTTCTTCAGTAACCTTAGAAAACTAATTTAACCATCATATGCTCAATGTATTTTTCTCTAATCTCATCAGCTAAACAAATTTTCTTACTCCTCTGAATCCCCCCTTTTAAAATATATATACTCTCCTTGGAACTGAAATAATTGTCTACCACATGTAAAACTTTATTATAGGCATCATTATGTTCCCTTTTGAACCATGTTCTCCCAGAGGGCAGGATGCATCAGTTAATCCCCTTTATATTTTGGAGCCTCTAGTTGACAAGTATTTTTGAAAGAGTTAATGAGAATTTACATTTACATCCCAAAATATCTAACTTGGTTTCCCAACATTCACACTAATCTTCAAAACTTGTGAAATGGAGAGACAGAAGAAAAAAGAGAGAGGAAGAGAATGGAGGGGAGGGAGGAAGAGGGGGAGAGAGAGAGAGAGACAGAGAGAATCTTATAATATACCTCTGACTTTGCCCAATTTAAATGTTTCATATTGTACTGTGCTGGAAATAAAGTTCATGCCAGCAGGTTCAAAGTTTTAAATTATTAGAAATAATTGTTATCCTAAGGAACTACTGTATATATGGTCAGAATGGTAAAACGATTTTTGTTAGAAATCACATTTAAATTAAAGTCATTTATTATGGATGTAGTCTGTACTCTGGAAGTGCTGAATATAGTACTTAGTCAGCCAGAGTTCTAATCCAATTTGTTTCTTTACTAGCAGTCAGTCTGGAAGTAGCAGAATATCTGGGGACTCATTGTCTGAACCAAAAATAAAATTTGTTGCTTTTTTTAAAAACCCAATGCTAAAACACAGTCACTATTTTTTATAGTTTTTATTATTCCTGTATATTTATATAGCTCATATAAAATTTTACAGTAAATTATTAACTAATAATATGAAATAAATTATTAATTTTAAAGATTGTGAAAAATTACTACTAATGGTGAAAAGAGGAAAATCCATGGAGGACAAATTGATATAGCCAGAGTTATTTTTTTTCCTCTTCTAAAATCGATACCATTTTTATATATCTGTAGCTAAACATAAAAAAAATTTCAACTTAATTGTGTTAAAAGTATGATAATCCTTCCTGTAATTTGAGAAAATTTAATCTAAATAAAGGTCAGCTGTTCTACTGTTAGGGTATGATATTAGCTATTCTAGAGCTATTTCCTCAATTTATCAGTAAGAATTTATGTAAATTTATGTAAACTGTAATGTAGTTTAGAGATAGGTTGTGATTTATTTATTTGGGGCTCTTATAAAGTTTAAAATTGTTGGAGAGGGCAGAAGAATATGAAGAAAATGAGTTAAAAACAAACCAAAACAAATAAACTAATACAAATAATTGTATTATTTATAAATTTTACCATATCAAAATAAAAATATGCCTCCATTAACCTATGGATTATTTTTCTCCGTAAGTATGTTAAAGTCTTTAACTATTACTGAATCAGCAATTTAACAGATTTAATCACACAAGAGGACGTAGTCAGCCTTCTATGATTGATAGTACAATGACTTACCTTAATTTTTTCATCAATATTTTAGGAAAATGACAGCAAACAAGCAACAGCATAATAATAAAGAAGACAACCACATGCATATACTCACATGCATTTTTTTCTCTCTACACACAAAAATCTGACAAAAATCTGCTCAAAACCCATAGACTACATCACTTCTGTGAGGTAACTTTCTAAAGCAGATAAAAAATGCCTTAGTATGATAGATGCCTCTCAAATATGCATAAAAGAGATAGAATTTTTCTCTTTTGCTCATTAGTTCATTAATATTCAGTGTATCTCTATTTTTCAGAAGATAGGGGGATCCATGATGACATGTGTACTCTTATTTGTTTCCTTTTAGTATTGCCTACCTCAAGTTGTCATATATGCAAAGCACTCAGTAATTAAGTTTAAATAAATAGCTTTCTTTGTAAACAAATCTGTTATTAAAATAAATTTAACTATTTTATTTATTTTTACTCTCTGATTGCTATAGACATAAGGAAATTAAGATAAAAATGTAACTTATTATTGTCCTAACAAGTGATGACTTCTGCTAAAGTTTTTGTATTAATATGTGCACATTTTTCCATAACATTTAGAAAAATGGGACTGTACACTTTTGTAATTGCCATTTCTCACTGGTTTATATCTGCAGTTTCTCACTTCTCATCTCGAAATATAAACTTGCATTATCACTTTAAATTCTACAGTGTGTTTAATCTACATTTTATCATTTTTAATACTGTGATTAACAATATTTTGCTTATACAGGACTATACTTAATTATTTCCTCATGATGAATTCACTAAAGTGAATTTAGGGTCCAACATGTAAGAAACTTGGAAGTCATCAAACATGTCCCAGATGCAAAAAAGAAAAAGGAGAGCAAACTGAAAATAAGCAACTCTACTTAGATTCATCAGAGAATTAAGGTCACAGAGCAAACAGTTGTCCATCCCCACCAAAACTGGGGAGACAGAAAGGTAGATATAGAGAATCACATTTCATTAGAGCAAAAGTCCAGAAAGAGAAACCACAGTCAGAGCCAGACCAGGATAGGAGAAAAAGAAAGAAAAAAGAAAAAGAAAAGAACTGTAATTAATGAATTGCTGGAAGTTCCATATATGCTGTAAACCAAAAATAAATTTTCAAGTGCTCCTCTCAGCCAAGGGCATTCCAAAGTTAACCTGAAAAACTAGTTCAGGCCATGATGGGAAGGGATAGCTGAACATGCCTCATTATACTCTCCTCCCTTTTGGAATTACTGATAGAACAGGCTCTTTAAGTCTGATAAGAAACATTTACAGTCTATTCTCTGTGAAGCCTGCTAAGTGGAGGCTTCATCTGCGTGATAAAACCTTGCTTGGTCTCTCCAATCCCTTATTGTAATCCAGACATTTCTTTCTATTGGTAATAACTCTTTCAAGCAATTGCTAATCATAAAATATTTAAATCTACCTGCTACACGAAAGCCCCTGCTCCCAGTCAGCCTGCCTTTCTGGACCAAACCAGAAATATGTACCATACATGCAACGTACCACTTACATGTATTGATTGATGTTGCGTATCTCCCTAAAATGTGTAAAACCAAGCTGTACTCCAACCACCTTGGGCACATGTTGTTGGGACATCGTGAGGCTGTGTCACTTGACAAAATAAACTTTCTAAATTGATTGAGACCTGTCTCAGACACTTTTGGTTTACAATACAAAATAAGTCTTAAAATTTTGGTGGGGCGCCATGTTAAGAAGGTCACCACATTTGTGTCTGTTTTGCCTCCAAGAGCTCTACCAGGTTGACTCAGTGAAGAGCAGATAAAAAACCCCAATACCATGTATCTGGCACTGGGAGGGAAAAAGCAGCCATTTTGAAATAAACTCAGAGCTTCTCTTTTCCTTAACAAAGCCTGCATTCAAGGGAAAGGATTTTACTAAACACAAATTAAGTGGGGTTTTCCCAAGCCTAAGCAACATGGGGAAAGGAAAATACTCAACCCCAGTCCACCTTAGGCATCCATGTGAAGGAAGATACCCATCTCCATCCCTCTCTAGTCTTCCTATCCCACTTACGGAGAAGACAAAACAAAATACAACCAAATAGCTGGGCACTAATGAATAAACAGTCTTACCGAAAGACTGAGATCTAATCACAGAACTGTAGTATACTTCCCCTCACCTCACACCTTGCAACTATATCAATAGGCTTCTGTATAATAATAGATTACAACTAAAAAAATTGCAAGTATCAGGCTACGTAAGAAATTTCTTTGGAAACTCAAAGAAAAAAAGGGAAACAAAAACAAGGACATCAGAGGAAATTTTAGCCTCTGATACCTGTAGCTATAGCGAATGGTAAACAGAGACTAACTCCTAGCCAGCAAAACATAAAACCTCACACTAAAGACCTTTATACCTCAGTTCCTTTTACCTAGTACATCATATCCTGCTTTCAGTAAAAACAACAAAAAAATCAAAAAGCATACTAAGACACAAAAAACACAGTTTTAAGAGAAAGGACAAACGTCAGAGCCAGATTCAAAAATGGCAGAGATTTTAGAGTAGTTAGCCTAGCTATTTAAAATAATTATGATTAATATCCTAGGGGCTCTAATGAAAAAAAAAAGAACCACATGCCAGAGCAGATGGGTAATGTAAGCAAAGAAATGGAAACCCTAAGAGACAAAAGGAAATGCTAGAAATAAAAAATACTGTAGGAGAAATTAACAATGCATTTAATGAGCTCATCTGTAGATTGGACATGACCAAGGAAATATCAATTAGCTTGAAGACGTGTCAACAGATACTTTCAAAACTGAAATGCAAATAGAAAACATTTAGAAAGATGAAACAAAATATTCAAGGACTGTGGGAACAATTACAAAAAGTGTAACATATGCATGTAGGAATATTAGGAAAAGAGAGACAAAATAAATATTTGAAGTAATAATGACCTAGAATTTTTATTAAAATTAATGACATCAAACCACAGATCCAGGGGGTCCAGAGAACATGAAACAGGACAAATATCAAAATATCTATAGTGCAGAAAATCAAAGACAAAGAGAAGGTCTTGAAGGAAATCAGAGATAAAAACACCTTATCTATACAGGATGAAAAAAACACTGTATCTATATAGGATGAAGGATAAGAATTACAGTGAATTTCTCATTAGAATCCAAAACAAAAAGAGTGTGTACCCTATCGATGTCTCAATTTTCACTTTATGTATCCCTTTTTTTTTTTTTTTTTTCCTGAGACAGAGTCTCACTCTGTCACCCAGGCTGGAGTGCTGTGGTGCAAACTCTGCTCAATTCAACCTCTGCCTCCCAGGTTTAAGAAGACATTTAAGAAGATTCTTTTGTCTCAACCTCCTGAGTGGCAGGGATTACAGGCATGTGCCACCACACCTGGCTAATTTTTGTGTTTTTAGTAGAGATGGGATTTCATCATTTTGGCCAGGCTGGTCTCGAAATCCTGGCCTCAAGCGAGCCACACACAGGCTTCTCAAAGTGCCAGGATTACAGGTGTCACCCATCGTGCCTGGCCCATTTATCTCATTTTTAAATAGCTGTTTAAAGATTTCTTTCTAGGATGAGTTACTTGACTCTCCCTTAGTTTTTGCTTTTTGTCATTCTCTTGTGAATCATCTTAATTTTCTTAGCTATTATTGCTTCAAGGCCCTTTCAGCTGACAGAGAAAGAAAAGAAAAAAGATATATATATACACACATGTGTATATATACTCTGTGTGTGTATACACAAACACACACACTATATATATATATACGCACACACACATATGCATACTCACACACACACTACATATATAGATATATATATAAAGTGTGAAACCTGGCCCCACTATCCACCATCCATTTACTTAATTGTTCTCATCTATATACCCACATAGAAGTATGAGAATTATTATCGTGCTCCCCTAAGGGAAACAATTTTATCAACTGAAGTATAGGACTTAAGTACAATTTCTTTTATCTTTATTTTTACAGACTCTATTTATTTCCAAAGTTATATAGGTAAGCACCATTTTCCCAACCCTCTTCAGTAAGGTAATTTTATGCATTTATCGTATATTTATATTTTGTCAAATTTTGCATTCCAATCTGGGATCCTCCGACTTACTAAGTGGTTATATTTTCCTAAACTGGGTGCATTAAGATTAACTCTATATACTATATAGTTCTATGGGTTTTGACAACAAGAATAGTGTCATATACTCCCTAATACAATATCACACAGAATAATTTCACCACCTTAAAATATCCTTGCTTCATTTACTTAACAATCTTTCCCTCCCTCAATTCCTTGGCAACTAGTGATCATTTAACCATCTCCTTAGTTTTTTATTTTTCAGAATATCATGTAATTGGTATGATACAATATGTAGCCTTTTAAATGGCTCTTTCACTTAGTAATATGCCTTTAAGATTCCTTCATGTCTTTTTATGGCTTAATAGCTCATTTTCTTCAAATATTGTTGAATAATATTCTGCTATATGAATATATCACAGTTTGTTAATCCATTTACCCATTGAAAGGCATCTTGGTTGTTTCTAGCTTTAAGTGACTTTGTGTAAAACAGCTGCAAATATCTGTTTGCTGGTTTTGTATTAGTCATCTAAACCCTTTTGCCACCAAACAGAATATTGACAATAGATTTGCATTCCTAATTATTCAAAGGGTTTTAGTTAGGGTATGTAAAATTAGTATCTGAATATTGTATAATTATAGTAAATCCTTCAAGATGATTATTTTATAGAAAGCAATATAAAGTTAATTGATGAAAAACAATTACTACTTTGGAAACTTTTGAATATAAATTTTACAAACTATGTCTGCTTTGGAATTTTTTACACGCCACCTTAACAATACCTGTTCTTCAAAATATCCTTCCTGAAAGCCAGACTTATATATTATTGAATTTATCATGGTAGATGCAAGGAAAATGATTGGGTCAGGCTTGTCTTAGGGTAGCCAGCATCAAACATATGAAGTTATTATAACCAAGGTCTACAAAAAGTCATAAAGAAGCAGACTTGAGAAAAATGAAGGGAGCCTGTGAAAGTTACTATACTATTTGTTCACTACGAAGAGGTTGGGGAATGATCACTGACCTCTAAGTAACAGAGAATGGAACTCATCTTACACTTCTGAATGAGCTCCTCACTGTAATTGATGGCATCTCCTGAAATGGCTGCGATCATTAGGGCTCCAGTGACTGAATTAAAAGAAAATGAAGGATGCAGATGGCTGTAATAAAGCAGGAAAATGCATTTCTTCCTGGTGACAGATACAACTGATCATTTTACAAGGAAGTGCTTTACTAAAAGTGTTTCAGCTATGTAGTTCTCAGTGAAAATGAAGAGTAATGTAAAAATTGGACAAGATGAAACTGGCTGTTTCATCCCAGATATTGACTGCACAAGTCACTTTCAATAAATCAGCTGCTTATTGTACCTAAGACAGCAGTTTGTTAATATTATGAGGCACTACAAAATGTTCTCTTTGGTTAGGCAATCTTGGAGCGTCACATGATAAACTTAAAAGTTTTATTTAATTTTTTATTTGCTATATGTTTTTTGAATTATCAACACTTGAAGTACTAGACATATTTATTTGGAAACAGCTTTGATTATCTAAAAGATTCAAGGGTAAGCAATCTTTTCCTGGAAATGTCCAGATAATACTTATTTTAGACCTTTGTGGGCAATATAGTCTCTGAAACAACTGCTCAACTCTGTAGTTGCAGGGGGAAAGCATATGCAGGCAATGATAAAAGAATGGATATGACTGTGTTTCAATAAAACTTTACAAAAACAATGTACAACTGGATTTGGCCTTCATACTGTAATTTGTGAATCTGTAATCCAAAAAATCTATTCAGCATACCAAATGATGTTGTGAATAACAACAATTAGAAATCTTAAAAGCTTTCTACACTGAAATAAATGAAATGCTAAAGCTAAATATTTTAGTCTTCTACTAGAAATAGGGATATGAGCATTTACAGCATTTAAATAAATACGGAATACTGTTTTAAAAGAACCACAGGTTAATGACAACCTGTATTTTTCAGCCATGAGAAAAAAAAAACACTTTTATATTAAATGGAGTATTAATAAATATAGTTTTTTTTGGTTTGTTTGTTTTTTAGCTTGAAGAGATTCTGTGTGTCATACTCTGAAAAGATTACTCTGAGAGTCAGAATTGTTCATTCTATTATTTCCTAGACATTGACTTACCACCTTCACACTTCCCCTTTCAATACCTAAATTAAGAGAAGCGCTCCTCTCTTTTGTCAAGTTCAAAGATGTTCGTGAACTGTCTCATTTTTGGGATTCAACTTCTTAGAAGTCCTTTAGTTCTTCCCCAGGGCTGAGGAGATAACAGCTGTCTTTTGCTTTGATTATGTAGTTCCTTATCTATCAGGAATCTCTTTAGTTTAATTCAAAAAAAGCTGAGTTCTCCCCTGGTAGCCACCTTGTCCATCACCACCTCAACGGTAAGTGAGAAAAGATGGTAAGGTGTTTTCAGTCTAGAAACCTTTGTTGGGTCAAAAGTTTAAAACCTTTTCCCAAGAAGCTTGCTGGAAACCTAAAAATGCTATTTTGAAGTATTTATGAAATGCTCGTTTGTCAAAAAAGTAATCATAAATACTTCTTTGGAGAAAGTATAGAATAAAAACCTGTTTTTCATCTGGTTTTAATATTAGAAGCTTCCATCAAACGTTGATGTTTACTTTCCAAGAACGGTATTTAACAACCCACATGGGTTCAAGGTGTACAGACCATAATTTAATCTTTTGAAACATTATTGCATATGAACTTAAAAATACCCTTTTGGTACAATAGCTATCAATTTTTGAATAAATCATTTTGTAAAAAAATTTTAGAGCAAAAAAATGATTTTAGGTTATGGGCTAACTAGACTATCAAGGACTCTCTTAGCACATATTCTCTCTAACAGTCCAAAATGCACAATGTGTAAATTCCAGTCATCTAACTTCTGGCTTTGCAGAACACAGAATACTACTGTTAAAATTCTAAGAACTGGTATTCAAACATTACATCAACAAAATACCATTTTTCTCATTACAAATCTTAATGTTACAGAAAACATACAAAGTAAGAACATCATAAATTTTAGAGACTATTATTACTGATACATAGTATAATACATTTAATTGTAAGAGATAATAGAACCAAGTCCCTTTGGAACCAAAAAAAAATCATTGGGGTTGTATTCTATCTACATTATAATGATTTCTTTTGTCTAAATCTAGTTACATGAAATTAAATGAGGTAATGACTGTGGAAATAAGTGGGAGAATATATAAGTTCAAATGGTAGTTAATAGAAACAAGAAAAATATGGCTATACTTGTGTATATATGTATGTATGTATGTATGTATGTATGTATGTATGTACACATACATATATATGTATATACAGAGAAAGAGAGAGTCCTTAAAAGAGTAAGAAAAAAAATTAGGATTTAGCTATTAATGGGGCCAAAAGTGACCTCCATAAAAGAACTCTAGAGCAGCATTCAGTAAAACTACAGAAATAAGGAGTATATATATATATGTAATGGCCCACAAACTAAGTTTGGGCTACTGTCTGTTTTTATATAGGTAATGTACTACAATTTTTTTTACCTATTTAAATTGTTTTAAAAGAGGCAAAAATATATTTTGTGGCATATGACAATTATGTAAAATTTAAATTTTAGTGTTCAGAAATGAAATTTGAATTTCATCAATTAAAAATTGTATGGAAACTTCTTTTTTTTCATTTAAGCATCTACTTATATCCTTGATTTTACCTCTTGGCTTTCCAAACCTGAAATATTTACTATCTGCCCTTTATGGAAAAAACAAAACAAAACAAAACAAAACAAAAAAAACAGTTTTCCGATTCCCACTAAAGCGTATCTTCTAAGATCAAGGTGTTTCCACAATTCCAATTCTTTACCGTAAGTTTGTGTCACTCTCTTGCTTCTTAGAAAATTGAGGGTATTTATTCTTTCATATCTATCTTTTCTAGGGAAACTTAAAATTATGTTAAAAGTCACAAACAAACTTGTTTTTCAAAATTCTGTGCTTGGAAAATCATAATACATATTGAATATTTTTCTTTAAAATAAATTTCAAGTTTGAGCTATCTATTAATATAATGAGAAACAGAAGCTAAAATATTTGAACCATTATGGAAAGATTGTATTAGAAAAATTGAATAAATTTCTTTACTTATATATAATAGAGGTCTCAATCCCTGGGTAATCCCAAGTGTTGCAATTTCCTGGGAGTTGTCCAGACATATAAAACTAAAGTAAAAATTGGATTGAACACCTATGGTAAGAAAATTTGAAGATGTACTAAAAATTTCCCACCCCTGGTGTTCATGCCCTGTATAATCCCTTTTCTTTTAAACTGGACAAGATCAGTGAATATAATGAGATTTCACTCTGATGATTAGATTATGTTATATGGCACAGTCGGTTTTAAGAAAAGAAGATTATCTGGGTGAGCTGACTTAATCACATGAGCCTTTTAAATCTGGTTCTAGATGTCAGAAAGAAAATCGGTGATTCAAAGCAACAAGAGGCAGGCTTTAGGAGTTGAGAACGGCCTAGAGTCAATAGCCATACAAGAAAATAGTGACATTAGTCCTATAACCTCAAGGAACTGAATTCTGCCATGACCTGAATGAGCTTTAAGACAATGAAGTCTCAGATGAGATAGCAGCTCTGACTGACACCTTGATTTCAAACTTGTGAAACCATAATCAGAACAACCATGCTATGCCAGATTGCTGACACAGAAATTGTGAAATATTAACATATTTGTGTTGTTTTAAGCTTCTAAATTTGTAGTGAGTTGCAACGCAGCAATGGACAACTGATACACACCCAATTTGTTTCCAAAGGCAAACAGAAACCTTCCTCCTCTTTATAGAGAAGCTTGGGGAACTTCTGCTTAATCATCTCTAGTTCTGTTGTCATTTTTCAACTGAATGTCAATTTCCCTGTATGTTTATTGTCTCCTACCTTTGAGGTCCCTTTTTTACTCTTAGATACTACATTTATGGCACTTTTGTTTTTTTGGAATTATTTGAAGTAATTAGGGTAGCACAAAAAAGCAGGCAACATGAAAAGAGGAGTAGGTATCTCTCTAAAAAGTATCCTTTGACCCTGTGATCCTGAGGGAATTTGGTTTGTTTTTTATTTGGATTCCTGTTCTCCCACGTTTCTAGACTCCCTCCCTTGTTAATTTGCCCCGTAGTTTCAAATTCCTGATGAAGAACAGTTCATCTAGTCTCAGTTTTTTCAAGTTTTCTCCCAGAGGTCTCCTTTTCATAATCAAATATGTGTATATCTCTTAATCTCCAAAGAAGGATGTTCTTCCTTGAAAGAAACCATTTTATTGACTCATAGATTTACCATTTTGGGGGATGAAGGTAGAGGCAATATATTGTAAGACTGCAATGTGTAAATGTCATCTTTAATGTAAGGTAGTTAAATGCATAACAGGTTTGTGATGATGATAGAATAAATTAAAAATGACATGACCTTTGCTGAGAAGCTTTAAAATTGCTACGCCCTCTCTAGTGATTGTTTTATTGCTTGCAAGAGAAAAATATTCAAAACCTAAACATATTAAAACTAAAGTTGGCTTCTTTTCTACTAATTTGGTGTAAACATCAAGAGGCTAGATATATTTTCTAAGATGTTAGTTGTAGTGAATAATGTTCCAAATGGTAGGCTACAAAATTTTGGGAGATAACTTCACAGAATCTTGTGATGTTTTAATTTTATCTCAATTAGAGCTCTTATTTCTATGTTTTTCACCTCTAATTACTCTTATTTTCATCTTTTTATGCTTTATATTCTATAATTCGCAACAATAACAGCATTTGCTTCATCCACTTTCTGGGTGTTCCATCCAAATCAACCAATTTAGAATTTTCTCTGTAATAAGTATGGCTCTCATTGCTCTTTTCAAGGTAAACAATGTAGTCCTTCTAATTTTCTTCAAAATTTCTCACAAAATTACACTAAAAGGTTACTTTCTTAACCAAATATCTCTAGCACTGACTATTCTTTCTGTGTCTAAATATGTTGCTTGTAGGTCAAGTTTTTTTAGAGCAAAAAGAAAATCCAGAGACGATCTGACTCAGTGTATTTATATTATAGGTATAGATACAGCAGGTCTTTGAATAAGTTTGTTTCATTGTCGTTTGGTTATACATTGACGAGAAAAGTCAATTATTGTCTGAGGCTACTGTCTGTACGGAGTTTGCATGTTTTCCTCATGTCTGCATGAGTTTACTCTGGGTACCCTGGTTTCCTCAGACATCCCAAAGCTGCATCCATTAGGTTGTGTATAAGCTGTGCACGTGTCTGTGCACAGTTAAAACAGTTTTAACAGTTTTAACTTGTCCCAGTTAAAACAAGTGTGAAGTTTCTCATTGATTCCCGAAATATTGGGTGAATAATTATCTTACTTGTTTTTATTAATCTTTCTTAAACGTATGTATAGTTTACATTTACTTCAATGTTTTACATTAAAGTGTTTTGGATTTTTATTTAGAACATTAGTGATGTTTCTGTGACCAGAATTGTACCATAGGAACTTAACCCTTGTTTATATCACTTAGCCTATGGTGAAACTGGTTTCCCTGTACTTTATTTTGCTTGAAGTTGCTGTTTCTAAGAACCTATCAATGATTTTTAGTGAGGACTTACAGCAGTAAGGTTTTAGCTAAGTTTAACTCACTTGCCATATAATGTATTCTGCATTATTATTCTGCTACGCGGTTAGTAGCAGAAGCAGTATGAGGCCTCAGTTCTAGTTATTTTTTATATACTACTATTAATCATTTTTAAAACTTTTTTTGGTTCTGTCTTCCTGTGCTTGTTGATTACTACTAGATTGCTTTATAATGTTATTTTGCACACATTTCTGACTGACAAGTATATATTCGCATAATAACTGCTAAGTTTAGTGTTTGACTAGTTGGTGGACTTAATGATGTTCTATGTATACTCTCTTAGAAATAATATAGTAAGGTAGATATCACTAACATCTCTATGAAGTTTTTTTTTCTCATTCTCCTCAGACTCATTTAATTACTCTCCCTTTTATATTACTGAAGTATCTTGCCTATTTTATATTTATCTTGAATTTAAAATGTTTACTTACTAAAATAAATTAAAATATAATGTTTAGCCAACTCCATTGCCTAATACTGTCACAATGTAAGTGCTTAATTCAAGATAAGCTTTTCTTGTGAGTGGACAAACGAGGCATCTTCCTTAAAGACTGCGTACATTTGATTGAGCTCCTATATTCTAGTTATGTATGCTCTTAGGGTTCATGCCCTCACTTTCATATCACATGGAAAGCATGCCCATAAATTCCACAGGATTGGAAACCAGTCATTTTTATGGCTACCATTAGTGCTATATTTTTTCTCTTAGTTCTCTATTATAGTCATTTGATCAAATTAATGTTGAGTAGATGATGTGCAACTCATGAGTTTATACACTTTCCTACATGGAGGTTTCACTAGAGTGGGCAAGCTAACATTCATGAAATCATGATGCACATAGAATATGGTCTTTCTAAAAATTTACTATGTTCTTTACACAATGACTTATTTGCATAGCAAATTATATTCATATACTTTTTCTATGTATTTAC
The DNA here is from genome assembly GCF_028885655.2 of Pongo abelii. Classification (NCBI taxonomy): domain Eukaryota; kingdom Metazoa; phylum Chordata; class Mammalia; order Primates; family Hominidae; genus Pongo; species Pongo abelii. The sequence continues at coordinate 112,792,608 of NC_071989.2, read as the reverse complement.
TAACATACATTTTTAGAAGCATTTTTTATTTGCTGAATATATTGTCATAATAATTCCAAATAACCTTTTTAAAATGCAGCATAATGCAAAGGACTGAATTAGTAGACCATCCTGTTTTAATTACATAGACATGAAGGTTTGACTCTTTACAAAATTTTAATGTGAACTTTTAGAGGCTACTTCATGCTGTAGTTGAGCTTGTATCTTTTCTGGCTATTAAATTATACATTTTGCTTTGTGTCACCACGTTGATGTAACATCTGCATTTAAAAAGCAAAGTGAGCATAAAATAATGGAATTGTGCCCTTCGTGCTATTTTTAAAAGAAATCGTCCAGATTTTTAACTTGTATCTTTTGGTACACACAGTGCTATTTTTTCATTACTTTAGCATGAGATTTTTTTAAAGTCCATTAAACTTTCATATGGACAATGCCATGCCTACTTTTCTAAGAATAATGGCTTAGCCAAATATTCTTGTTAAATGTTTTGTCAGTCCCTCGATGTATCTAAAGTGTCTATCATATGCCATTTAGCAAGATGCACTATTAGTAGTCAGCACTGACAGATAGGCGAAATGATAGGAATAAGAGTGATGGAGATATTATTTTGAAATCTTCTATTTTTTTATTGTTTGTATTTTAACATATACTAGATGAAACTATATCTTAACAGTTTCCACTCCAGTGAAATATTTCAAGACAGTATTTCTTTTGCAATACAAAAAATTCCTCATTTTCCCAAGCACCGTAAATAAACAGAAGAGCATGAACAGATCTCTGAAGATAGGAGAAAATGAAAAATCATTTGTCAAAAATAGCAACTTAAAGGAGGTAGGAGAAACAGATTTTCAGAGAATTAATAGATATCAAAGGAATAAAAATGGTCTTTGGAGTTCCTCAATGTTTTGTTAAAAATAGAGAGATGAATAAAATCACAATGACTATTTTCTCATGCTCACAGTTGTCAGACTAAATTTATTTTAAATGGTGGTGGGGGCAGCATTGTTGGTACATAAGCTATTGATGACAAATCAGAAATTAGCCTTTAAATTTACTGATGTTGAGAGAGTTTGTGGTTTTTATTGGAACACCTCTGCAAATTACATTGAAAGATGTTATTTTCCTTACGACCTCAATTAAACATTTAAAATGAGGAGGGCCTCCAGGGACACTGAAACAGAAATATGAAACTTTGCATTTTGGCAAGATGATTACTTATCTGTACTCAATAAAAATGTTTCAATCTTGTTAAAGTGAATTGTTGCTTCCATGTTTATTTTTGAAAGAATTATTATTCTTTTAAGAGTTTATCTTTAAAAAGTCAATATTCTACTATGCTTTGTGGAGGAGGATGAATCTATTAAACAATTCCTATCTCTCTTTTCAGAAATTTATAGTTTTACTGCACTTAACATAGTATAGCAAATAATACTCAGTGACAACATTTTTTAATAAAGTATGTATGATTTACCTAAAGTGAAAGGTACATATGTTAAGAGTAAAGTTCCATGAGTATTCACAATTGCATACATTAATATAATCCAAACATCTGTCTAAGTATAGAACATTTTCATCAGCAAGATTCCTTAGGTCACTTCCCAGTCAATTAATACTCCTCATCTCCAGGTAATCACAGCTCTGTTTTCATTTACCATCCATAGTCTTCCTTGTTTTAGAACATCATACTAAATGAAAAATATAATATGTCCTCTTTTCTGTCTGGCTTCTTCCAATTAGGATTATGTTTTTGAGATTCATTCATTTTGCATGTATTAGTAGTTTATTCCTTTTTATTGCTGAGGATTATTTCATTGAATTTTTACCCATGTGGTGCAGATGAACATTTAGGTTGTTCCTGGTTTCTAACTATTATGAGTAAAGCTGTTACAAATATTATTGTTCAAGTTTTGTATATGTACATTTTCTTTCCTCTTGGATTAATTCCTAGGATTGGAGTTGTGGATTCTAGGTTAGGTATTTGTGTAACTTGTCAGAAAAATTCGAACTTATTTCCAGAATAGTTTTACCTTTTTACAGCCACACCAGCAATGTATGAAAGTTCAAGTTGTTTCTTATTCAATCCAGCAGTTTGTATTCTCAGTTTTTAAAATTTTATCTATTTTGGTAAGAATGTAGTTTTACTTAATATACATTATTTTGTGATTTAATAATACAGACTAGTTTTTTGGGTTTATTGGCCATTCCCAAATCTTCATTTGTAAAGTACCTATTCAAGTTTTTCTTTTTTTAATTGGGTTGTTCGGGTTGTTTGCTTGTATTTTTTAAACTGGGTTGTTTGCAATTTTATTATTGACACATAAGGAAAGACACACACACACACACACACAACACACTTCTGTTCATCTAAAGACACAATGAAAGTAGATGCTATATGTATCAAAGAATATAACTCTGCCATGATGTTGACTGTGGTTCTTACCTATTGGTTTGTGGACATAGAAGCGCTAAATGTTTAGGTGCTAATTGCCCCGTATGATTCAATATGACCCTTCCTGTACTACCAAGAGGAAGTATGCCCCCTTTAAAAAACAAAATTTTTATCCCAACTGATTCCAGAATTGTGGAAAGAGGACGTACACATTCTCAAAATGGACCACTGGAAGTGATGGTAAGCAGCAATATTCGTACTTCCACTCTTTGGTTCTTGAACCTATGTAATCTTCTGATAGAGGGCACCATTTTATATAAAACTTTTTAATTCAATGTGTACACTATGTCTTGATGATGCCCAATCCTGGCAAGGTAATACCACTGAGCTGGTGCTTCAGTTCTGCATTTGACTGGCCATTCCAAGGCTCTAATAGAACCTTTATTTACTCAACAAATGGGCTCTTTTGGTTTTTGTTGAATAAATAAGGACTCTATTAGAACATTGGTTTTTCCCCACACCCACTCTCAACTATCTTTTACTGTAAAATGTGTCCTCTGGTCTGTTATAAGGTCATAACATATCCCTTTTGGCAGATGTAATACTTTGGCAGCCCTCAGACACTAGTGCTGATTGAGATCTTACAGGCATAAAATACAAACATACCCTTTAATTATATATCTATTCCTGTGGAAACAAACCATTAGACCTTCCCAGCTGAAAGAAGTCCAATGTAGTCAACTTGAGAAGTATTCAGTTGGTCTCCTTGAGGAGCAGAACAAATTAATGTCATTTGTTTTTTGTTGCTGCTAAGTTTGTTACTCAGAAGTGGCACTAACTGGGTCAGGATTGCTAAAAGGGAGTCCACGCTATAGTGTCCCATGAATAGCCTCCATCTCTGCTACTGTAGCCCCTTCATATATGTGACTGTTGTTCCACACTGGGGTTGCCAACGGCAAAGTCTGGCTAACATCAACTAAGTACACTTATTTGTGTGTGTGTGTGCGTGTGTGTCTGTGTGTGTGTGATGGGTGGGACTCTACCATAGTGGACATGTTTTGGTAGAAATTTACTTGTAATACAAAAATCTTCACGCTTCATACCAACTCAAGTATGAACATGCACATCCTCCTACTGTAACCCTCTTTGTCCCAGATTTTCCAAATGTTTCTTTTCCAGTCCTCTCAACAACTGGCCAGGCCATTTGCTTCTGTCAATTGGTCCATATATATTCTAATTTGGGACTATATTTCTTTTCACACAAAGTGAACAACCAAGTACACTGCCAGAAGCTCTGCCCTCTGGGACAATGTTCCCTCTCCACTGTTTTTCTAAGTTGCTTCTGCTCTACAACCACATACCATAAAATAAGATGTTTCTCTTCTTTCAGCTAGTTGTACGAAAGTTTCCAATGGATGGATGTGTCACAGAGAAAGGGGCACTGGTACAATCTTGGTGTATGGCATGAATATCTGGAATACCTGCTCAGGTAGCTTCCTTTGGTCTTGTTTTGCTTGTACTCAGTCCCAGATTTATCTCTTCCGGCATACAATGCATTATTTTTATATCCCCTGAGCACTAAGTCTTTGAAGTTCTGAAAGTGCTGAGGTCATAATGAGCAGTTCTGGATACATGGGCAACTAGTGTCTAATACTAAGGAATTCCATCTTTATCAGAGCCTAATAGAAATTCAGGAATTGGTTTTCAAATGGCATATAATTATTCTCTGTAGATGTCATGGCCTTTCTTTGTAAACCTAAAGAAATGTGTTGAGATTTTTCCAGTGGAGCTTTCCCCAAACGCTACACAAGATTATTGTTCACAACTGATATTTCACAACTGATGTTCCAACACCAACTACATGAGTATCAGCCCATGTAGTCCAATTATTTATTTACTTATTTATTTCACATGTTTTAAGAATAAAGTCATCATAATCTTTGAATTTTCAGCTGTTTTCTCATAGTTTATGTTACCACACATAGGTGAATTGTGTCACGTGTTTTAAAAAAAAATTGCCTATGGATATCAAATCAGTAGGAATTTTCATCCATGAAAATCTCAGATATACCTGTGATCTAGATTAAGCAATTATCTTTAAATAATAGTTTTTTTGTTTTTGGTTTTTTTAGCCAGTCACGTGGAGTTCCCTCAGCCTGGGTTTAGTATCTGTATGTTTAGTTTTGAAACAGGACAATTTTCCTGACCGCTTTGCAGGCAGAAACTGAAATGCAGGCACTGGAGCTAGCCGGTTACTTCAGCTGGCTTCACTAGCTCGGACCCACCACACTCTACTCCTCACAGGAGAACAAACACAGCTGAGTGGGTGCAGGAGCTGGGGCGAGTGATTCTGGGTGGCAACAGGAACAAAACTTCATGCAGGCCCCGTGGCAGCATCTATGGGAGTACATATGACTCCTCAAAACACCAAAAGGAGTATTACAGGCAGTGCTCTTTTAGCTTTGCCATCCACAGACAGCTTAAGTGTTTAACAGCTCAGTGGCCTTTTAGTGAGGGCAGAGGGTCAGTGTGACAGCCTTCGGTATCTCGAGCTCTTGTCCAGCATCCAGGAAAAATCAAGTTGCACAAACGAAATGAAGGATAGTAAACACAGGGGATTTTATTGCTGGTGGAAGTGGCTCTCTGTGGGAAGAGGAGCTGGAAAGAGGATGGAGCGGGAAGGTGTTCTTCCCCTGAAGTCCAGCCATCTCTGGCCAGGCTCCTCTCCAAAGTCCTGCCATCAAGCTATCTCTCTGAAGTCAAGCTTCTTCTCCCCAACGTCCAGCTGCTGCTTCTCTTCTCTTCTCTTCTTCTCTGCTCTCTGCCAGTGGAGCCTGGGGTTTCTATGGGTACAGGATGGAGGATGGAGTGGGCCAAGGTAATTCTGGAAAAGGCAACATTCGAGTGGGAAAACAGGGATGTAAAGTTTTCACTTTGGGCTACAGTTCCAGGCTTGAGAGTGGGGGCCCTCACCGGGGACCCTGCCCTTTTCTGCCTAGAATTTCTCTGCCTACTGTCCCTATTAGTTCATGTGGGTCCCAGTACATCTTCATGTATAATACTTGGTTTTCTCATTTTTTTTAAGTAACATTTTCTTGCCAGTTGGACTTGGGATTGTTAACTCACTTTAGTTTGTCTCCTTTTTGTAGATTATTTTTGTCCATACTTTCTGATTTATGCAAAAAAAAAAGAAAATTAGAGTATTTCACTAAGGATAGCACTGACTACATCCAATTACTCCCAACATAGGTGCTTAAATCCCAAAATATCTATGTTCAATATATTTAATACAGCATTTCTGTGTGTGAGAATCAAGAATGACATCTTATATGGGTTTCGTCTGATATCTTGAGCGGAAGTTACAATATAAATGTAATATATCTCTTCTTCTTTGTCAAAGCAACTTATATTTGTGAATCAACCAAATATAATGTTTTGATTATGCACACAATTATATATTATTAACATATTAAAGATACTCATTGATAACATTGCTCAATTTGAAAATATTTTAATCTTTTATTATACCAGAAATTATCCCAGATATTTATATTCATTAAATTGTTTAAGTGCCTGGAAAATTCTATGAATTCTGTTGGGATTCTCAAAGTCTATGAAAGAGATGACATTTAAAATTATATTATTGACTATAATAATTATGAATGATATAATATGTATCAATTTTATTTCAAAATAATACAGTAGTAGAAGTTGGGGGAGTATAGATTTTAAATGATTCACCACAAGTTGGCTAATTTTGAGCTTGGGTGATGGCTTTATAAGGGTTCATTATACTACTCTCCACTTTTTAAAGGGTTAAATATTTTCACTACAAAAATGTTTGGAAAATAAATATTAGATCTTCAGATTTCCTTAAAAGTGTTATAAGCAATCATGTAATTATGATATTCACATAATTCCTTCATGACAGTTAAAGATACACACTTTGTTTTCAACATTTAAACTCACCATTTATTGGTAAAGTCTTATAGCACATTTGTGCTATCTGAAGCACAATATTTAAAAATTGTTTCTCAATACAAATGCATTGAAAAGCTAACAAACCCTATGCAGAAGCCTCATGATGGAACGAGGCATTGCTATCAATTTCATTTATTGTTAATAACATACTCACAAATGGAGCGATGGTTTTAACTGAAGCTTAATTTGAGGAAAACACAGAAAATTTCTAAAGCCTTTTTTCTTTTTTAGTGAGTTTCTTAATGTTAAATTTGAAAATAAAAATGCACACATAATATTTTATTGTTGGAAGTTAATTTTCATCAGAAATATATTCCCCTCTAAGAAAACAACCTGGAAAGATAATTAGAGAGAAAGAAAAAGGTATGTAAGGAAACATGGGAACACTATCTCAAATGAATGTAGCTAGGACTAAATTCAGATTACACTAATACTGAAAACATAATGTCATTTGATACTTTTGAATGCCTTTTGGCATGCAGTGCAAGGACCACAGCTGGGCTTTTAGCTTGTTGATTGATAAATTTAATGAAGCAATTCTCTTATATTGTTATTTGTCCTTTTTAAAAACAAAAGGAGTTTTCATGAATAGTTTGATTATCTTTTAAATGTTTTTCCTCTTCTTCAAGCAATTATTTTCCAGGCAGTATCAGTCAAGCAGAAAGAGAGCATTTTTAAGGCATAGCTACTATTTTTCTGTAGCTTCACTTTGACCTAGAAAGAAAGCCTGATATTTTATTCTCATTCTTCTAAGATTCACTAACTTAACTTGAGGGTAAGCCAAACCACAATTCCTGCCTTCTTTAAAACAGGCTGTTGCATCCAGGGATGTTTAATGTGCCTGAGGTTGAAGGCACTTTGAATCCATTGTGGAAGCAGCTTGAGTTATTGAAGAAGGTTGTCTATCTTAGCTATTGTTCAGGTCTGTTCAGATCTGTTCCTCCAAACACTTAGTACACTCTGAAGGACAGAAAACCTGGCCTCTTTCCTTTGATAGAATACATTTCTATATATAACGTATGTCTATATGCTGAAAGAGTAACCCTTTACATGTCTAATTAATCTCTACACGTTCTTCACAAGATGTCCTCCTTCTATGTAGAAGAGGAAGACGCAGTCAATTTTCTTTTATTTAATAATAACCTTTATCTATTTGCATTTTAGAAGGTAATACAATAAGGCTTTGGATATTAAAATATCTCTTATCTCTAACTGGAGATAAGGTATGGCATACTACATTTCTGGAGTCTGAACCACTTAGCCTAAAGGCAGCACATGCTCCCTCCATGCACCTTTTTTTTTTTTTTTTTTTTTTTTTTGATAAGGAACAGTCTTCCCTCTTTGATTTATAGTTTTCACAAGGAAAGTAATATATTTCATTGTTAGTTTTAGTCCCAAGTCATTTGCATATTGAATAAGAGATTCAGAAAAGACTAGGAGAAAATAACTATGTACCTTTATTTACATTTAATAATCAATATGATTTATGCATTCAACACATCTCATAGCTTTTATTTTAAATTAATCTCATGAAAATACATTGACAAGATAGCTATTATTTTAGATCACCTTTTTTATGCTCTAAATTTAAAGGCAATTTAGAACCTTGTTTCCATCTATGCCTCATTTCAAGACCCTACTGTCTAGAAAAGTTAGCCAGATGAACACAGGTTTTACTTTTACTTAAATTCAACCTCATCTTGTCTTGTTAGGGACCATTTCAAGTGCCTCTTATATTTGTGATGCCTAAATAAAACTACTGAGTTACATTCACGAGCCATCCAGAAATGTAAGGATTTAAACCTCCTTCAGGCTACCCTTGGCTGATGAGAGCGGGGAGACAGGACAATGAATAAAATGCCTTCCCCTAAAGGAAGGAATACCTTATTTTATCGTCATATCAAAGCCAGTGACCTACCGAGATACTGGTAGAATTCTAGCCTCTTTAACCTCGCACAATTTTGTTCCCTGGACAATATTCCCAAATAAAGCTTCATCTCAGTCTCTGCCAAAACAGGCTTTTACTCTGGAGCTAGATTGCCTGAGATCAAATCCTGGCTCTATCTCATAATATAAGTTACCTTGAAGAGTTATTAACATCTCTGTGCCACTATTTTCTTATATGTAAAATAGAGGTTATTAGACCTACCAATAGCAGTGTTATAAGGATTAAAATATATAACATATGTAAATTACTTAGGATATTTTTTAGCCTACAGTGAGCCCTATATAAGCATGTGATTTTATTTTACCTGTTACATGTTATCTTATCAAAAAATAACTTTATTTTTTAGAAATATCCATGGTCACACAAATTGCTTATGGCAAAGGCATTTTTCATAATTTTTTTTTTCACTCAGAATAAATGCTATTCCATATACTTTTCAGGCTCACTAACTTTCATAAAACAACTTTTTCTTAAAATTTACTTTTAGGCTAAAACAATTTATTCACAATCTAAAGCATTTTGTACAAAATACCTTTTTCTTTTTGCAATACCTCAGAAACTGTAAGTAAAAGCTCTTAATTTGGACTAATTACACAAGTTAGTTGTCAACACCAAATAGATTTATTATATAACCCAAGTTTTAGAGTTTATTCTATAGCCTTTGAATTATAACTTGTCAAGATTGTGTGTGTATGTACGTGTGTGTGTGTGTAAATATATATTATATATATGAAGAATATATACATATTATTATAGTGTATGAAGAAAATGGCAGGAAATATTAGAAGTTTAGGTGATAGGATACAGGCTGATGACATATTTATTCACTCACTATGTAGACTTCAAAATCATTTCATTTCCTATAACAAGACAGTATATCCATCCTGTTGAATTGGTGCTCATCCTTATAACTTACTATGTCCTATAAAATCGAGCAGGATTGATGTTGTGTAAGATCAGAAGCTAGACCCAAGACACCCAAGACTTTTCTACTCTCTCTGGAAACCCTGAGATTATCAAGTGAAACATACTGGTATGAATGAGAAAACACATGTAAAAGAACAATCTCAGGCAAGGTCACCCAGACCAGTTAGTTCTGCCTGCCCCCATATGTATTGTATACACAGGCTGACCTCAGACACATAAGACTACCCAAGATTAACCTAGTGCAGCCGATCTCAAAAGAAAGTTCTAGATAATGATACAGACAGGAATCTCGGAAATACTAGGCAGAAAAAGGTAGGATTCCCTGGTGCAGCCCCACTCTTAAGCACGGACCCGTGGCCCAAAGTGAGGACATGCATTCCTGTTTCCCCACTCAAATGTTGCTTTTTTCCTGCCCCACCCGCCTTCTGTTCAGATAAAAACCCCAGGCTCCATGGGCAGAGTGGCAGAGAAGGAGAGAAGAGAAGCAGCCCGATGTCAGAGAGAAGCAGCTTGACTTCAGAGGGACAGCTTGATGGTGGGACTTCAGAGAAGAAGTCAGCCAGGATGGCCAAACTTTAGAGGAAGACCACCTTCCTACTCCACCCCTTTCCAGCTCCCCTTCCCACTTGGCGTCACTTCCACCACTGAATAAAATCCTACAGATTCACCACCCTTCAATTTGTTCATGCAACCTGATTCTCCCTGGATGCCAGACAAGAACTCAGATACCAAGAAGGCAGGTGCAAAAGGCTGTCACCGTGACCCTCCACTGAGCTGTTAAACAAGTAAGCTGTCTGCGGACAGCAAAGCTAAAAGAACACACTGTAACACACACCTTCTGGGGCTCCGGGGGTCACGGGTACTCCCTAGACACTGCCACAGGGCTGCATAAAATGCTACTCCTGCCAGTGCCCAGAAGTACTCGACCCAGCCCCTGCACCCACTCATTTGTGTGCCACCCCTCCCATGAGAGGTTGACAGCTGTGGGCTGAGTAAATGAGCCAACCCCTTCTCCAGTCCTGCAAAGGAGTCAAAGGAATTATCCCATTTCAATAACATGTAGGAATATGACTGATAATTAATGGCTATTTTCTTCAAGCAATTTGCTAAATTTTGTAATACTTCAGATTTATCGAAGTATCATGTATGAAGAATAAAACCCACCCATTTTGGGTGTCCAGGACCATGCATCTTGACAAGCGTATATAATCACATAACCACCATCACAATGATTGTATAGACTATTTCCGTCACCATGAAGGGTTTTCTGGTGTTCTTTGTAATCAAATCCCCAAACATCATCACTGCTTTAGATTCTGACAGCTATTCATTTCATTTCTATCTCTATAGTTTAGCCTTTCCTAAAATGTTTCATAAATGGGATCATACAGAATGTAGTCTTTTGAGTCTAAGTTCTCTTAAGATATTGCTTTTGCAATTTATCCATGTCATAGTGTAAATAATAGCTCATTCCTTTTTATTCTGAGTAGTATTCTATTATATGGATATACAATGATTTCTTTGTTCATTAAGTAGTTAGCGGACATTTAGAATGTTCCCCAGTTTTGGTGGTTATGACTAAAACTGCTACAAACATTAGTATACAGGCTCTTGTGTGAACATAACCTAATTTCTTTTGCATGTTATATATTAATATATACATAGCTGTATAAAAAACTACCAAACTGTTTTCCAAATTGGCTATACCACTTCACATTCCCAACAGCTATATATTCAAATTCCAGTTGCTTTGCCTGCTTGTCAGCATTTACTATTGTCATGTTTTTGTTTGTTTGTTGGACTTTTGATGAGGTACGTTGTGATGTCTCACTGTGGTTTTAATTTGCATTTTCCTGGTGACTAATGGTAGTGAGCATTGTTACTTGGGCTTGTTTTAAATCCATATCTCTTATGTAGTAAATTATCTTTTAATATATTTTACACACTTTTATTTTTTCTTATTAGTAATTTTTTCCTATTTCATTATTCTTTTGGTTACCATTATTTTATTAAGTGTGTTTTGCAAATATTTGCCCTGAAGCTATGGTTTGCCTTCTATTTTTAAACACTATTCTTTAAAAAGCAAACACCTTTTGAGTCCTATCTAAAAAATCACTGCCTTATCTCAGATCACAGAGATTTTTCTGTTATGTTTTCTTCTAGATAGAAGTTTTCAATTTTAGGTTTTACTTTAAGACTACTGTTTTCCATGCACATGGGATATGTGTTTCAGAACTATTTGTTGGGTGATTATACTTTCTCTGTTGAATCATATTGCCAACTTTATCAGAAATGATTTGCTCATATATAGGTGGGCCTATTTCTGTATGTTTTATTATGTTCAACTTACATGTGACAATTCTATTACCAGTACCATACTATCTTGATTACTATGGCTTCATAGAAAATCTTAAAATCAGGTACTGAGTCTCCTAACTTTTTTTTTTATTTTAAAAATGATTTTGGAGATTTTAGGTCTTTTGCTTTTTCATATAACATTAAAATCATCTTGTAGGCTTCTTCAAAGGCCATATGGGACTCTTTTAAATTGTGTACAATCTATGGATCAATTTTAGAAGAGTTTTCGTCTTGACAATTTTGAGTCTTCTACTCAATGAATATGATATAATTCTCCATTACTTATATCTTCTTTAATAGTTCTCAAAATGTATGTTTTTTATTGAACAAATCATGTCCATGTTATTTAGATTTACTCCTAATTAATTAATGTTTTAGTGAGATTGCAAATAATATTTTTCACATTTCAATATCCAACTGTTTACTGCTAGTATATTTGAAGATAACAGATTTTATGGGTTAACCTTGTTTTCTGTAACCTGTCAAACTCATTAATTTGGTAAATTATTTGGAACTTTCTATGTAGACAGTCATTGCCTCTGAGTAAAGACAGTTTTATTTCCTACTTACCAATTTTATTACTTGTGTTTTCTTCCTTGTCTTATAGCACTGGCATGTATGCTGTAGGATAAGAGTTGTGAAAGTGGACATTTTTCTTTTGACGCTACTCATAAGAAAAAAACAGCGTTAAACAATAGAATATGATGTTAGCTATAGTTATTAATATCCTTTTTAAGATTGAAAATTTTAACTTTCATTCATAGCTTGAGGAGAGATTTTGTCATAGATGTATATTGAATTTTGTCGAATGTTTTTCAGGCATGTATTAAATGAAAAGAAAACTTTTTTTCTTTTCTTTTTTAAAACATTGGTATAGCTGGGCATAGTGGCTCACACATGTGATCCTAGCCACTGGGAAGGCTGAGACAGGAGAATTGCTTGAGGCCAGGAGATTGAGACCAGCCTGGGCAATATAGAAAGAACTTGTCTCTAAAAAAGTGTTTAAAAATTAGCCTGGTGTGATGATGCATGCCTGTAGTCACAGGTGCTGAGGTGAGAGGATTACTTGAGCCCAAAGTTGAGGCTGCAGTGTACTATGCTTGCACCACTGTAATCTCACCTGAGTGACAGAATGAGACCCTTCCTCTTAAAAAATTTCATATATGAAATAAAAATTTTTGTATAAGTGAATTATATTGATTGGTATTTGAATGTTATATTAATCTTGTATTTCCAGAATAAACCTCACTTACTTATATTACCAATTTAAATATGCTGGAATAACTTGCCAGTAATTTTAAAGGATTTTGACATCTATATTTATAAGCGATATTGAACTGTAGTTTTCTTTTCTTATAATATCATTGTCTAGTTTTGGTATCACTCTAATACTGGCCAAATAAGGAGTTAGGAGGTACTCTGTCTTCTATTTTTTAGAAGTTTTTTTGTAGGATTGGTATTTTCCCTTTAATATTGTGTAGAATTAATTGGTGAAGCCATTTGAATCAGTTTTTCTAGTTGAAAGTTTTAACTATTAATGCAATGTCTGAATAGATATAGGAGTATTTGTTTGGACTATTTCTTCCTGAGTAAGCATCGGTTATTTGTGTCTTTCAACACTTAGAAAAAATTTCTGTCATTAAACTTATTGGCATAAACCACTAAGTTACATAATACCCTGTTCTATGAGAACAGCTAACTGATAGAGCCATTTATTTATTCATCAATTTATCAATATATCTTTCCGTAGAAAGAAAAAAAAAGAGGGGCATGCTTGCTATTAACAAGGTTAGGAAGGTATAGGGTCAAAAAACATAAATTGAAATTGTGCAGATGTGGAATAAGCATTGAGAGGCTCTCTAAACAATAATGACAAATTTTATATGTTTATATATAAATCATTAGATTTGTTGAAGTCTAGACATAATATAATAAATACATTATATATGTTTACATAATATAAAGATATAAAATGTCTAGACTTTTTGAACAAATCTAATGATATTCCCTGACTTTTCCCTCTCTGGCTACACTGACCTTTTGGCCATTAATAGCTCATGCTTCACATATTTCCACTTTGGAGTTTCCATACCCACTTATCCCATTGCCTAAAATCTCATTTAGAATAAACCTTAAATGTTAACTCTCCAGAGAGATCTTCCCTAGCCATGCTGTCTAAAAGTATGTTTCACTATGTTTTCCTACTTTCTAATCCTTTCTAATTCTCTTATAGTGTTATATGACATTGTACTATAAATATTTATTTTATATGTATAATAAAATATGTACGTAACATCTTGAAGAATAGTTTTAGTAGTAATTAAAGTGAATCATTGATAGTTGGAACATTTGATAACATTATCAGGCAGAAGTTAATTTATATAACAATACTTGTTTTACATACATGTTTCTGACACAGGATTCTTTCCGTGCTGTTTCAACAGCTGGAAATCTCCACAGCTGGTGGCACCACTGCCTGGGCTTTCCTGGAGCCCACTGGGCTCGCTCTGCCCACTCAGTCCAGCAGGCTGTGCTCAACTTGTGCCACCAGCCTGGGTCCTGCACCCGCTGCAGATCTGCGCTCAGCTCGTGGCTGGTCTGGGTGTGCTGCGACCACCTTCCGCCTTGGGAACCAGTGTCAGGATGAGGAGGACATGGTGGCACCTGTAAACTCAGAGATACCAGCAACCACGGAGCCCCCAAGAGAGTGTCACAGCTTCTGCTTGGGGAGTCCCGAGGTCTGAATGCCACAGTTTTCTCTCTCATTCCTGTCACTTGCAGCTTTGCGAATGGGGGTGTGTTATAACTCGTTTGTTCCTGCAGCCCATAGCTTGGTGAACAGGGGCATGTTATAGCTCTGGCTCAGGGAGTCCCAAGGTCTGGGCCCCCAAAATGGTCACAGCTCTTCACTCCCTAGTCCGGCAAATGGGAGCGTGTCACAGCTCTTTTCATTCATGCTGCCCACAACTTGGCGAGCTGGTCCAGAGCGTGTTACAGCCCTCCAAGAAGAACGAACTATGCAGTCACTGAAGAGTGAGCAAGGCAGAGAGGAATATTGAGTTACAGAAAAGCTCTTGACAACAAGAAGGGACCCAAAATGGGTAGCCCTCTGTGTGATAGGGGCCTGAAAGTGGGTAGCCGTCCGTGTGGCTGAGTCCAGAGGTTTTTATAGGTTTGGAATGAAGAGGCATGGACCGTGGATAGCCTTGGAAAAGGCAACGTTCAATTAGTTAAAAAGCATCATTCAGAAAGAACCAATTGGGAAACAGTAGGCAAACAGGAATAAAAGTTCTCATTCTGATCATGGACTCTATCCAGAACTGGCAGCTCCGTTTTCAGGTTTTAAACTGTCTTTGGTTTGAAGGTCGGGTTTCACCGGGGACCTGCCCCTGTCTGCCTAGGAATTTGTCTGTCTCCTGCCACTATCATTTATATACTCTCTTGCAACATTCCTTTAGTATATATACTCCACAAAGGGAGGGACTTAATTTTGTTCACTCCTTTGTTTTGCTTTCTGCTTTATCTCTAGCAGCTAGAACAGAACTTGATACATTATAGGCACTCAATACATATTACTGAACAAATATGTAAAGGTATGGCAATCATCTTACAAGCTGTAAATTGCTTTCTTATTTAGAATTATAAAATGTGTCTTTGATCCTCTTACTACTAATATTGAGCACGTTACATAATTTTTTCTGATATTTTATTTTCTAATTCTAAAATTTAAATTTTTAATTTTTTATATAAATTAACTTCTGCCTGGTATGTTCAAATGTTCTATCAATGATTCACTTTTATTCTAATAAAACTATTGTTCAATATGTTACATACTTCTACATTTATTACACTAATTTAAATTTTAACTTTTGGTATATTTGTACATTTTCTTGAACACAGTGACTGAATTGAGGGGAATCAGTCATATTTTTAATTAGCTACATCAATTTAATGATCAAATTCTTTCTCCTCACATCACCATTAATGAAGAGATCTCAGACATTTGACTGGGCTCTGATACTTTTTCTGATCCTCTCCCTCTTCACACCCTTTACCCTCAAGTAGGCCTCAGTGTCTGTTGTTCTCCTCTTTGTGTCCATGTGTTCTTCTCATTTAGCTCCTATTTATCAGCGAGAACATGCAGTATTTCCATTTCTGTTCTGCATTAGTTTGCTAAGGATAATGGCCTCCAGCTCCATCCATGTGAAAACTGATGAGATTGTCCAGGCATCCAACTTGGTGTGTGTGTATATTTTTTTCCAACTGTCAAAATTTGACTGCCCAGATAAGATCTCTTCTCATATAGACTATATTTCCCATTTCCACTTGTCATCATCCTTTATGCCTGCTCAAGAGTCATAAGCTTTCTTTTATCCCAAACTAGAGCCCTTCCCTCTAAGCTTCCTCTTTGGTCTCGGAAATCTTTAAGCCCCTGACT
Organism: Pongo abelii; assembly: GCF_028885655.2. Classification (NCBI taxonomy): domain Eukaryota; kingdom Metazoa; phylum Chordata; class Mammalia; order Primates; family Hominidae; genus Pongo; species Pongo abelii. Next base: position 112,776,567 of record NC_071989.2, on the reverse strand, counting down.
CTACAATTGCTTCCCTTTCTTTAGGTTATAGAGAGGGATAGGAGAACTTTATGCTGAAAAAAATGGACCAGGAAAGGACATCCATCATGGTTGTAAGGATGTAGACACAGAGAGGTAACTTATATTGTCTCCTGCCTTGACATCAGGTAAAACTAATAGCAAAGAAACAAAAAACAAAAAACAATTATTTTTACTCTGATATTAGAAATATCAATATTCACATACTCTGTTTATTTAAAAAACTTTTATATTAGGTTCAGGGGTAGATGTACTGGCTTGTTATATAGGTAAATTCATGTCACAAGTGTTTGCTATACAGATTATTTTTTCACTCAGGTACTAAACCTAGTACTCAATAGTTACTTTTTCTGATCCTCTCTGTCCTCCCACCCTTTACCCTCAAGTAGGCCTCAGTGTCTGTTGTTCTCCTCTTTGTGTCCATGTGTTCTCCTCATTTAGCTCCTACTTATCAGTGAGAACATGCAGTATTTGGATTTCTGTTTCTGCATTAGTTTGCTAAGTATAATGGCCTCCAGCTCCACCCATGTTCCTGCAAAGGACATCATCTCATTCTTTTTTATGGCTGCATAGAATATATGCTTTATGTACTTTATATTTGTAACTTTGTCAAGTAATATATTCTGTGTAGAATAAATTCTTGAAAAGTTTTGATGATGATAAAAATTAAAATAATATAGTTTACTTCTAAAATTAAAATAATATAGTTTATTCTTAAGGTGGTTGCTTGCTTTTTTATTTAGATAGGCTTAATGTTGTTCTTTCTTCTTATAATTCTAATTCCATTTTTTCCTGTTATATTTAACCTTTTACCATCTATTCATAAACTCCCCTTTTCTTATTCTCATCTCCACAGTTAAAGACATAGGATTTTAAAATTATATGTTTATGTGCATTTATTTGGATTAATAGCATCTTTAAAAATGGTATTTCTCTTATCTCTGATTGTCTTTTCAGAATTCTTCCATGTAATGTATTCACCATAGAAAGTACTTTACGCACCCTCTCTAGTTAGACCCACCAAGCACCCTTGAGGAGAGCAGAATCGTACTATTCTCATCTGACTGTTGACAAAGCAGGAAAGTTAAGAAATATATGTTCATACAGATTGGGGTTGCAGAGATAGAATTCAGGCCTCCTGCCCTACTTTTCAGTGGTGTCCCCATTATATCAAGGAGTTCCCCTTGAATTATACTGCAAAGTTTCCCAGTATTACATTGTCAGGAGCTGTGTAAAAGAAGCTAGTCACTAAAGAGCACATATGTTAGGGTTTTGTATGAAATCTATAAAAATTCTAGAAAAGGCAGAACTATAATTTGCTTACTGGTAGATCACTGGGTGTGCCTAGCTGCAGAGGTTGGATCAGAGATTGGCTGGAAGGGGCATAGGGGACTTTTTGAAGTGATGGTTGTGTTCTAAACTTTGACTGTGGTAATAAGTCAACTTTCCTCAAAAACACTGGGCCATACACTTAAAATGAATAAAAAATTTGGATGTTTACTATAGCTCAATAAAGCTTAAAAGATAAATATTTTCAGGAGGCTGTTGCCTCTGTATCAAGAATATAAATATAGGATATTGTTTAATATTTTCAATTTATTGTCCACTGTGGTTAATCAATTAACATTTTCTTTTCTTTCTCTTTAGATTCCCTGGTAACTGATTTACGGCTGAGCCGGTGGTTATAAGTGCAGAGCCATGTGTTTTTCTCCCATCTGACCTGATGCACTAATCACTAGGGTACTGTTGTGTTATACAGAACATGCAATGAGGTCACATTTCTGCCTGGTAGAGAGTAAATAGCAAATAGACTTAGAAAAAATAGCTGGCATTTGATGTCTAATCCGTAAGATTAGTTTATTACATAAGGAAAAAAAGGCCAAATATATCTATTTCATCACAAAAGAATGTGACAAAAATTTTTGGTTGACAAATTTCTGTACAGCTATTTATATTCATTTGAAAATTGGAAAGCCAGGGTACATTTGACAGTGGGTTGAAACAATGTGAAACAAAAAGATTGTAAAAGAAGATAAATGAAGCATGCATAAGCTTAAGTTCTTTTTCATTGTTCCTCCTCAATCAAAGCCTTTAAATAACTTGTAACACACACTTTCTCTCATCAAATACTATTTGGTCTTTGAAATTATTGTTGGTACTACTTAAAAAATTCTTATGAAAATGTATTAACATATAATAGAGAGAAAATAACACAATGAATCTTTATGAATCCAATATTCAGTTTCAACACAGTGAATATATTTTGCTCTAAGTCTATATCTACTCTTCATCCCATACCCAACCCTAGGTATTTCTTTAGTCCAATGTAGATAACATATTATTGCATTTACAGATCCTTCCGTATGTATCTATAAGAAACGTTAAAAAGTTATTTCCATACTTTTGTTATTCCTAAGGTAGATAGCTATGATTCTTTAATATTACGAGAAATGCAGTATTCACAATTCCTCCAATATTTCATAGTATTTTTAAATTGGAGTCAGTTTGTTTGAATCAGGAGAGTATACACATTACAGTAAATTGGTATAGTTTTATTTATTTATTTTTGTTTACAATTTATTCAATAAAGAAACTCATGGCATTGACTCTATATAATTTGGCATATTTAAGATTTTGCTTATTGATTTTGCTTGTTGTATATTGTAACTTTTTGTGACACTTAAGATGGTCTACAGACTTTATTTCCTGTGAAAAACTGGAGTGTTAATCTAATAATTTATGTCCTACTTTTTAATAAGAACACTTCATAGGAGGAGTTGTAAGCTTTCAGCTGTGTCACATCAATGGATGATCATGTCTGGTTTTTATTCTCATTTTTATTACTGTGACTGATATTGTTTGTCATTATACTTTTTTAGTATCAATATAAACTTATAGTGAAACTAATACCATTATTATTACTGAAATTATGATTACTGAAAACATTTGAAGATGTCCTTGTCTGACACTTTTTTACTTCCCATATCATTTTTAAAATTTTTCATATTTATATGTATTTAAGTATGGCAAAATATATACAACATAAAATTTACCACTTTAACCATTTTTAAGTGTACAGAAAAATATAAAGCATTTCATAATTTGCATGTCCTCATTGGTCAGGCATCATGCTAATCTCTGTATCATTCTAATTTTTGTATATGTGCTGCTAAAGCAACACCTTACATTTCTTTTTGTCCTTAGAACGTATCTAAATTGTCTGTATTACAAAATTACTATATTGTAAAATCCTATTTAATGATTCTTGATGGACTTTAAACATTTTTGTTGCAAATATGTTTCATTATTTTGTCATTTGTCATTGTTGATCATAATATTTATTTGTCACAGATATTTTTGACAAGTTACCTAACTACAATTAACTCTTTTATTGCTTCTATATTGTGAGTCACAGGTAAGACTATTTTATCTACTTTTAGATTTATAGATGAATCCATACATGTTTTCTTCTAATATTTGTATATGCAGTAAGAAGATAATTCTGTTTTCTTCATATAACTATGCCATTATCCCAATACCACTTATTATAAAGTACATTTTTTATTCACTGATTTCTGATGCAACCTTTAAGATATACTAAATTTATATTTGCAAATGTGTCCATTTCCAGATGTGCTATTCCAGCCCATTCATGGTGTAATATCTTACTGTCTTAATGATAGAGATACATAATACATTTCATATAGGACATGGCTAGCATATACCCTTTTCACAATTTTTATAATCATTCTATTCTTGCTTGTTTGTCCACTCACATGAACTTTGTAATAAACTTTTCTAGCTCAAAAGTGGTGTTTATATTGCAATTATATTACATTTACAAATTGAAATTTTTTATTAATATTCACATGACAAATTGTTTTATAGTTTCCTCTTTTGTGCAATTTTTATCAGGTTTTATAATCAGTTATATTCTATATTCACCTCATTACAATAATTTTTGAAGTTTTGTTCCCTTTATGCTTTAAAATTGTTGAAGTTGTACTAGGATTATCTTTAAAGTTCTTTAAAGTAATTCACTTGTGAAATAATTTGAAGCTTAAGTCAAATCATTTTAACACAATATGTGTTGGCTTTGGATGTCTTCGAAAAGTTTTTCAGAGGCATGGTATTCCTTTTCAATAGGAAGAAATAATTCTTATTTCAGAAAAATTTTATTAAATTGCAGTTTTTAATATTTATTCTTAGCTCTCGCTTTTGTTTTCATTTTGTCTTTTAATACATGTATTAGAACTACTTTCCATATCTTTTTTCTTTCAATTCCTCCCTCATTTACGTCTTTCTTTTTGCTTGATTTTAATTTCATTTTTTCTATTTTCTACCGCCTATTTCTTTTACCATATTATTTAGAATATGTATTTTCATTTTCTATTTAGTTTTGTCTTCACTTTTGAAATTTATTTCTAAATCATTTCTCAACTCTGAGTGAGTTCAGAAGTTCCTTATTGACATAATTAAAAAATTTTTTTTCTAGTTCTCATTTACTCTTTTTTTCATAAATTAATTTCATCGCTTATTTTGAAATATCAAGCTAGTCTTCCCACCAAAAAAATGTTAAGTGGGAAGGTCATGTTATTTTGGTATGTCTTTGCTGTTTGAAAATAGTTTATTTTGCTCATAATTTTCTTTTTACCTGGATTGAGTTTGTATGGAATTCATCCACATCCTATTGTATTATAAATATTTACACGAGATGGGTTAAGTATTTTTCAAATTAAATTACCCAGTATAGGAATGTGCCAGGATAACTTTCATAGCTTTATGACTCCAGAGCTTTCTATAGTGAAGCATCAACAAGTTAGTTCAAGTACTATCTGAGAACCTTCTTTTTTTCCCGCTTCTTCATTGTAATCAATATTTTCTGTCTCTCTATGTTTCTCTCTTCTTGTTAGAATTTTTTTCTTGCTGAATTTGTATTCTATTCCCAACAGTTTCTCTTTAGCATGGGCTTTCTCCTTGAAGAAACCTTCTCTGGCTGGTTGATTTCAAACTTCCATGACACCCAGACAATCTCAGCACTAACACTCTCGACTTCCCTCAAACTCACCTTGAAATGGAGAGAGCAAAGCCTCCACTGCTGTTGTTTAGCTATTTTCCTCAGATTGTTACATCTGACTTCTACTCCAGGGTGTCTTCTTTTGCTTTCTGAATGAATCATTTTTAGCAGTTTCTGGGTATACCAACATCAGAGCTGCCAGAAATTATTTTATCTTCTTTCTAGTTTCTCACATGCTGTTAATTATATGCAAAGGTGTTGTTTATGTTGGTAGTTTGGCACAGATCAATGGAATTTGGAAATTTTTAATGCTACCTCTTTACCTATGTTTGTTCAAAATAATTTTGATGTTTTACTTATTTACTTATTTCTTTCTTAACATATTATTCCTGGTGTCTATTTTCTTGGGAAACTCAGAAAGACTTAAATGCACTGCTGCTCCACAAACAGTATTTTTTTGGTTACTATTTTTTTATTAAAAAAGAAAACAAACAACCATTATTCTTTTCTCCTTTGGTCAGGCCTTTCTAAATATAGTGAGAAAATATGCTTAATAATTGAAATAACTGTATCCGGAATTTATCCAGAGTTTCTGCATTAATTATGGTACTCTCATGAATGTGCTGTGTTTCCAAAATAAATCCTGAAATCTCAGTGATAAAACACAGTAAAAGAATGGTTTTTCAAACAACCCCATCAAAAAGTGGGTGAAGGATAAGAACAGACACTTCTCAAAAGAAGACATTTATGTGGCCAACACACATATTTAAAAAAGCTCATTATCACTGGTCATTAGAAAAATGCAAATCAAAATCACAATGAGATACCATCTCACACCAGTTACAATGCTGATCATTAAAAATTCAGGAAACAACAGATGCTGGAGAGGATGCGCAGAAATAACACTTTTACACTGTTGGTGGAGTGTAAATTAGTTCAACCATTGTGGAAGACAGTGTGGCGATTCCTCAAGGATCTAGAACCAGTAATACCATTTGACCCAGCAATTCCATTACTGGGTATATACCCAAAGGATTATAAATCATTCTGCTATAATGACATATGCACACAAAAGTTTATTGCAGCACTATTCACAATAGTAAAGACTTGGAACCAACCCAAATGCCCATCAATGGTAGACTGGGTAAAGAAGATGTGGCACATACATACTATGGAATACTATGCAGCCATTAAAAAGGGATGAATTCTTGTCATTTGCAGGGACATGGATGAAGCTGGAAACCATCATTCTTAGCAAACTAACACAGGATCGGAAAACCAAACACTGCATGTTCTCACTCATAAGTGGGAGTTCAACAATGACAACACATGGACACAAGGAGGGGAACATCATGCACTGGGGCCTGTTGGGGGGTGGGGGACTGGGGGAGGCATAGCATTAGGAGAAATGCCTAATGTAGTTGACAGGTTGATGAGTGCAGCAAACCACCATGGAACGTGTATACCTATATAACAAAACTGCACATTCTGCACATGTATCCCAGAACTTACAGTACAATAAAAAAAATTTACAAACCCACAGAAAAGTAAAAATGTATGACAAACCACTCTTTTCTACACCGTCCATCTAGATGTACAAGTTGTTAACATGTTTCTGAAAAAAAACACTGAGCTGTATACTTTAAAATGGTGAATTATATCCCAATTTAAAAAAAAAAGAATGGTTTTTATTCATGTGTAGTCCAATGCTGCTTGGTTGATTTCTTCTAACTAGTGACTCAAGAATTTTCTTGTCATATCAAGAGCTTCAAAGAGAAGAGTTCTTATGAGAATTTTACAGACTTTTATTATATTATTTCTGCTCATATATTTTATTATATTATTTCTGCTCATATCTCTTTGCCAGGATTGGCACAAATCCCAAAGCAAGTATATTAGTCTGTTCTCACATTGCTATTAAAAACATACCTGAGATTGGGTAACTTATAAAGGAAAGAGGTTTAATTGAATCACAGTTCCACGTGGCTGGGGAGGCCTCAGAATCATGGCAGAAGGTGAATAAGGAGCAAATTCACATATTACATGGTAGCAGGCAAGAGAGCTTGTGCAGAGGCACTCCCATTTATAAAACCAGCAGATCTCATGAGACTTAGTCACTACCACAAGAACAGTATGGAGAAAACTGCCCCCATGATTTAATTATCTCCACATGGCCCAGCCCTTGACATGTGAGGATTATTACAATTCAAGGTGAGATTTGGGTGGGGACACAGCCAAACCATATCAGCAAGAAATTAGAAAATATGGGTGATGTTTCATAAGCAATAAATACCTATACCATATTATTTCCTCCTAGTTAATAAATTTCACTTTCATTCCATGCACAGATTTGACTGCATGACATTCAGACAATATTCAACTTCTCTTCAAGGAAACATCTGTCCCATGAAATTTTGGAGTTACAAGAAAAGCACACCCCAGCACTGTCCATGCAGATGCTATTTTACTTATTCTATACACTTAGTAACTAAGTAATAATAATAATAACAGCAACAACAACAATAGAAAGCTTATGTAAACACTTCAAACAGACACTGGGAAATTAACAATGCAGTTGAGAGTCCTTGAGAGAAGTGAAGCACATAAAATGAACTATCAGTCTTGTACTCTGGCTTTCTTTCTGTCTAGGAGCACTTCCAAAGTCACAGTGCAGGTAAATAGAATTTAAACAGAAAATGGCAATATCACTGATATGGTTTGGCTGTGTCCCCACCCAAATCTCAACTTGAATTGTATCTCCCAGAATTGCCACATGTTGTGGGAGGGACCCAGGGGAGGTAATTGACTCATGGAGGTCTTTCCCATGCTATTTTTATGATAATAAGTCTCATGAGATCTGATGGATTTATCAGGGGTTTCTGCTTATGCTTCTTCCTCATTTTTTCTTGCCTCCACCATGTAAGAAGTGCTTTTTGCTGCCTGCCTTGATTCTGAGGCCTCCCCAGCCATGTGGAATTGTATGTCCAATTAAGCCTTTTTTTCTTCCCAGTCTCAGTTATGTCTTTATCAGCAGTGTGAAAATGGACTAACACAATGAACAGGTACCAGGAGTGGGGGGTTGCTGAAAAGATACCTGAAAATGTGGAAATGACTTAGGAACTGGGTAACAGGCAAAGGTTGGAACAGTTTCAAAGGTTCAGAAGAAGACCACAAAAATGTGGGAAAATTTGGAACTTCCTAGGGACTTTTGGAATAGCTATGCCTAAACCATTGATAGTGATATGGACAATAAGGTCCAGGCTGAGGTGGTCTCAGATGGAGATGAAGAACTTCTTGAGAAATGGAGCGAAAGTGACTCTTTTTATGTTTTAGCAAAGAGATTGACAGCATTTTGCTCCTGCTGTAGAGATTTGTGGAACTCTGAACTTGAGAGAGGTGATTTAGGGTATGTGTCAGGAGAAATTTCTAAGCAGCAAAACAATCAAGAGGTGACTTGGGTTCTGTTAAAGGCATTCAGTTTTATAAGGGAAGAAGAGCATAAAAGTTTGGAAAATTTGCAGCCTATGTGATAAAAAAGAAAAATCCATTTTCCAGGGATAAATTAAAGCCAGCTGCAGAAATTTTCATAAATATCAAGGAGCCTAATGTTAATCCCCAAGACCACTGGGAAAATGTCTCCAGGCCCTGTCAAAGACCTTCATGGCAGCCCCTCCCATCACAGGCCCAGAGGCCCAGGAGGAAAAAGTGGTTTCATGGGCCAGGCCCAGGGTCCCGGTGCTGTGTGCAGCCTAGGGACTTTGTGCTCTTAGTCCCAGCTGCACCAGCCATGGCTGAAAGGGGCCAACTGACAGCTCGGGCTGCAGCTTCAAAGGGTGAAAGCCCCAAACCCAGGTACTTTCCATGTGGTGTTGAGCCTGCAGGTGCATAGAAGTCAAGAATTGAGGTTTGGGAACCTCCACCTAGATTTCCGAAGATTTATGTAAATGCCTGGATGCCCAGGCAAAAGTTTGCTACAGGGGTGGTGCCCTCATATAAAACCTCTGCTAGGGAAGTGCAGAAGGGAAATGTGGGGTTGGAGCCCCCACACAGAGTCCCTACTGGGGCACTACCTAGTGGAGCTATGAGAAGAAGGCCTACCCCAGAATGGTAGATCCACTGACAGCTTGCACTGTGCACCTGGAAAAGCTGCAGATATTTAATACCAGCCTATGAAAGCAGCTGGGAGATAGGCTGTACCCTCCAAATCACAGGGGCAGAGCTGCCCAAAACCATGGGAACCCACCTCTTGCATCAACATGACCTGGATGTGAGACATGGAGTCAAAGGAGATCATTTTGGAACTTTAAAATTTGACTGCCCTGCTGAATTTTGGGCTTGCATTGGCCCTGTAACCCCTGTGTTTTGGCCAATTTCTCCCAACTAAAATCATTGTATTCACCCAATACCTGTACCCTTATTGTATCTAGGATGTAACTAGCTTGCTTTTGCATTTAGAGGCTCATAGGCAGAAGGGACTTGCCTTGTGTAAGATGAGGCTTTGGACTGTGGACTTTTGGGTTAATGCTGAAATGAGTTAAGACTTCGGTGGACTGTTGGAAAGGCACGATTTGTTTTGAAATGTAAGGTCATGAGATTGAGAAAGGCCAGAGGCAGAATGTTATGGTTTGGCTGTCCCCCCACCTAAATCTCAACTTGAATTGTATCTCCCAGAATTCCCACGTGTTGTTGGAGGGACCCGTGGGGTGGTAATTGAATCACGGGGGCTGGTATTTCCCCTGCTATTTTCATGATAGTTAATAAGTGTCATGAGATCTGATGGGTTTATCAAGGGTTTCTGCTTTCGCTTCTTCCTCGTTGTTCTCTTGCCACTGCCATGTAAGAAACACCTTTCACCTCCTACCATAATGCCCCAGCCATGTGGAACTGTAAGTCCAATTAAACCTCTTTTTCTTCCCCATCTCAGATATGTCTTTATCAGTAGTGTGAAAACAGACTAATACAATCAATGGCTAGAGAAAAATGAAATTGTATTCATTGCTGCCATTCTGACTTGAGTTTCAGGAGTCAAAGAGAAAATCATTATGAAGAAGGGGCCACAAAACTCTATAAAATACTGTATATTTGGCTCACTAGTTTGGATGATGTTTGATAAGCAATAAATAAGCCATATTCTTCTTTTCTAGTTACTTTCCTTCTAGTAGATGCAAAACTCTACAAAGATACTGGAATTCAAGCTCAGTAAAAAAATAAGCTATTTTAGTGAAACCCAGGGCTTCTGGTAAAAGGAAAACCATGCTGTAAAATGAAGGAAAAGATCCTAGGGTTAAGATCCATGCCCTACAAATATGCCTAGGAGATGTAGAAGGCAACATAATCCAGTGTCTCTACAATGTATCATACCCAATAGGTGAGATAAGATATAAAATCACCAGTCATACGACCTAATAGGAATGAATTATATGTAATAAAGAGATACAGTAGTCTATAAACAGAGCAGGCCCAGAGATGATGTAATTATTGTAGCTGTTCTATAAGGACTTCAAAACATGGATATTTATACATGGTAGAAAAAGAGAAAAGGGAAAACAATGGAGATTAAATAGATGGAGAATATTAATAGAATGTTTATATATTTTATATAAAGAAGAGTTAACTGGGTCTCATCAATGTGATAAATAGTCGAACCATACATTGCCTAGAACATGTATTGAACTCAGAAATACAGTATTAGAAAAATAAGGAAACTAAAACATAGAGAGAAAAAAGAGTAGACAAATAAAACACACAAAGCATAAGAGATAATGCAGAACGTGGTAAAAAAAAAATAGGCGGGGGGGGTGGGGTGGGGGCGGGTTCTCAGAGGAGAATGCAGACAGTTAGAAAAAAAAAAAAGAAAACTGGAAAAAATGATGGTGAATGACTTCCCATGTCAGTTGAAAGATATTGCCAGTGAATTCAAGTAGGAAAAAAAACAAAGAAAAAAAATACCTAGGTGTATTATAATCAAATAGCTGAAAATCAAAGACCAAGTGATGATATTAAAAGAAGCTGGAGGGGAAAAATGATGTATAACATTTAATGAAAAAGATATATAACTGACAGCTGAGATCTTAATGGAAAATGGAAGTCAGGAAATAATAAAAGGACGACTGAACTAAATTCAATTAGCCCAGAAGCCTAGGAAAAACAATTTGTTGGATATCTTCCCTCTTACCCCCAACCAGCCACCCCCATGAGCCTGATCTCCATATGGAGTAGGGCAAGGAAGTTTCAGATAATATATGGGAAAACAAAAACATAAATTATCTATATTGTAGGAAATAATAATGTTGGCAGGTGAAATAGTTACCTGGTGTTTTAGTCAAACAGATCACAGGTCAATAAATTTATATTTTTTGTTTTTGAGATGAAGTCTCGCTCTGTTGCCCAGGCTGGAGTACAGTGGCACGATCTCGGCTCACCACAACCTCTGCCTCCTGGATTCAAGTGATTCTCCTGCCTCAGCCTCCCCAGTAGCTGTGATTACAGGCATGCACCACTGCACCCAGCTAATTTTTTGTATTTTTAGTAGAGATGGGGTTTCACCATGTTGGCCAGGCTGGTCTTGAACTCCTGACCTCAGGTAATCCACCTGCCTCAGCCTCCCAAAGTGCTAGGATTATAAGCATGAACCACCATGCCCAGCTAATTTCTATTGTTTTTAAGTCACCTAGAAAACTACCACATTGCCTTTATTCTCGATTCCTTCACTTATTTTTAATTTGTTATCCTTCATTGTACAACATGTATTTTAATAATACTCCTTGAATTCCACTTTTATTAAATGAGGCAAAATACCTTCATCTATGTACTCACTGTCCATTCTATAGTATAAAAATGTAAGATGTAGTTCATGTCATTCAGTAGCTTACTGTCTTATGTATGTTTTAAGATTCAATGAACAAAAGTTAGTGAAAAACAAAACGATAAACACCTACATTATAAATTACTCAGAGCAAATAGTATATCTACCAAACACTATAAAAAATAAACATAAAAAGTGTCAATAAGTAGAATTTAAGATGAAGCTTAAAGAATGGATAGGAAGAATTTCAGCTTATGAAGGAGAGAAGATGGGTTTCAGCGAGGAAGCCAGTTGAGAAATGTTATAATAGGCAAATACATTGTACACAGAATGACGATATGAACTCCAGAGAAAAGTCCATACTTGGAAGTAGTGAAAAATAGCCTTGTCTAAGTGGGAGATACAAATAATGCAGAGAAATGAAAAAAAAGAAAAGAGAGAATAAAATTTAAATCTGCTTAGGAAGACAAGTGGGAGCTGTTGTAGATTTTTTGAACACTAACAGAATGAAAGGACCTAAGGGACATTAATTCAGAGATCATGTGCAAGATAAATTAGAGTACAAGAAAGAAAGAAAATAGTCACAGAAAAGACTCAAGAGGAGAGTCTGATAGTTATTTTAGAATACTGGTTACAGAAGCCAGACATTCTATGTTAGGGGCCTAAATAAATGCCACTGACCTAGGAGGACCAGCTACATTTTCTGTGTTTCTCTTAAAATCCTGATTTCTCTATTGCAGTTTAATTTCTCTCTTTCATCTCAGTTAGATTTCAAACATTGGCATCTATTTCAGGAAACTTTTCACTGACAATAAAAAATTTCTGCCTAACCTTGGAAGACTTTGCATAAACTTTGATTTCTAAAAGCACTTAACATCCTTGGCATATATTTGTAATTCTCACTACTAAGATTCAGTATTGAGAAAATGCCAAGTTTGAAATTTTCAGCTATATTATCTTTAATTTCCAAGCTGTATTAATTTTGCTGACTGTAGTAGCTTTCTTTTAACCTCATTATTGTGTCTTTTCTTGAGACTACTCTAGCTAGCATGTATTTCTGAGATAGGCGAAATCTATGTTCTTATACTTTTCCTTTCAATTTTACCTTTCTCAGCCAACATTTCTCTTTTAGAAAATGCACCCTCTTTATATACAGATTTCAAGGGTACCTCTTATGGCATAATTAATTTTGAGGACTCCTCGGCCTGATGCTTCTATTTAGATTGAAATTTATGGAAGTAATTTGAGATGTCACTCAAATTGCAATATCAGTATTATATGGCAATTCTTTTCTTTGAGCAACAACACTGAAAATCTATTATCTTTAATAAAGGAAATGATTGTTTTTTGAAGATATTTTTATTTTTAAATAAAAATTATAGAATATGTGTTTTTTTCCATAAAATATGTTTCTAATGCACAATCCATTGAGATATTTATGCAGATTTAGCCCAGAAAAACAAAGCAGGGAACAGGCAATTTTGAACTGAAAGACACTGAATACCCCAAGTGTATTCATTGAGAGTCACTCAGATTTGCAGAATCATAACAATTGATCAGTATTGAGAAAAATGAGATGATTGAAGATTGTTTAGAACATTTTTTACAGATAAAACATTTTGGAGGTGGTTTGTTTTAAGATGTAAAGTTCTGACAATTCCTTGAATCAGAAATAACTGGGGATTCATTCTTTTTAAAATCTCTATCTGCTGCTGCAAACCCAGTCTATGTTCATAGTTACATATAAATAGTTACATGGCAACCTGTATTGCATTTTCATAGTAAATTCCTAGGTTAGTTATTTTCCACTAGTATGTACTATCCTTGCTAAAAATATTGTAAATGCTTCTAATACCATTTTTTTCAATGAAAACTTGGAACTAATTTTTAGCTGTATCAGTTTTATAAATATAAATTGTAATTAATAGAATTTAATGTAAATTAATATAAATTATATATTTAATTTTTTAACTTTCTACCTCTATAATAAAATACAAAATTTATTTTAATTTTTGATTACTTTTTCACCAAAAGTGTATGTAAAACAACGCTTCTCTGTTAAATATGTATTTTCTTTGCACTTGATAATATCTATATCGTAAACTATAGTGATGTTAAAATTTGAAAATATGTTTATGTACTAGAATATAACTCTTGAAGGCAGAGGATACAAAATCTTTTATAGTAAATGGGTTCTAACACAATTTTACTTAGTAATCTTTACTTGGTAGGTGCTTAATAAATGTTTAAGCAAATGCATGAATTATTTATCTTGCATATTAATCATTTGTTATCCCTGAGTTTGTTTCAATAGAGGAACATTGGCCTCTAGGCAATTGATTTCACTTTAAATGAGTACATAGTTATTTCTGGACTTTACAAAATTAAATGAATTTAAAATTATCCCCTGGTAAAATAAATGCATTTGTTTCATAGGTTTTTATAAGAATATGTTTTCCTAGATGATCCATTGCAGTGTGCATTATAAAATGCTTGTTAAGAGCTGTGATTTATAATCACCTAATTTAGATTTTGGTTATCAATTCTGGATTTTTTTTCTGTAAAAAATATGACAGTAGTAGTTTTCTATAAAAAATATTACAATGGGATTATCATTCCAAATTACTGTGAAGACATTTTTTAAGCTTGGTTGATGTGGCTTATGATAACTTGATGATATTTTGGATGAGTATATCTTGTTTTGATTCACAATGTATGAACATCAAGGGAATACTTCAAGAGAAAAAAGCCTTCATATGGTTTCTTGTCATAATGAACACTGAATAGTACCCATTTGACAAATTTTTACTTCAGTATTTATAGAAATAGCTAACTTAAACCAGTAATTCTTAGCCAGTAGAAGCATCATAATAGTGAGAGGAACTTTTTGAAAATACACTGAACTGCATTATGTAAGAAACTCTTATATAGAGTAGGAATGGCATTCTGCTGTGTGTCATTCAAAATTTGCCCAGGTGATTACTACATACAACCCCATTTTCTTAGTTCATGTTGTGCTGCTGTAACAGAATACCAGAGACTGGGTAATTTGTAAAGAACAGAAATTCATTTGCACAGTTCTGGAGGCTTGGCAGTGTAAAGTGGAGGGGCCCACATCTGGTGAGGACCTTCTTACTGTGTTATCCTTTGTCAAAAGGCAGAAAGGCAAGAAAGCACACAGGAGAAATAAGGAGGGGGGCTGAGCTTATCCTTTTATCAAGAACCATCTCTCTGGATGAGTAATCCACTCCTGAGATAAGACCATTATTCCATTTATGAAGACAGAACCCTCATGACAAAATCACCTCTGAAAGGTACCACTTCTCAACAATGCTGCATTGGGAATTAATTTTACAACACATGAACTCATAGGACACATTCAAACATTAGCACCCATTATAACCACTGGATTATAGGCACACAGGTTCGCACTAGGGACACACATTTATTTTTCTGGTCAAACTCCATATTCATACTAGTTTCCGTGTCTGTGTTTTGATACTCTGGAAATCAGGTCAATAAGCCTAATGATCAGTATATCTTGGTGATGGTGATAGTGAGTACTATTTTCTCAGTCTAAGTGTGGCTTTATTTATGACAAGTAAGGAAGAGCCTATTATTAATATTAGGAATATTAGTTAATATTAGGAAGTTAGGAATTTAGATATATTTATGTGTATACATATATATATGTGCATGTACACGTGTGTATGTGTGTATGCATAAATGTTTATAATGCCTTTGTATCCCAATGTCTCATTCTCTACTCCTTCTAAGAAATTTCACAATTGCCTTTCCTTCTGTACTCCTCTATTTCTAACCTCCTGAATTGATTCTTCATTTCAAGGAAGTCCATTCTTCTCAAAGGATTTTGAAAATCTTTCTCTTTAGAACTGCAATTGAGAAAATTAACTAATACTTACCAAGGTTGCCAAACCCAAAACCCCTTCTAAGTAGGTACTTAAGTTAATAATTATGCTTAGTGCAGATCAAGCAAGGCTTTGCACAGAATAACACACTAGGCATTGTTACTTGGATCCAAGGCTGCCATCCTAGACACAGAAAAGTTCAGGATCCATTTGGGAATTTAATGTGAAATTTCTGCTCCACAGTAGCACATGTCACTAGCTAGTGACTAACCAATTTAACCACAACTTGCCTAATATAGCTAAAATCTGAGACAGGCATGTGGGAAAGAGGCAGGAGAGTGGTGCAATTGCCAAGAGATATGAGCAGGCAGGAACCAGAAATAATGTAGGGGTAGATTCCAATATTTGCATTTCCAGTGTGCAAAATGCATGAGCCTCTCCTACAACACTTTATACTAGCACCTAATTTAGAACATTTTTACCATTTTCACCCTGAGATTCCATGTGTGCACTCTGATATCCCAGAGGAAAACAAAAATAATTCTTGGAAATGTGCTATAGTATGAAACATAACAGTACCTAAAATAAGTTATATGGGTCTACATAGGGAAATGATTCTTTTCACCCTGAAGCAATGTTAAAAAACTGCATTAAAAATCATCAGAAACCTAACACATGTACATAGGTTAACACCCATGAGAGATTATGCCTCCTGAGCTAGATGGCCTTAATGTTCACCTCAGCTTGACTAAACTTTAACCAGGCTTCTTTTTGACTTTAGGCTCTTGACCTCTCTTTCCTTAGAGCATTTACTTTAGAAAACTTGTAATTGTGAATTCTTTTTCTGCTTCTTTGAGATGTAAATCTTTTTAAAAGCTCTTGCAAGGTTTACAACCCAGAAATGTTTCTCAAGGACCTGGGAGGCACTCCTTTGAAATGCAATCATCAAGACAGATAGTGCCCTGATCTCCCAGTTTCTGTGGGATGGTAAGAGCCTGCATTCTACAGAGCCTTGCTTCAAACTGTAAAACTATCTCCTGTCATAAAGATAAGAGAAAGTTTATTTTTCTTTAGTTTAAGGCCAATTAACAAACACAGGTGGCCTATAGTTCCTCCCAACTTAGCTCTTAAACTCTTTACAACTCTCTTTTTCAATTCAGTATAACTCAGACTGAGTTCTAGACTTGTTCCATTTTTGCAAGAGTCTTGAATAAAGTCTTTGTCAACTTTTAAACTTTATTCTGTATGATTTTTCTTTTGATACTACCACTCTCCCTTCACTTTGCCCTTATACACTTAAAAAATAATAATACTGTTTATGGTAGAAGCAATAAAGTGAAAGATGCCAAGACTACAAAGAAGCCATGTGTTATTTTAGCAGAGAATAGAGTGATGGATCGTATGTCTAAGAAAGTTCAAATCAGAAAGAAAGTTGATGAATTAACACAAGAACAGATTTCCAGGGGAGGGAGAAAGGAGCCCTTGCTTCTGAGGTGGCAAGCGATTTTTTTTTTCCAGAGCTGCTCTAAGTAACAGCTTCCATTTCTTCATGAGCTTAGTGAGATGATTTTCTGTAACTTCTTGTAAGGGAGGAGACCACCCCTCATATTGTCTTATGCCAAATTTCTGCCTCCAAAGAAAGAAGAAGTAAAAACTAAAAGGTAGAAATGAAATCTGCAAGCAGACAGCCTGGCACCACAACCTGGGCCTGGTAGTTAAAGATCGACCCCTGACCTAATCGGTTATGTTATCTATAGATTACAGACATTGTATAGAGAAGCACCGTGAAAATCCCTGTCCTGTTCTGTTCCGTTCTAATTATCGGTGCATGCAGCCCCCAGTCACATACCCCCTGCTTGCTCAATTGATCACAACTCTCTCATGTGGATTTGTGAGCCCTTAAAAGGGACAGGAATTACTCACTCGGGGAGCTCAGTTGTTGGAGACATGAGTCTTGCTGAAGCTCCCGGCTGAATAAAGCCCTTCCTTCTTTAACTCGGTGTCTGAGGGGTTTTGTGTGCGGTTTGTCCTGCTACACTTGTACTGGATTTCAAAGATCATTTGCCTCTACTGTCTTCATTTTTCCTTAAGATTGAATCATCATCAAGCCCTCAGAATTCTCTCTCCCAAAGTTAATAAAAGTTCTCAAGTTAGGATAAAATGTTCAGTCAATATTTGCTAGAAATGCAGATTTTGAACAAGGCAATAATTACAAGACACATGGATATTGTAGTGAAATTTAGAGGCTACATCCACAGCTGATGTGCTCTATTTCTTTTACTCCTTCCATTTAAACCCCCACTCCTTTTTATTATTGGGCAAACACACTTTTTCAGATTTCCTGCTTATTTATCTTACTCTGTTTCCTCTGTAATGGGGAAGTCTTTTCGTATTAGAGTTCTTCATAACTTTGCATCTTAAGTGGACAAATATCCTTACACCCCGAGGAAACTCCTTAGAAATTGAAAACAGTTACTCATATTGTTCCAAAGAGGAAACAAAAAGGATAAATGACTTTTAAAGTCAGGTCCCTATGATAATGATAACAATAAACTTTTGTTTGCTTTTGATGTTCTCAAGCTTATATTTTCTCATCAATACTGATTTTTCTTATTTTTGTTTTAACACATATACAAGCAATAAAAATTCAGAAACAAACAAAAAACCCCTAAAAACAAACAGACACACACACATGCACACACACACACACACACACACAAATAATGACCAAAATTGGTGAAATGAAAATTGTTTTGAGGTACAGACTCTGAAATATTCAATACTGAATATGATCACATTGAATCAGAAATCAAAATAACTGAAATTTATAGTCCATGTTAGCTACCTAATTAACTTTTTGCCTAAGAAATTTTATTTCTAAAAGCCTCAGTGTTTTGTCTATAAATGAAAATGATGATTCCTGATATACCAATATCAGAAAGTTTTAAAAATAAAATGTATTAACAAATATAAAAATACTTTATGAAATAGCTCTAGAAAATTGACTGTGGCTATATTAAGGAAAATAGTCCACTAGTATTGGATGTTATAAATCTTAAATCAGGTATTAACTGCAATCTTGTTGATATTTTAAAATCTAGTAGTTTACAGTAATAAATTTAAGAAAATGTATCTTAGAGAATTTCAAAAACTTCTGGGCATCATTCATTGTTTGCTTATATAAGGCCAAGTTTGTGTATATTTATTTAACTGAGACTTTTCATTCACAGGGCTAAGTGCTTTACTGTTTTACCGCATCTCAGGGGCTTCCTGTTGCAACTAAGAAACTTATAGCTTGTAGGTATATGCATAGCAGAGTGTTTAACTTTGTTGATTATAATGAAGTAAAATTGACAACAGTGATGGTTTTATGAAGACATATTTTCTCCCTAAATTAACTTAGAACTACATTATGATCAAAATAAATGTTAACAGGCCTTTTGTGTGTGAATTAGACAAAAGGTATTTAAAGTATATATGGAAAAATAGGCATATAAAATAATCTACACAAAATTGTATAGAGGAGTATTTAGTAGGAATTTACATTTCAAAATGTCAGATAGATATTTAAAACTTAATTAAAGCATTTCCTATCACCTTGTACTTTTAAGCAAATCATGAAATAGAATAGAGAGACATGAAATAACCCCAAATTCCTATATGAACTTAGTAGGTTAATGTCAAGTTATTTCAAGTTGTGAGGGAAGTAGAAAGTGGTTATTTTAATACGTGAGTTTCAGCCTTCTGGTTCATGATAGATGTATGAACAAAACAAAATATAGATAGATGCCTACTTCACTTCTTATACAATATTAAATTCCAGGTCAATAATGATTTAAAGTTAAAAATGAAACTAGAAGGCTACTAGAGGAATATATAGGATAATTACTTTTTATGTGTATTTAGATAAGGAGTCACTTTCTAAGTAGGGCCTGTAACTTGAAATTATATTTTTAAGCAAATAATTTAAGATGCCATAATTGTGAATTTTCCAAATAGAAACAAATTATTAAAATGACTCAGAAAAATATCTAAATCATCAATTTCACAAAGACATATTTTCTTAAAAATAAACAGATAAAATACCATTCAATGGTGAAATGAACATGAACATATAGTTTATAAAAAAATAAAAATCTACAGATTAAAAATATAAAACTTTGCCAGTCATGATGGTTCATGCCTGTAATCCCAACACTTTCAGAGGCCGAAACAGGAGGATTGGTTGAGTCCAGGACTTTGAGACCAGCCAGGGAAACATGATGAAACCCTGTCTCTATAAAAAAAACCACAAAAATTAGACTGCCATGGTAGTGTGTGCCTAAAGTCCTAGCTCCAGAGGAGGCTGGGAGGTTGAGGCTGCACTGAGCTGTGATCACGCTACTGCACTCCAGACTGGGTGTCAGAATGAGACCCTGTCTCAAAAAAAAAAAAAAAAGGCCATAAAAATTCTTCAACTACACACATTACACCACAAAACAGTCCTCACCAATCACAGCAATAATCATAAGTTTAGTAATACACAATGTCCTGAGTTTACAGAGAAATGATTATTCAAAAAGTGTTGATAAAATATGTATCCACATTTAAAATATACCTTAATTTCAATCCCAAAATTCTACTGGTGTTGACTAATTCTACAGATAGGCTGTGTCTGTACAGAAACAGTAAGACAATTTGGACTGCATGGAAGACAAAAAAAAACCAATAAAGAATAGAGATGATCTTAATGAATATTACATAATAACAAAAGACAGATATTTTTAAAAATCCATTAATAGGTACCAATTGAATAATCCAAGATAACTTCATAAAATTAGACAAAATAATACATAGTTATTTTGATTCCTTTTGAAGTGTAAGGTGGATCAATATCAATGATATGAATGATCTGCTAGTTATGTAGATCTAAAAAGGAATAGTGAAAGAGGGTATCTTTTATAGTATATGTTCCCTTTCTGTAAAAGTATAAATTTATAAATGAATGCACATTAGTCTTCATATATGAAGAATATTTGTGGAAGAATATTTAAAAGAAACTGTTAGCAGAATTATTTTTTGGGAATATGTTACCATAAATCTGAAGTAAGAGAGAAGAACTTACTAATTGTCTAATCTTTTGAATTCTTTGATGCATTTCCTTTTTAATAAAAGTAAATTGTTGATGGTGTCTTATGTTTAAGTAACAACCAAAAAATAATAAAGGATATACAAAAATAAAACACATAATATACTGTAGCTGTTTTTCTAAGAAATTACTGTTTACTTTCAGCAGTTTGTTGACACTATAACGTATAGTGTCTTAAAATAACTTGATAGACATAGCCCCTTTTTCTTCAAAAGAGTATATTTCCCATAGTTTAAAGGAAGAACATACTAATCAAATCAGGAAAGCCCAGGCCTTTCATATTTGACCTTTTGTATTATTGGTATTTATAAGCTCAAGCCAAATTTTATGGCAATTTATTTACAGAGAAATATGAGAACTCTGCTAGAATATAAGGATTCTGAATAGCAAATGCTCCTCTCCTAGATCCAGGATTAATTTCTTCTGTGATTTCAACTTTCATCCTTTACATTTTTATTTTAGTAAATTTTATGATATGTTGTCAATAGTGTTAGCATAACAGTTTAAGGTTTACTCTATTTATTTACATATAAATGTCTCTCTTTATATATCACATGTAGGAAACGGAAAAGTAATTTTCTCTCTAAATTTTATATACTGCTTTCTGTTTGTGAAAATGACTTGCCCTCTTCAGAGCACTGCATTTAGACTAGATCTGTTATCATTCACCATGCATAATGTATTCTTTCCCATCTCCATGCTATTTCTCCCTACTACAAGTATTCAGACTTGTAATTAGTCAATCTTCCTCTTTTTTCTTCAATGGTATGGAGCCTTTATAAAGTTAATTAAAATATCTTAATAAGAAATCCTCTCACTTATCTGTTTTGTTTGTGAGCTTTGTATAGCTTTATGGCTTTCTTGATATTATTTCCAAAGTCATATTCATCTTTTCAAAAAGACTGTAATTATCTTAAGAGCAAAAGCAAGTTTCTTCTATTTAATTTACTTCACATGCCATTTAGTAAAATTCTTCACCATTAGGTTTTTAAAAAAATTTTAAATGCTTTTATTATATAATAAGGTAAGATTTATAAGAATGTCTTCATTATCAAATTAATTTTTCATACCACTAAAATTATAAGTGATAAGACATTCTCACTGGTCAAGTATGCATTACTATGCATATTTGCATAGTAATTCCTGCAATTGCAGGACAATTCTCTAGGTAGCCTTGAACCAACTCAGTTCTCTCTTTTCTTGTTTGTAGTTCTCAAGAAATTGTAGAACGTGCTGGAATGCAAAATCCTGAGATGGGGCTGTACTGGTGAGAATGACCTGGGATCTACTCTTCTCTCCCTTAGAAGCAGAATGTTCCTCCAGGCTTTAGCAGCATGTCATGTTGCCCCTGATGTATGTCACCCTTGGGTCTGCCCTTCATGATCCCTCAGCTGCAGGGCAAGTGGGGCACTCACAGTCAAGACTCCAACCACACTAAGCTGCTTTCCTCAGCCTTGGGAGACTGGCTCACAATAAATCCTAAGCCTCCGTTTTCCCTTGCTATCTACTTATAAGTAATACATCCACTTTGTGTAACTTGTGCGCATTGGTGTTGTGCCTCACCAGACTCACACAAGTTTGTAATCAGTGCATAGTGAATCGACTTCATATATAAATAAACTATTTAAAATAAATTTATAATAACCCATGCATAATAAAGTATAATTTACTTTTTCATGTATTTTCCTCCATTCTTTTTTCCTATAAACATTTTAATGTATTTATAGTCATAATCTATATTTATATTTACTTGTTTGTTTCTTTTACTTTACTAAAAACTTCAACATATGCTTTGCTAGATTACTTTTAAAAAGTCATAGAGTAATAATATTTGCATAATATTTTATTACTTACAATATCATACATCTATTAAAGCAAATGTGTGTGTGCATGTTGGGCATTTAGGTTGGCTTCATTGTTTCCATGTAATCTATAGTTTTGTATAAATGTACATTCAATGAAGTTTTTTGGTACATGGGGGTCTCTATAGACTTCAAATAGTGTCTATAGATTGAAATCTATAGATTTCAAACAGTGATAACAGTTGATCAAAATCTGTTACTTTCAAGACTATGAAACATTGGAACACACAATTGTTAATATGTGTCTTTCAAAAATCTCTATTGTAGCTGTTTTTCTAAGAAATTACTGTTTACTTTCAGCAGTTTGTTGACACTAAAACCTATTTGTACTGCATGTCTCAAGATGAATTGGTGCCCCTAAAAAAGCAAAAGATACCAGGTACAACAAGAAAATTGGAAACATTAATTTTAAATAATGATTTTAAAAAGCATATCTGGTTTAGAAGTAAACATGTTTTAATGGGCAGCTAAGATGTTATGTTGGTTTACAAAAAAAAAAAAAAATTCCCCCAAGATGGCTGATTACAGACATCAGATGCCTGTTCTCTTCAGAAAGAAGAACCAAAGTTACAGGTGAATGATCATAGCCTGAGTGGAATACTGAGAGAAGAGTTCCAAGACCTCAGCACATCCCACCATGTGCTCCCTCTGCCACCCATTTCAGCATATGTGCTTCTGTTCATCTTTGGGGAATTTGTGGGCAAGCTGGTTTTTACTCCTCAGTGCCACCTATGGGACAAAAGATTGGTTGGGCAATTCTGTAATTGCACAACCAAGTTAAAAATCTGTTGACAGAAAGGCATAGTGCTGGTGAATGAGATAAGCTTCCCAAGACCTCCACACTTGAAGCCCCACAGAAGATAGTGAGCCAGCTCACATGTTCAGTACATTGTGACAATAATCCGCATTACAGAAGACCACTGTCCTAAAGATACCTATAACCAAGGAACTCATATATTGCCTTGGCACCCTAAAGTCACGGAAAATTGAAGCCAAATGATCATACACAATAGACATTACAGTCACACTCTCAAGGGGGGAATTGTCTCATCCAAATGAAAGTAAATTAAAAAATAACAAGTGACAGGTTTTCCAGATGATTAGGATCAGTGCAAGAACTCTAATAGTACAAAAACCCAAAATATCTCGACACCCCAAAGATCACAATAGCTCTCTAGCAATAAATACTAATCAAAATGAAAATTCTGAAATGACAGATAAATAAGTCAAAGCATGGATTGTAAGAAAGCTCAATTATGTCAACGAGAAAGTTGAAAGTTGAAATCAGGAAAACAATTCAGGATATGAATGAAAAAAAAACTGAAGAAATGATATTTAAAAAAATACAGAACTTCTAGGAATAAAAAATTCATTAAAGGAATCACAAAATATGAAAGTTTTAACAATAGACTAAATCAAGCAGAAGAAAATTTACAGATTGAAGACCAGTCCTTAAAATTAACCTAGTCAGGCAAAAATAAATAAATAAATACATAAAATTAAAAAAAAAAATGAACAAAGCCTTCAAGAAATATGGGATTATGTAAAGTGACCCAGACATATTTGTCAGGCCTCTGAGCCCAAGCCAAGCCATCGCATCCCCTGTGACTTGCACGTATATGCCCAGATGGCTTGAAGTAACTGAAGAATCACAAAAGAAGTGAATATGCCCTGCTCCAGCTTAACTGATGACATTCCACCACAAAAGAAGTGTAAGTGGCCGGTCCTTACCTTAAGCGATGACATTATCTTGTGAAAGTCTTTTTCCTGGCTCATCCTGGCTCAAAAATCACCCCCACTGAGCACCTTGTGACCCCCCACTCCTGCCTGCCAGAGAACAAATCCCCTTTGACTGTAATTTTCCTTTACCTACCCAAATCCTATAAAACGGCCCCACTCTTATCTCCCTTCGCTGACTCTCTTTTTGGACTCAGCCCGCCTGCACCCAGGTGAAATAAACAGCCATGTTGCTCACACAGCCTGTTTGGTGGTCTCTTCACATGGATGTGCATGAAATTTGGTGCCGTGACTCGGATCAGGGGACCTCCCTTGGGAGATCAATCCCCTGTCCTCCTGTTCTTTGCTCTGTGAGAAAGATCCACCTACGACCTCGGGTCCTCAGACCGACCAGCCCAAGAAACATCTCACCAATTTCAAATCCAGTAAGCGGCCTCTTTTTACTCTCTTCTCCAACCTCCCTCACTATCCCTAAACCTCTTTCTCCTTTCAATCTTGGTGCCACACTTCAGTCTCTCCCTTCTCTTAATTTCAATTCCTTTCATTTTCTGGTGGAGACAAAGGAGACACATTTTATCAGTGGACCCAAAACTCCGGCGCCGGTCACAGACTGGGAAGGCAGCCTTCCCTTGGTGTTTAATCATTGCAGGGACACCTCTCTGATTATTCACCCAAGTTTCAAGGGTGTCAGACCACGCAGGGATGTCTGCCTTGGTCCTTCACCCTTAGCGGCAAGTCCCGCTTTTCTGGGAAAGGGGCAAGTACCCCAACCCCTTCTCTCCTTGTCTCTACCCCTTCTCTGCTTTTCCAGGGAAAGGGCAAGTACCCCAACCCCTTCTCTCCTTGTCTCTACCCCTTCTCTGCTTTTTCGGGGAAAGGGCAAGTACCTCAACCCCTTCTCTCCGTGTCTCTACCCCTTCTCTGCTTTTCTGGGAGAGGGGCAAGTACCCCTCAACCCCTTCTCCTTCATTCTTGGTGGCAAGTCCCGCTTTTCTAGAGGAGGGGCAAGTACCCCAACCTCGTATCTCTGAGCCCCAATCCCTTATTTCCGTGCCCCAACCTCGTATCTCTGTGCCCCAATCCCTTATTTCTGTGCCCCAACCTCTTATATCTCTGTACCCCAATCCCTTATTTCTGTGCCCCAACCTCTTATATCTCTGCACCCCAATCCCTTATTTCCATGCCCCAACCTCTTATCTCTGTGCCCCAATCCCTTATTTCCATGCTCTGACTCCTTATTTCCATGCCCCGACCCCTTATTTCTGTGCCTCATCCCTTATTTCCACACCCCGGCCTCTTATCTCTGTGCCCCAATCCCTTATTTCCACACCCCAACCTCTTATCTCTGTGCCCCAATCCCTTATTTCCGTGCCCCAACCCTTTCTCTGCTTTTCTGGAGGGCAAGAAACCCCCACCCCTTCTCCATGTCTCTACTCTTTTCTCTGGGCTTGCCTCCTTCACTATGGGCAAGCTTCCACCTTCCATTCCTCCTTCTTCTCCCTTAGCCTGTGTTCATAAGAACTTAAAACCTCTTCAACTCTCACCTGACCTAAAATCTAAGTGTCTTATTTTCTTCTGCAATGCTGCTTGACCCCAATACAAACTCGACAGTAGTTCCAAATAGCCGGAAAACAGCACTTTCAATTTTTCCATCCTACAAGATCTAAATAATTCTTGTTGTAAAATGGGCAAATGGTCTGAGGTGCCTGATGTCCAGGCATTCTTTTACACATCAGTCCCTTCCTAGTCTCTGTGCCCAGTGCAACTCATCCCAAATCTTCCTTCTTTCCCTCCCACCTGTCCCCTCAGTCCCAACCCCAAGCGTCGCTGAGTCTTTCCAGTCTTGCTTTTCTACAGACCCATCTGACCTTTCCTCTCCTCCCCAGGCTGCTTTTTGCCAGGCTGAGCTAAGTCCCAATACTTCCTCAGCCTCCACTCCTCCACCCTATAATCTTTTTATCACCGCCCCTCCTCACACCTGGTCCAGCTTACAGTTTTGTTCCGTGACTAGCCCTCCCCCTCCTGCCCAGCAATTTACTCTTAAAAAGGTGGCTGGAGCTAAAGGCATAGTCAAGGTTAATGCTCCTTTTTCTTAATTCCGAATCAGATAGCATTTAGGCTCTTTTTCATCAAATATAAAAATCCAGCCCAGTTCATGACTTGTTTGGCAGCAACCCTGAGACACTTTACAGCCCTAGACCCTAAAAGGTCAAAAGGCCATCTTATTCTCAAAATACATTTTATTACCCAATCTGCTCCCGACATTAAATAAAACTCCAAAAATTAAATTCCAGCCCTCAAACCCCACAACAGGATTTAATTAACCTCGCCTTCAAGGTGTAAAATAATAGAAAAAAGTTGCAATTCCTTGCCTCCACTGTGAGACAAACCCCAGCCACATCTCCAGCACACAAAAACTTCCAAACGTCTGAACCGCAGCAGCCAGGCGTTCCTCCAGAACCTCCTCCCACAGGAGCTTGCTACACATGCTGGAAATCTGGCCACTGGGCCAAGGAATGCCCGCAGCCCAGGATTCCTCCTAAGCCGCGTCCCATCTGTGTAGGACCCCACTGAAAATTGGACTGTTCAACTCACCTGGCAGCCACTCCCAGAGCCCCTGGAACTCTGGCCCAAGGCTCTCCGACTGACTCCTTCCCAGATCTTCTCGGCTTAGCGGCTGAAGACTGACACCGCCCGATCGCCTCGGAAGCCCCCTAGACCATCACGGATGCCGAGCTTCGGGTAACTCTCACAGTGGAAGGTAAGCCCGTCCCCTTCTTAATCAATACGGAGGCTACCCACTCCACATTACTTTCTTTTCAAGGGCCTGTTTCCCTTGCCTCCATAACTGTTGTGGGTATTGACGGCCAGGCTTCTAAACCTCTTAAAACTCCCCAACTCTGGTGCCAACTTAGACAATACTCTTTTAAGCACTCGTTTTTAGTTATCCCTACCTGCCCAGTTTCCTTATTAGGCTGAGACACTTTAACTAAATTATCTGTTTCCCTGACTATTCCTGGACTACAGCTATATCTCATTGCCACCCTTCTTCCCAATCCAAAGCCTCCTTTGCATCCTCCTCTTGTATCCCCTGACCTTAACCCACAAGTATAAGATACCTCTACTCCCTCCTTGGTGACCGATCATGCACCCCTTACCATCTCATTAAAACCTAATCAACCTTACCCCGCTCAATGCCAATATCCCATCCCACAGCATGCTTTAAAAGGATTAAGGCCTGTTATCACTCGCCTGTTACAGCATGGCCTTTTAAAGCCTATAAACTCTCCTTACCATTCCCCCATTTTACCTGTCCTAAAACCAGACAAGGCTTACAAGTTAGTTCAGAATCTGCACCTTATCAACCAAATTGTTTTGCCTATCCATCCTGTGGTGCCCCACCCATACACTCTTGTCCTCAATACCTTCCTCCATAATTCACTATTCCATTCTCGATCTTAAAGATGCCTTTTTCACTATTCCCCTGCACCCCTCATCCCAGCCTCTCTTTGCTTTCACTTAGACTGACCCTGACACCCATTAGGCTCAGCAAATTACCTGGGCTGTACTGCCGCAAGGCTTCACAGACAGCCTCCATTACTTCAGTCAAGCCTAAATTTCATCCTCATCTGTTACCTATCTCGGCATAATTCTCATAAAACCACACGTGCTTTCCCTGCTGATCGTGTCCGATTAATCTCCCAAACCTCAATCTCTTACAAAACAACAACTCCTTTCCTTCCTAGGAATGGTTAGTGCGGTCAGAATTCTTAAATAAGAGCCAGGACCGCACCCTGTAGGTTTTCTGTCCAAACAACTTGACCTTACTGTTTTAGCCCAGCCCTCATGTCTGTGTGCAGCAGCTGCCACTGCTTTAATATTTTTAGAGGCCCTAAATATCACAAACTATGCTCAACTCACTCCCTACATTTCTCATAACTTCCAAAATCTATTTTCTTCCTCATACCTGACGCATATACTTTCTGCTCCCCGGCTTCTTCAGCTGTACTCACTCTTTGTTAAGTCCCACAATTACCATTGTTCCTGGCCCGGACTTCAATCTGGCCTCCCACATTATTCCTGATACCACACCTGACCCTCATGACTGTATCTCTCTGATCCACCTGACATTCACCCCATTTCCCCAAATTTCCTTCTTTCCTGTTCCTCACCCTGATCAAGCTTGATTTACTGATGGCGGTTCCACCAGGCCTAATCGCCACACACTAGCAAAGGCAGGTTATGCTATAGTACAAGCCACTAGCCCACCTCTTAGAACCTCTCATTTCCTTTCCATCGTGGAAATCTATCCTCAAGGAAATAACTTCTCAGTGTTCCATCTGCTATTCTACTACTCCTCAGGGATTATTCAGGCCCCCTCCCTTCCCTACACATCAAGCTCGAGGATTTGCCCCACCCAGGACTGGCAAATTAGCTTTACTCAACATGCCCTGAGTCAGATAACTAAAATACCTCTTAGTCTAGGTAGATACTTTCACTGGATAGGTAGAGGCCTTTCCTACAGGGTCTGAGAAGGCCACCGCAGTCATTTCTTCCCTTCTCTCAGACGTAGTTCCTCAGTTTAGCCTTCCCACCTCTATACAGTCTGATAACAGATAAGCCTTTATTAGTCAAATCAGCCAAGCAGTTTTTCAGGCTCTTAGTATTCAGTGAAACCTTTATATCCCTTATGGTCCTCCATCTTCAAGAAAAGTAGAATGGACTAAAGGTCTTTTAAAAACACACCTCACCAAGCTCAGCCACCAACTTAAAAAGGACTGGACAATACTTTTACCACTTTCCCTTCTCAGAATTCAGGCCTGTCCTCGGAATGCTACAGGGTACAGCCCATTTAAGCTCCTGTATAGACGTTTCTTTTTATTAGGCCCCAGTCTCATTCCAGACACCAGACCAACTTAGACTGTGCCCCAAAAAAACTTGTCATCCCTACTATCTTCTGTCTAGTCATACTCCTATTCACCATTCTCAACTACTCATACATGCCCTGCTCTTGTTTACACTGCTGGTTTACACTGTTTCTCCAAGCCATCACAGCTGATATCTCGTGGTGCTATCCCCAAACTGCCACTCTTAACTCTTGAAGTAAATAAATAATCTTTGCTGGCAGGACTATGCTGAATCTCCTTAGGCACTCTCTAATCAGATATCCTGAGTCATCCCAATTCTTAGACCTTTTATACCTGTTTTTCTCCTTCTGTTATTCCCTTTAGTTTCTCAATTCATCCAAAACCGTATCCAGGCCATCACCAATCATTCTATACGACAAATGTTTCTTCTAACATCCCCACAATATCACCCCTTACCACAAGACCTCCCTTCAGCTTAATCTCTCCCACTCTAGGTTCCCACGCCGCCCCTAATCCCGCTTGAAGCAGCCCTGAGAAACATCGCCCATTCTCTCTCCATACCACCCCCCAAAAATTTTCGCCACCCCAACACTTCAACACTATTTTGTTTTATTTTTCTTATTAATATAAGAAGGCAGGAATGTCAGGCCTCTGAGCCCAAGCCAAGCCAACGCATCCCCTGTGACTTGCAGGTATATGCCCAGATGGCCTGAAGTAACTGAAGAATCACAAAAGAAGTGAATATGCCCTGCCCCACCTTAACTGATGACATTCCACCACAAAAGAAGTGTAAATGGCCGGTCCTTGCCTTAAGTGATGACATTACCTTGTGAAAGTCCTTTTCCTGGCTCATCCTGGCTCAAAAAGCACCCCCACTGAGCACCTTGTGACCCCTACTCCTGCCCGCCAGAGAACAAACCCCCTTTGACTATAATTTTCCTTTACCTACCCAAATCCTATAAAACAGCCCCACCCTTATCTCTCTTCGCTGACTCTCTTTTTGGACTCAGCCCGCCTGTACCCAGGTGAAATAAACAGCCATGTTGCTCACACAAAGCCTGTTTGGTGGTCTCTTCACACGGACGTGCATGAAAATATTAAGTACACATTCTTGAGGAAGAAGGAGACATAAAAGGCTTAGAAAATGTATTTTACACAACAATTCAGGAAAAGTTCCCTGGTTAGGGAAAGAATTAGACATTCAGACACTAGAAGCTCAAAGACCACCTGGCAGATTCTCTGTAAGACTAACCTCATCAAAGCATATAGCCATTGGTTTACCCAACATCAAAGTGAAGGAAAAAATCCTAAAAGTATCTGGAGAAAAGTGTCTAATCACTTATAAAGGAAGTTCCATCAGACATACAGCATAAACTGTAAGTGGGTACAGAACAAGCCAGAAGAGATTGCCATACTATCTTCAGCCTTCTTAAACAAAAAACATGCCTGCCAATAATTTCATATCCGGACAAACTAAGCTTTATAGATGAAGAAGAAACAAAGTCATTCCCAGAGAAGCAAAAGCTAAAGAAATGTGTCACCACTAGGCTAATCCTACAAGAAATACACAAAAGAATTCTAAATGTGGAAATGAAAAGGTGATATTTGCCATTATAAAAGCACACATAAGTTCAAAGCTCACAAATCCTATAAAGCAATTACACAATTGAGACTACGAAGCAATTAGGTAGCAGCATTATGACAGGAACAAAAGTTCAAACATCAATATTAACCTTGAACATCAATGGCCTACATGCTTCACTTAAAACATACAGACAGGCAAATTGGGTTAAGAAAACAAGCAAGCAAACAAAACATGTTCCAAACATTTGTTGGCTATAAGAGACTCACCTAATGGTTAAAGACACCTACAGATTCAAAGTAAAGGGGTGGGAAAATGTACACTACACGATGGAAAACAAAAATGAGCGGGAGTAGCTATACTTATATCAGATAAAACAGACTTTAAATCAACAATAGTAAAATTTAAACAAAGAAGGTCATTATATAACGATAAAGTGTTCAATTCAATAAGAAGACATAATTGTCTTCAATATACACCCAGACTTATAAAACAAACACTACTAGACTTAAGAAAAGAGAAACAGTAATACAATAACAGTAAGGAACTTCAACACCACACTGATAGCACTAGACATCATTGAGGCAGAAAATCAACAAAGAATCTCTGGATTTAAACTGGACTCTAGACCAAACAGACCTAATAGACATTTACAGATATCTATCAAACACTTGCAGAATATACACTTTTCTTATCTGCACATGGAACATTCTTCAAAATAGACCACATGGTTGGCCATAAAATAAGTCTTAATGAAGTTAAAAGGAATTAAAATAATATCAAATATCTTTTCAGACAAAAGCAGCATAAAATTAGAAATCAATAATAAGAGGAACTTTCAAAACTTTACTAATACATGGAAACTAAACAACTTGATCCTGGATGATCTTTGGGGAAATGATGAAATTAAGGCAGAAATAAAAAAATTGAAATAAAAAAATGGAGCTGAAACATTCAAAACTTTTGGGATACAGCCAAAGAAGTGCTAAGAGGAAAAAGTTTAAAGCATTAAATGTCTATATTAAACAGATGGAAGGAAATATCTCAAATTAACAACCTAACATTACATCTCAGGAAACTGGATAAACAAGAACAAACCAAACCCAAAGCTAGCAGGAGATAAGAAAATAACAAATACCTGAGTAGAAGTAAATGAGAATGAAACAACAACAACAAAAATGATACAAAGGATCAATGAAGCAAAAAGTTGACTCTATGAAAACATAAAATTGATAGATTGATAGCTAGATCAACCAAGAAAAAATAGACGATACGTAAATAAATAAAATCAGAAAGGATAAAGGTGGCATTATAACCAATACCACAGAAATACCAAAGATCATCAGAGATTATCATGAGCATCTCTATGTGCACAAACTAGAAAGCCTAGAGGAAATTGAAAATTCCCGGACACATACACCCTTCCAAGATTGAACCAGGATGTAACTGAAATCTTGACCAGACCAATAGCAAGGAATGGAATCGAATAAGTTATTTTATAAAAATCTCCCAAGCATAAAAAGTCTAGGACCTGATGAATTCACAGGCAAATGTTACTATACACACAAAGCAGAGCTGGTACAAATCTTTCTGAAATTATTCCAAAAAATTGAGAAGAGATTTCTATCCAACTCATTCTACAAAATCAATTCACCATGATGCCAAAATTAGTCAAGGACACAACAACAAAATAAAACTACAGGGTTGTATTTCTGATTAACATAGATGCAAATGTCCTCAACAAAATACTAGCAAACCAAAATCAATAGCACATGAAAAAGATAATACATCATGATCAAATAGGGTTTATTCCAGAAATACAAGGATGAGTTGGCATACATGAATCAATAAGTGTGATTCACCACATAAACATAACTTAAAACAAAAACCATATGGTTACCTCAGTGCAGAAAAAGCATTCAATAAAATCCAACATTTCTTCATGATAAAATGCTCAACAAACTAGGCATTGAGGAACATACCTCAAAATAATAAAAGGCATATAGAGCACACCCACAGCCAACATCAGATTGGATATAGAAAAGTTGAATGCCTTTTGCCTAAGAATTGGAATAATATAAGAATGCCTAATCTTATCAGTCTTCTTCAACATAGTGCTTGAAATCCTAACCGAGTAACCAGGTAGGAGAAACAAATGCAGGGCATCCAAATTAGAAAAGAGGAAGTCAAATTATCTTTATTCCCTGATTACATGATCTTCTAACTAGAAAATCATAAGACTACTCTAAAAGACTACTAGATTTGATAAATGACTTCATTTCAGTTTCAGGATGCAAAATCAACATACAACAATCAGTAGTATTTCTATACACCAATAACGCTTAAGCTGAGGATTAACTCAAAAATGCAATCCCATTGACAATAGCCACAAAAAACTAAAGTACCTAGGAATATATTTAACCAAAGAGGTGAAAAATATGTACAAGGAGAACTACAAAACACTGATGAAATACATCAAATATGACACAAACAAATGGAAAAATATCCCATGCTCATCGATTAAAATAATCAACATTGTTAAAATAACCACACTACCCAAAGCAATATATAGATTCAATGCAATTTCTATAATTTACCAATATCATTTTTGACAGATTTAGGAAAAAAGTTCTAAGATTAACAAGGAACCAAAAGAGAGCCATAATAGTCAAAGCAATCCTAAGCAAAAACAACAAAGCTGGAGGCATCACATTACTTGACTTCAAATTATGCTACAAGGAAATAGTAATAAAAATAGCATGGTGCTTGTCCAAAATAGACACATAGATCAAACAGAATAGAGAACCCAGAAATAAAATCACATACCTGCAACCAACCAATCTTTGATAAAGTCAACAAAAATATATAATGAGGAAAGACTACCCTATTTTAAAATGATGCTGGAAAAATTGGCTAGCCCTATACAAAAGAATGAATCTAGACCCCTATCTTTTACCGTATACAAAAATCAACTCAAGATATATTAAATACTGAAATGTAAATACTGAAACTCTAAAAATTGTAGAAGAAAATCTAAGAAAAATTCTTCTGGACATTGGCCTCGGCAAACAATTTATGGCTAAGACTGTAAAAGCAAGTGCAATAAAACCAAAAA
The DNA here is from genome assembly GCF_028885655.2 of Pongo abelii. Classification (NCBI taxonomy): domain Eukaryota; kingdom Metazoa; phylum Chordata; class Mammalia; order Primates; family Hominidae; genus Pongo; species Pongo abelii. The sequence continues at coordinate 112,742,566 of NC_071989.2, read as the reverse complement.
TGGACAAATGGGACTCAATCAAACTATAACAAACCTTTGACATAGCAAAAGAAATAATCAACACAATAAACAACCAACCTACCAAAAGGGAGAAAATATTTGCAAACTATGCATCTGACAAAGGGCCAATATACAAACTCAACAAGGAATGCAAAAACTCAACAACAAAACAACAAATAACTCCATTAAAAAGTAAGGAAAGGACATGAACAGATATTTCTCAAAAGAAGACATGCAAGTGGCTAACAAATTAAAAAATATTCATTATTACTAAATCATCAGAGAAATGCTAAAACTACAGTGAGATACCATCTCATACCAATCAGAATATCTATTATTAAAAAGTCAAAAAAGCAAGAGATGTTGGTGAAGACGCAGAAAAAAAGGGAAAGAATGCTTATGCACTGTTGATGGGATTGCAAATTAGTACAACCTCTATGGAAAGCAATACGGAGATTTCACTAATAACTGAAAATATAACTACCATTAGACCCAGCAACTCCACCACTAGATATCTACCCAAAGAAAAATAATCATGGTATCAAAAAGACACCTGCACTACTATGTTTATTGCAGCACTATTCACAATAGCAAAATCATTGAATTACCTAAGTGTTCATCAGTGGATGATTGGATGAGGAACATGTGGCATATATACACCATGGAATACTGTATGGCCAAAAAAAAAAGGAATGGAATCATGTGTACTGCACCTACATGATGTAGCTGGAGACCATTATCTTAAATGAACTAAATCAGAAACTGAAAATTAAATACTGCATGTTCTCACTCATAAGTGGGAGCTAAACAATGGTTACACATAGACATACAGATGGAAGTAATAGACACTGCGGACTCTAAAAGTGAGAAGAATGAGAGGGGGCTGAGGGTTATAAAATTACTGATTAGGTACAATGTTTCCTATTTGGGTGATGGATACACTAGAAGTCCAAACCTCACCATTATGCAATATATCCATGTAAGAAATCTGTCATGCTCCCTCCCCTTCATATATATGTGCGCTCTCTCTCTCTGTCTGTATATATATGTATATACATACAAAAAAGTTTATATATATAATATATGTAACACATATACATATATATAATGTTATGTAGATGTATTAATACATATATATATAATGCTATATACAATAAATGCTGTGTAGAAATCATTACTGTGGATTTTTGTTTTATTTTCTTCATACCTCCCCAGTATTTTTTGTTTTGTTTTGTTTTTACTTTGTTTTTTGAGACAGAGTTTTGCTCTTGCCTAGGCTGGAGTGCAATGGCACGATCTTGGCTCCCTGCAACCTCTGCCCCCTAGGTTCAAGTGATTCTCCTGCCTCAGCCTCCCGGGTACCTGAGGTTACAGGCACTCACCACCATGCCCGGCTAATATTTTGTGTTTTTAGTAGAGATGGGGTTTCACCATGTTTGCCAGGCTGGTCTCGAACTCCAGACCTCAGATGATCCACCTGCCTTGGCCTCCCAAAGTGCTGGGATTACAGGTGTGAGCTACCATGCCCGGTCGGCTCTCCAGTTTTTACCTACCAAGACTGATTCCAATGTTGATGGATGTTGTGTTCATATTCTCTTAAACTCTGCTCTTTGAATCTTCTTACAGTACCAAAGAAGTCTCAACTCAAGAACTGACCTATTTCATCACAATCCAAAGGTTTCAAGATATTAATCTAAAGCTTCCTGGGTAGATATATGGGCTAATAACCTACTTCAAATTGTCTTTACTGTTTAAACTCTTACACAGATCCTTGGCTGTTTCATATAATTATTTTTTTCTTTGTGCTGTATAATATATTAAAGAGGAGCCAAAATGATAATTATTTCAGCAAACAGCTGGATATAACTTTGTCCTGCAGATACGTTACACACATCTTAAAAGGCACTGCCTGGTGACAAAAAAAGTAAATGCTTAAATTCAGGCTTCTTCAACTTTTCCAGTTGTTTAGGTATCTGACTATGCCTTTTTTGTTGTTGTTTGACAATAGATGTGTTTTATGTTCCAAGGCAGTTGTTTGAAAAGTAATTACTGTATAAAGGTGTTAAGGTAGAAATGTTAATATAGAATTTTACAATAGAGTATTAAAATATTTTCAAACAATTTTCATTACAATTGTAATCTAATCAAGTCCTATAATTAATGCTGTATTTGTGCTTTATAGGTTTTAATCCTTCTGATGTTGTTGGTAATTCTAAGAGATAGGTGTGTCATTTCTTTCACTTTCTTGGCATGAAAACTGAGGCTTGAAACGTTAACTGAGAAAGAACAATGGCTGATAAATGTTGGAAATAGAATTCCCCCAAACTCTTGCTTTTAACATGTATTTAACCTCTATTCTAGATAAAATTTTAGCACTTTTCTTCTAATGAATTTTTATTTTGCTTAATTTGTCTATGAAATGGTAGTGTATTATTTATATTGGGGTTAATATGTTATTATATTATTTGAAGTTATGTATTGTGGGAGTATTTTAAAATAAGTTTCTTATAAGATTTGTCTTCTAATGATTTTTTTCTATTAACTGTTAGCAATAGGTATTATTTATAGCAGTGATTTTCTAGGTGCACTAGAAAAATAATGTAACAAAATCAAGAGTGTTAAAGAGATTTAAATTACCAGTAGGTAGGATCAGAAGATGAAAAGTTTCACTTATTGAACTTTTCCCATGCCAGGCTCTGCTCTAGCACCAGATTTATATAATACACCCAGTAAAGCACAAGATAGTCGAAGTCTTGGCCTTCAGCCTACAATCTAGATTGAGAGTATAAAGTATACCAGGAAGCCAATAAAGAAATAATATAATTTAATATTTGATAAGAGTGTTAAGAAAATTAAGTTTGGAGAGGAGCTGTTTCAGATAGGACACACGGAGAATATTTCTTTGAGGAGTTGGTAAAGATAAAGATGGGACAGTAAGCAGAGAGAAGATCAATTTTGTCTTATCAGTCTTCTTAATTTTATTCATTCCAGGAAGTATACAATGGTACTGCATTCTGGCTTTAATCTGCATTTCCTTAGTAACTAACGATGCAGAGTTCCTGTTTATGTGCTTATGATCATTTCAATATCTAATTGTTTGAGTAGTTGCTTAAGTATTTGACCCAACTTTAAATTCTTGCTTTTGGTGATGAGGGTTTTGTTTGTTTTGTTTTCTGGTCTTTCAATTATTGGAGATGCAGGAGTTCTTTATATATTGCCATGTACAAATATTTCAAATATTTTCTCCTATTTTTTGTATTCTGTATTCATTTTCTGAATCAAATTTTCAGAAAATAATTTAATTCTGATTATGTTTAATTTACTTTTATTTTTCCTTTTTATGATTAATGCATATCGGATCTTGTCCAAAGAATTATTTGCTCGGCAAAACTCTTAAAGACAGTCTTTTAGTTTTTGCATTTAGCTTTCTGCCCCATCTCAGATTGATTTTTGTGTATGATATGAGGTAAGATTAAAAATAAATATTTTTTAATGTGAGATATTCAATTTCTCTAGAACTATTTATTGAAAAAAATAAAACCCTTTCTCTTTGTAATTGAAAAAGTCTTGGTCAAAAATCAACTAACTATGTGAGAGCTAAAAAAACTTGATCTCATAGAAGTAAAAAGTAGAAAAGAGGTTACTAGAGTCTGGAAAGGTAGTGGGAAGGGCAGGATAAGGAGAGTTTGTTAAAGGATACAAAATAATAACTAGATAGGTAGGATAAATTCTAGCGTTCTATACCACTGTAGGATGACTAAAGATGAAAACATATAGTTTCAAATAGGTAGAAGGAGGATATTGAACATTCCCAACTCAATGATACAGTGTCTGAGATGATGGATATGCTAATTACCCTCATCTGATCACTATACACTATGTGTATCAAAACACTATTATGCACCCATTGTATTAATACATTCTCATGCTGCTCTAAAGAACTGCCCAAGACTGGGTAATGTATAAAAGAAAGAGGTTTAAGTGACTCACAGTTACGCAAGGCTGGGAGGCCTCAGGAAGCTTACAATCATGGTGGAAGGGGAAGCAAACATATCCTTTTTCACACGATGGTGGGAAGGAGAAGTGGTGAGGAAAGAGGGAAAAGCCCCTTATAAAACCGTCAGATCTTATGAGAATTCACTCACTATCACAAGAATAGCAGCATGGGTTAACTGTCCGCATGATTCAATTACCTCCAACTGGGTCCCTCCCACGACACATGGGGATTATGGGAACTACAATTCAAGATGAGATTTGGGTGGGGACACAGCAAAACCATATCATTCTGTGTCCGGGATTGGTTTCTTCTGGTGGGTTCTTGGTCTTGCTGACTTCAAGTATGAAGCCGCGGACCCCTGTGGTAAGTGTACAGTTCTTAAAGATGGTGTGTCCAGAGTTTGTTCCTTCAGATGTTCAGATGTGTCTGGAGTTTCTTCCTTCTGGTGGGTTTGTGGTCTTGCTGACTTCAGGAGTGAAGCCAAAGATCTTTGCAGTAAGTGTTACAGCTCTTAAAGGTGGCGCATCCAGAGTTCTTTATTCCTCCTGGTGGGCTTGTGGTCTCACTGACTTCAGGAGTGAAGCCGCAGACCTTCGCAGTGAGTGTTACAGCTCTTAAAGGTGGCTCATCCAGAGTTGTTTGTTCCTCCCAGTGGGTTCGTGGTCTCGCTGACTTCAGGAGTGAAGCTGCAGACCCTCGTGGTGAGTGTTACAGCTCCCACAGCTTTGAGCACCTCCACCCCTGTGGCTTTGCAGGGCACAGCCTCCCTCCTGACTGCTTTCACAGGCTGCCGTTGAGAGTCTGCAGCTTTTCCAGGTGCATAGTGCAAGCTGTCTGTGGATCTACCATTCTGCAGTCTGGAGCCACAGCTCCACTAGGCAGCACCCCAGTGGGGATGCTGTGTGTGGGGGTTCCAACCCATCTTTCCCTTCTGCATTGCCCTAGCAGAGGTTCGTCATGGGGGCTGTCACCCCTGCAGCAAACTTCTGCCTGGACATTCAGGAGCTTCCATACATCCTCTGAAATCTAGGTGGAGGTTCCCAAACCTCAATTCTTGACTTCTGTGCACCCACAGGCCCAACACAACATGTAAGGGGCCAAGGTTTGGGGCTTGCACCATCTGAAGCAACAGCCCAAATGCTATATTGGTCTTTTTTAGCCATGGCTGGGATGCAGGGCACCAAGTCCTGAGACTGTATAAAACATCAAGGCTTTGACCCACAAAACCATTTTTCCCTCTTAGGTCTCCAGGCCTGTGATGGGAGGGGCTGCTGTGAAGACCTCTGACATGGCCTGGAGACATTTTTTCCTTTGCTTTGGCAATTAACATTTGGTTCCTTGTTACTTATGCAAATTTCTGTAGCTGGCTTGTCTCCACAGAAAATGGTTTTTCTTTCCTATTGTATCATCAGGCTGCAATTTTTTGAAACTTTTGTGCTCTGCTTTGCTTCCAATTCTAAGCCTTATCTTTGTGGATACATAACACTGAATGCTTTTAACAGCATCCAAGTCACCTCTTGAACACTTTGCTGTCTAGAAATTTCTCCCACCAGATAACCTAAAACATCACTCTCAAGTTCAAAGTTCCACAGATCTCTGAGGCAGGGGCAAAATGTTGACAGTCTCTTTGCTAAAACATAGTAATGGTCACCTTTACTCTAGTTACCAACAAGTCCTTCATCTCCATTCGAGACCACCTCAGCCTGGACTTCATTGTACATATCACTATCAGCACTTTGGCGAAAGCCATTCAAGCCTCTAGGATGTTCCAAACTTTTTCACATCTTCCTGTCTTCTTCTGAGCCTTTGAAACTGTTCCAACCTCTGGCTGTTATCCAATTCCAAAGTTGCTTCCACTTTTTCAGGTACCTTTACAGCAGTGCCCCACTACCTGGTACCAATTTACTGTATTAGTCCCTTCTCATGCACTATAAAGAACTTCCTGAAACTGGGTAATTTATGAAGGAAAGAGGTTTAATTGGCTCACTTTTCTAAAGAGGTTTAATTGACTCACGGCAGAAGAGAAAGCAAACATGTCCTTCTTTAAATGATGGCAGGAAGGAGATGTGGTGAGCAAAGAGGGAAAAGCCCCTTATAAAAACATCAGATCTCGTGAGAACTCACTCACCATCACAAGAACAACAGCATATGTGTAACTGTCCCCACGATTCAATTACCTGCCATTGGGTCCCTCCCACAACACATGGGGATTATGAGAACTGCAATTCAAGGTGAGATTTGGTTGGGGAGAAGACAAACCATATCCCCTATGAATATGTACAATTATATGTCAATTTAAAAATAAAATTAAAATACAAAAAAGTCAATTAGTTATAAAAAAAATACTGTATTTCTGGTATTTCTATTCTGTTCCATTTATATATAGTTGATTCTCATATTTATAATACATTCTATGAAGTTGCTGTGAACACTGAATTGTTGAACACTAAACTGAACTATTGGTCTTAAGGGATATATAGGGTTAAGTTCCTGAGACCCTCTGGTCACAACATTTTCTCAATGAATTAATACATAACTTTGTTATATGTTTGTTTCTGTTTTAGAAGACATCATTTGATATACATTGTTGATTCATTAACACTGAACTCACAGCCAATAATACTAGACATTTAACCCTAATGAACCTTATTAACACATTCATTTTCTCCATAAAGCATGTGCCAGCCTACATGGCTTTAGGAACACTAGACAGCACTTCAACACAATGTTTGGGGACCATTTTAAACTGTAGAATTACCAACAAAAAGCATAAAAATGTGAAAAACATGGCACTAAGTAGACCACAAAAAGAATACTTGTTTATGGTGTGAGAACTGAAACAAGAAAGCAGAGCGTCGCCACAATGGACTGTAGCTGAAAAAGTATGTATCTGGTGGCTCAAATGTCTTGCCAATCTATGCATGTCTGTGAATGCACAGTGGGTATTGATTTTAGGGTTACAGAAAAATTTTAGTGTGTAGGTGAGAATTTGAAAATATTAACTACTCCCCGAAGCCCAGGCTGTTTCCCAAACTCACTCCTGGAGAAATTAGGGGCAACCCCCAGTGCTAGCTGGTTCTCAGCCTCCCAGCTGGACTAGGGTACTTCACAACCTAAAAGAATGAGCCATCTTAGTCCAGAAAGATAACTGCAAGTGGACTTACAAACATTTCTAAGAGGCCCAGAGGCCTACCTTGGTAGGCAAGTACTTGCCCCTTGTTTTAAATATAATGCATTTAATCGTATGTTTATATACTTTAAGTTTTAATAGCAGCCACATTTAAAACTGGCAAATGCATTTCCCAAAATGAAGTAATCAGCTACGTTGATTACACAGTATTAATGTGTGATCCTGTATTATGTTTAATGATTTTGTTTTTCTAAATTTAATCTTGTCTGGTATTAATATCATGATCTCTTACTTTTTTGTTTGTTTGCATCTACCTCATAAAACTTAGCCTATCATTTCATTTATTTATTTATTTTTTTCCAGATTAATTGCTTATAGATGTGCCATTCAAAGCCCAGCTTGAGGCTTTGTATTATGAAAGACAGTGTAGCTTATTGGTTAAGAATATTGATTTTGATATAAATGCACTGTGTCACTACATTTTTTGTTTTTACCAAAAACATTTTTGTTGTAAAGATCAATTTCAAATTGAGATTAAATTCATTTTTGCACAGTATCATTTCCATAATTTCAAATATTACAAGGTTACTGTGTTAAAAACTGTTGCATATCTGAAGTATACTAGAAACTTTAAAATACAGAGTAATTGCATTAGAAAGATCATATCCATGAAGTAGAGAGAAAAGGCAAAATATTAAGTTCACGTATATTAAAATGTTTATATTTAATAAAAAACTAAAAGTTGAACACAGACAAGAATTGCATTTATATATTCCAATATTTAAAAGAAAAATACAAACTCTACCCTTTGTAGGAAGAATGTCTGTTCACATGCTGCTTGTTTGCCACCTAGTTGGCTCTCATTGGCTATGTGACTTTGTACAACTTACTTAACCTTCTATGCGTTGGAGTATTTGTAAGCAAACTAGAAATATTATAACATTATAAATTTTTTTTTTGCTCGTTTTTGGCTTGTTTACTTTTTTCTTCTTTCAAAAATGAAGATTAGATGAAGTAAAGCACTTACTTACAACCACATCACATTTTTGTTCTATAGCAGTTTTAAGTGTTATTACCTATTTACCTCTGTAAACATAACTTTGTATATCAGAATCCTATATTGCTTTTCACAGCACCTATTACATCTCTTTTAAAGCAAAAATAAAAATTACCATTTTTAATTTTCCCTCCTGCTTCTTCATTCAATTTAAGATGATTATGTTATTTTAAAAGATGTATTTTTATTGTTAAATATATGTAAAGCTCATTTATTTGATTAATCAATTTGTCTTTAACTCTCATCTCTTAAGAGATAAATCAGTGTACTAACATAATTTTCCTCCCAGCTTCCTCTTCAAACTTACTTAGCTAAATATTTAAATTTTGCATTGTGCAAAAAGTTATACTTATTATCCACATTTTTATACCTTTGATTTGTAATAAAATGCAATACATATTTATCTTCAATTATTTAGAGATAATGCTTTTAATTTATTATTTAAATACTTTAAGAAAGTTTTATAGTAGTAATTATTCTTAATTTCTAGTCTGTACTAGAAATTAGAAATTATTTGTTGGCATTATGATAGAACTACAGATGGTTTGGACATCCGTTATCTTCTACCATTAAATGTTACTGTAAAGTAATGTAAGCCAGCCTGATTGTTTTCTCCATATGTAACTTGATTGTCTTGCCTATTTAACCAAACAAGCCGACTTTGAAGTTGAGAGATTTTATGAGACGACATGCTACGGTAGACCAGACCACATGAGTCAAATTTGTCTAGGCCACAATATGTCCTTTTAGTCTGTAAACCCAAATCATTCTTTTATTTCTGGAAATATTTACTTGAATTACATTTATAACTTCTGTATAATTATTTTAATTTTCTTCTTTGGGAAAAACTACTGTGTGGCTCTTAGATTGCTAATTGTATATAAGAGTCCATTTTTTCTTTAATACTTCAAAATACTTTATGTGTTTCCATTTTATTTTGCTTCCTTTTCTGCTTTCTATCATTTATCATCTAGATCTTTTACTTATTTTCATCAGTTTTGGTTTTTGTCTCGTTCTTCATAAGCACCATTTTTTTAAAAAAAATTGAATGTTTTTGTTTTTCCTTTTCTCCTAAATGTTGAGTTCTTCTATCTCTGATAGTTTTCTTATTATCTGTATAATTTAATTATATAATTATATAATTTATAAATTATATCGCTATATAGTTTTATCTTATTAAAAGAGAATTAATCTTTTTTTTTTTCTTTCCAAGAGGCAGAGTCTTGCTCTTTTGTCCAGGCTGCAGCTTAGTAGTTATTCACAGTCATGAACGTAGGGCACTGCAGCCTTCAACACCTCAGTCTTCTGAGTAGTTGGGACTATAGTGATGCCATCACACTGGGCAAAATTTTATCATTCATATATTTGTTTTCTGGTTCCTTTCCCCCATTTTTGGTAAATATTCTGTGCTGATTCTCCTTTGATTGCTCATCTGAATAAAATGAATCTGGGGGAGGAGATCCCTTTGGATTTTTATCAATAAGGACAAGGTTATATCTTTATTTCCAGCTTGAGTATGTGGTTTTGTTTTTGTGTGTTTGTGTGTGTTTACTTTTCCCCATCAATAGATATAGGCAGACAGAAGGCAATATTGATTTAAATGTCTCCTCATTGCTCTCACTAGTCTTTTAGACATATGGTTGTTTTGAATAACATACATGTGACCTAAGTGATTTTCACCTTCAGCTTCTTCATGTCTATTCTTTCAGTATTGTTCAAGTTCCAGAGAATTTGTCAATGTGGCAAACAAGTGTTTTTGTTTTCCCTCATCTTAGATAATTTTACTTTGTCAGATTTTTCAAGAACTGCAGCCAAAAGCAAACTTTCTCCTTTTTTACTGAAATCACTGTTCTTGGGAACCTTTCCATTATTTTGTTATTTGGTAACTTGTTACTTTTTCAAAGTACAGTTAATTTTGTGTATCTTCTCCTTGGTTTGGTGTCGTTTCCAAGGTAAATAGAAAAAAAAGATGCTAACTGTAAGCTTTTAAACTTGTGCCAATTATTAAGCTGTTGTCTCTGAGTTCTAAATTCATTTAACACTCTGTTCTGTGATGCTGTTGTGTTGTTGCTGGAACTCTGCAATCTAATTTTCTCTGAACCAGCTGGCTTCCTATTAGGTTCTTTCAATAGCGGGTGCTGGAGGCTGACACACAGTCAGGAGTGGAAAGATAAGACTTACTTCTTTTGTGCTGTCTCCTTGTTTCCAGTTGGCATACTCTCATTGTCAGGATTGCATCCTCAGCAAAAGCAGTTGGTTATAATTTTCAGTTCCCAGGACCAGCTTAATTGCATTCTCTTCTCAGAGACCTGAAGTCTCTAGACTTTGTAGTTATCCACTGCTAAGTTCCCAGGGTGCCAAAAGCAACTGACTACTGGCCTCTTCTTGGAAATCTGGGTAGTAGCTCCAAGGCATGCTTTCTCCATGTTTCTAAGTTCTGATTCGAAACCTTTCCTTTGTTTTTCAACCCCATGGCTGTTAGCTGCTTTCAGAATTTTCCTGAAAGGAACTTGATTGATGTAACCTTCAAAACATGTCTCTCCTTAGTTTAAAGAAGTAGAATAGACAGTTGTCTCCCCTATTAACTGTCCATGGTAGATACCATGGAGGTAAATGCAAGAAATCCTTGGTCCCTAGATCAGTTAGAATCCTGCATCCTCTTTATAGAATGAAGATAAGACTGGTTCTATAAGGAATTATCTCTCTTTTTATAGGATAAAAGACTCAATAAGAAATTAAATACTAGGCCATAGAATCTTCATTGAGATTGTCACCCACACTATTATCTCACATACCACCCATGTGATACCTCCCTTTGCTAAACACTGGATTAGAAGGACCATGTGTCTAGTAGAGATTTCTTTACCTATGATATCTGATCATTTCTCAGCAAAAGAGAAGTGATACCTCTAAATTGCTAAGATTACAATGATATAATCCTTCTAATGTCCTGTACTTGGTGTGTTGCCAGCGCTATTTTGTTAATTCCACTTTCTAACTCAGGCTTACACTTTGCCCTCAGGCTATCTTCAATTCTAACTTAAAATTTCAGGCACGGTACACACTAGTTCCTCACTATAAAATATCAAAAAAGTTTTATCCTGGATTTTTAAAATTTCTATAAAATTATCAATTAGCATTCATCTAATAAGGCTACATTTTGAAGACTTTGTTTACTGAGCACCGTGTATCTGGTGCTGTTGTATTCACTGAAGATAAAACTGAACAAAACCCAACAAAATCCATGACCTCATGAATTACACAGCCACAATGCAAAGAGATGCTTCAAAATTAAGCCAATTACCATGCACGTGATATTCCACTAAAATTGAGAAGCAGTGAGCTAACTAATCTGATGACTAACTAATTTTTGATGTCTCCATTCAGGGAAGTAGATTCAGCCATCTATCTGGATAGTTTAGTATATGTTCAAATATTGATTTATGTTGACATATCTGAATTTTTTGTCCCAAATATCAACTGGTACAGAAAATTGGTTGACTGTTATATTTGGTAAGATTGAAACCTTTATACAAATCTTTTTCAAAACTAAAAGTAAATTACACTGTGATTACAACACAAGTTGAGTTGCTTCTGATGGTCAATCCTAACACCAGATATAGAATAAGAGAAGAGAAGACAAATGCTTAAAGACTTACTGCACTACCATGTTTAATAGAAAAAATCCTAATATGAAAGAAACGGTTTCTGAAGCAAATTGATAAAGAGTGGTATAGAAACATAATAAATTTAGTATAAAGAAGGCTATGAACTAGAATTTTTAAATCTTCATGGCAAAGTAAAACAGGAATAGTGTTTTAATTTTTTTCATAACTTTCAATAGGTTGTTTTACAATTATGATTTCTATATGAGGTGGTTTATTTTAGAGCATTTTTTAATCTTATGGTTGGAAATGGATTAAAACTTTAAATAATATTTAGGGTGTACCATCTTCTTATCTCAGCTGTTTGCTGGGCATGCCGTCTGAATACTCACTATGACTTGGCAGTTACCCACTGACTGCAAGTTCAGATTTATGAGGAGGCAACAATCCAGCTCTGTTTGTTTGCCTTTGGTTCAGCAGTCTGTTCCTGTGGTGATTTCCACATGGCGTACATGCAGGAAGGTCAAGATCATCTTGATCCAGGGATTTAGAGTCTAAAGTATTTATTAGAAAAAAAAAAAACACAATTCATAGTCCTTAGAGAAATAGAAGACATAGCATTATTTGGAAGATGTTGTCCTAAAATAATTAAATTCTTATTCAAAGCAAAGCTATTAATCTTAATCATTGCAGAGAAAGTACACCATGAAGATTAGAAGCTTGCCTATAGGTGTCACTGCTATGAGTATATAATAAAATATGGTTACTCAGAAAGACACTATACTTCCAAAATATTTTAAAATATAAAAATAGATTGTAGGCAAGTGTAATTAATTGTATTATTATAAAGACGAAAATAATGTGCATGCATAGAAATGATGAGTTTATTTTATGTGGAAAATAGAATACAACCAATATAAAGAATGGGGGCAACTGTGGATGAGTTAAGATGGAAAGCTCATCCATAGCATCTGAACCATATGACAACCATTCAGTATCTCTAGGTTGCCAGTTGTATTTGGGACTTGCCAAGAAGCCAGATGCTCTCATGGCTTTCCATCATATAGTAATTGCTCTCCAAAGAACAAAAAAGTATAAATGTGAGAATAATGTTATTTTACTATGTGTTTGAAATATTTTTAGTTTTAGTAAATTCTGATATAAATTAAAATAATAACAATATATTTTTTAAAAGTTAAACCTATATATATTTCCAAGACATGAATCTCCTATAGAGTCTTCAACTTTTTGAAGTGAATAGGTGAAGGAAAATGGCCTAGGATATCAATACAATCTGTGGATTTACATTCATAAAATTTTCTAAGGGAGCTGAGAAGAGGCTTAATGTTACAGAGGTGAAGAATAATGGCACCATGTATTCAATGTTAACTTCATAAGTGTTTATTTTTTTAATGAATGAATCTTAACCGAGATGACAAACACAATTAGAACCGTTATCTCCACCACAGAAAGGGACTTTAGAATGGAAACTGGAACCTTGATATTTTCCACAATATAAAGTTAAGTTTGCTATGGGTGTGGGAATGAGGATAAGGAAGGAAACAGGCTAGGTGGAGCATCCTGACAGGTCCAAAGTGATGTAGTAAGGAGGTATTTTGTCACCACTAGCCAGTGGACCACTTTTATTTCCTGAAACATTTCATACAAAATTTGCCTCTCTGAATACCTGATATTTTTGGCTCCTTAGTTTCTCTCTTTCTCTCTTAAACACACACACACGCACACACAATACATGCACACAATACACACACACACTTTTCTGTCAATCTACTCAGCTCACTCCTCAGTATAAGCCCCGTGTCAATCCAGTTTTAGGCAGAAGTTAGTGAGGATACACTTACGCATTTTAGAAATGTCATAAATTTGGGAATTAAATTGACAATACACTCTAAGCAAATTCCTCCTCCTCACGAACAACAGCAACTCACGTTCAAGCTTTTGTACAAAATTAGTGGGCTCTCTAACCTAAAAGACCACAGAGATGTCCCTTATATTTTGGACTAGATAAGAATCATAGGTCTTTAGCACAAGAAAAGGGGAAAGGCATTACCAAAGCATAACCGAATGTGAGTTTCTTGCCAATGCGTCAGATGGGTGGCTCAGCGTAGGTTAAAGATAGTCATGAAGTAGGGGGTACGGTATCTGTGTCAGAACGTATGATCAATATATATGCATCTCTGTTAATACTATAACAGACACTTTCCTTGTTTCTTACGGATACTTGCATGCTTGTATTTTGATATTACTGCTAATTTTTATTTAAATTGCAATTGAAATACAAGGAAAAGTGTTTGCATTTGAGCACTTGAGTCATTTAATACTGGACAGGATATCATCATATATTTTAAGAGTGATGTAAAATTATTGCATAAGGGAATAAAAGTTTTCACTGAGATCTAGAAATACTCAGCGAAAAGTCTCTGGCATGTACCAAATAATAGATGTTATTAATTTTTAGATGTTATTTTTAATTTTTATAAAAATAAGAGGTAACATAGCATTTTAGAAGGGTACATAATCCATACTAAAAAAATGAACTTCCAATTCTGGCCATAAAGTTTTTATTAAATATAATAATTCTTACCAAGGATTGATACATGATTAAATGTAAAACTATATTTTAAAATATTTTAGAAACAAAATGCAGTACGCATAAGTACTACTTAAAGCTAAAAAGTCACAACCTCTCTTTGATTTATTTTCCTTGTCTGTAAAGCAGATCTGAAAAATCTCTAACCCATGGCTTACATTTTATATTCTTCCAAAATAATATTTTTATTTTTCTTAATTGTAAAAATAGTCACATGATTTTAGAAAAATATAAATAATATAGCAACAAATAACAAACAAATAAATAATCATGTTTATTCTATCCAGAACTAATCCCCGTACCTTTTTGGTAGTTACATGTTTAGATCTCTCTCTCTGTATCCACAGATTGAAATACTGTTCCCAAGTATTACTCTCCCCTTCATTCCTATGTAAGTCAAGTTGTCATGTCACTTGCAGCTTCTCCTGTGGGTAAGCATACATGGCTGCCTCATTGGCATTTTGTTTATCCATGAGACTTGCTTTGGCCAATGGTGTGTGGATGGACATTATGTACACCTTGTCTGTACATAATAGTGTTGAAGCATTGTGTATTTTCTGCCTGCTCTCTTGCTCTTTTCCCTATTCAACTAGAAAAGAATATCTGGTACAGCAGCCTCTTTTTCATGTTAGGTCCCAGAGTCCTGGAATGAGAAGAAAATTGAATAGAAATCAACAGAACTTGTGCTATACAGAATTCTAAGATGGCTCCCATAACCTTTACCCCTGAGGTTACTCCCATAAATATGTTATGGTACAAGGTGAAGGGATTTTGAAGACAAAATGGTTTCTAATCGATTGACTTTAAGATAGGGAAATTATCCAGAAAGACCTGACCTAATCACATAAGTTCTTCAAAAGTAGAGAGATTTTTTTTTTGTTGTTGTTATTCTGACATGGTAGAAGAAGAAAACACAGAGATTCAACTTGTGAAAGAAATTCAATGTAAAGAAGCTTCCCTACTGCTGAGGTGGAAGAGGCCACAGAGCAAGAAGCTGAGAGCAGCCTCTTGGAGATGAGAGTGGTCCTGGCTGAAAGCCAGCAAGAAAAAGGGGACTTCAGCCCTACAACTCTAAGGAACCAAATTCTACCAAAAACCTGCATGAACTTGGAAGCAGATTGTTTTACTGAGCTTCCAGATTAGAACCTAAACTGGACAGGATCTGACCTAAGCAGAGAACACATTTGAGCAACCTTGAGCCACCACGTATGAACACATTTCTGACCTATAGAACTGTGAGATGATAAATAAATGTGGTTTTAAGGCACTGCAGTGGTGATATTCGTTACTCGGTAAAAAGTAATAAAAAAGAAAAGTAATACAGAGCTACAGCAACCAGCCCGCAGCCACCAACACAAAACATAAACAAGAATATTGTAACAAACATGAGGGCTAGTTTGTTGCTTCAAAGACCTGATTAATGTATCTTGAAACCACACACACACACACACACAGTGCTTTAGTGCCATTGTATAAATTGTATCATATTGAAAATACTTCTTTATATTTTAACTTATTTAATGCTTTGCATTTTCACTTATAAGCAAGTAAATGTGAAAATGTTTTATGCCAATTAAAGTGTACCCACAATACCACTTCTATTGGCTGTGTGGTTTTACATTGTGTGGAAGTACAATACACTATTTTCTTTAAACAAACACTGCTTTTAAAAAAAATCCTATTGAAGGAAGTTTTAGGTTGTACAACTCTTCATGGTTCAAGAAGAGCCAACATCTTTTGGTATAGATAATATTTTCACACTTGTGTCCTTCAGAATGATCCTACTAATATATAAACTTTAAATTATGTTATTGTAATCCTTTTGTTTAAAATTGTTACAACTTTACCATTTTTACACATATACACATCTTTTTGTACCTTCAGAAGTTTATAAAGTCAAATGTTTCTAGGTATCTTTCATTTTGTTTTCTAAATTGATTGTCCATCATCTTAATGTATAATTGAAAAAAATATAAATTTCAAGAAATAATGTTATTCTAGTAGTCATTCTTTTTGTACCGTCTACATTTTTCCATTGGTATTTCAAACAGTACTTGGAAAATCCAAAATTTAAAGCCAGAGAAGCTGTTCAGCAAATGTTCACAGAAGCCAACAGGCTAGTGTGCTCTCAATAGGTTTGTGTTACAAATAACTGCAAAGTTGTTTCTGCATAAATGAGAAGTTCATGGCCAACTATGAAGTTTACATGTGTAATTTAGGTCTAGCCCTGGAAAAAATGGCTTAGAATGTGCAAATCTGTTGTATATAGTGAGGCAAAGTCAGGATAACCATGGAAGCAATGACGAGTTCAGAACGTTTTTCATCTGGATAATTTAAGGTATTGGCTTGAGTTCAACATCATTAATTACCATTTTCCTCAGTAAATTGTTTACAGTTCCTTTGAGGCAAATATTATTTTCTCTAGTCAAATCTTATGAGCCTGATTAGAGTACACTAAGCTGCCTATTTTCTCTGTACGGTGGATGTCTACATACTATAATGTTGTCTGTATACTGTGGAAATTGTATGATGTATTTGTAGATTTTTTTTTTCTCAGAATGAAAGACATTACTGAGCATGCAGAGAAGGATGTTAAAAGTAGCAATATGGTAAATAAGTGATTCCCATTGTCTGACTGAATTGTTTTATTTTAACTGATAATTTACTATTAGTAACTATATTTTAAGTGTTTTCATCTGAACGAACAAATAAAAATTGCTTTAAAAACCGTCTAATTTTTAGAAAATGTAACCTGCATGTAAAACTTGTATTCTTGGCCAAACTAAGTAGCTCTGCAGCATTTCCTGCTACTGGAAGTAAAGTGCCTTTCTGAAGAATAGACTAATAATGTATATAATGCCAGTGCTACCTGCTCTGTTTGCTTGATTGCTTTTTATCAGTAGGGGTTTGAAACAGAAAGGCAATAAATGAAGTTGTGAACTTTAAACCTCATTGTATGAAGAAAAATCGTATCTTAGGAGCTAAATTTCAATGGTATATTTTATTTTATAATTGTAGCTATGTAAAAATGCCTAACAACTATGAAAATTTAGGATACCTGCCTGTAGAATATTTTAATTTCCAAGTCCATGAATTTTTGGCTATGAAAACCAAATATACAGAGACCTCAACTTATAGTGATTCTGTACAGCACTCTAACTTCACCAATATTATTCCTTATGATACAATAGGCAGCTAGAACATAACATATCATTCAGCTAATTCTGAGGAAATACAAGGCAGGAAATTGTGAGATGTTGATAATTTCATTTTTAAAACAGCAAGTGGCCACAAGTCTCCATAAAATCCCCCAAAAAGCTACTTGTTGAAGTTTCACCAAGAATTCCTTTAGAATTCCATGGCTTTGATAATAATGCACCTCATTTTATGATTTGTTCTAATGAATAGGGATGAAGTTTTAAAAATATATTTATGTGAAAGATGGTGAGTCTGTATGATATTAAGTATTACTGTATGTGAATGACGTTGATTGTTTCTCACATGAGGAAGGGAGATTGAGATCTAAGCCATAGACAGTTATAAAGATAGACAAACTCAGCAATAGTCAGTCTCTTGACTTCTGTGTTTTTATCTACTTCTGACACAGATGTCCTTGTGGGTCCTTGAAGTTACTTTCTTAAAAGAAAATTTGGCCCCTATTTCTTTTTTCTTATATTGGTAAAACCAGATACATTTTTTATGACTGCTATTTAATTAGATAAATAATGGATGCATCTGTTCATTTTTGTGAAAAATTGGGAATAAGTTCCTTGATATGAACACAGATTTTAATAATATCCCTCTGTGTAAGTCTTAATTTATTTTGACTTTGAATACTTTTTTGAGATATGTAACTCACATTGAAGAATATCTGTTCTCCTTCTAAAGCATTGTAAAGATAAGACCATCAACAAAATCTGCCATTTACTTTTAAACAATAACCTCATGCCAAGTAGAATAGAAAAGACTGCATGGCTTTGAAAAAAATCTATTCAATTAGTATTTATTGTCTATTATGTGTCAGTTATTGAGGTGATCCCTGTAGAAAAAAATAATGAACAAGCTCTTCTTTAAGGAAGCTTACCACTTAGCTGGGAAGGCAGGCATTACAATGTAATTTCAAATTGGTTAATATAGTGATAGTGTAGGTAGTGGTAAATGTGGAGTGCTGTGGGAACCAAAAAGAAGGCATTAAACATATTATGATTTTTGTTTTAATTCTTTATTTCCTTAGGTTTTGGGGAGCAGGTGGTATTTGGTTAGATGAGTAAGTTCTTTAGTGGTGATCTGTGAGATTTTTGGTGCACCCATCACCCAAGCAGTACACACTGAAACCAATTTGTAGTCTTGTATCCTTCACCCACTTCCTACCCTTTCCCCCTGAGTCCCCAGAACTCCATTGTATCATTCTTGTCTTTGCATCCTCATAGTTTAGCTTCCGCTTATGGGTGAGAACATATGATGTTTGCTTTTCCATTCCTGAGTTACTTCACTTAGAATAATAGTCTCCAATCCCATCCAGGTGGCTGCGAATGCCATAAACCTATTATTGTAAATTGTTGATGAGAGTTGTGTTCAGCAAAGTGATCAGAGAGGAAGAGATATTTATACTGACTTGAATAATCATATTATATTTACATATTTACATATTTCAGATTACATAAGTCAAGAGGAGCAGGGAATAGGGGAAGACAGTCACAAAGACAGCTCCAGGAAGAGAAAAGAGCAAAAAAAACACCCTTAGATGTAATGTTCTAGAACAATGGAGAAGATGTGGACTTGAAACGCAGTCTTCAAACTGCCTTATCATTTTCTTTTATTATGTCTTAAAACTAATTATTTATTGTTTTATAACTTCCATTATATATTATTGTTTTGTTTTTTAGTTTTATATTCTTATGGTCTCCATATTATCAAGCTATTGTCTTTAAAGCCAGAAAATAGAGATAAGACAGAGGAAATATAAGAATTATGTAACCATAAATTCTAACTCTTTGATGTTTTAAAAATAAGTATAATTTAATCAACATGTTGATTTTTTAATGAGAAAAGATGCACTGAGTTCCATCTGAGAGACAATTAAGATTTTAGAATATATCTTGTCATTAGTAACACTGGCAAATAAATCAATAAGACATTTGCCATGATGTAAATATTTCTAATAAGTTACCTTTGAATCTCGTCAGAAAAACAAAACTACTACAGTAGTTCCTGCTTATTTCCTTTCTCTAAGAAACACACTTAGGGACAAACCAGCAGATTTCATATCTGTTATGCATAGTACCTTGACTATCAGAAAGAAAAGAAATGCTGGATAAGTACTCATTGCTTGACTGAATATCGTCCTATAAATAATTTAGGAGTTTACTACAAACATCTCTTTCTAGACCCACCCAAGATAAAGAGTATAACATTTTGATAAACACACAAAAGCCCCACACTAATAGGCATATTTATTATATATTTTTAAAAATCAGTAAGTTGATGTCACTATGCTGTTAATGTTGAAAAATAATTTATTGTTCACATTTCTTGACATGTACTTACTATGCTATCCCTGATACTTGGGGAAGCCACTTTTGTTCCTAAAGATAGAAGAGCTTTATTTAATACAGGTGGAGCCGTAATTATGATCAATGTAAATTTCCAAGCACAGATTGTGCAAGCTGCTGGTGCTGGCAGTGTGCTTTGTGTGTATGGATGTCCACGTGCCAAATGTTGTATCTATTAGTCCAGAGACACCAGCAGGATTGGACATCAGCTGAATACGGCATACTGAAAAGTAAATAGGAGCTCAGTATATTATCTTAAGATGCAAAATCACTATGAAAAATTAAATGAATGAGATAAAAAAGATTGATGAAATGAAGTTTGCATACATTTTACCTTTTATATCAAACGCTCCTACAAATTCAAAATCATTATCACTTAATTATATAATTTTCCACAGTTTTTGTTCTTGCTTTGTGTAAATTCTATAGCATTTTGAGAAATACCAAAATCTAGGATAATGTAAGAAAAGATTCTTGTGGGATAACTAAAATGATAGAGCGAAATTGATACATGAAACAATAACATGCGAGTAATACATGCAGAAATACACACACATGCTTAATAATGAAATGATTAAATATTGTGTTTTTCACATTGAAACATTTAGTTTGTATTGAATTAATTTTTATTAATGGTTCATATATGGATTACATTTCAATTTCTTGTTCCTTTTGGATGTCCAATTATCTGAGCACCATTATTATTAATTTCTTTAAAAAATAAACTTTTTTGGTTTAGCTGTAAATGTATTCATTCAATAGATCAATCTTTATGACACTGAATACACCTGTCTTTGAAATAGTATATTGCTTAATTTATTTAGGTATTTTATATATTCCAGAGTGTTTCATGTTTTAACCTTGAAATTCTGGCCTGCTTTTTATATCTATATCCCTTTTACCTTATAGTTTTGTCATTCTTATTAAATATTGTTTTTGAAAATGTTTTATAAGTTTGTATTGATAAACAGAAATGAAATTCGTTGTTTATGCTGAAATCTACAACCTTACTAATTTCTTAACTAACTCTAATAATTACAACTTGTCTAGAAATAGGCTTCAGGGGCTTTAATACAAATATTCGTATGATTCATTAATAAAAGTGTTTTTTTTCCTCTGAAAATTCTTTTTTTCCTGCACTGACTTGGATTCTTAGTGCAATTTTAGATAGAAAATGTTCTTTGTTTTGCTGCTGATTTAGAGGAAATGCTTCTAATGTTTTAGCAAGGAAATTATATTGCTAAATGTTTTTAATAGAGTTTAGGAGGTTATAGAAGTTTCTTCATATCTCTGATTTGCTAGAGATTATAGGTTGAATGGGTCATAAGTTTCATCATGTGCTTTTTCTACACATTTTGAAAGGATAATATGGATTTTTATTTTATAATATGTTAGTGAGCTGAGTTACATCTATGTATTTTATAATGTGAAACCTTCATTGAATTTCTAGGATATCTTCTTAAAATATATTATAATAATATATTGCTACTAATATTTTGTGTTAGATTGTTTTCTGTATCTCTTCAAGGTACTAACTTAGTTTTGCTATCAAGTTAATACAAGACTTATTAAATGAGTTGCTTTTTCTTTTCTCTTTATTCTATTTTGTTTATGAACTTGCTTAACGTTGTAATTATAAATTACTTGAAGTTTGTGTGAACTCACCTGTAAAACCATCTGGGCCTGGTGTCTTCTTTCTAAGAAGTTGTTAATCACAGGTTTAATTTATGTAGTGTTTTAAGATAACTTACATTTCTCCCTATTCTTCAATAAGTCTTATTATCTATTTCAAGATATCTGTCAATTTAATTTTTACATTTTAATTTTTATTGGCATTGAGGTTTTCATGACACTCTCATTAACTTTTTAATCCACACAGTATCATTGGTAAGTCCTCCGTTCAATTTCCAATATTGCAATTTCTCTCCCTCTTTTTATCAGTCTTGTTAGAGGTATACTTTTTTATTAGTCTTTTCAGTATAGCCACCTTTTTGACTTTCTTTAATCTCTCTATTGCATCTTTAAGAAACCAAACTGTAGTGACACTGCTCCTGAGAAAATTTGGGCTTTTTCCAGAATCCAGGGAAAGCTACCAACCTGAACTCACTTCAGCTCTCTTCAGTGTTCATAGATCCATGGGATAATTTCAGGGTCAGCTTTTCTCTATGTTTTGTGGAAAATATCAGAATTAGTTTCTCTGTTTCCAGTCTGACATTACCATTTCTCCTGAGTGCAACCTGGTTTTCTGTGTACTAGTTTGCAAGGGTCAGTTTTTACCTCACAGTTTTTTTTTAAATTTGTATTTTATTTGGACATTTGCTTTGCTTATAATAGTGCTTTAAAAGTATATTTGTTGTAAATTATCTAGGATAAAGTTGTAGTCTAGCAAGAAGTCCCTTCAGGGTATCTTTCTGTCTTCCTACTGGAAATGGAATTCCCTCTGAGATATTTTCAAAGTTTTAGATATTTCATATAACTCATACTTAAATATTTGATTTCTGGAAATGTGCATTCTCTGAAGTTGCATCTTCAAGCCTTCACGTAAATTGGGAAAGTAATTTAGTATGCAACAATTGAAACCTTAGCTGTTATATTTTGAAAATATGAAAATAAAGCCGGGCACAATGACTCACACCTGTAATCCTAGCACTTTGGGAGGCCAAAGCGGTGGATCACTTTAGGCCAGGAGTTCAAGACCAGCCTGGCCAACATGGCGAAACCCTGTCTCTACTAAAAACACAAAAATTAGTGGGGCTTGGTGTTGCGTGCCTGTAATCTCAGCAACTCAGGAGGCTAAGGCATGAGAATTGCTTGACTCCAAAAGGCGTAGGTTGTAGTGAGGTAAGACTGGGCCACTGCACTCTAGCCTGGGCGACAGAAGGAGACTGGCTCAACAACAACAACAACAACAACAAAAAAAAAAAAAAAAAAAAAGAAAGAAAAAGAAAAGAAAAAGAAAATAAATTTCTCTACACTGAGAGAAATCCCTTTCCAAAGCTAATATCTTGCCAAGTGTTTCATATCATATTTTAGGTCTCTTGATATTACCAAAAAGGGAATGGAAAAACTAACATTTATTGAGCCCCTGCAATGTGCCAGATATTTTATTCGTTGTTCTTTGTTTGCCAGCTCAGTAAATCCTCAGACCAATTTTATGGCCGTTACAGTCATTTTTAATTTGAAGAAAGAGAGAGATGAAAATATTTACACAGTCTAATAACAATTGAGGGACTCAAATGGAGGTTTGCTTGACGTCAATGTTATTCTACCATATACTACTGCTGGCTCTATTTTATAAGTGTGGAAATTGAGGTTTCCAAAGTCTAAAATGTAACTTATCTATGTCTTGTGCCGGTTTTCAAAGGGAATGCTTCCAGTTTTTACCCATTCAGTATGATATTGGCTGTGGGTTTGTCATAAATAGCTCTTATTATTTTGCAATACGTTCCATCAGTACCTAGTTTACTGAGAGTTTTTAGCATGAAGGGGTGTTGAATTTTGTCGAAGGCCTTTTCAGCATCTATTGAGAGAATCATGTGCTTTTGTCGTTGGTTCTGTTTATGTGATGGATTACATTTATTGATTTGCGTATATTGAACCAGCCTTGCATCCCAGGGATGAAGCCAACTTGATTGTGGTGAATAAGCTTTTTGATGTGCTGCTGGATTAGGTTTGCCAGTATTTTATTGAGGATTTTCGCATCGAAGTTGTTTAGGGATATTGGTCTAAAATTCTCTTTTTTTGTTGTGTCTCTGCCAGGCTTTGGTATCAGGATGATGCTGGCCTCATAAAATGAGTTAGGGAGGATTCACTCTTTTTCTATTGATTGGAATAGTTTCAGAAGGAATGCTATCAGCTCCTCTTTGTACCTTTGGTAGAATTTGGCCATGAATCCATCTGGTCCTGGACTTTTTTTGGTTGGGAGGCTATTAACTACTGCCTGAATTTCAGAACCTGTTATTGGTCTATTCAGAGATTCAAATTATTCCTGGTTTGGTCTTGGGAGGGTATATATTTCCAGGAATTTATCCATTTCTTCTAGATTTTCTAGTTTATTTGCATAGAAGTGTTTATAGTATTCTCTGATGGTAATTTGTATTTCTGTGGGATCAGTGGTGATGTCCCCTTTATCAATATTTATTGTGTCTATTTGATTCTACACTCTTTTCTTCTTTATTAGTGTGGTTAGCAGTCTATTTTGTTAAGCGTTTCAAAAAACCAGCTCCTGGATTCGTTGCTTTTTTTGAAGGGTTTTTCATATCTCTATCTCCTTCAGTTCTGCTCTGATCCTAGTTATTTCTTGTCTTCTGCTAGCTTGTGAATTTCTTTGCTCTTGTTTCTCTAGTTCTTTTAATTGTGATGTTTGGGTGTCGATTTCAGATCCTTCCAGGTTTCTAATATGGGCATTTAGTGCTATAAATTCCCCTGTAAACACTGTGTTAGCTGTGTCCCAGAGATTCTGATACGTTGTCTCTTTGTTTTCATTTGTTTCAAAGAACTTTTTTTATTTCTGCCTTAATTTCTTTATTTACCCAATAGTCATCCAGGAGCAGGTTGTTGAGTTTCCATGTAGTAGTACGGTTTTGAACGAGTTTCTTAATCTTGAGTTCTAATTCGATTGCACTGTGGTCTGAGAGATAGTTTGTTGTGATTTCTGTTCCTTTACATTTCTCTATTCAACATGGTGTTGGAAGTTCTGGCCAGGGCAATCAGGCAAGAGAAAGAAATAAAGGGTATTCAATTAGGAAAACATGAAGTCAAATTGTCCCTGTTTGCAGATGACATGATTGTATATTTAGAAAACCCCATCGTCTCAGCCCCAAATCTCCTTAAGCTGATAATCAACTTCAGCAAAGTCTCAGGATACAAAATCAACGTGCAAAAATCACAGACATTCCCATACACCAATAACAGGCAAACAGAGAGCCAAATCATGAGTGAACTCCCATTCACACTTGCTACAAAGAGAATAAAATACCTAGGAATCCAACTTACAAGCGATGTGAGGGACCTCTTCAAGGAGAACTACAAACCACTACTCAACGAAATAAAAGAGGACACAAACAAATGGAAGAACATTCCATGCTCATAGACAGGAAGAATCAATATTGTGAAAATGGCCATATTGCCCAAGGTAATTTATAGATTCAATGCCATCCCCATCGAGCCACCAATGACTTTCTTCACAGAATTGGAAAAAACTACTTTAAATTTCATATGGACCCAAAAAGGAGCCTGCCTTGCCAACACAATCCTAAGCAAAAAGAACAAGGCTGGAGGTATCATGCTCCCTGACTTCAAACTATTCTACAAGGCTACAGTAACCAAAACATGGTACTGGTACCAAAACAGATATATAGACCAGTGGAACAGAACAGAGCCCTCAGAAATAACACCACACTTCTACAACTATCTGATCTTTGACAAACCTGACAAAAACAAGAAATGGGGAAAAGATTCCCTATTTAATAAACAGTGCTGGAAAACTGGCTAATCATACGTGGAAAGCTGGATCCCTTCCTTATACCTTAT
This sequence comes from Pongo abelii, assembly GCF_028885655.2. NCBI lineage: Eukaryota > Metazoa > Chordata > Mammalia > Primates > Hominidae > Pongo > Pongo abelii. The sequence continues at coordinate 112,717,082 of NC_071989.2, read as the reverse complement.
ATAAAAATTAATTCAAGATGGAATAAAGACTGAAATATTAGACCCAAAACCATAAAAACCCTAGAAGAAAACCTAGGCAATACCATTCAGGACACAGGCATGAGCAAGGACTTCATGTCTAAAACACCAAAAGCAATGGCGACAAAAGCCAAAATAGACAAATGGGATCTAATTTAACTAAAGAGCTTCCGCACAGCAAAAGAAACTACCATCAGAGTAAATAGGCAACCTACAGAATGGGAGAAAATTTTTGCAATCTATCCATCTGATAAAGGGCTAATATCCAGAATCTACAATGAACTCAAACAAATTTACAAGAAAAAAACAAACAACCCCATCAAAAACTGGGCAAAGGATATGAACAGACACTTCTCAAAAGAAGACATTTATGCAGCCAAAAGACCCATGAAAAAGTGCTCACCATCACTGGCCATCAGAGAAATGCAAATCGAAACCACAATGAGATACCATCTCACACCAGTTAGAATGGCGATCATTAAAAAGTCAGGAAACAACAGGTGCTGGAGAGGATGTAGAGAAATAAGAATGCTTTTACACTGTTGGTGGGAGTGTAAATTAGTTCAACCACTGTGGAAGACAGTGTGGCGTTTCCTCAAGGATCTAGAACTAGAAATACCATTTGACCCAGCCATCCCATTACTGGGTATATACCCAAAGAATTATAAATCATGCTACTATAAAGACACATGCACGCATATGTTTATTGTGGCACTATTGACAATAGCAAAGACTTGGAACCAACCCAGATGTCCATCAGTGATAGACTGGATTAAGAAAATGTGGCACATATATACCATGGACTACTATGCAGCCATAAAAAGGATGAGTTCGTGTCCTTTGCAGGGACATCGATGAAGCTGGAAATCATCATTCTCAGCAAACTATCACGAAGACAGAAAACCAAACACCGCATGTTCTCACTCATAGGAGGGAACTGAACAATGAGAACACTTGGACACAGGGCAGGGAACATCACACACAAGGGCTTGTCGGGGGTTAGGGGGCTGGGGGAGGGATAACATTAGGAGAAATACCCAATGTAAATGATGAGTGGATGGGTGCAGCAAACCAACATGGCCCACGTATACCTATGTAACAAATCTGCATGTTGTGCACGTGTACCCTAGAACTTAAAGTATAATTTAAAAAAAAGGAACAAAAATAAATAAATAAAGGGAAATTCCATGTTTACAAAAAAAAGTAACTTATCTAGATAAAAAATGAACATGGTTCACCCTAATTCTAAACTCTATGCACTTTTTAACATATTTTGCTCCACAAATGCTTCATTACCACCATATGAAATATAGATAATACCTCAAGTGTCTCATATTTGTCAATGATCAGGTCTCTGAGAACAGCATTTTGTAACACAATTCCTTTAAGTCATGTATTAGCACAGACATTGACTATCTAATTTTTAGACTACCATGGTAATGACTTTCATCCTGTTCCCAACACAATCAGTATCACTGCAAAATTGCTTTATTTCTCTGTTACTAATTAAACTATAACTTTTCCCCATTCAATAATTCCAAATATTTTTCCATATTTTTTCTATTATATTTAATTTATTTATTCTGGAATTCAAGACCCTTTGCACTCCTTTCTTTGCATAAACCTTCCACTTTTAAAACTATGTTCAACCTATTATTTTGCTCCACTAAAGTAATATTGACTTCAAACATTTTTGTAACTTTTTCAAGCAATTCTATAAATTTTTACAATTAAATATTGATAAGTTGTGTCATTCCCTCCACCTTCAGTTTAAGTTTGTTAGCTGGATTTTATTTAAGAGTGATTATCCTAGGAAAGATTTCCTGGATGAGGGTTATTGGGTGAATTATTTGACTTTTGTTTAGTATTCTGCTCTGCTATAGATTCCTCAGGTGCTTTCTGGTTCATATTAGTAAAGTAATGATCAAAATCCCCTAAATTATAATTCCCCAAAAGAATGTGGACTATGTGTTGGTAATAATATCACGATATTGTATGGAAGCCAGTGCTTAATATGAGGTATACAGGTGAGCTATGAACAGAACTGCATCACCTCAAAATTCATATGTTGAACTCCTAACACTGAATATGATGTGATAGTATTGGAAGATTGAACCTTTGGAATGTAATTACGTTTAGATGAGGTAATGAGGGTAGAGCCCTCATGGTGACATTAGTAGCTTTATAAGAGACACTGGAGAGTTTGTGCTCTCTCTCTCTCTTTTCCCTGCCATGTGAAGATTCAGCCAGAACATGGCTGTCTGCCTGCCAAAAGAGGGCGCTTACCAGAAACTGACCATTTCTGACACCCTGATCTCATAATTTCATCCTTCAAGACTGTGAGAGAAAAATGTCTGTTGTCTATGTATGCATTTTATGGTATTTTGTTATGTCAGTCTGAACAGATTAATATACATATGTATAATATGTAGTATATATGTGTGTATTCACACACGTATGATTTATGGGCTCCTTGCCATTAATATAATGGGCATTTGATGACTATTTCTTGTTTTTATTCCATATGGTATAGTTAAATGTGAAGATATCATAGAAGTTATAAATTTAAGACTGGTAGAGAAAGAAGAAAAAACAGAGTTTGAGGAAAGCTCATGACAGAGTACCTAAGATAAACTCTTTAAGGGTTGTTTTAGAATTGAAGATGAGAAAGGAATACACACGCATACACAGACACACGCACATACTTGCTTTTAGTCAGCTTCTATAAATTGAAATTATTATACCTTATAGGGCAAGTTGGGACAAATTGGGCCCAATCTGGTCATTCCAGTTCAATTTTATAATTTAAATACTCTCTTTTGGCAAAAAGGTATTTTACGTCTCCTTTTTCTCTCTCTTTTTCTTTTATTTTGTGGAATCAGCATTCAACAAGACAAGCAAAACTAAAACTGTATAGATAAATGAGAGATTAAATAGATGATAAATAGATAGAAAGATTATAAACTATCCTTGAGAATTGGCTTACATATTTGTGGGAACTGCTTGAACATGCTCTGTAAGGCTGTGTTTCCGTGATGCAGCTTGAAGTCTACAGGGCAGGCAGTAGTCAGGGAGAGAAATCCCAAGTGGATTAGAACCCACAAGCATGAGCTGGAACCTCAAGATGACAGAAGGAAATCTGTATCTGTTCTTCTTGCTTCCAACCTTGGTAATAAAGTTATCTTACAGAAGCCAGGGCCCCGCACTGCAGAGCCAAACACCTATCAACGTAGTTGAAGAGTCAGAGAAGCTGAAGGATGCTACAGGAGACCAAGGAGCAATTGCAGGCCCAACTGATTTCCTATCCTAAACTTTAAGCAGAATATACTACTTAAACTTTTTATTCTTTTCTCCCATTTTTTAGTATATTAGTGGTATTTTAATTTATCTATTTCACATCTGCCTTTGAACACATGAAGTAGCCATCAAAATTAACATTCTTTACAGTATAAAAACGATTGCTATGATCTGAATCAGGTAACAATGGGTCCTGTTCTAAAATTGTTGAAATGATTTGAAACTAGGCATTATTAAGGATAAAGTAAATTTGCTCATAAGCCTCAAATTGTCCTCCCTATATACATATATGAGGATATAAAAGGTTTTTTAATGAAACTTTTCTAATTATATAAAACTTTGCATTCTTGTATTATGAAGCTTAGAAGAACTTAAGCATAATAGATACACCAATTTCCAAGGAAAATTCTTAAATTAATCACTGCTGGAATTGAAAAAGAAGTGTATAAAACCAGAATTGCAAAACTTAGCCTATCACCTAATTGTAGCTTATATGGAAGAGAAATTTAAACCTCTTCAAATTTTTATTTGAAGATAGTTGAGAGAATACTGTGAGTTTTCTCTCACTCACTTATGGCAGCACTAAAAGTCCCGTAAAGGAAGTATTGATTAAGCTGCTTTTAGGGGAAGAGTATACTTTCAAGGAATAAAACTTGTTATGACCGGATGCTTCGTGATAGGCAAAATCTCATAGGCTTGCCCTTTACTGCTTCAGAGCCCAACCTCCAAAAAGCTTGCACTATTACAAGGACGAGATTAATTTCTAACCCTCAAACCTTCATTTCCAAGAACTACCCAGAGTTCAAAAATACTACAAATATATATTCCAAATAAAATTCCTCTTCCACTTTTTATTCTTTGTCAAAATAATGCTCCAGCTGGCAGACAAAATGGACTCCCTGTGACTCACTGAGATGCTCAAAAGCTGAAATAGAACCAGGCAGGCATGACAGAATGAGGGCGCCATCATGGACTCTGCATTTTCAGAAAATGTTTCAAAACCTCCTTTTTGTTATCAAACCAGACCAGTTCTTTCTATCAATGTTGAAACAAACTACAGCTACAAATTCCCCAACAGGGCCGGGCGCGGTGGCTCACACCTGTAATCCCAGCACTCTGGGAGGCCGAGGCGGGTGGATCACGAGGTCAGGAGATCGAGACCATCCTGGCTAACACAGTGAAACCCCGTTTCTACTAAAAATACAAAAAAAAAAAAAAAAATTAGCCAGACGTGGTGGCAGTCGCCTGTAGTCCCAGCTACTCGGGAGGCTGAGGCAGGAGAATGGCGTGAACCCGGGAGGCAGAGCTGGCAGTGAGCAGAGACTGTGCGAGCCTGGGCGACAGAGCGAGACTCCCTCTCAACAACAACAACAAAAAAAGATTCCCCAACAGACCACCAGGCCACCACAACTGACCACCTGGAGCCACCCAATAAAAGAAACTTGTGGTTTTGGACTTAAAATTCATCCATTCAGGACTCTGCCCCTAATCTCCACCTACCCTCAGGTTTTTTCTTTATAATCTTAGACTCTTTTGGCCTAGATCAAAGCACACTTTCGTTTTGATCCAAAGGCTAGGTCTCCCCAATCTACAGATTGCTTTTCAGAAAATGAAGTTTCTTTTGCCTCGGCAGATGTCATGATTTTTTGTTGACACTTTTTATCAGGAGTCTATCTTTCCCTTTCGTCAATCACTTTGAATAAATATGCAATTTTCTTGAAAATTTTTTTAGTTACTAACAGAGGTATGTTGAAATCTTCTATTACAATGATAGATTATCCCATTTCCTATATGTATGTCACTTAAAAAATTATAGCTATTGATGGCATGAGATTATTGATAGATATAAACACATTGAGATTTGCTTTATATTCTTGGTTGATATTAACAAAAATAATATGAAATACATTTGCTCCATTTTACCCCGTTTTTACAATTTGTGCTATATTTGTTGTAAACTTGTATACTCTACAAGATGTCATTTTTGTTTTACATAGCCCACATTTATTTAGAAATGGTCACCTATCAACTCTTCCCATCCTATATCTTCTTCCTTCCATTTGAGACCACTTTTCTTCTGTTTGAAGAACTCCATTTAATGTGGATCTGTTGATAAGTACTCTCTTTTCTTTGTTGTTTATTCACTGAGGAAATGTTCATACATACAGAATTTTTGTTTAGCAGCTGTTTCTTCTATGCTTTTAAAATTTCATTCTTGCTTCCTGGTTTCTATTAGTTGCTTTGAATAGTGAATTTAGCTTTATTGTTTTATTTTTGAAGTTAACCACATCTTTTAATCTTTTATTATTTTTACATTTTTTCTTTTATTTTAAGTAAACTAAACATAAATGATTATGTTTTCTTTTAATTTATACTGATTGGAATCATTAAATCTTAAATTTAATGATTGTTAAAGATTTAACGATTCCAAATTTAACTTAAAATTAAATTTAACTTAAACTTAAAATTAAACTTAAATTTAAATTGTTAAATCTGTTGTTTGAGTTTTTATTAGTTTTAAAAAATTATTAGCTTTTATGTCCTCATGTATTACTTCTGTTAAAACATTCTTTCCTTTCATTCTGAGACTCTGATTAAAGAAAAATTAGATATTTTTGCTGAATCTTATATTTCTCCCTGGTACTTCTCAGTTATTTCCTCTTTTTTTGCTCTTCATGGGTCAGCCTAGATATTTTATTTAATTTTTCCAATCCACTCAACTTATTTTACACTGAATCCACTTTGCTGTTAAAATGATATATTTATCACTTATATTCATTTATTACGATTTCTGTTTTAGGATTATTATTTTTGTGGCTTTGTCTTGTATGGTAAAATTCTACATGTTACTCTCTAGCTTTTTTAAGCATTAATCATACCCACACCTAATAACTCCTCTGAATCTCCTGCAGATCTATTTTTATTATATCTATTATTTGTTCCATCACTCATATTTTTCTTTTTTAACACCTTATTGTTTTATATGTAAGTTTTTATAGTTTCTATGAAAACCTGAAGAAGTAATTTTAGAGTTTGGATAGTGTAACTTTCCTTTGGTGAAAGTTTACAATTTAAATTTTTAAAAATTTATAAAAATTTAATATATTAAAATTTAATACGTTTTGCTCTGCCTGGGCAGATAGAATAGAAGCTGATCAGCAGATTCTCTGATTTGAAGCTGGACTAGTCTTTGAAAAGACTTGCCTAATCCCATCTCATCCTTACTCCTCTAACATATAGCACTTCAGGGGCCACAGGTAAAACTCTCAGCCTTCCTCTTCCAGGTGGGGCCATAAATAGGAAAGTTCTTATTCTAGCCTTTTAAGGATTTCAGAAAGTCTGCTCCAACTGATGTTCCTAAACAGCCACTTACTGCTTGGCTTTTGAGCCTTTCAACTGCTCCTTGGGACTCAATAAACACTGAGAAGTGGGGCTCAGAATCTCGGCTCACCTCTCTTCCCTTTCCTTCTGCCTAATATGTTGTATTCTTAAATTCATACCCATTCTTAATCCTTTATTTTATTTGTATGATGTTTGTTTGTTTATTTGAATTTGACTTTTCTTATTGGTTGAGAATATTGGTCTAGAGATAGCTACACTTCTTTTACTAAAAGTGGAATTTCTATTTTCCCTTTTGTAATATTCAATTCACATTATTCAAATATAATACAAATATTCAAATACATATTAAACTATATTAATAATGTGTTTCCAAATTTTTATTAACCAGTCAGTGTTTCATCTTTTGATATACATTGAATTATCATTGACTCTTTGGTTAATGAATTCTGGAATCAGAAAAAAATAAAGCTAGCTTAAATACTATGAGAATTAAAAGTAGAATCTTCCTATTTTACTCACTTAATAGATGTAATTTTAGTACATGCTGTGACACTCAATGTGTGATATTTTGCAAATTACTTCTCCAAGTCTCAGTTTTCTCAGATAAAAGAAATGAGTTCAACTAGATGATCTTTAAAAGTCCTTCTATACATAAAATTCTGTGATTTAATAAGAATAAATTAAACTTGAATCTTTGATGATTAAAGTTTAATTTGAATCTTGAAATCCATGAGATTTTCGTAGTTTCTAAATTTAGAATAAAATAATATTCTTTTCTATCTCCAACACTAGAAGATGTCCAATATGACCTGAATAAGTTTCAATGCAATAATTACTTTGAAATATATAATTGCCAAGAAATTTTGAAGAAGTCTAGCAATATTAGGAAACTACCATATTAAATATTTATAAACATTATACAGCCCTAATAGTTTTAATAGTAGGGTGTCAATATAAGACTACATAAATTAATAGATGGAACAGAATGGAGAACCTACAGATACATGTATATATGAAAGAGTTAATTAAGACAGTGAGATTTAGCATTGTGTATCAGTGAGGAATCCTAAACTTGTCAGAAAAGGGTGCTGAGACATTTATCTATACAGAAAAAGAAGTAAATCTCCACTTCACAATACACAAAATCAAGATTGAGTAAAGATCCATACATAAAAATTATATTTTTAATTGCATCAGGGTTGCAAAACAAATCTCAAACTTGAAATTTGCAAATCATAAAAAATTGCAAGTGCAAGTGTAGAAGATAGAGAAATTTTAATAATAAGATTCAGAACTTTGTCACCAGACTTGTATATGGTGTCAGACGCATATCACCCTGCCCCATTCTATGTGTATGGGCTTGGAATTATTACTTAAAAGGTTGAATCATTATCTTCCTCAAGTGTAAAATGTGAATTATAGCACCTGTTTTATGAGAAATGCCATGCAAATTAAATAGGAAAATATCCAAATAGTGTATAGCAAGAAATAAAGTATATTCAATTATTTTAGGAATTATATTTAAAAAATCTCATTTGTTTTTCTGCAGAGATTGATGATAGTGTTTGAGGAGGAACTGAAATGTTGAATAGAGACATTAAGTTTGGAATATTTGTTCCTTCATCTAACATAGGGTAAACATTCCTGTATGTTAGAGATACAGAAGAAACAAGTCAGGGTAATTCTCCTTCAGTTACTCTAGTCTAGTAACTTCTTTGAAGAATGAGAAAGGGATGTCAGTCAGACAGCTCTTGAAAAGATGAACAAGTGGTGCAGAAGACTCACTCAGTTAAGAATGAAGACCATAAAATATATTGGCTACAATCTTTATGTTGAGTGGTTTATCACAGCTTAGCATCTTAAATATAGAGACAGAGAAAGTAGAGTTTTACTGTTTTAAATTTAAAGCTCTACAGGGTTGATGTAGCAAGAGGAACACTTTTTATCGTTCTTATTAGGCTAGCTAAGATATCTTGATACACAAGACCTATAGAAAGAGAACTAAAGCCATTCAAGGATAATGTAATGAGAGAAGGCAGGATTGGAAGAAGTAGACATTCAATGATTTCTGATAGGTTATAACTTGTAACGTGGGAGTAAGAGAGTGAAGATTATATGCAGTTGAGTGGACATGATCATTCAAGCTGAAATTCCTACAAATATATCTGAAGCCCAGCTGGCAGGAAAAGTACATTTGTTCAATGTGTTAAACACAGGTAGGTGGAATTTGTTGATGATAACTTAAATTTAGTCTCTTTTGTACCACCAGTATATAGAAATGCCTGACCTATGCTACAGACTTTAAATATTGCATATATCCACATGAACTGTTCTTACAAACTAGCTTGTTGATCTTAAAAGGATTCTAAAGCTGTGAGGATAATGACATAGATAGAGACAGAAATAACTCTGTGAGCTTCACTGAACAAGTTTCCTTTTGGTATGGAAAGTTTTCATTGTCAAGCTAAAGATGTCACCTAGCATGCAAAGACTTTTATTCCAACTCAGATAGCAAAGCCCCATTTCACCTTTTTCTATAAGAAACTGAAAAGGTCAAATGGTGACAGTTTTTATAGCAAAAGAATTTAAAGTATAAGTGACTAAAACATTTGTTAATTATGAAAAGTGCTTTAACTTTAGTACATTCTATAGAAAAGAGACCTTTTCCTTTTAGCCCTAAAAGGAAAAACATTTAAGTGCATTTTTATTTTAATCACTTTTTAGTTAAAATTAAAATATGAAAAAGATAATTTGTTTTTGAACTTGGTCTTTCTGATGAAGAAAGCTTTACGTGGGAGAATTATTCTTGTTTCTTTTATGTTTCCTTGTGTCTCTCAAAATGATTCTTAATGACTTGCCAAGTGTAAGTTTGAGACTAGAATTTATAGACCACAGTTATTCATTCCAGTCAAATGCCACAGAAAAGAACAGCAACAAATTAAAGTTAATTTGTAATTGAAACCAACTATTACTAAAAGCAATTTAGCTTTAAAGAACCTTGACATGTTCAAAAGATGAATTACTTGATGCAGCTTTGTTATTTAAAATTATTTTTAATCATTTAATAGAAGAGAAGCTTAAATTTAGGAAAGCCAGACAGGAATGGAATCTATTTCATGTTCTTTTAAAACTCAGAGGATAAAATACCTTTTGAAGATAAACTAAAATGCATTTCAGGGAATCATAACAGCATTGGGTGAAGTTTTGAGGCAATTGCTATATTGTCAGTGTGAATATAATATGATGAAATACTTCATAAATTAAGAAAAATTAAATTTATATGGGTGCCTTGCACTTTAATTTTCCCCCTCTAAATACGTAGCAAATTCTCTTTTGCTTTATTTTCTACTTTCATGCATTGGCTCCATAATATATATGAATGAGAAAGTGAGTAAATTAAGTTCATAATTTTGCTTGTAACCTAATATTTTAAAAATGCACAAGCCTACTCATAATTTAATGCATACCCATTGCTATTCAGGAGCTATATTTAATTCTATTTAATTTAAGTATATAGCTAGGAAAAAAACTTTTTTTTACTAGTGTTAGTGTGGGCAACACCTTATCTCTCTTTTTAAAAAATGTAAAATATGGTGACCTAGATGAATATCTCTAAAATCAAGTCAATCAATTAGAAATAATAAATTTTCTCCATTTCTTTCATTTACACAGACGTTGCATATAGCCACTTTCTCCCTCAAGAGCATCTGCTTGTGGAAGAAAAAAACTATTGAACCTGCCTCTTAAGTACTGGCTTCCATTGATTTTGTATTGGTACTCTGCTCTACTTACTTGAGTGGAGAAGGAAGCACTAGTAGCAAATATAAAAGTTTCGGGTTTATAGTTGAATGCAGCAGAGATGTGCCAAAGCAAAAATTCATTGGTAACAAGAAAAATATCTTGATTATTGGAAAGCTTGATCACTTAATTAATACTCTATGTATAATTAGCAAGATCTGAGGAAATTTGTCAATAGAAATACTATGTGCATGAGGGTATTTCTCTGTTTTCACATGGAATCATTAAGTTTGGGAATAACAAAAGACATGAAGGTTTTACAAATGTTGTCGAAAGCATGTACATGTTTCCAGACAGATTAAAAGCCACAATTTTAATGAAAATTTTATGAAGTGGAAAGTGCAAGGAGTTGAGAATTACAATTATGATATATACATAAAGCAATGACAGGCAAACTGGTTGCTTAATCAAAGCATCCATGCTGGTAGGTATTATTTGACATGTCAAGCTGAATGTCAGACATTAGAGATTAGAAATCTAAATATCCATTACAATGGTTTGATATTACTATAAATAAGATTACTATAAACAAGGTAAGAACAAGATTGAAAAATGAAGAAAAAAATATGTAAGACAAAAAGGCAAAAATTGTTAAAAGCCAAACCTAATATCAGATGTCTCAGTATCCCCAGGTTAGGTATGAAAAGAGAAAGTAGCTCAGCAGAAAAATTCAAATGCTGATATGTGTTCCAAAACATGGTATTTGAATATTCAGCTAAATTAAATATATGTGTAGAAAGAGAGAGAGAGAGGGAGGGAGAATTAGAGTACTATGATGAAAATGTAGGGTTTATTCTTATTGTGTACTTATTGTATACTTTCCTCGTAGTTTATTCTTATTGTATTCTTATGTATACTTTCATCATAATAAAATAACTGACTCTTTGCTTGGATCTAAAGTCTAATGTACTTTGGGAATACATCCCCATCCTAATTAGAATAAATAGCCTACTCATGGTAAATCATAATTTTGTAAGTTTTCTCTTATACTACAAACATTTTCTCAGAAAAAAAAACGTATTTTCTTCATGCCAGACACTTTGTTTATGCATGTGTGTGTGTATGGTTCTGCTTTGATAACGATAAGATAAGCCCACTTTGACGAATTCTCTTTTGTCATCTTCTTAGGTTATACTCAATTAATATTTCGTGTTTAAACAACTGACCCTCAGCATACATATGTCTATGGTTTTGTTTTCAGATTAGTTGACATAAATGGAGACACAAACATGCTATTGATAAATTCCAGCTATCTAACAAGGGAAACCGTGTGGCTTTTGTTCCAGTGTCAATAATATTCAACTTTACCCTCAATTGATCATACTTTTGTATGAATTATATGAATATAACATATAAGTTATAACATGAATATAACATATAAGTTATAACATGAATATAACATATAAGTTATAACATGAATATAACATGTAAGTTATATTGTTCCTCTACACCTGAAAAACTGCCAATTTCGATAAAAGTTGTAAGTCATTTTTTTAAAGAAGTATGACATTAATCATCACCGACTAGAGCTGGGGAAGAACTGTTAACAATACCTAGCATGAGTAAGTCCCTGCATTTATGTTAAACATAACCATCCTGGGTTTCCCTCCTATAATTTATATAAGTTAATTGAGGAAAGTACATACAATGGTTTTCATTTGATCCCTTAAGCATTTTGTATCTCTATAATAACTCAATTACCATCTACCTCTCTGTAAAGGTGACAACCTATATTTACAATTTAGTTTCAACAAATCTATATGTTTTGAGAAAAGAGATAATCTTATTAATCTTTGAGTCACTCTTACTTCATTTTTCTACTTTTTCTCTTTTCTTCTAACTTATAAGAAATCACTTTTTCTCTTAGAACAAATGGATAAAGGAAAAAACCAGAAAAGAGTCTTCTATGAAGACTGACTTTGAGATGGAGCAGGGTCCTCTCTTAGGGACATGCACTCTCCCTACCCCCTCAAGGATAGCAATAAAAAAAATATATTGAGTCCCTTCAAGGGAAATTCTAGGCCCTTAGCTAGGCCTGAGAAGTAAATAAATTAAGAAGATAATAATAATTTAAACAATAGTAACCCAAGCAAGTCAGAGTCACAGGTGTTTGGTTCTCCACAGAAATTAAAAGATAACATTTTTTATTAGAGACACGGTCTCACTCTGTCACCCACGCTGGAGTGCAATGGCAAAATTATAGCTCACTGTTACCTCAAACTCCTGAGCTCAAGAAAGTCTCTTGCCTCAGCCTCCTGAGTAGCAAGGACTACAGGCATGTGCCAGCATGCCAGGCTTTTTACTGTTAGTAGAGATAGGGTCTCACAATGTTGCCCAGGGTGATCTGGAAAGCCTGGCCCCAAGCAATTCTCCTACATTAGCCTCCCAAAGCACTGGGATTACCGGTGTGAGCTACCATGCCTGGCCCAACATCTTAATGTACGTTTTTAAACTGTTTTTCAGAAAACAGAAGCCTGCCAGGTGGAAAATATGAACCACTGTCAAGCAGACCTGGAACAAGGGGGAACTGAGGACTGAGCTCTGACCATTGCTCTTTGTTCTAAATTGAGCAAAGGGGCCTGGAGAGAGTCATGCCTGCAGGCCATCAATCTTGCTAAATTGGTCACAATGGCTCAGTATACATTGTGGCTTGGTCTCTTGACCTGACTCTGTGATAGCAACACATGGTGATTAACAGGTTTCCTTATCTTAACTAACACATGTTAAAGCCAAACCTTAACACTCCTTTCTGCTAACCCCAAGTTTTTAGACAAAGGCTTACTCCCTTAACCAACTGCAAATCAAAGAATCCGTGAATTTACCTATGACTTGTAAGCCCCTGCTTTAAGATATCCCACCTTTTGGGGCCAAACCAATGTATAACCTTCATGTATTGATTTACAATTTTGTCCATAACTTCTGCTTTCCTAAAATGTACCCCTGCCTTTAAAAATCCTTGCTTGTTACCCATCAAGGAAGTTCATGTCTTAGGCATTAACTGCCCATTCTCCTTGTTTGCCACCCTTCTTTCTCTCGCTGCAAACCTCAGTGTCAGTGTTTGCTTTACTGCACCAGGTGAGTGGACGGTTCAGTAACAACTGGACTATAGTAGAGTATTAATACAGAATTATCATGGTAAGTGTGTGAATATGTAGGTTAGGACCAGTGTACTGAGTGCATTGAAATATGGCTAGAGGCATAATATAGAGCTGCTTCATGAATAGTATCACAACAATAATAAAAAATACATAAAAAATAGAAATATAAAGTGTTCCAAATTTCTTATTTAACACTTCCTCTTTTTTGCAATCCTGATTCTACTTCTTCTTTTCCTCTTCCTTTTCTTCCTTCTCTATCTTCCTTTTCTTTCTCTTTTTTCTTTTTTTTTTTCTGCTCTCTGTTATTCTTAGGTAATAATGATGTTGGAGCCTTAAGGGCAAAAACTGGTTGAGAAGTAAATGAGAATAATTATTTTCTTTCTCTATTCTCTAAACTCTAAGCTAAGTAAGTAGGAGCTAGAAGAAATTTCTTATCACTTTCTGAATCATAAAAATAATAATTAACTGAAAAGACTAAGAATTGGTATCATGGGAGAAGAATATACAACATGTCTTTAAAATTTATAGTAAATTCAATTATCTAATAGAGCAAATGGCTTCTAAGTGGACCTCATTTAAAATAGTTTTCACATTTTGACAAATGGTCATAGTATACTGTTTAAAGCTCCTTGGCAAATAAAGTCCTGGACATGCTAAAAGATGATGAATTCACTAATGATTGGAAGGAATAGTCCTTGCTATGAGATTCGTTCTTCTGCTTTAGAAAGGGACATGCCAGAAAGTCTTGTTGATAGTTCACTATCAACTTTTTCCCTCAAGTATACAATACTAGTCACCTAAAGATCATTTATAGCCTATTTTGTAAAGAAAGGTTTAATTTCTTCTTGCTTCAGGGTATGCCTTGCCTTGGTCTATATATCATTAATGTGATCTAAACATCAGAATCTTTTCAATAGCCTGTATATAGAACAAGATAAACTGGAATCTTTTGAAGTTTAGTTCTATACATTCACAGAGTTTTATAATCTCCCAGTCCTCATGGCCAATCCCAGTTGCGGATGCTGTAGCACCTCAGCAACAGCCTTTATAAAAAAAAAAAAAAAATCCTCTGGGAAGAATTCATAGCAGAGAGTTATGCTTGTTTTTCTCATTCGCATGTTAATACCCAGAATACTTTTTGAGTTTATTCAGGGTGGCTGTTTTATAGCAGAAATGCCATCTGAACTTTAAGAACAAATTAAAAAGACTTCGGTGGACCTATGAGCCCACTGAGTTCTTTTCTATAAATGTAAACGATAATAAAAAAGTGCAATGTCTCTAGCAAAAGAACAGATGTTCTTTTAATATGCAAATATGAGAACTCAACATTAACAGTGTGTTAACTCATAATCTTTTTTTGGAAATTTTTAATTTTGTGATCCCATTTCTCTGCCAAACTGCGTTAGTTTCATTGTTTATAAATCAGTCCTGGATTCCCTGATGCAGAAAGGCCAGGCAGTCAGCTTAATACGCCCTTAAGCTGTATTAGCCTTAAGCTTCTCTGTCAGAGAGGTCTGTAGACAGTTTCCATAGGGAGAAAAAAGGCAGAAATATAATACATGGCTAATTATATCGGAATGATACGAAATTTGGGAAATAGTTACTGTTTTATTTTCTTAACACTAAGAAAATAAAAGGTGCCTCTGACAGGAGAGGCTCAACTGTAGGGCACAAGTTGTCCGTTTTGAGCCAACACACAAATGGAAAAGGGCATACAGTATTTAGTAGAACATTTGATGCTTTTAAAGTTCCAGCACCTTTCAGCCAACCATCACGTTTTCTATCTGATAATAACTTCTTCCAAGTTGAATCACCATGGTTGACTGCACCCTATCACACCTTTGGATTAGGAAAGTGGAACTTAGAAGTATTTGTGAAGTTTCTTGATTATTCACAAGTTAACTCCTAATTGAAATAGGCTGCAGCAAAACACCCAGTTCACCCCAGCATACAGCAAAAACACTGAACTATGGTTCAACAAATTAACCTTCAGAAATTATGACCTTCGAATTATTGCTAAGTCAGTGATACATTTTTTTCTTTTTTTCTTTTTTCTGGAATGAAATTTGATGATAAACCTTTGGGAAGGATGGAACATCAAATTAAATCCTTTGATAATTTTCTGGAGAATATAAAAATAATTAATATTCAGAGATATTTTAGTTAAAGAAAATACAAAATCTTTCAATTTTTATTTAATTCTTATTTTTATATACCTACATTCTTAGAATGTTAAAATTTTACTGGAAGAAACAAGATTGCTGCTGCGAATATGCAAATATTTAATCTTGTTTTGTTTTTGTTTTTGCTTTTTTTTGTAAACATTCTATTGAATCTATTTCTGGAGTATTTTATAATAACTAAATATTTTAATACCTTCAAGTTCCTGCATTTTATACTGTAGTTACATTGACTTTAAAAACACTAAAATGATTTACAGTCCAAAGCAGACAGCAATTTTTTCATTGACACTGATGCTAAACTCACATTCTTAATTTTACAGCTTGAAAATGAGATTTAGCTACAAAGAATGACAGTTATGGCCATTATCTTTTGTTTTCTGTTCTAATTTGAGAAGTGAAGACACTTTTGCCACTACAAGTGATTTGAAGACACAAAGAGGATATGTATGAAGAGTTTGTTAGTGTGCGTATAGTTGTATAAGACAGCCAATCTGGCTTGATTTAAAAAAAATGGTTATAAATGAGTACTGTAAAAACCTCACTTATGTGGAGTTTTTAAAATGTAGTGTTCAACTTTGGTATAGTTTTACATCAATGTGATTTACTATCTTGGGGAGAAATTTACATATTCTTTTAAAAATTAGACACTTTTGAACATAGAATGAAAGGTTGAAAAAGACTTCATAGGACTTAAGAGTTTACATTTCAAATAAAAATCCCTTCTAGGACTGTGTATTGAAAATTAAAGAGTTATCTTTGGCCTCTCCATAATAATGGAAATTTCTTCATACCAGGCAATTTACAATCCATTGTCAGGCAGTTCTAGATTATATCAACTTCTTTCTAATATTGACCCCAAATCTGACCTTAATTGCCATTAATTTATCAATTTTTAAAAAATCTTGTAATAACTTAGAAAAATATAATGTCATACATATTGGAGATCTTCAGATGTTTAAAGATATTTACCATTGCTTCAACACTATCAGCATTTGGTTGGTTGATTTCAAAATGCCTTGTCTCCTACTTTAACATAATAAGAAAAATATAATATTGTTTTCCTTGTACATGTGTGGCCTTAATCTTTGGCAAACTGTTTACAAATAATATTGAACCCCTGCAGACACTATTTAACACATGAGGCTGTTTATCTTATCACTGACTGGATTCCAGGTTGCTATGCTTTGTTGCTTTGGTCTTTATCATCTTCGTCTTCTGTTAATTTTTGCTTAAGCATTGGTTTTTCTTAAGACAGCCTGTTTATTTATGATCTTCATAAGATAAAAACTGGGTTAAATACAGACTTTCAAATCAAATTACGTGACCAAATTCCATTAAATAAATAACTTAAATTTCAGAATGAGTATAATGTCAATAACTTATGGGATGAAGTTAGGCGGTTCTTGGAATATGCCTAAGCAATGTGTTAAGTGTTTTTTTCTCTCTCTCTCTCTTTTTTTTTTTTTAATGAGAATGGGAATTTACTGGCTTACATAACCATGAAACCTCAAGGTAGGGTAGGCTTCCACAAAGTTGATTCAAATGTTTACAATGCATCAACAAAGTTGATTCAAATGTTTACAATACAATTCAAATTTTTTCCGCAGTTCTCTCACCCCTACTCTCCAACGTTTGTTGGCTTTTTCCTTGGACTGGCTTCTCTCACTTCTACTGGCTCCCAGAAGGGTCAGCTTGCTCACATTTGACAAACAGGGCCACCCTGAAACTGCTACTCTAATTATCGCGTGGCTGGGAAAGTCAGGGTTGATAATAATAGAGCAGAAGTCTGCAAAGGAGGGCCTGCAGGTGAAATCCAGCCAGCTTCCTGTTTTGTTTGTTTGTTTTTATTATTATACTTTAAGCTCTGGGGTACATGTGCAGAACTTGCAGTTTTGTTACATAGATATACACGTGCCATGGTGGTTTGCTGCACCCATCACCCGTCTGCATTAGGTATTTCTCCTAATGCTATTCCTCCCCTAGCCCCCCACTGCCCGAGAGGCTCCCATGTGTGAGGTTCCCCTCCCTGTGCCCATGTGTTCTCATTATTCAGTTCCCACTTACGAGTGAGAACATGCAGTGTTTGGTTTTCTATTCTTGTGTTAGTTTCCTGAAAATGATGGTTTCCAGCTTCATCCATGTCCCTGCAAAGGACATGAACTCATCCTTTTTATGGCTGCATAGTATTCTGTGGTATATATGTGCTGCATTTTCTTTATCCATTCTATCATTGGTGGACATTTGGGTTGGTTCCAAGTCTTTGCTATTGTGAATAGTGCTGCAATAAACATACGGGTGCATGTGTCTTTATAGTAGAATGATTTATAATCCTTTGGGTTTATACCCAGTAATGGGATTGCTGGGTCAAATGGTATTTCTAGTTCTAGATCCTTGAAGAATTGCCACACTGTCTTCCACAATGGTTGAACAAATTTACACTCCCACCAACAGTGGAAAAGTGTTCCTATTTCTCCATATCCTCTCCAGCACCTGTTGTTTCCTGACTTTTTAATGATTGCCATTCTAACTGGTGTGAGATGGTATCTCATTGTGGTTTTGATTTGCACTTCTCTAATGATGAGTGATGATGAGTATTTTTTCACACATTTGTCGGCTGCATAAATGTCTTCTTTTGAGAAGTGTTTGTTTATATCTTTTGCCCACTTTTTGATGGGGTTGTTTGTTTTTCTCTTGTAAATTTGTTTAAGTTCTTTGTAGATTCTGGATATTAGCCCTTTGTCAGATGGGTAGATTGCAAAAATTTTCTCCCATTCTGTAGGTTGCCTGTTTACTCTGATGGTGGTTTCTTTTGCTGAGCAGAAGCTCTTTAGTTTAATTAGATCCCATTTGTCTATTTTGGCTTCTGTTGCCATTGCTTTTGGTGTTTTAGTCATGAAGTCCTTGCCCATGCCTATGGCCTGAATGGTATTGCCTAGGTTTTCTTCTAGGGTTTTTATGGTTTTGGGTCTAACATTTCAGTCTTTAATCCATCTTGAATTAATGTTTGTATAAGGTATAAGGAAGGGATCCAGTTTCAGCTTTCTACATATGATTAGCCAGTTTTCCCAGCACCATTTATTAAATTGGGAATCTTTTCTCCATTTCTTGTTTTTGTCAGGTTTGTCAAAGATCAGATGGTTGTAGAAGTGTGGTATTATTTCTGAGGCATCTGTTCTGTTCCATTGGTCTATGTATCTGTTTTGGTACCAGTACCATGCTGTTTTGGTTACTGCAGTCTTGTAGTATAGTTTGAAGTCAGGTAGCATGATGCCTCCAGCTTTCTTCTTTTTGCTTAGAATTCTCTTGGCTGTATGGGCTCTTTTTTGGTTCCATATGAACTTTAAAGTAGTTTTTTTCAATTATGTGAAGAAAGTCAGTGGTAGCTTGATGGGGATGGCATTACATCTATAAATTACCTTGGGCAATATGGCCATTTTCACAATATTGATTCCTCCTGTCCATGAGCATGGAATGTTCTTCCATTTGTTTGTGTCCTCTTTTATTTCGTTGAGCAGTGGTTTGTAGTCCTCCTTAAAGAGGTCCTTCACATCCCTTATAAGTTGGATTCCTAGGTATTTTATTCCCTTTGTAGCAATTGTGAATGGGAGTTCACTCATGATTTGGCTCTCTGTTTGTCTGTTATTGGCATATAGGAATGTTTGTGATTTTTGCACATTGATTTTGTATCCTGAGACTTTGCTGAAGTTGGTTATCAGCTTAAGGAGATTTGGAGCTGAGACGATGGGGTTTTCTAAATATACAATCATGTCATCTGAAAACAGGGACAATTTTACTTCCTCTTTTCCTAACTGAACACTCTTTATTTCTTTCTCTTGCCTGAGTGCCCTGGCCAGAACTTCCAATATTATGTTGAATGGGAGTGGTGAGAGAGGGCATCCTTTTCTTGTGCTGGTTTTCAAAGAAAATAGCTCTTATTCATAAATAGCTCTTATTATTTTGAGATACGTTCCATTAATACCTAGTTTATTGAGAGTTTTTAGCATGAAGGGGTGTTGAATTTTGTCGAAGCCCTTTCCTGCATCTATTGAGATAATCATATCGTTTTTATCATTGGTTCTCTTTATTGATCCCTTTACCATTATGTCATGTCCTTTTTTGTCTCTTTTGATCTTTGTTGGTTTAAAGCCTGTTTTATCAGAGATTAGTATTGCAACTCCTGCTTTTTTTTTTTTTTTTTTTTGCTTTCTATTTGCTTGGTAAATATTCCTCCATCCCTTTATTTTGAGCCTATGTATTATGCTTATTGATTTGTGTATGTTGAACCAGCCTTGCATCCCAGGGATGAAGCTGACTTAATCGTGGTGGGTAAGCTTTTTGATGTGCTGCTGGATTTGGTTTGCCAGTATTTTATTGAGGATTTTTGCATCAATGCTCATCAGGGATATTGGCCTGAAATTTTCTTTTTTTTGTTGTGTCTCTGCCAGGTTTTGGTATCAGGATGATGCTTGCTTCATAAAGTGAGTTAGGGAGGAGTCCCTCTTTTCTGTTGTTTGGAATAGTTTCAGAAGGAATGGTACCAGCTCCTCTTTGTACCTCTGGTAGAATTTGGTTGTGAATCCTTCTGGTCCTGGACTTTTTTTGGTTGGTAGGCTATTAATTACTGCCTCTAATTCAGAACTTGTTATTGTTCTATTCAAGAATTCAACTTCTTCCTGGTTTAGACTTGGGAGGGTGTATGTGTCCAGGAATTTATCCATTTCTTCTAGATTTTCTAGTTTATTTGCATAGTGGTGTTTATACTATTCTCTGATGGTAGTTTGTATTTCTGTCAGATCAGTGGTGATATCCCCTATATCATTTTTTTATTGTGTCTATTTGATTCTTCTTTCCTTTTTTCTTTATTAGTCTGGCTAGTGGTCTATCTATTTTGTTGATCTTTTCAAAAAACCAGCTGCTGGATTCATTAATTTTTTTTGAAGGGTTTTTCGTGTCTCTATCTCCTTCAGTTCTGCTCTGATCTTAGTTATATCTTGTCTTCTGCTAGACTTTGAATTAGTTTGCTCTTGCTTCTCTAGTTCTTTTAATTTTGATGTTATGCTGTCGATTTTAGATCTTTCTTGCTTTCTCTTGTGGGCATTTAGTGCTACAAACTTCCCACTACACACTGCTTTAACTGTGTCCCAGATATTCTGGTATGTTGTTTCTTTGTTCTCATTGGTTTCAATGAACATCTTTATTTCTGCCTTCATTTCGTTATTTACTCAGTAGTCATTCAGGAGCAGGTTGTCCAGTTTCCATGTAGTTGTGCAGTTTTGAGTGAGTTTCTTAATCCTGAGTTCTAATTTGATTGCACTGTGGTCTAAGAGACTGTTTGTTATGATTTCCATTATTTGCCTTTGCTGAGAAGTGTTTTACTTCCAATTTTGTGGTCAATTTTAGAAGTGTGATGAGGTGCTGAGAAAAATGTATATTCTGTTGATTTGGGGTGGAGAGTTCAGTAGATGTCTATTAGGTCCACTGGGTCCAGAGCTGAGTCCAAGTCCTGAATATTCTTGTGAATTTTCCGTCTCATTGATCTGTCTGTCTAATATTGACAGTGGGTTGTTAAAGTCTTCCACTATTATTGTTTGGGAGTCTGAGTCTCTTTGTAGGTCTCTAAGAACTTGTTTTATAAATCTGGGTGCTCCTGTATTGGGTGCATATATATTTAGGATAGTTAGCTCTTCTTGTTGCATTGATCCCTTTACCATTATACCATGTCCTTCTTTGTCTCTTTTGATCTTTGTTGGTTTAAAGTCTGTTTTATCAGAGATTAGGATTGCAACTCCTGCTTTTTTTTTTGCTTTCTATTTGCTTGGTAAATATTCCTCCATCCCTTTATTTTGAGCCTATGTGTGTCTTTGCACATGAGATGGATCTCCTTAATACAGTACACTGATTGGTCTTGACTCTTTATCCAATTTGCCAGTCTGTGTCTTTTAATTGGGGCATTTAGCCCATTTACATTTAAGATTAATACTGTTATGTGTGAATTTGATCCTGTTATTGTGATGCTAGCTGGTCATTTTGATGCTAGCTGGTTATTTTGCCTGTTAATTCATGCAGTTTCTTCATAGTGTGGATGGTCTTTACAATTTGGTATGTTTTTCTCTTAATAAACAGCTGAGGTGGCTTACGGTCTACCCATAAAATGAGTATGCTGACTTAATATCCTAGAGAACAGGTAAATATTCTTCATTCTTTTCTGATCATATGTGCCGTAATTCTACCTTCTACATGGAACACCACTCATTTGTTTAATAATAGTTTTTTAAAATAATAAATCTTCAATTTATTTGAAGCAATTCAGTTTCAAAACCTGAAGTTACAGCAGTCACACACCCTAAAAAACAAGGAAAAGAAACAATAGAAGAATAATCAACAGTAGTACATTTTTGTTTTATTTATTTATTTAGAGATGGAGTCTCAAACTGTTGACTGGCTAGAGTACAACGGCATGATCTTGACTCACTGCAACATCTGCCTCCTGGGTTCAAGAGATTCTCCTGCCTTGGCCTCCCGAGTAGCTGGTATTACAGGCACGTGCCACCATTTCCTGCTAATTTCTTGTATTTTTAGCAGGTTGGGTTTCACTATGTTGGCCAGGCTGGTCTCAAACCCCTGACCTCAGGAGATCCACCCGCCTTGGCCTCCCAAAGTTCTGGGATTACAGGCATGAGCCACAGCGCCTGGCCTTGTTTGTTTTTAATACTGTCATTGCTTTAGTCAAAACACAGTTGCAATAAAGCATTAATCTCAAAGTTTTTAAGGAGACATTCTTGAGAAATTTAACAGATTATATACATACGGCCACACAAAGAACATTAAAATAGGACCAAAAACTTCTACAAAATATAAAACTCACTCTTACTTATTTGCATGAAACCACCCACAAAGCTAAATAAGTCTTAAAAGTTATCTGGAGGCTCTCAGTATTGTTTTCAAACCAAGCAACTCTAATTTTAATTGCATAACAAGATGATTGATAAGAAAGTTAATATATATATATATAAACAGATTTCATTTTAAAAGTATTTTATAATCTGGCATAGTATGCAATGAGAATTCTTAGGGACTAGAACAGGGCATTTTGATTATTAAAATTAGAAGAAAAATGTTAGTCTTTTGGAGATACAATTCCCCCACTAAACTTGTCTCAAGTGTTTTATTTCAGTCAGTTGTGAAACTTTTTTAGTTTCTCCACAAATAACTTCATAATTTTTACTTTAAAACGCCAAGTCATACATTTTAAACCGAAAAAGCAGCAGCAGCAGTACTATACTCAGTAATTTAAATATGTCTCCGTATAGAAGTATAACTAATTAATTTGCTGACACTAACTTTTAAAAAACTTATAAATATTCAAAACAGAAGGAAAGAGTTTTAGACAGCTGAGATTATAAAAGCAATTGCTTTAAACATGGAGCCTCCATGATAAAAAGGGAGATGTACTTATCTACTCATTATATTTTATTTAGTAGTCACATTAAAAATGCACACATTCACACTTTTCCAAAATATTTTTCTAATTTTAATGGAGATCCATCCACTTGAAAACAAATCCTAATTTAATTTAATTTTTTTAAATTATTTCTTTTTTAATGTTTTAAAAAACTTTTAGGGATGGCAGTACATGTGCAGGTTTCTTATACAGGTAAACTTGTGTTATGGGGTTTGTTGTACAGATTATTTCATCATCCAGGTACTACACCTAATATCCAAGAGTTATTTTTTCTGCTGCTCTCCCTCCTTTCACCCTTCACCCTCAAATAAGCTCCAGTGTCTGATGTTTCCTTCTTTGTGTTCATGAGTTCTCATCATTTAGCTCCCACTAACAAGTGAGAACATGTGGTATTTGGTTTTCTTTTCCTGCACCACTTTGCTAAGAATAATAGCCTCCAGCTTCATCCATGTTCCTGTGAAAGACATGATCTTATTCTTTTTTATGGCTGTATAGTATTCCATGGTGTATATGTGCCACATTTTCTTTATTCATTCTTTTATTGATGGGCATTTAGGTTGATTCCATGTCTTTGTTATTGTGAATAGTGTTGCAATGAACATTCATGTGCATGTGTCTTTATGGTAGAGTGATTTATATTCCTTTGGGTATATACCCAGTAATGGGACTGCTGTGTTGAATGGTAGCTCTGTTTTTAGCTCTTTGAGGAATCACCATACTGCTTTTCACAATGGTTGAACTAATTTACATTCCCACCAACAGCGTATAAGAGTTCCCTTTTCTCCGCAACCTTGCCAGCATCTATTATTTTTTGACTTTTTAATAATAGCCATTCTGACTGGTGTGACATGGAATC
The DNA here is from genome assembly GCF_028885655.2 of Pongo abelii. NCBI lineage: Eukaryota > Metazoa > Chordata > Mammalia > Primates > Hominidae > Pongo > Pongo abelii. The sequence goes on along the minus strand of NC_071989.2, from coordinate 112,693,028 downwards.
TCATTTTGGTTTTGATTTGCATTTCTCTAATGATCAGTGATATTGAGCTTTTTTTCATATGTTTGTTGGCCACAGGTATGTCTTCTTTTGAAAAGTATCTATTCATGTTTTTTGCCCACTTTTTAATGGAGTTGTTTGTTTTTCTTTTGTAAATTTGTTTAAGTTTCTTTTATAGATGCTGGATATTAGACCTTTGCCTGGTGCATAGTTTGCAAATATTTTCTCCCATTCTGTAGATTGTCTGTTTATTCTGTTGATTGATAGTTTCTTTTGCTGTGTAGAGGCTTTTAAGTTTAATTAGATTCTATTTGTCAATTTTTCGGGTTTTTTTTTGCTATTGCTTTTGACGTTTTCATCATTAAATCATTGCCCATTGCGATGTCCAGGATGGTATTGCCTAGGTTGTCTTCCAGAGTTTTTTTATTCTTGGGGGGTTTTACATTTAAGTCTTTAATCCACCTTGAGGTGATCTTTGTATATGGTATAAGGAGAGAATTCAGTTTCAATCTTCTGTATATGGCTAGCCAGTTATCTCGGCACCATTTATTGAATAGGAAGTCTTTTCTCCATTGCTTGTTTTTGTCAGCTTTGTCAAAGATCAGATGGTCATTGGTGTGTTGCCTTATTTCTGGGCTCTATATTCTCTTTCGTTGGTCTATATGTCTGTCTTTGTACCAGTACGTTGTTGTGTTGGTTACCGTAGCCACGTTGTATAGTTTGAAGTCAGGTAAGGTGACGCCTCCAGCTTTATTCTTTTCACTTAAGATTGTATTGGCTATTCAGGCTCTTTTATGGTTCCATATACATTTTTAAATTTTTTTTCTAGTTCTGTGCAGAAAGTATGTCATTGGTAGTTGGGTAGAAAAAGCCTTGAATCTGTAAGTTGCCTTGGGCAGTATGGCATTTTAATGATATTGATTCTTCCTATTCATGAACATGGGTTGTTTTTTCATTCGTTTGTGTCTTCTGTAATTTCTTTGAGCAGTGTTTTATAACTCTCATTGTAGAGATCTTTCACCACTCTGGTTTGTTGTATTCTGTATTTACAGAATGGTATCAAAATTATTTGAGAAACCAAATTAAAAATTTGACTTCAATGTCGTGCAGACAACATAACTGTGTACATAGAAAATTCAAAAGCATCTAATACACACACAAACACACACATTAAAACCAATACTTGAACTTAACGAGGTTGCAAAATACAACTCCAAAATAAAAATAAATAATCTTTCATATGTAAAGTATATGTAAAATTATAAAATGCAATGTAAACTAGTTAAAACAGAGTTAAAAACAAACACAAAGTCTTTAGGGATATATTAAATGAAAAGTGTGAGAAGTGTAAAATGAAAACTACTAAACATTGCTGAGAGCAACTTAAAAATATCTAAATAAATGGAGATCTATAATGTAATCTTGGATTTAAAAACTCAATGTGAAGAATCAGTGCTCTTCAAGTTGAGCTATAGGTTCACTACAATTCCAGTCAATAATGATATCTTATTTCCCATATAAATAAGGTTAATTTAAAATTATTACTATGAAATATGCAAAGGGCCAAGAGTAGCTAAAAAAAATCTTGAAAAAGAACAAAATTGGATGATTACATGGCTTTATTAGAAGGGTTTTTTTATGGAGCAATTACTATGGTATCTGTGTAAGGATAGACAAATCAATTAATTGACATAATAGAAGGTAAGAAGTAGACATATGGTTGATTTTCTACAAACAAGCCAAAACTATTCACTGGGTTACAATAGTCTTCTCAAGAAACACTGCTAAAACATTTAAATACCTATGTGGTAAGCAAAAAAAAAAAAAAAAAAAAAAAAAAAAACACTTCAACTTCTATCTCACATCAAACATAAACATTTATTCAAGTTGGACACTAGACCTAAAACTATGAGTTAATATGCAAATTTTCTCATGGGAGTTTTGTGAGAATATCCTCATGGCCGTGATATGGGCAAATTTCTTTTTTTATAAGACATACATTCAAAAAGTAGTCACACGAAGTAAAACCTTCTGCTCATCAAAAACCAGCATCAGAAATTGAATTGTATTAAGAATTTATACGGAATATGTATATTTGACAAATAAAATGTGTCCAGGTTACACAATAAACTATAACAAAATAATATGAGAAAAAAACAAATAGTCAAAAGTTAAAAAATGAGCAAAAGGGCCAGGCGTGGTGGCTCATGCCTGTAATCTCAGCACTTTGGGAGGCTGAGGTGGGTGGATCACCTGAGATCAGGAGTTTGAGACCAGCCTGGCCAACATGGCAAAACCCCATCCCTACTAAAAATACAAAAATTAGCTGAGTGTGGTGGTGCACCCCTGTAGTCCCAGCTACTGGGGAAGCTGAGGCAGAAGAATCGCTTGAACCTGGGAGGCAGTGGTTATGGGTGAGCCGAGATTGCACCACTGCACTCCCCACTGGATGATAGAGTGAGACTCTGTCTCAAAAAAAAAAAAGAACAAAAGACTCGTGTAAACACTTTAGAAATGAAAATACAGTACTGACTGATGAACTCATGAAAAAAGTATTCAAAAGAAGTCATTGGCAAAATGTAAACTCAAATCACAATTAGATACCACTTCACGTTCACAGAAAAGCTGATATTATAAAACTTACAATGTTGACAAAAAGACATATGTTGGCAAAGATGTGGAGCAGCTGGAAATCTTATATATTTCAGTGGCAGTGTAAAATTTCACAGCTACATTAGACAACTCTATTTTAATACACTTAAAAAAAAACCAACATCTACTAACCAACAAGACCACTCCTGGTCATTTTTCCAGGTGAAATTAAAATTTATATATACAGAAAGACCTTCACAATATTTGTGTAATAATTTTGTTGATAATAGTCACAGAACTTAAAGCAACCCAATGTTTAGTATTAGCAGAATGGATAAACAAATGGGGTATATTCATAGAATTTAATAATATATTAATTAAAAATTAATTGATTAGAAAAATTACTTTTGCTCTCAACAACATGAATGAATCTCAAAACATGTTGAGTAAAATAAGGCAGATGATAAAAATGTGCATTCAATACGATTTAATTCTATGAAATTCACAGTTGGGCAAATTTTATCATGGTAGAAATTCAGCAAGTTGTATCTGGGGTCAAAGAGAGAAGATAGACTGGAAGCAGGAACAAAGACATTTTCTTAGATGATAGAAATGTTTTATACCTGGATTATACTATGGGTTAGATAGGGGAATATGCTTGTCAAAATTTATTAAACTGTAAAATTAACTGTATTGAAGATATTCATCAACCAATAAGAAATAAAAATTAGAGAAATTATGATTCTATATAGCAATTAAATGGAATATTAAAAGGAAAATTTTGAAATAAAAAGACTAAAATATTTGCCTTGTTTCCTAAAAAAATTGAAGATTATTCAAACATTTGAACAGAAGTTCATGTGTTAAAAATTTGAGAATAATTCTTGAGGTTTGAAAGAGTTGATGACTGATTCTTTTACATCTACCAGTCATACCATGGATCTAATTAAATAATAAATGCATATATCTAGGAAATAGATCAAAATAGTTCTTTTGTCATGTGTAAAGTTAGACTACTAGGAGAATATAAATTAGGTTAGTGACAACAATGGGCTTCTGAATGTTTAACCCTAAATTAAATGTGTGTGCTTACTTAGTAACTGTCACCACTAGTCAGCCACATATCCCACTACAAGGGCAGGGCCTTCCCCCCTACAGTGACTGTATAGCCAACAGAAGATGAGTAAGGAGTATGTCTTCAGAGAGAAAGATTTTTGAGAGAGACAAGATTTCTGAGAGAGAAAGAAGAGATGCAGGAAGGAGAAAAGGAAGGCAGGGACGGTGGCAGGGAAAGAGAAAGTGAGAAAGGAGAAGCAGAGACAAAGAGAAATAAATTTCAGTATGACTCTAACTGGAAAGAGCATTGTTACTTAGATATGAAAGTGGCATATTATTAATCTTGCAATCTGCGAATCACAGTACATTTGGAATCTATCTTATGTCTGTTTTAATCTACCACGAATACCTCATTTTTTCTTAATCTTCTCAATAATCATATGTTTAATATCAACTATATACAAACAGCATAGCTTATTATATAATTTCTGCTCAAAAATATATTTATATTATTTTAGGCAGTTGTTCTGATTGCTAGGATTGATCTCATAATTTATGCTATGAAGTAATTTAACAGAAGGTCTGTGTCTTTCATTTATTTTTATTTTGTATTAGTGCCAATTAGTATTTTCTACTAACTTGAACTAGCGTTAAGGAATACAGTATGGGGAGTATAGTGAGGAAACATTCTTAACTTAAAGAATAAACTTCAGTCCTTTTGTTCTAGGTATCTTTTCATTTGAGGAACGGCTATTTTCAGAAGCTTGATAAAATATCTACCACTTAACATTGAACACATGAGTGCTCTCTAGTTTGTAATTTGCATTTTTAATAATGTCTAGTAATTATTTCCTGTTAAAATGTTACTTATTAAATTAACAAAGATTTATGAAGCTCCTGACATGCCCCCCAAATTGTTCTAATTGTTTAGGACAAAGCAGAGATGAAACAAAGTCCTTATGCTCACAAAGCTTGTTTTTCAATAGGAGAGATTAAAAATAACTAAAAAAGGAAACACAAACATAGCGTAATGTTAGATTCTCATAAGTGACATGATAAAAAATAGAGTTGGGTAAGAGCTATCCAATGGGGAGTAATCTGAAGAGTTAGTTAGGCATGGCTGACCACCTCAAAGGGAAGAAAAGAGAAAAAGGGGCTATGACCCACTTAACCACACGATTTACCAGAACCATCAAAATATGTGGCCCACGTTTTGATAGAAATCTAGATTTTTGAATGTGCTTCCTTTGCCAGAAAACTTCTGCAAAATACATTGAATTTGAATGACTTTAGGTTAGGTATACATTTCCAGTTTGCTACAGGCACTACAACTCTATTCCCAGCTTTCTGATGCTTGCGTGAGATAATGTATTTACTTTGTCACCCATAAGCACTGACTTTTTTTACATTGAGATATTAGGCAAATAGATTATATATTTACTTTGTCGCCCATAAGCACTGTCTTTTTTTACATTGAGATATTAGGCAAATAACTACTATTTAAATAAGGCTTGAGTTTTTCATATGAAATGAAATATTACAAGTACACGAAGAAAAAAGCTATTAATGAAATTCTGGTTTAAAAGGAAAGAGTTTTGAAGGTTTTATTTCCTGTCTGCATTATTAAATTATTAATTTCACATGCCCTATATTGTCAGCTAAATGTTCTTTCTGTCATTCATTTCTCTATATTTATTTTTATTGGCCCCTAATAATAGAAAGTCATTTCTATTCTAGAAGATGGCCTTTCCCCATATCTAAATAATAGGTGCTATGCAACCAACTGAGACAGATCTTGACAATTGTAATCTGGAAGCTCCACAATGGTCTTGGATTGATAGCGGCTGGTAAATGAGGATTGCAATCCACCTTGATAACATCATCGAAAGTGATACTTGTTATATGAAGAAAGTTTCAGAATCTGAGTTATATCTAGAAATGATTCTTGAAAACACAGTCACATGTTTAGGCCTCAGCACTTCAGTACTTTGTGGTTCATTCTCTTATATCCAGTGATGTGTTAGTGAGATAGACTCTGAGGCTTTAGAACAGTATCTGTATCTTAGGTAACTTTTTTCACCTCTGACTGTCACTATATTTCATTTAAACTCTGGGTCTGAGTATTGTGCTGATTCCTTTGTAAGTTGTAGGAAAGTCTTTAGGTTAAAATAGTCTTGTGAATCAATGCCTGTTCAAACTGCATTTTTATGCCCCAGAACTTTAACATTAGCTTTCATATCTGTGACCATTTTTATGCAATCCTTCATATTATTTAACTCCCTTTTCATTTAATATGAAAAATATTCACAATTACTTACCATAGCAACCACTGTAGAAATAGATTCAACTGCCAAGACTGGCATAAAGTTCACAGTTGATATAACCATCCAAACAGTTTGCAACATGACCCTGTGTAACTATTTTAAGGCTTTTGCATCCTGATGAGAACAGTGAATGCATGAGGAATGAGATTTGCTTTTAATCAGCCCACATGAATATCATCATCATCAACAACAACAATAACTACAAAAACTATCTTGAGTGCTTCCATAAAGGACCCAATGCTACACTTCATGAAATGTTATATTCCATCGTAAATATGAAATATTAATTTCATAATGATGTAAAATGCTACGGATGCTTACATTATACGTACATACACATGCACAATTAGATGGTGAACTGCAGAACACGAAGGAGAAAAAAATATGTAATTTGAATACACAAGCCTATCATCCAAATCAGTACAGGTTAAGTCCTCTTAATCTTACATTCTTGGGATCAGAAATGTTTCGGTTTTTGGATGATTTTGGATTTTGGAATGTTTATGTTTACATAATGAGATAGCTTGGGGATGGGACTCAAGTCTAAACACAAAATTTGTTTATATTTCACATATACCTTATACACATAGCCTGAAGTAGTTGATATTTGTTTTTTTTTAATCTACCCATCACATCATAGACCCAATTAAATAATAAATGCATATATTTTATACAATTGTATATATAAATATCAATGTATATACTTAAATATAAATGCATATATTTTATAAAATATTTTAAATAATTTTTAACTCAATTGGATGGAAAGAAATAAAATAAAAATAAAAAATAAATTATTTTTTGCATAAAATTAAGTCTGTGTGCATTGAATCATTAGAAAGAAAAAGTGTCACTATCTCAGCTGTCCATGTGGACAATCTGCAGTTGTTTGGCATCACCATTATTCCTGTCTATGAATTTATACACTACCAATTAGCAATAATTTTCTTAAACTCATTCATACATATATACTTAACAATGAAAAAGATGATGTATTAATACAGTGAAAACGTGTTCAGGATAATTTAGCACACAGTAAAATCACCAGAATAGTGTATCAGCTGTTAAACAACAGCAACAAACAAACAATGGTAGCTTTCAGTCTCCAGCTGCAACACTGTTACTTGATTAAAAGATTACTGTATACTGTTTTGTTTTTGTTTGTTTGTGTGTGTGTTTTCTGGTGAGAAGCAACATCAGGAGTAGTTGAGGGACCAGGAAGTGAAATCTCTAGGGATGAGGAGGCATTCTGCTGGGTGGCTTTTAAAAATGTTTCTTCCAGAGTCATCTGCCTCATTAACAGCAGTTTCTGTCTTAGAAGTCTCTCTTTGATTTTATAAGTTGCTGTATGCCTTGTTCTATTATGACTGGATGCTGCTTTAGTCCTGCAATAAGCCCATTACACATTTTCACCATGTAGTCCATAGGCAGTTTTTATCTTCATTGTCACTCTCATCATGGTCACTTTGATTCAGAACCATTTTGGCTATTTCACCATTGGTCAATAAACGAACAACTGAAAATTCATTATCAATGTTAAAAAATTATTCAATATACATTTCTTCCAGCTTACTGGCAGATTATGAAGGTATACATTCGTATATGAAAAAAGGTCAGACCTCACTTTTTTTCTCACTTGACAAGCAGAATCCTTCAAATCACCACCTTGTTCATCATCATCACTGGACATAGATATAGGCCAGAGGTTGTGATAGGCACGAGTAAACATATCTTTAGTCAACTGTGTTCCAAGTGTTGACAATAGTATCCTTCATGCTAAACTCCTTTTGAAAATCTTCCACACCCTTGCTTCTGTTCACAGCTGGTAGCATGTTGTATTTCTCTTCATGGATCTAAGGATACCCTGGTCACATGGTTGAATGACCGAAGTCACATTGTCTGGGGAAGTACCAGCATAAACATTATTTTTGATGAAAATTTCACTGGAAGATGAATAAAACAGTCGTCAGGGAATAGCAAAATCTTTCACTTCTCAGTCATTTCAACTTGCCTGCTGTGAGCACAAGACACTGGTACAAAATATTTGTGAACCCAGTTAGAAAACATGTTCCTGGTAATTCATACCTTTTTGTTAGTATCATAATGGACTCGTAAGAAATTCAGTAGTTGAAAACAGAAAGAGTACAAGCCTTTGTCTGTCACAGAAAGTTTACACATATGCAAGCCACCTGCAATAGTACATCCTAGCACAGTTATTCTGTCCTTGGAATCCTTAATTCTTATAGGGGCTGTCTCATCAGTTGTAGTCAGTGTGTTTCTGGGCAATAATGCCAAAACAGTAATGTTTCATCAGCCTTACAGACTTGTTCTGGTGTCAGATTTTCATCAGTAATGAGTTTGGGAAATTTATCAATGAATTTCTACACTGCTTTGTAATCAGCAGATGCTTTACCACCACAAATTTTTAAAATAATTAATGTCACATCTTTCCTAAATTTCTGCAACAAGCCTGTTGAATATTCAGTTTCCTTCAATTTTCAGTTCATTGTGATAGATCTTTGCTTGTTTCCTGGTGAGTCCACCATTAAGTGTCATGTGTTCATTGCAATGCTGACAAATCCACTCACTCAATACACAATCAAAATCTTCATTTCTAGCTTTATGCAGAAATGAATACTATTCATTAATTTCTGTTTATCAATTTCAGCATAGAACTTTAACAGTTTATCCTTCTGATTCTTTATTTCATATATATGGTGGCCATTCCAACAATATACTCTCGTGTAAGATGTTTCACACCTATACTGCTATTCAGTTTCTCTAACAGCTTGACTTTCTGTGCTATAAATAAACAAAAATACCTCCTCTTTTTCTTATCATTATTACCTGTTTGAGCATCTGAAGACTGTTTTGACATTTTGAACAATATCTTTACAGAACAGACAGAAAATAAGCAAAAACAAAGAAAATAATAAAAACAGTGAATAATGCACACAGGTGTTGGCTCCATGTGGGACATTGTGGGGAACCTGTGTTTGGTCCATCTGGACTGCACATGTGTCATTTCATTACCCTTTGTAGGTGGCTTGTGTGGGGAAATCTGGACTTGCATGAAAAAGATATGCGTATATATCACAGCTGAAGGGGGCCAGGAGAGTCTGTCATCCCTTAGGGATGCTGAAAAAACTGTTTTGTGCACCTGAATTTTGACTGTGACCAGTCACATGAAGTCAGGTGTGAAATGTTAGACTTGTGGTGTCCTGTCAGTGCTCAAAAAGCTTCAGATTTTAGAGCATTTCAGATTTTGGATTTTTAGATTATGAAAGCTCTACTTGTAATGATTAGATCACTTTAGAGGGGAAATTATTAAAATTTTTATTTTCAACTCAATGAATGTGATGATAAATTATATACTATCTCATTCACAAATATCCATACTTTAAATATTTTATTACTCAGTTCTTTTCTCCTATTTGCTAGAACTCTTTCCTTCATTTATATTATCTTTGAAGTCATAAACCCTCATGTAGCTGATGAGAAGAAGGATGATTATGTATCTTGGTTGCATCAGGCCTCAAGATACAACTATCTTTCCTTCATTGAAACAAACATAAATAATAAATATATATGTGTTGTGTGTGTATATATATATATATATATATATATATGATGAATACAGAGTGTCAATTTGATTGGATTGAAGGATACAAAGTATTGATCCTGGCTATGTCCGTGAGGGTGTTGCCAAAGGAGATTAACATTTGGGTCAGTGGGCTGGGGAAGGCAGATCCACCCTTAACTGAGTGGGCACCATCTAATCAGCTGCCAGTGAATATAAAGCAGAAAGAAAAACGTGAAGAAGAGAGATGAGCCTAGCCTCCCAGCCTACGTCTTTCTCTTGTGCTGTATGCTTCCTGCTGTTGAACAACAGACTCCAAGTTCTTCAGTTATGGGACTCAGACTGGCTCTCCTTGCTCCCCAGTTTTCAGAAAGCCTATTGTGGGACCTTGTGATCATTTAAGTTAATACTTTATATATATATATATCTCCTATTAGTTCTATCCCTCTAAGATAACTCTGACTAATATGACTAATACGACTAATAAAGATTTTGGTACCGGAAGTTCTATAGATTTGGTACCAGGAGTTTTATATAATATTCTGCTCTAGAAGAACAGAATAAATGCATTTGACACTCCTGATTCACCGCTCATGAGAGGCAAGGAGTTTAGTGACCCTACACATAATACCTTCGACCATATGTGGAGAACCAAGGAACATAGTGAAGCTGGTTGGTTGCTCCTAAGTACAGTGGACAAAGTAATGAAAGAAAATGATGAACTCAAGGATTCTGTCTCCTGGCTTCAGAAGCAGATACTGAGCCTCAAATCTGCTAAGACTGCCCTGAGTAAGAGTCTTATCTCCTGTAGAGAAACAGCTGAAATTGTGGAAAAACAGATACAAGGTCTTACCATGCGAGTGGCTAACCTGTAATGAAAGATGCATGCACAGCTTTGCCAGGTGTCTACTGTTAAATTGAGGGCATTGATTGCAAAAGAATGGGACTTTGCAACTTGGAATGGGGATGTGTGGGAGGACCCTGATGAGAATGAGGACACTGAGTTTGTAAACTTTGATGAACCTTTTTTGCCAGAAGGAACAGCTTCCACATACCCAGTAGGGGCAACATCCCCTCTCCAACCTATGCTGCCATCAGCCTTTCCACCCTTCTCTGAGGAGATAAACCCTGGGCTACCTGAGGCAACAGTGATAGCCTCCCCTGAGGCAGTTGACAGTCAAGATAATGTTGATTCTCCTCATGAGCCACCCCTAACACCTCTGTTTGCTTCTAGACCTATAACTGGACTAAAGACCTGGCAGGCCCCTAGAGGGGAGGTTGAGCGTGTGACCAATGAGGAGATGAACTACACCTGAAAAGAACTGTTTGAATTATCTAATTTACATAAACAGAAATCAGGAGAACAGGCAAGGGAATGGATATTAAAGGTATAGGATAATGGAAGGAACATACAGTTGGATCAGGCCGAATTTATTGATTTGGGCCCACTAAGTAGGGACTCTTCATTTAATGTTTCAATTCAGGGAGTTAAAAAGATTTTAATAGTTTATTTGCTCGGTTAGCTAAAATATGGATTAAAAGATGGCCCACTGTGAGTGAGGTGGAAATGCCTGATCTCCCTTGGTTTAATGTAGAGGAAGGAATCCAAAGGCTTAGGGAAACTGGGATGGTGGAGAGGAATAGTCATTTTACACCTACTCATCCCAGCTGGGAGGGTCTGGAAGATATACCCTTGACAAATGTCTTGTGAAATAGATTTGTGAGGGCAGCACCTGAATCTTTGATGAGTGCTACAATTGCTCTTCTCTGTGTGTCAGATCTAATGGTGGGAAATTTAGTCGCTCAACTACAAAATTTAAATAAAATGGGAATAATTGGATCCCGAGATGGCAGGGGCCAAGTGGTAGCACTCAACTGTCAAAGGCAAGGTGGGCATAGCTACTGTAATGAACAGTAGAGGCAAAGCAGCAATCAGAATAGCCTGATTCGCATAGAGCTCTGGCATTGGCTAATTAATCATGGTATACCTAGAAGTGAAATTTATAGGAAGCCTACTGCATTCCTACTTAAATTATGCAAACAGAAAACTTCTAGGTCAAAGGGACAAAAGACTAATATGAATTCCTCCACCAGGGAAAAACAAAAAACAAAAAACAAACAAACAAAAAAACCCACGATCTGCTGAGGTGCTTGCTGAAGGCAAAGGGAATACAGAATGGGCACTAGAAGAAGGTAGTCATAAATACCAGCTATGACCACGTGACCAGCTGCAGAAACGGGGACTGTAATTGTCATGAGTATTTTCCCCTTCTTTTGCTAAAAACACTTTTGTGCATGTATACACTTGTACTATAAAAATATCTTTATTTTATTTCCTTTTCCTTTATCATGTGACATAAGATTTATGGACTTCATATTAGCATTTAAGTATTGTCAACTTTATGTAATAGTATTTGCACTGGGGATTGGTGTATTTCAGGTCGTATGAAAAATAGTTGTATTATGTTAGGCATAATTATGACCTTATCATTGTCTTTATTTGAACATTCTGTATGATCTCAGGAGATGTGTATGGATTCAAGTTGACAAAGGGTGGACTTGTGATGGTTAATACTAGGTGTCAAGTTGATTGGATTGAAGGATACAAAGTATTGATCCTGGGTGTGTCTGTGAGGGTGTTGCCAAAAGAGATTAACATTTGAGTCAGTGGGCTGGGGAAGGCAGCCACCCCTTAATAGGGTGGACACCATCTAATCAGCCACCAGTGACTATAAAGCATGCAGAAAAACATGAAGAGGCAAGACAGGCCTAGTCTCCCAGCCCACATCTTTCTCCAGTGCTGGATGCTTCATGCCCTCAAACATCAGACTTCAAGTTCTTCAGATTTGGGACTTGAACTGAGTCTCCTTGCTCCTCAGCTTGCAGACAGCCTATTGTGGGACCTTCTGATCATGTAAGTTAATACTTAATAAACTCCCCTTTATATATATATATATATCATATATGATATATATATATATATCCTATTAGTTCTGAGCCTCTAAGAGAACCCTGGCGAATACTCTCTCTCTCTCTCTCTGCACATATATATATATAAAAACACACACACACACACATACACACACACATATATATATATACCCACATATATATGTGTGTGTGTGTGCGCGCTAGGCCACAGAAAAGCATCAATTATCAATTAGCAAGAGAAATACACTATCTTCATCAAACTTGAAAACTTCTAGGAAAGGTAAACTCTAGACCATCATGTAATCAATATATTACAATTGTGATAGTTATACTTCTCACTATCACCCAACAAGCCATATATTCTCTTGCTTTAGATATATTAAACCATTTAAACAATTTACTTATTACTGAAATTTAAAATGCTTTTCCTATTAATATTGACACTTGCTAAGTTGAAGAAGTACAATATCAACTCACACACACACAAAATAAAAAGAAAATAAACACTACCTGGTTATAGACAAAGGTTTTATATACATGTTTGATATTAAATGATGAAATTAATAATGAATTACAAAGAGAAAAATAAATAATAATCATTTTTACAGGAATATTTCTGGTTCTGAAAAACTGTAGGAACCATGAGGTGGAAATTTGGAGCATAGATCATGAAGCTAATGGTGATAAATCGCTACAGAATTTTTTTAAATAAAAATAATATTACTGATGAAACTGTTATGATAAAGAAAGCTATATTGTGTGCATCTTTTAAAAGCATCTTTAATTAAGTAGAAAACCAATGTCCCTGAAATTCATAATATTTGAATAATTGGTGTATATTGTATTCTTATTATTATGATTTCTCAAAATAAAGGCCAAATAAATACAAATACACAAAAGATAATAAGTTATTGAATATAAGCAACTATATTATTCTTAAAACATATGTTGTTAATGGAAGAGAGGAAAAAAAGAAATATTTAACCAAGTTCTTGAAGACTTGTTCACAAGGAAGAAATTGGAGAAAGTGAAAATAACATACGAGAAATGGGCAGAAAGATGAAATGTCTACAATGTCTATGTTTATACCTTTCAATTTAAAAATTAAAAAGTGCAATATTTCTGAGAAAATATTGCCTTCTTTTTAAGTAAAAACAACATCAACAAAACAAAATCCTAAAAGTGAAGTAACAGATACTAGTATAAAATGCATACATGCGGGTATGTTTAAAGGGGAGATTTCCAGATACAGTTTTGCGCTGTGGTAGAATACCTGCTTTTTTCTGGTGCTGATTAGAGAGGATCTTCAGATACGGTCTCCAGTGAAAGAATAAAATTGTGCTTTGCTATCTCCATAAATACAGGGCAAAAGACTCAAATGTATGCTCTACACATTTTCCCTTTATCCCCGCTAATTCAAGTGGAGGCTCTGCCTATAGAATAAATAAACAGAGATGGAAAAATACAGATTTTCTTCAAGTTTAATATTCTCATTCTAGTCAGTGTATTTAAAAGAAAGTCTGTGGCTTTATATAATTATGGTAGGTCATTCATGGGTTTAGATATTCATTTTTCTCTTGGTTACCTACTTATAATAAAAATTTCATATACATCTGGTAAAAAGAATATTTGAATTCAAATTAGAATTCACTTTCACTTGAATATGGTACCCTCATTCAGAATATGACGAAGTCCACTAAGCAGTAGACAAATTCCCAGAATCACAACTTACCTCAACCTATGAGAAAGCAAATTTTTCTATCCTCTTTATTTGGACACGCACACACACGCATGCGCATACACACAGACAAAGAGAGACAGGGACATACACAAATAATTTATTACTATCCCTTGTTCTGGACCCCAATGCCTTATTGCTTTTTATGATCTTTCAATTCTTAAATACATTATCAACTTTTCAGAGTTCTTTATGTGAATAATACAACTCAATTTATCATTTGTACTTTACAAGAAAAATAAGACTTGGCTTCATATATAATATTTTATTTTCACTTTATGACTTATAAAATAATTTTATATTCTGGAAATATAATTTTTGACCAATTTTGAAATGGTCATTGAAATTAAAATACATTCTTAATTTGAAACCCTTATTTAATGGAACCACAGAAAGGAAAGATGATTAGGGTTTATTAGAAATTGAGTTTCCTATTACATTCAATTGCACTTTAATAAGCATCCTCATAAGGCTTTCCAGGATGCATATTCTTTCATTAAAGACCTGCATGGAGAAGGTTTATAAGGGAAGAACTTGGGATCAACCCCTATTGAAGAGAAAGAATGGAAGCAGAATTGGCCAGAGGGAGAAGTTAGGTAATGACACAGTCTCAATGAAGGTCTCATATGACATCAAAAGAAAATACAATGTTAGAATAGCCTTTTAGAATTATCCTATGGAAGTCATTGGATGTTAGCTTCCTTGAGATGAGACCATCACTTTGGGAGCAGCATCTCTCTTCAGCCAAGATAATTACAGAGAATGTGGACAGTTGAGGGCTCTCTGCTGACAACATTCTCAACTTTGGTCCTGAAAATGGATGTGGATGGCACATCATAGTGTTGAGTATTGTCCACTCTCTGTGTATCTCACTAACTCCACCACAATTTTTGAAACTCAAATTTGTAAGAGGAAGGTTAGCAGAAGGAATGAGGAAAATGTCTTTAGGGCATGTGAGAGGTCATCACGGTTATCTCTAAGCTAAATGGCTAAGCCTAGGAGAAAAAATAGTTTTGTAGGCCAGGCCCAGAGCCTTGCTGGTTTGTGCTATCTTGAGACTTGATGACCTGCGTCCCAGATGTGGCTGAAATGGGCCAATGTAGAGCACAGGTCACTGCTTCAGAGGGTGAAAGCCTTAAGCCTTGGCAGCTTACATGTGGTGTTGGGTCTGCGGGTGCACAGAAGTCAAGAATTGAGGTTTGGGAACCACCATCAGGATTTCAGAGGGTGTATGGAAAATGTCTGGATGTGCAGGCAGAGGGGTGCTGCAGGGACGAAGCCCTCAAGGAGAACCTCTGCTAGAGCAGTGCAGAAGGGAAATGTGGGGTTGAAGCCCCCATAAAGAGTTCCCACTGAGGCACTGTCTCGTGGAGCTGTGAGAAGAGGGCCACAGTCCTCCAGACACCAGAATGGTAGATCCCCTGGCAGCTTGCACCATGTGCCTGGGAAAGCCACAGACACTCAACACTAGCCTGAAAAAGCAGCCACGAGGGAGGCTGTAAGCTGCTAAGCCACAGAGGCAGAGCTGCCCCAAACCATAGGAGCCCACCTCTTGCATCAGTGTGACCTGGATATGAGACATGGCGTCAAATGAGTTCATTTTGGAGCCTTAAGATTTGACTGCCCCACTGGATTTTGGACATGCATGGGGCCTGTAGTCTCTTCGGGTTGGCCAATTTCTTCTGTTTGGAATGGCTGTATTTACCCAACGCCTGTACCCCCATTGTATCTAGGAAGTAACTAACTTGTTTTGGGTTTACAGGCTCATAGAAGGGATTTGCCTTCTCTCAGATGAGACTTTGGACTGGGAACTTTTGAGTTAATGCTGAAATGAGTTAAGACTTTGGGGGACTCTTGGGAAGGCATGATTGGTTTTGAAATGTGATGACCTGATACTTGGGGGGGGGCCAGGGGGAGAATGATATGGTTTGGCTGTGTCCCAATCTAAATCTCATATTGAATTGTAGCTCCCATAATTCCCACATGTCATAAGAGGGACCCAGTAGGAGGTAATTGTATCATGGGGGTAGGTCATTTCCATGCTGGTCTCATGATAGTGAATAAGTCTCACAAGATCTGATGGTTTTGTAAAGGGGAGTTCCCTTACACAAACTCTCTTACGTGCTACCATGACTTTGCTCCTTATTCTTTTTCAGCCATGATTGTCAGTTCTCCCTAGCCATGTGGAACTGTGAGTCCATTAAGCCTCTTTCCTTTATAAATTACCCAGTCTCAGGTATGTCTTTATTAGCAGCACGAGAACAGACTAATACACAAATAAAACTACTACAAACAATTGTGTACAAGCTTTTGTGTAGACATTGTTTTTATATCTCTAAATTAAATGGCTAAGCAAAAAATTGCTGAATTGTATGGTATTTCTTCTCTTACAAAACTGTCAAGCTGTTTTTCAAAATGACTCTACCATTTACATTCTTACCAAGGATATATGAGACATCCAGCTTCTCCATATTCTCTTTAGCATTTGGTGTGTTATTATAATATTTCTTCATTTTCTCTCTCTTTTACTTTTGCTATTCCAATGGTGTACAGCGATTTCTCATTGTGTTTTAACTTGCAATTCCCTAATGACGAGTAATTTTGAATCTTTTAATATGCTTGATGGGTTCTGTTCTATATACATTGAATAGATCCTGTTGGTTGATGAAATTGTTGAGTTCTATATTCTTACTGATTGATAGTTTACTTGCTCTGTCAATTGTTGAGATGGGTGTTGAAGTGTCCAACAATTGTGGATTTTTCTATTTCTCATTTCAATTCTATCAGTTTTTGCCTAATTTCATTTCTGTTGATTGGTGTGTACATATTTAGAATTGCTATGTCTCATTGGTGGATAGATACATCATTATGTAATATTGATCTCTGCATCTGATCATTTTGTTTGCTCTGGAGGTTACTTTATCTGATATTGATATAATTACTCCTGCTTTAATTTAATTAATATTTGTAAGTGAAGCAAGGTATTTCCCTGACCCTTTCTCTCCTTGCAGGAGTGAGTGTGTCAGTGAACAAGGTGGGAACTGGAGTGCATGAGCATTGGAACTAGCTGGCCATTTCATCGCTGGCAGGAGCAAACACCACTCACTCAGACCTGATGCATTTCACCCTTCATGGGAGGGAGCATGCAGGTGAGTGGGTGCAGAGCTGAGGTGAGCACTTTTGGGCACCAGCTAGAGAAAACTCCTTGTGGGCCCTGCAGCAGCATTGGGGAGGGTTGTGCCAGTGACCCCTGAAGCCCCAGAGGGCACGTTACAGTGCTCTTTTAGCTCTACACTCTGCAATGGCTTAAGTGTTTAACAGCTCAGTGGGCCTTTTGTATCTGCACTTGTGGCTCCCAAGCTCTTGTCTGGCATCCAGGAGAAATGAGGTTGCACAAACAAATTGAAGGATGGTAAATGTGGGGGATTTTATTGCTGAAGAAAGTGGCTCTCAGCATGAAGGGGAGCTGAAAAGGGAATGGGGTGGGAAGGTAATCTTCCCCTGAAGCACAGCCATCTCTGACTGGATTCTTCTCCCAAGTTATACCATCAGGCTGTCCCTCACCATAGTCCTGATGTCCAGATGCTCCTTCTCTCTGCCAGATAAGACTGTTTTTTTTAAAGCGCAGGATGCGTGGCTTAGGAAAAGGCAACATTTGAACAGGAAAACAAGGATGTAAGTTCTCACTTTGAGTTGTGGTCTCAGACTTTTCGGCTTGAGCGTGGGGCTTTCACCAGGGACCCAGCCCTATCTGCCTAGAATTTCTCTGCCTCCTGCCTCTATCATTGCATCTTTTCCCTCCCCTGAAGAGGCACATCTAACTGCTGTTAGAATACAGGTGATTACAGATCTTAGCTACTACCTGCTGACAGGGGGCATTGTTTTGGGGAGAACAGCAATCAGATTCCTCCCAGAGGTCTACCTAAGGGTCCCCAGCAATAGGGAGCATCATCTGGGGCCCTTGGAGTTTGGAGTGAATTTGGAGTTTGATGGCCTCTAGGTGAGAAGAAACAAGTTTTACAAGGTAAGTATGCATGGATAAAATATGTGTATTACACAAAAAGAGGTTAAAAGGAGACAATCTACTGCCAAAGATTACAGAAATAAGAAGTGAAATATACGAATCCTTCTGAAAACAATATTGTTCCCTGAACTGTTTCACCCTGGCGAAAGAAATTAAACTTTATATGGGGGCAGTTATACTTCAGGAGAGAGATAACTGTTCAGGGGAGTAGATTAGATATTCCCATGGTCATTCAGGATTAATGGGTCTTTGGTGTATAACACAATGAAGGTAAGAACAACAAGCATAAGCAAAACTATAGACAGAATATCCACGGAAGGTAAATTATTAATTTATCTTTTGTGATTTTTAGCTTGAGGTTCTCTTCACATGGGTACTTTGGGTGCTTTTCTGTGTTGATGAAGGTAACTTCGTCAGCTTCCCAGGCCTTTACTCAGGTATAATGAATCCAAGAATCTATTCCAGTGACCTTCACTGCTATAAGAGTAGAAAGAAGTATAGTGTAAGGTCCCTCTCAAACTGGGCTTGTAGAGGGAGAAAGCGAAGGAAGTACTTTTACCAGCACCAGGTCTCCTGGGTTGAATAAAGTGGCCCTAGTTCCTGGGATTGGGCCTCCAACAGTTGTTTCAGCTCATGTTGGAAATAGGCCAAAGAAATTATGTATTTAATCAAATCAGAGGTTTCCTGGTCTAGCAAGAAATCATCAGTAAGAAAAGGCCATCCATACACCATTTCAAAGGGACTCAAACCTAGCTTTGAAGGGGTGTTTCTAATACATAGTAAGGCTATGGGGAGAAGGGTAGTCCAAGGGAGATAAGTCTCCTGAAACAGTTTCTGAGGTGCCTTCTGATAATATCATTTGTCTTTTCTGCTTCTCCTGAGGATTGCGGTCTCCAAGCACAATGAAGATGGTACTGTATGCCTAGTGCCTTTGAGATCCACTAGGTGACAGCTGCCTTGAACAAGGGGCCATTACTGCTCTAAAGGTACTTAAGAAGTCCAAAGTGAGAAATTATGGCATAATTAGTACTTTTTATCACCTCAGAGGCTTTTTCTGTCCAACACGGAAATGCTTCTACCCAATTAGAGAAAGTATCTATCCATACTAGGAGGTACTGGATGCCCCATTCATTTGGAATATAGATGAAATCCATTTGCCAGTCTTCCCCCAGGTAGCCTCCTGTCCTTTAGGTTCCTGGGAGAAGAGGTCTTCAGTTGAGAGGATTATGTTTAAGGCAGGTCTCGCAAGCGTTAATGACCTGTTTACCCATTTGTACAGGTTTTTACCTGAGAACGGTATCTGAGCCAATTGATAGGTTTTATCCTTACCTAGGTGAAAGTCCTGGTGAAGGCTTTTAAGAACTTTCAATTGGTTGGCAGCCAGTAGATGGAGCTTGCCATCCTCTGATTGTAGCCATCCTGAGAACTGAAAGATATATCCTTCAGAGGTGGCCTATTATATTGCTGCAGGAGAATGTTGAGGTTTTATTTCCCTTATGGCGCCCTCCCAGATCAGTGGTACTTCAAGCGGATCAGAACTCTGTGGCCCTCTCATTGTTGATTTGGCTGCTTGGTCGGCCAACCAATTTCCCTTGGCTAATTCAGCCATCCCTTTTTGGTGGCCTTTACAATGTATTACTGCCACTTCCTGTGGTAGGAAAACCAAGAATAATACTCTAGTAATTTTCTAGTGGTATTTAATGGGAGACCCATTAGCTGTGAGAAAGTTTCCCTTTCCCCAGATAGTGACATGGGCATGGAGGACTAGGAAAGCATACTTAGAATCAGTATAAATGTTAACTGCTTTCCCTTTGCTTAATTTGAGCACCCTGTGGGGGCAATTAGTTCAGCTAATTGAGCACTTGTGCTGGAGGAGAGAGATGCTCTCTCAACAATATAACTCAAAGTAACTATTGTATTCCTTGTTTTATGGATCCCTTGTTCTACAAAAGAATTCCATCTGTAAAGAGAATCCAGTCTGGGTTCTCTAAAGGAGTTTCCTCTGGTCCTCTTTGGCCTCATAGGTTTGTACTACTATCTGTTCACAGTCACGTTCAAGCTCCCCAGCTTCCTCTGGGAGGAAGGTGGCTGGATTTAGGGAGCGATAGATTCTTAATTGGACTGTAGATCCCTCTAATAGCAGAATTTGATACCTGAGGAGGTGGTTGTCCATTAGGCAGAGACTCCTCTTAGAAGACAGCCGTCCTTCCACATTATGCAGATTGTAAACAGTTAAGTTATTCCCCATGGTAAACTTAGTAGCCTCTGGCATCAGTAAGGCTGCTGCTGAAACTGCTTGGAGGTAGGCTGGCCATCCTTTGGCTACCAAATGAAGCTCCTTACTTAGATAGTCTACAGGCTGCTGGGCTAAATTCCAGGCCTGGGTTAGATCCCCCAGGGCCATTCCCTTTTTTTGTGAAGCATAACGAGTAAACATCTTTCCTATGGGGAGACTAAGGGCTGGTGCCTTAATCAAGGCTTGTTTTAGGGGGTTAAATGCCTTTCTAGGCTTTGGTTCCCAAATTAGACAGTGAGTTTTAGCTGCCTGAATCTCCTTTACTAGGTAATAGAAGGGAAGAACTATTTCATTATACCTACGTATCCACAGTCTGTAGAATCCTGCAGTGCCCAAGATTCTCCTCAATTGCTTGAGGATTTTAGGAAGGCAAAAGGAAGAGATGGGCTTAATACTTTCTTTACCCAATGTCCTGGTCCCCTCTGACAAGGCCTAGGTACTTCACTGAAGTCTGACAGAGCTGTGCTTTAGATTTTGAAACCTTATATCCTCTGTTAGCCAGAAAATAAGAAGAGCCTTACTGCCTTCCTGAGAGATTTTTTCAGTTGGAGCACAGAGGAGAATGCCATCTATGTATTATAGGACTTTAAACTGAGGAAAAAGAAACTTGAAGAGGTCTCTTGACAATGCCTGCCCAAACAAGTGGGGGCTGTCTTGGAATCCCTGAAGTAACACCATCCAGGTTAACTGGGTGGTTTGGTTAGAGGGATCCTCAAATGCAAACAAATACTGAAAGTTGGGGTATAATGGTATGCAGAAGAAGGCATCCTTTAAGTCCAAAACTGTGAACCATTTAGTTCCCTCTGGTATTTGAGCTAGCAGGGTATATGGATGGAAACCACCAGGTGAATTGGAACCACGGCCTCATTAATGAGGCAGATGTCCTGAACTAATTACCATTCCCCATTGGGTATTCTGTACCCATAGTATTGGAGTATTACAAGGGCTGTTGCTGGGTTTGAGGGGGCTTTGCAATCTTAAGTTATCACTGACGGCTTCTAGTCCTTTTCTAACTTCTGGTTTCAGGGGATATTGTTTCCGGTTAGGAAGAAAGGTAGGATCCTTAAGGTGGATCCAGACCAGTATGATTGTTGTGGCTCAGCCAATTTTTCCTTGAATTGCTCAAACTTGTGGGTTTATATTGGTCTCCACTAGGGGGAGACAAAGACTTCATCCTGGGGCCATCAGGATAATGGTCCCCTTACAGGTCAGAATATCCCTGCCCAGCAGAGGAGTTGGGCTTTCAGGCATATTTAGAAAGGTGTGGGTGAACACAAGTTCTCCCCCACTACAACTAAGGGGTTTGGGAAAATATTGGGTTAAAGGCCTTCCTGAGACAGCCCTCACAGTCATGCTAAGATAGAAGAGGGGGGCCCAGATTGGAGAGGAAAACTGAGAGACCAGCCCCGGTGTCCAGAAGGTGATCTACTTTCCTCCCTTTGACTTCCAGTATTACCTGGGACTCCTGGATGGTAATGGTGGTCTGGACTACCAGAGCCAGAGAGTAGCCCTGGGACCCATCAGTCCTACTGGACCATTGCAAGATTGTTCTGAATCTGGTGACAAGCATCCGTGGGGACAGTTCACCCTCCCATGGGCCCCATTGCAGATTGGACAGGGTCTACATGGCTTCCTTATGCTGCCTGGGAAATCCTTCCTAAAATGCCCTTGCTTGCCACATCTGTAGCATTAACAGGTGCACCTCAGGGATTCTGGAGTTTGTGGGTTTGCATGATGGCCATTAAAGCCTCTGCCTCTTTCTTGTGTCTCCTCTCTCTCCTGGACCTCCCTATCTCTATTATAAAAGACCGAGGTGACCATTTTCCGGAGGTTTTCTAAAGTACTATCTGGTCCCAGAGCCTGTTTCTGCAGCTTACTCCTTACATCAGGGGCTACCTTAGTAATACATTTTTCCTTTAAAATTAGTTGTCCCTCAGCTGAATCAGGAGATAGAGAGGTGTGCTTTACCAACACCTCTCTTAGCCTTTCCAGGAAGGCAGTGGGATTCTCATCAAATCCCGGGCCTATTATGGTTAGCTTGGTATAATTGAGAGGATTAGTTCTAGTCCAGTGTAGGCCCTCCAATTATGCACACCTGAAAGTGTCTCCTCTTGAATTTTCCCATCTCGTCATTTTGAGATCCCATTCAGGGTCATCCAATGGTGCTGCTTCTCTTCCAGTTGGATAAGGTTCAGCCCTTTCCCTGACACTATATTTGGCACAGATCTCATCCCCAAATGTCTGCTGATTGCAGAGCAGCCTGTTTCTCAGTGTTAGCCAGGGTTTGACTCAAAAGTAACATAACATCTTTCCAGGAGAGTTCAAATACTTGGGTTAAATTCTGGAAAGCCTCTGTATATTTCTCAGGCTCATCTGAAAACTTGCCAAGATCCCCCTTAATTTATCTTATGTCCTGTAGAGAGAAGCTGATCTGAATCTTACTGGGGCAAAATTCACCAGGCATCTGTTGGAAGGGTAAAAGCGAGACTGGGGTTTGTCTAGGGTGAGGATTTCTAGGAGTGGGTAAGCAAGAGAGAGAAATTGGATAGGGAGGTTGGGGTGGACCCAGAGGAGCAGGGCCGGAGGGAGCTGGATTCCCTACTGGAGGTGCTTCTGGGGTTATTTTATTTTCGTTCCCTGGAATTGCCCCATGCAGCCTCTCCTGAGTTGGCAAACAGGAGGGCTGAATCAATCTTACACTGTTGACAAAGGTCTGGATTACCCTGTGTGATGGTTAATACTGAGTGTCAACTTGACTGGATTGACAGATGCAAAGTATTAATCCTGGGTGTGTCTGTGAGGGTGTTGCCAAAGGAGAGTAACATTTGAGTCAGTGAGCTGCTAAAAGCAGACACACCCTTAATCTGGGTGGGCACTATTTAATCAGCTGCCAGCATGGCTAGAATATAAAGCAGGCAGAAAAATATGAAAGGGTTAGACTGGCTTAGCCTCTCAGCCTACATCTTTCTCTAATGCTGGATGCTCCCTGCCCTTGAACATCAGACTCCAAGTTCTTCAGCTTGGGACTTAGGCTGGCTTCCTTGCTCCACAGCTTGCAGATGGCATATTGTGGGAACTTGCGATCATATGAGTTAATACCACTGAATAAACTCCCCTTTACATATATATACATATGTATATATGTATGCACATATGTGTATATATGTATGTATGCACATATATGTATATATGTATGCACATATATGTATATATGTATGCACATATATGTATATATGTATGCACATATATGTGTATGTATGCATGTACATATATGTGTATGTATGTACATGTATGTGTATGTATGTACATGTATGTGTATATGTATGTACATGTATGTGCATATGCATGTATGTACATGTATGTGTATATATGTATGTACATATATGTATACATGTATGTATATGTATGTGTAAGTATGTACATATATGTGTATATATGTAGGTACATATATGTATGTGTATGTATGCACATGTATATGTGTATGTATGTACATATATGTGTATGCATGTATGTACAGATATATGTGTATATGTGTATGTACATATATGTGTATATATGTGTATGTACATATATGTGTATATATGTGTATGTACATATATGTGTGTATATATGTACATATATGTGTATATATGTGTATGTACATATATGTGTATATATGTGTATGTACATATATGTGTATATATGTGTATGTACATATATGTGTATATATGTGCATGTACATATATGTGTATATATGTGTGCATGTACATATATGTGTATATGTGTGCATGTACACATATGTGTATATGTGTGTATGTACACATATGTGTATATGTGTGTATACATATACAGATCTGTGTATATTTGTGTGTATACATATACAGATCTGTGTATATTTGTGTGTATACATATACAGATCTGTGTATGTGTATACATATACAGATCTGTGTATGTGTATACATATACAGATCTGTGTATATATGTACATACATATATATACACACACACATATATATACACACACACACATATATTCTATTAGTTCTATCCCTCTAAAAGAACCCTGACTAATACAGATTTTGGTACTAGGAGTGGTTCTAGAGGAATGGAATATTAAGAATGGAGTTCTTTCATTGGTTTTGGGGTTCCTGGAGTTGGCTGCTTATTATGATTAGACCCAAAAATGCTAAGGACTCTACTTTTAATAGAAAGGAGAACACTGATAGTCCTTGGCATGAATTGTTTAGAGAGTTATGCAAAATAAATGCATTTGACACTCCTGATTCATTGTTCATGAGAGACAAGGAGTTCAGTGACTTTATACATAATACCTTTGACCATATGTGGAGAACCAAGGAACATAATGAAGCTGGTTGGTGGCTCCTAAGTTCACTGAATAAAGTGGTGAAAGAAAATGATGAACTCAGGGATTCTGTCTCCTAGCTTCAGAAGCAGATATTGAGCCTCAAATCTGCTAAGATTGCCCTGAGTAAGAGTCTTATCTCCTGTAGAGAAACAGCTGAAATTGTGCAAAAACAGACACAAGATCTTATCACATGAGTGGCTGAACTGCAATGAAAGGTGCATGCACAGCCTCAGCAGGTGTGTACTGTTAAAGTGAGGGCATTGATTGGAAAAGAATGAGACCTTGCAACTTGGAATGGGGATGTGTGGGAGGACCCTGATGAAGCTGGGGACACTGAGCTTGTAAACGCTGATGAACCTTTTTGCCATAAGAAACAACTTTTCTATCCCAAGTAGTGGCAACATCCCCTCTCCAACCCATGCTGCCATCAGCCTTTCCACCTTTGTCTGTAGAGATAAACCATATGCGGCCTGAAGCAACCATGATGGCCCTTCCTGAGGCAGTTGCCAGACAAGATAATGTTGATACTCCTCAGGAGCCATCCCAAACACCACAGTTTGCTTCTAGACCTATAACTAGACTAAAGTCTTGGTGGGCCCCTAGAGGTGAGGTTGAGAGTGTGATCCATGAGGAGGTGTGCTACACTCAAAAAGGACTGCTTGAGTTCTCTAATTTATATAGACAGGAATCTGGAGAACAAGCATGGGAATGGATATTAAGGGTGTAGGACAATGGTGGAAGAAACATAGAGTTGGAACAGGCTGAATTTATTGATTTATTGAACAAAGTGGCCATGGTGGCAGGGATGGAGTTTATGCAGGGACTCAGCAACATGTACTTCCACCCACCAAGGCTGACCTGGCTGCAGCCACTGCTGAGTGGCCAGTTCACCAGCAGATACCAACACTAAGCCCTCAATATGGCACCATTCCTTGGGATGGTCAGCCAGCTACCTGGTTGCAGGTTAATTATATTAACTTCTTCCATCATGGAAAGGGCAGAGGTTTGTCCTCACTGGAATAGACACTTACTCTGGATATGGGTTTGCCTATCCTTCATGCAATACTTCTGCCAAGACTACCATCCATGGACTAACATCCGTGGACCAGGTTCATCAGAGTTTACAAGCTCAGTGTCCACAGCTTCATCTGTGGAATGCCTTTTCCACTGTCATGGTATTCCACAAAGCATTGCCTCTGACCAAGGCACTCACTTTACAGCTAAGGAGGTGTGGCAGTGTGCTCATGCTTATGGAATTCACTGGTATTAGCATGATCCCCATCATCCTGTAGCAGCTTGATTGATAGAATGGTGGAACGATCTTTTGAAGTCACAATTACAATGCCAACTAGCTGACAATACTTTCCAGGGCTAGGGCAAAGTTCCCCAGAAGCCTATATATGCTCTGAATCAGTATCCAATATATGGTACTGTTTCCCCCATAGCCAGGAATCATGGGTCCAGGAATCAAGGGGTGGAAGTTGAAGTGGCAGTAATCGTCATCACCCCTACTGATCCACTAGCAAGATTTTTGCTTCCTGCTTCCACGACATTACATTCTGCTAGCCAAGAAGTCTTAGTTCCTGAGGGACGAATGCTGCCACCAGGTGACACAATGATTCAATTAATCTGGAAGTTAAGATTACCACCTGGACACTTTGGGCTCCTCATACCTTTAAGTCAACAGGCTAAGAAGAGAGTTACAGTGTTGGCTGGGGTGATTGATGTGGACTATCAAGATGAAATCAGTGTACAAATCCACAATGGTGGTAAGGAAGAGTATGCATGGAATACAGGAAATCCATTAGGACATCTCTTAGTGTTACCATGCCCTGTGATTAAGGTCAATGAGAAATTACAACAGCCCAACCCAGGCAGGGTTACAAATGGCCCAGGCCCTTCAGGTTTGGAGTTTTGTGTTGCTCCACCAGGAAAAACAAAAACAAAAACAAAAACATAGCTTGTTGAGGTGCTTGCTGAAGGCAAAGGAAATACAGAATGGGTAGTAGAAGAAGGTAGTCATTAATACCAACTATGACCACATGACCAGTTGCAGAAAAGAGGACTGTAATTGTCATGAGTATTTTCTCCTTTTTTTTATTAGAAACATGTTTGTGTATGTATACACTTGTTCTAAGAAAATATCTTTATTTTATTTCCTTTATCATGTGACATAGGATTTACTGACTTCATATCAGCATTTAAGTATTGTTAACTTTATGTAATAGCATTTGGGTTGGGGATTGGTGTGTTTCCAGTAGTACCAAAGATAGTTGTATTATGTTAGGTATAATTATGACCTCATTATTGTCTTTATTTGAAGATTACATATGATCTAAGTAGATGTGTATGGGTTCAAGTTGACAAGAGGTGGACTTATGGTGGTTAATACTGAGTGTCAACTTCATCGGATTGAAAGATGCAAGTATTGATCCTGGGTGTGTCTGTGAGGGTGTTGCCTTAAGAGATTAACATTTGAGTCAGTGGACTGGGAAAGGCAGACCCACTCTTAAACTGGGTAGGCACCATCTAATCAGCTGCTAGCACAGCTAGAATATAAAGCAGGCAGAAAAATGCGAAAGGGCTACTTGGCTTAGCCTCTCAGTCTATATCTTTCTCCTGTGCTGGATGCTTCCTGTGTTCGAACATCAGACCCCAAGTTCTTCATCTTTGGTACTCAGACTGGCTCTCCTTGCTCCTCAGCTTGCAGACAAACTATTGTGGGACCTTGTGATCATGTAAGTTAATACTTAATAAACTCCCCTTTATATATGTATATATACACACATACACATTTATATATATCCTATTAGTTCTGTCCCTCCAGAGAATCCTGACTAATACACTAATACACCTTGCAAGGTAAAGAAAGCCTTCACATATGGGGCCTCAGATCATTTGCCCTCGTGTTTACAGAAAAGGTCCAACTGCAGAATGGTATCAAAAAAATGGTTCTTTCCTGAGGCCAAGACACTCCTTCCTTCAGATCATAATTTGGCCAAAGCTTTGTATAAAGGGCTGTGAGGCATTTTTCCATCAGAGTTTAAGGGTCAAAGCAGTCCCAGTGATTCAGGATGCACTCCAGAGGAGTACAGACTGAGGGTTGTGAAGATAGGTGGTTGCTCATTCTGAAATGGAAAGTAATAGGTGTCCCTCATTCCCCTTCCCTCTTTCAGCAAAAATATGGGGGTTGAGGGAGAGAGAAAATGGGCATCTACCTTTTTTCATTCATCTTTTTATGCCCGAGTCTGGACTATCTTAGATGGATGCCATCCTTGGGTGCCATTGCGGCCAGTATCTGTGAAGAAGAGAGTTCCTAGGGAACAGAAATTATCTGCACTCACCTACAACTCCAAGTCCCCTACTGTTGGCAACTTTTGTTTTCCCTGTGCCTTATCTATGCCATGGAACATGGCCTCCTTCCATAAAGTGGGGGCTTAATCTGCAAAATTTAGTCCTTTCCATTTACACTGTGCTCGTTGCCTTTGCATCTCTCAGATCTGGTTTTCCTTTCTAGGAATTCAGTTTGGTACAAAAAAGTGTCTCAGGGAATGCATAGATTCATTTAGATTAAGTCCCAGACAGGCCTTACCAAAAAATCTTAGGATATGTCAGTTATTATTTCATTTATAACTTCCATAAGGTTTATGAAATAAGTTTAAGAATTGAAACACTATGATAAATGTTAAAAAATATATAAATATCTCATATATTTTTTCAAATACACTTACGTGCTGCATATAACAACATTTTGGTCAATGAAGGACTGCATATCTGATGATGGTCCCATTCAATTATAATGGAGGACAAAAATTCCTATTGCCTAGTGATATTGTAGCATAATACATCACTTGTGTGTTTGTGGTGATGCTGGTGCAAACAAACCTACCGTCCGGCCAGTCATGTAAAAGTATAGCAGTACAATTATGTACAGTATGTGATACTTGATGATGACACATTACTATATTACTAGTTTATGTATTTGCTGTAATATCCATTTTATCATTATTTTAGGGCAAACTCCTTTTACTTATTAAAAAATAGGTAACCATAAAACAGCCTCAGGCAAGTCCTTCAGGAGGTATTCCAGAAGAAGGAATTGTTATTATAGGAGATGACAACCCTATACTTGGTATTGCCCCTGAAGGCCTTCCAGTGCAAAAAAATGTGGAGGTGGGAGAAAGTGATATTGATCATCTTGATCCTGTGTAGGCCTCGGCAAGTATGTATGTTTATATCTCAGTTTTTAACCAAAAAGGTTAAAAAGTAAAACAAAAAATTTAAAAAATTAAAAATAGAAATAAATTATAGAATAAGAACATAAAGAAAGAAAATATATTTGTATAGCTGTACAGTGTGTTTGTATTTAAGGCTCAGGGCTTTATGAGTCAAAAAGTTAAGAAAGTTTATAAAGTGAAGAAATTATAGTAGGCTAGGGTTAATTTATTATTAAAAATATATTTTAATCATAAATTTAATGTAGCCTGTGTATAGTGTTTATAGAGACTACAGTAGTGTACAATAATCTCCTAGGCCTTCACATTCACCCAATACTCATAACCCAGAGCATCTGCCAGTCCTGCAAGTTCCATCATGGTAAGTGCCCTATACCTGTGTATGATTTTTTATCTTTTATACCAGATTTTTACTGTGCTTTTTAAAAGTTTAGATATACATATGCTGCTTCCCACTGTGTCAAAATTGCCCTCAGTACTCAGTACAGCAACATGCTGTATAAGTTTGTAGACTAGGAGCAATAGACTATACCATATAGCTTAGGTGTGTGGTAGGCTATACCATCTAGGTTTGTGTAAGTGCACTTTATGATGTTTATACAATGATAAAATCACTTGAAGATGCCTTTTTCAGAAAGTATCCCCATTGTTAGGCAGTGCCTGACTGTATACGTATGTATAAAAAAGTGGCAGGACTTCTGGCTATAAGGAGTTCATAGTTGGTGAAGAAAATATGCAGAAGTAAGTAATTACAATTCAGTTAACATAATTTTAGTAATAAACTAACATATAAGAAGGGTGAAAACAAAATATGGTGAAGCACACTGAAATAAGAAGATGGAAAAAGGAGATCTTCAAAGAATGAGTCACAGAGAAAATTGATAGAAAATTGAAGGATGAAGAGATGTTTCCTGGTCAGATGTTAGTAACTCTGCTATCTTTCTGAGATAAAAGCATAGCAATATTAAGATGGCATATTTTGCTATCTAGATAATATGTGTAATTGAAGTGTATTAGGCTTACATCCATTCCACGAACTGAAAAATACTGAGGAGGTATAAGATTGAGAAATAAAAGATCCTTGTATCAGTCTAAGGAGTTTGGATTTGTTTTTGAGTATCAGTGGTTCTAATAAGTGGTCAGAATTTCCAGATGAATTTTGAAAAATAATAATATTCTGGCCCAGATCAAACTTTCTGAACTAGAGTTTTTGGAGTATGAATGCTGTTGTCATTAACCAATTATGAGATTTATGAATATCATGTTTTAATGAGACAGTGTAAAGGGATTCAGGGTGTAAAGGGTAACCAGAAGAAAAATATTTTATGCTATTTATATATTTTGTAAACTATACAGTGATATAAAGTAATTGGGATGAATATTGTTTTCAGCCAGCACTTTACAGTGAATGAAAACATTGTGGTAGATAGAGTAATGTTCCCTCAGTGATATTCATGAACTTATCTCTACGACCTATAAATACCTTACATGATGAAAAAGGCTTTGTAAATGTGTTTAAATTAAGAATTTTGAGATGGGAATATTTTTATGAATTATCCAAGTGGGACCAATGTTATCACTAAGGCCCTTAAAAGTGACAGTGGCAGCAAGGTCAGGAGTTTGAGACCAGCCCAGCCAACATGGTGAAACCCTGTTTCTACTAAAAATACAAAAATTAGCTGGGCATGGTGGTGGGCATCTGTAATCCCAGCTACTTGGGAGGCTGAGGCAGGAGAATCGCTTGAACCTGGGAGGCAGAGGCTGCAGTGAGCTGAGACCGTGCCACTGCACACCAGCCTGGACAACAAGAGTGAAACTCTGTCTGAAAAAAAAAAGAAAAATAGGTGGAAGTGGTAAGGCACTGGCAGAGATCAAAGTGATATCATTAAGAAAGACTCCACTCAGGTCTTCTAGATTTGATGACATTTTAGAATTCTGGCCTTCAGAAATGGAAGATAATGCACATGTGTTGTTTTAAGCTACTAAGTTTGTGGTAATTGGTTACAGCAGATATAGAAAACTAATACAAGCAAGACTTTTCAAAGGTCAAATGAGATTCAAATTCAACCTAATTTGAGTCATGTTTTTGCTACTAATTAAGTGCGTGATTTGGCCTCTCTAAGCCACACTTCTAGAACCTCCTTCATACTTTTTTAGTAAGGATGCAGGAAAAATTTAGAGCACAGTGATGGGTCCGGGTAATCTTTCAAGAGGTATCTATTTTTCATTATTAGCATAAACACAGGGATTAGCAAAATTTCAGGTTTTGCTATGTAGTCAAGTTTCTGCAGAATGGGACATATCCTACCACAATTTTAGAGTAAAAATGAAGAACCACTAATCATACATTCACAATTTGCAGAAAATGAACAATTAAAAGATGATCGTGTATTCCTACATAAATATTTACATACCCTGGGTGAGCAGTTTTCTATATTGTGTAATGTTAACTGGGGAAATACTTTATTTATTAAGCAGATATTAATGAGCACTTACTATGTAAATGCCTGAGCATTTCTAAGTGCCAATCAATTAATGGGACACAATTACTGCCCTTCTAGAGTTCACATCTTAGGTTAAAATACAAACAATAAAGTAATAAACATAATATTGGGCAATAGTAAATGTTATGCAGAAAAATACAGCAGGGGAAGATGCGAGACAATGGTAGAGGTAAAATTTAAAAAACAGTGGTTGGGAAAGTCTCTGAGGAGATGTCATAAAAGTTATTGAAATTGGCCCCATGAAGATTATTTACCAGGTTAGGTTGGATAAATATTTGTGCTTTTCATGATAATAGACACCAGACCTCTAAACCTTGCAATTTCTAATATAATCTCCCAATGACTCTAGTATTTAAGTACTGCCTGAGATAGCTGAGGTGTAAATCATTATGAGGATCCAAGCTGCATTTATCAAATGTTTTGTTATGGAATAAACTACAAATATATTAACAGGTTGGTTCTTCTTGGAAAGAAGAAAATTGATCATTAATACAAGAATTTCCATTTGGGGAGCAGATAGGAATAGAAATATGATGTCTAGCCATTCCATAAAACTCCAACCTGGCCAGGCCTGGTGGCTCACGCCTGTAATCTCAGCACTTTGGGAGACTGAGGAGGGCGGATCACGAGGTCAGGAGTTAGAGCCCAGCCTGGCCAACATGGTGAAACCCCATCTCTACTAAAAATAC
This sequence comes from Pongo abelii, assembly GCF_028885655.2. NCBI lineage: Eukaryota > Metazoa > Chordata > Mammalia > Primates > Hominidae > Pongo > Pongo abelii. The sequence goes on along the minus strand of NC_071989.2, from coordinate 112,660,717 downwards.
AAAAATTAGCCAGGCATGGTGGCAGATGCCTGTAATCCCATCTACTCAAGAGTCTAAGGAGAATCACTTGAAACCAGAAGGCGGAGGTTGCAGTGAGCCGAGATTGCACCACTGCACTCTAGCCTGGATGACAGAGTGAGACTCCATCTAAAAACAACAACAACAACAACAACAACAACAAAAACACTCCACCCCAAACTCTCACACTTCCATGGTTAAAATTCATCACCTACCTATTATAGCCTACATTCGTGGGCGAGGTGTATATGTTTTTTAGCTTTAGAATTTATTGGTCCTTTACATGTATACTAATTTCTAGCTTCAACAAACTATTATGAAGTCCTCAAATATTTTATGCTTTCGATCTCATATTTTTGGTGCTTTAATTCATGGTTATATTCTTCATAGAATCACTTTTCCTTGTAAAACCTACTTTTTTTGAAAAATTACTTGCATACTTTGTAAACCTGTGAAATATCTGCTCTTTAAAGAATTATAGTGCATAGATCTTCAACAATAGTGTAGTGTAGACCCCTGTACATTGGAAGCTCATTAAAAGTAATAAAAAACAATAACAAAAATTATCAAACCGACTTTTAAAAAAATTCCAAAAAATAACTAAAGTCTTGTAATAATTTCAGTCATGTATATTCAGGAATGACTGCTAAAATTTGTTAAAACAGGAAGCTTTGCTCAACTTGCCATGCTCTTCTATGCTTCTTATAACTTCTTTCCACAGCTTCATGGTAGCTTTTAAAACCAGCAGCCATGCAACAACTGGAGGAGTTTGGAGTTCCTTGAAAATCTCCATCCTTAGAGCATTATTATTATTCTGTCTCTGCCATAGCTCCCTGGCAAAGCCCCATTTTCAGAATAGTGTCTTTATTTGAAAAGACAGGCTCTGTTCTGCAAGAAAACTCCCTATCTTCGCTATGTTTGCAACAATTAGAAGGAATTGTTTAACCTTGCAGCTGCTTAAAGCTTCAATACAGTGGGGGCACGTAAGTGCCTTGACAAAAATTTAAAATAAATATCTGGATAATCAGGTGTTGATCATGAGTTTGGAATTGCTCTGAAATATGCATAAAAATTTAGAAAAGTATGCACATGCACATGATTAGGTACCTACCAAAATAAAGACATGACATAAGAGAGCCTCAATCACTCACTTCTGACAGACCTTGAAGTAGAGTTGTAATCTTAAGCATTGAAGGAATCCCTTCATATATACATGAAGTTCCTTAGCAAATGATTGAAGGTTTATTAGTTCAAGGCATTTCAGGAAATCTCTGACTAATTACTAGCTGACTACTAAGACATTCGGGGAGAACATTTAATGACCATGTACTATAGGAAATAAATTTTACAGAATTAGTCCAGAAAATTTATTAAATAAAAAAAGCCAAAACCATAATTTAAAGAAATAATAAAAACATCAACAAAATCTAACCAGAAGAGAAAAGGATATCTTATTTTAAAATTGTCATATTCTGTCATCTAAAATGTTTAGTTTTTAAGAAGAAATTATAAAACAGAAAGGAATAGTAAACTATGACTCATACACATAAATAAAACCAATAAATAGAAACTATCTATTCAGGGCCCAGAAACTTTAACTCAGCTAATAAGAATATTTTCAAATAACAAAAAGAAAATATATTCAAATAATTAAAGAAAAGTATGGTAATATCTCACAAAAGAACATGAGGAAAGAGATATGAATTAATTTAAATTTAAATTTTGTAGATGAAGAATACAATAACCAAAATTTAAAAAAGTCACTAGAGTGGCTCAACAGTAGATCTGAGTGTCAGAAGAAGATAATCTGCAACCTTGTACATAGAAATAGGTCAATTCAGACTACCGAGTTTGAGAAACAGAATGAAAAAAAATAAGGAAATTTTACAAAAATTTAGAGAGCTGTGGGTACCATTAAATACACCAGCATATGTCTAACAGGAATTTCAGAAAATAAGGTGAAAGGAAAAGGAAAAAAATATTTGCAGAAATAATAGCTGAAACTTTTCAACTTGATGGAAATATTGATCCACATCTAAGAAGCTCACCAAACTTTAATTAGAAGAAATCTACAATATATCCACCATGGCTAAACTGTCAAAAAGCCAATGCAAAGAGACGCTGAAGAGCAACACAAGAAAAATAACTTATTACATTGGTATTGTCACAAACACCAACTACTGATTTGGCATTAAAACTACATAGACAAGGTAGTGGCATGACATATTCAAAGTGCTAAAAGGGAAAAAATATCAATTAAATATTCTACATTTAAAAAAACTCTCTGTCAAAAATAAGAGTAAAGCCATCCCCACATAAAAATAAAAATGAGAGAATTTATTGTGTAGAATAAATTCTAAAGAGAGCTATTCCAGCTGAAATGAAAGGACAACGAAAGGCAATTAAATCAGCACAAAGAAATAAAGAGCACTGGTAAAGGTAACTACATAGGTAATTATAAAAGATAATATGAATATATTCGGTTCAACAGCATTTTTTTCTGACTTAAAAGATGGCTACGTTAATCAGTAAGTACAAATCTATACTGATATGGTTATGATGTATAAAGATGTAGTCAATATGTATAACAGCAAAAACAAGAAGAGGGGTGAGTTATAGTGGAAGAAATTTTTGTATACTATCAGAATTAATTTAGTATAAATATAAACTAGCTTGCTTAACTTTAGAATGCAAATTGGAATCCAAGGCCAACAACTGAAAAAAAATTATCCCAAATAAAGCAAAATAAGCAGGTAGTTAAAAGGGTACAAAAAAACTCCCAATTTAACATAAAAGCAGGCTAAAACAGAGAAACATGAACAAAAACAATATAATAAATATAGAAAACAAATAGCAAAGTAACAGATGTAAACTCAAGTATCAGTATTTAATTAAATGTAAATGGATTAAATTAGTGAATAAAAAGTCAGACATTTGCAATATTAATAGTCTCCATAATCTATATGCTATCTGTAACAGAAACATTTTAGACACAAAGAGCTTAAAAGTAAAAAGGTAGTAAAAATATGTTATGCAAACAGTAATCAAATGAGACTAGAGTGGCTATATTAACATAAGATGAAGTACATTTTAGTGTAAAAATTGTTATCGAGATAAAATGTAACGTTTTTATAACAAAAGCATTGAAGTATCAGAAAAGTATAACAACTATAAAGATGTATGCACCTAACAACAGAGCACTCAAGTACATGCAGAGTCATTGAGAAAATTGAAGAAAGAAACAATTTAACAATAATAATTGGAAACTTCAATAGCTAAATTTCAATAATGGATAAAACAACTAGGCAGAAGATGAAAAACAAATAGAAGATGTAAACAAAACTGCAAACCAAAGTAGTTCTTATAGATATCCATATAATATGCTACCCAACAATTTCAAAATGCAAATTATTCTCAAGTGTAAATGAAAAATTCTCTAAAGTATACTATATGCTAGGTCATAATACAAAAATCAATAAATTAAAAGTAATTAAAATTGTTCAATGTATATTTTTCTAATCACAATGGAGTAAAATAAATGAAAAACAGAAGAAACTTTGGGAAATTCATAAATATGTGAAAATTAAACAGCACATTTAAAACCAACAAATGTAAAAATGTACAAGAAAAATTTAAAAATGCTTTCAGATGAATGAAAATAAAAACACTACAAATCAACATTTGTGAGACACACACACACAAAAAACAGTGTAAGAAGATTTATAACTATAAATACTAATATTTAAAAGAAGAAAGCAGTCTAACAACTCACTAAACTAACCTCCACAAGACACTAGGAAAAGTACAATAAACTAAATCAAAGCTAGCAAAAGGAAAGAAATAGTAAATAATAGAGCAGAAATTAATGAAATAGGAAGTAACAAAACAGAGAAAATCACAAAAACAAAATTTTTTTAAACTTTAGCTTCATTAACCATGAAAAAAATAAGAGAATACTTAAAATTGCCAAAATCAAGAACTCAAGAGGTAATATAACTTCTAAACTTACATAAAAATATTATACATGAATAGCATAAACGAAAATTAGATAATTTAGATGAAATAGATACATTTCTAAGAACAAATGCAAACTACAATAGTGACTCAACAAGACAAGGAAAATCTAAATATATTTATACAAGTGAAAAGATTGATCTAGTAATAAGGAAACATTCCACAGGAGTCCAGACTCAAATGGCTTCATTGTTGAATTTATACAAAATATTTAAATAATAATTTTCAATCTTTCAGAAACTTATTTAAAAATAGAAGATTAGAGAATACCTACAAGTTACTCTTTAAGGCAATTATTACCCTAATTCAAAAACCAAATCAGAACATCACAAGAAAATGACAAAGCAATATCCCTTACGAATATAGTTGCAGAAAAAATTATCAAACCAAGGCCAGTAACACACATTAAAAAAATACACCATGAAAGGGGGAATTTATCCCAGGCATGCAAACTTGGTTTAACGTCTGTAAATCCACCCGTATAATAAACTATATTTTAAAAATAAAGGACAAAAATTACACAATTATGTCTATAGATGTGAAAAAAATTGGACAATGCCAACATCATTCATGACAAAAAAATACTCAACACATTTGGAATATAAGGGAAATGCCTCAAACTGAAAAAACATCATGTACTTGAAAACCTACAGTGAACATCATGCTAAACTGGAAAAGTATAAAAACTTCTCTTGGCCTGGTGTGGTGGCTCACGCCTGTAATCCCAGCACTTTAGGAGGCAGAGGCAGGCAGATCACCTGAGGTCAGGAGTTCGAGACCAGCCTGGCCAACATGCTGAAACCCTGTCTTTACAAAAATTAGCCAGGCGTGGTGGTAGGCACCTGTAATTCCAGCTACTTGGGAGGCTGAGGCAGAATTGTTTGACCCCAGGAGGCGGAGGTTGCAGTGAGCTGAGATCATACCACTGCACTCCAGCCTGAGCAACAGAGTGAGACTCCATCTCAAAAAAAAAAATTTTTTTTCTTTATGAGTCAAAAGAAAACAAAGATGACCACTCTTGCCACTTCTGTCCAACATCTCTTGAGGTTCTAATCAGGATAATTAAGTTCAACAAAAACATAGAGAAGCTATCCAGATTGGAAAAAATAAAAAATAAATGCATTTCTATTTGTGAAAAGCCTAATATTGTACATAGAAATTCCCATGCAGGACACTAAAATCTGTTAGACCTTATGCATGAATTCAACAAGGCAAAATATATAATTAGTATTTAAAATTAATTGAATTTCCAAAAACTATCAATGAAAAAAATTGAGATTAGAAAACAATTCTATTCAAAACAGCAAAAACAAAAATGAAGTATTTAGGAAGAAATTTAACAATATAAGTGCAAGACTTATCCATTGAGAACTACATAAAATTATTAAAAGACATTAAAGAGGATCTAAGTAAATATACAGATATCCTACATTTATGGACCAGAAAACAATATTGTTAAGATGGCAACACTCTCCAAATTCATCTACAGATTCAGTGCAGTCCCCATCAAAAATTTAGCTGCCTTGCCCATGCCTATGTCCTGAATGGTATTGCCTAGGTTTTCTTCTAGGGTTTTTATGGTTTTAGGTCTAACATGTAAGTCTTTAATCCATCTAGAATTAATTTTTGTATAAAGTGTAAGGAAGGGATCCAGTTTCAGCTTTCTACATATGGCTAGCCAGTTTTCCCAGCACCATTTATTCAATAGGGAATCCTTTCCCCATTGCTTGTTTTTGTCAGGTTTGTCAAAGATCAGATAGTTGTAGGTATGCGGCGTTATTTCTGAGGGCTCTGTTCTGTTCCATTGGTCTTTATCTCTGTTTTGGTACCAGTACCATGCTGTTTTGGTTACTGTAGCCTTGTAGTATAGTTTGAAGTCAGGTAGCATGATGCCTCCAGCTTTGTTCTTTTGGCTTAGGATTGACTTGGAAATATGGGCTCTTTTTTGGTTCCATATGAACTTCAAAGTAGTTTTTTCCAATTCTGTGAAGAAAGTCATTGGTAGCTTGATGGAGATGGCAGTGAATCTATAAATTACCTTGGGCACTATGGCCATTTTCACGATATTGATTCTTCCTACCCATGAGCATGGAATGTTCTTCCATTTGTTTGTATCCTCTCTTATTTCATTGAGCAATGGCAACAAAAGCCAAAATTGACAAATGGGATCTATTTAAACTAAAGAGCTTCTGCACAGCAAAGGAAACTACCATCAGAGTGAACAGGCAACCTACAGAATGGGCGAAAGTTTTTGCAACCTACTCATCTGACAAAGGGCTAATATCTAGAATCTACAATGAACTCAAATTTACAAGAAAAAAACAAACAACCCCATCAAAAAGTGGGCAAAGGATATGAACAGACACTTCTCAAAAGAAGACATTTATGCAGCGAAAAACACATGAAAAAATGCTCATCATCACTGGCCATCAGAGAAATGTGAATCAAAACCACAATGAGATACCATCTCACACCAGTTAGAATGGCAATCATTAAAAAGTCAGGAAACAACAGGTGCTGGAGAGGATGTGGAGAAATAGGAACACTTTTACACTGTTGGTGGGACTGTAAACTAGTTCAACCATTGTGGAAGTCGGTGTGGCGATTCCTCAGGGATCTAGAACTAGAAATACCATTTGACCCAGCCATCCCATTACTGGGTATACACCTAAAGGATTATAAATCATGCTGCTATAAAGACACATGCACACATATGTTTATTGCGGCACTATTCACAATAGCAAAGACTTGGATCCAACCCAAATGTCCAACAATGATAGACTGGATTAAGAAAATGTGGCACATATACACCATGGAATACTATGCAGCCATAAAAAATAATGAGTTCATGTCCTTTGTAGGGACATGGAGGAAACTGGAAACCATCATTCTCAGCAAACTATCGCAAGGACAAAAAACCAAACACCGCATGTTCTCACTCATAGGTGAGAATTGAACAATGAGAACACATGGACAAAGGAAGGGGAACATCACACACCGGGGACTGTTGTGGGGTGGGGGGAGGGGGGAGGGATAGCATTAGGAGATATACCTAATGCTAAATGACGAGTTAATGGGTGCAGCACACCAACATGGCGCATGCATACGTATGTAACAAACCTGCACGTTGTGCACATGTACCTGAAAACTTAAAGTATAATAATAATAATAAAAATTTAGCTGCCATTTTTTTTTACAGTAATTGACAAGTTGATCCTAAAATTTCTACAAAATTCAAGGTCCCAGGATACTTACAACAATCTTGAAAAAGAACACTTCTGGTGAACTAACATTTCTCAATTTTAAAACTAATTTCAAAGAAAATAATAAAGACTGTATAGCACTGGCATAAGAATAGACATATAGGTCAACTCGATAGGATTATTGAGATTTGACAAGGTCTTCAAGATTATTATAGAGGCATAATAGTCTTTTCAACAAATCAGGCTACATAATTGAATATTCATATAAGAGAATAAATGAAATTGGACTTCTTCCTTAAACCATACACAAAAAATTAACCCAAAATAGATTGTAGTCCCAAATGTAAAAGTGAAATCTGTAACATTTTTGGAAGAAAACATATGAATAACTTTGTGACTTTTCATTAAGCAATGATTTCTTAGATATGACACCAAAATACAAGTGATGAAAGAAAAACATAGATACATTGAACTTTACTAATATAAAAAACTTTCCTGTTGCTAGTCATACCATCAAAAAAGTGAAAAGCCAGTCCACAAAATGAGAGAAAAGATTTGTGAATCCTTTAGCTGATAAAGCATTTGTATCCAGAATAAATAAGAAACTCTTACAAGTCCATAATTAAAAGGTAAATATCTCAATTTGAATAAACTTTTTTTTCAGATTAGATATACAGATAACTAACAAACACATAAAGAGGTATGCAACATTATTAGGTGAATACAAACTAAAACTATCAGATACCACTTCATCCCCACTAGGATGGCTATAATAAAAAAGGCAGACAGTAACGAGAGTTAACAAGTAATAAAGAGAAATTGGAGCACTCATACATTGATTATGAGAATGTAAAATGGTGTGGCTGTTTTGAGAAACAATTTTTGTTGTTTCTCGCAGAACTATTTGACTCAGCAATTTAACTCCAAAAGAAATGAAAATAAGTGCTCAAACAAAACCTGTACACAAATATTTACAGCATCACTATTCCCAATAGCCAAATAGTGGAAGCTACCAAATTAAATCAACAAATGTAATATATTTACACAATGGAATATTATTTGGCCATAAAAAGCAATCCACTGACACATGGCAAAAATGGCCACTGACACATGGTGCAAAATGGATAAATCTCAGAAATATTATGGGAAGTGATAGAAGTAAGTCACAAAAGGCCACTTGTTTATGTTTCTATTCACATAAAGTAGCCCAAATCGGCAGATCTATAGAGGGAGAAAACAGATTTGTGTTTGCCTAGGGTAAGGGAGTGGGGTAGGTGGAGAGTGACCTGTAATATGTGTGGGGCTTCATTTTGGATTGATGGAAACTTTCTAAAATTAGATTTCATTGATTGCTGTACAGCTGTGAATATACCAAAACTACTGAATCGTATATTTAAATAGATTAACTTTTGACATGTTAATTATACATCAATAAAGCTGTTTAAATAAAAAACTTATAGTAACATACTTTTCTTTATAAAGATTACTTAAATCACTAGAGTTAGCTAGCCCCACTCTCTGTTGTTACAGCATGTTGTCTATGTTGCTATTCTAGTAATTTTTCTACTGAATCTAAATTATCTATTTATGTAACTTTCTCCTTCTCTAGACTGTAAGGTTATAAAAATCAGGGCTTTTCATGTTTTCTTCTCTGCACTTTTATCTCAAGCATTGTACCTTTAATACATAAGAATAAAGGACTATATTCCTCGATATTTCTTGAAAAGCTAATGTTTTTCCTCACAATTTTCTCCATGAATTTTTATTCTGGCAAAAATGCTTTGGCAGCCTTAATAAACCAACCACAAAGCCACATGATACTCAGAATTCTAGATTACTACATTTAATCTTTATATGTGTGTGAGACTGTCCTGGAACATGTCATTTGTTTCCAAAAAGATGGCAGGCAGTTTTTTTTTTAAAAAAAAAACTGAAGAAATGTAAAAATAATCAGCTTAAGTGAATAAATTGTGCATTATATGACAAAAACTTTAGAGATATGGATTCAAGTGTGTTATTTAATCTAATTTAACAAAAAAGCAATAGGACAACAGAGAAGGATACATCATAGGTCTCCAATAAAATTTTTAGTTTCCTGTGGTGACTGTCATATTTTCCACACGTAGGCTTTTATGTGTAGAACTTGATATGTTTATATTAGTTCTTCAATGAATGAAATGGTGTCAGTAATAGAAATAAAATGCAATTTTGAGTGGTTACTCTGTTTCCTACATAGAAGTGTCAATTACCTATGATACATGTTGGTACCAACAATCATCTTTCTGTTTTCTCTAAGCGTCAGAGGATCTCAGTGTCTTTTAGCGTCTTGCTGTGGTTTGGATATAGTTTGTTCATCCCCACCAAAACTCATGCTAAAATTTGATCTGCACCAAGCATGGTGGCATGTGCCTCTAGTCCCAGCCACTTGGGAGGCTGAAGCAGGAGGATCCCTTGAACCCAGGAGTCAGAGCGCAGCCTGGGCAATATAACAAGCCACAACTAAAAAAGAAATTTGATTCTCAATGTGGGAGTGTTGAGAGGTAGGGCCTAGTAGAAGCTGTTTGTGTCACGATGGCAAATCCCTCATGAATAGCTTGGTGTTGTTCTCACCATAGTGAGTGATTTCTTGCTCTTGTGAGACTTGATTACTTATCATGGAAATAGATTAGTTCTTGTGAGAGTTAGTGACTAAAAAAGCTGGGATGCCCTTCAGATTTTGCCTTTTCACACTTGTCCACATCCTCTTTGACCTTATTTGTTATGTTATAACACATCATGAAAGCCCTTCCCAGAAGCCAGATCCATGCCCTTGAATTTCCCAGCTTGCAGAACCATGAGCTAAATACATCTCCTTTCTTTATAAATTACCCAGGCTCAAGTATTCAGTTATAGCAACAGAAAACTAAGATAGAAAATTGGTACTAACAATTGATCATTGTTATACAGATATATAAAAATGTGGGGGTGGCTTTGGAACTGGATAGTAGAAAGAGATTAGAAGAGTTAGGAGGAGCAGGCTAGAAAAAGACTATCTTACCATGAATGAAGAATTAAGGGTGGTTCTGGCAAGAACTCAGAAGAAAGTACAAAGGTGAAGAAAACTTTGGAGCTTCTTAGAGATTTGTTATATAATTGTGACCAATATGCTGATAGGAAAGGCCATTCTGATGAAATATGTGATGGAAATAAGGAGTATTGATTTGAAAACTGGAACAAAGTTCCCTCCTGTTACACCACAGCAAAGAATGTGGTTGCATTGAGTTCATGCCCTAGGGCTTTACGAATACCCCTCCAGTTTTGCCTTTACTCACATGTCCACTTCCTCTTTGACCTTCTTAGTCGTGTTGATGCAGCATGAAAGCTCTTACCAGAAGTCAGGGCCCTGCGCTTGAACTTCCTAACCAGCAGAACCATGAGCTATCTAAACCCCTGAAAAAAAAAATAAATTATGCAGTCTCAGTTATTCTGTTATAACAACACAAAACAGACTAAGACAGGTATAGACAATCTCCATTTTCTCTCTGCTTATGATGTACAAAGATTTATATAATATGAAGCCATTTTTATTACTAAATAGTGATCCTAGAATGTATCATAGTGGAATAGACTTTATAGTCTGCAACTTATGGCAAAATATCCAGAGATATATGTTTGTTTATAAATAAAACATTTCAATGTCTGGAGAAGGGGTTGCCTGTGCTCTATGTTTTTGGCCCCCATAGCCACTGCACAAACTCCATTCATAACTGGCTCCAGTGTTCCTTGCCTCTGAGAACAACGTGTAAGCTTTAGTTAGGGAAAAAAGGCCATTATAAGTTTTTCTCTTCATGAATATGGATAAGCTTTCATAATAATGTGTGTTTATACACACACACATACACACACACACACATATTACATAGTGGAACCCAATAGGAAGTTTCACATGGTATTGTTTACACCATACATAACTCATACAGAAGAAACTAGAAGAAAGCAGGCAGACATTGACTTCCTTATGTTTTTGTTGTAATTTTTTTTCAAACTTTTAATTTATTCATTGGAACTGGATAGTAGAAATGCTTCTTTGTGCTCTATTGATCTTGTTTTGCAGTGAGCTTTAAGGGTCATCTAGGTTTACTTGTTCAATCTAAAATCATACTTTATGTTAATTTTACTCTTCATTGTTCCTTGTATGATTTGTTTTTAGCCATCATTTTTAGAGAATTTTATTCTTTCAAAGACTTCTAGAATGTACTTTAAAAGACTTCTAGAATGGCTTCGTGTAACTGAATTAAATACAGTTTAATTAAATTAAAAAAATAAATTACTCTTACCACTAATAACTTTAAGCTTTAGGCTGCATTTGAATTGGAAAAGAATTTGAATAAATGGCTTAAGAGCTCTAGTGAGGTATGAGATTAATTTGCATTATATGTAACTTATCTCTTTTCAATAAATGCTTAGATGGAAGACAGAATGAAAAAGATAAGAGGCTCTAAAAATCACATTTAAAATTTATTTAATTAAAAGGGTGTTTTGCATGATTGGCAATTGAACAAAAACATGATTACTGACTGAAGAAAAAATGTTCAATGATATTATAGAATTAAATAATACATATTTAAAACTATTATTTTCCTAGAGGTCATATAATTTCATTGTAATTCAATATAACCACTAGGACTATTGTTTCTAAGCCTAAAAAATACATTCTAAGGATCTAATTTATGTGGTTAAAGGTGAATGACAGGTACTGAAATCAGAAGTATAATCTTATCACTTCATCTGTTTCATCTGCTATTTTTGCTTTTTTGAATTTTCAATAGTAGGATGATTTTTTATCTTGTTTCCTGGCAAGTAAATTTTTACAAGGCAAATAGGATCCAACAACAACTTCTTAGGAATTGTTACACTTCTTCTTAAAATAAATTTATGTAAGTAAGGAATACAAAAATAAGTAACTTGTTCTCTTATATGAATGTAGGTAATATTATAGTGTCAAATAATACACACAAAAGTGTTCACTAATTGACACTGGTGGCATACAAATTTTAAAGATGGAATCTATGCCTATCTATCCAAGTGTCCTATCACGTTATCCAAATTCATCAGTTGGTTTACAACATCCAGTAGATGGTATCTATAAACTATAAAAGACCAAATATTTTTAAACAAAATTACCAAAAATGTTGCCTCTAGAAAGCCTAATAGACCTCATCTCAGGAAAACCAGGCATTTAAGAGTCTTTGATAGATATTTTTGCCATAAAGATTGGTCGATAATGAGATTACAAAAAATAGGCAAATTCAAATTTCTTAATTAAAATAAAAGAGGAGGAAACTAACACACACACACACACACACACATACACACACACACCCAGGTACACATGTATAAACACACAACCTGAAACCAAAAAGGGACATGGAAAGAAGGAAAAGATGTAATAGTTTCTCATAGATGTGTCACAGAATCAGAACACGTAGCAACATTTAATATAGTCAACCTTTTTCATAAATTAAGAATCACTAAATTGTAACCATGTTCTTTACTAGATTTCCCCCAACACAGAAGTATTAAAATCATGCTGATGACATCAATAAAGCATGGGAACCCAAATTTGAGAGAAATTCAGCTTTTAGAAATTATCCACATTGTTCCAATTACAATATCTATAAGCAAGTGATTTTAATTTAAGCCTACATATAACAAAGGTTTCCATTTTGTAATATACAGATGGTGAGAGAAAAATGGGGCATCATTACCGATTTAGTTTTTAAGGACTTCAAAGTTCTAATTTTATTTACAATTGTGTTTTATTCAAATTATGGCTTAAATATCCATTCCAGAATTTCAGGAGAATCATTTATATTAATCATATTAAATATTAAAAGAGACATATTAAAATTATTAAAAATTATATTACCTGGGCTAATTTGATTATGTAAATATAAGTGACTTCAAATCATCTTATGTATGCATAATTAGTCTTAAAACTATAAAGTCCTAATAAATGCTAATTTTAATAATGCTGCACACCATTTAATTCTATTACCTTATATATCAACAAAGTAAAATATTTTAATGTGGTACATAGAGCTAATAGAAAATATCTAGACAGCTGAAGTTAAAACTACTCTTAAAGAATGTAACTAGCTTATATTAATATATTTATGATATGGGTGGTTATCTGGTTAACAATGGCAAAAAAATTACAAGTAAGTTCAGCAATTGAACAAATGGTTTCTAAATACCTACACTTTTCCTGGCGTATTTCCAAACATAGAGCAGAAATAACATTAAATATCCATTATGAGTAAACTGACTACTCTTCAAGATATTTTCAGTCATGAGGTTTCTGTTTGAATCATGTTTTTAACTAAAAACATCTTATATCTTGGAATGTATATGAAAGCTATTCTGTCAAAAGATAGAAAGTGTTATGAAAGGAAAGTGATTTACACATGAATTATAAAAGGCTAGTAATTTAATAAAACTACATTTGGCAGTGTGTGTCCATTACTGTTCAGGATAGAAAGTGACCAGCCTCATGGAAATGGGTCTCTAGGCTATGTAGCAGACCCACCAGTATAAAGATGGATACATCAATGTTCATGGCTTGAGGAAATTAATCATAAAGACTATACGACTTGCTTCTTCTTATGATTACCTAGTATGAAGCAATATTCTGATTTTAATTTGACTTCCCATATAACTTTGCCTACAGGGAGTGACTATGAACTCAAGTATGGCATTATAGGTTCTACTTTAAATTAATGCATTGGTATTCTGATTTTAATACATCAGTCTCTCAGGGCTTGTTTAAAGTAATTTTTCTCCAAATTATCCATCCACTGCACAAATGATGATAAATGAAATTTCTAAATCCAAGATTTAAGAACCAGGCCCTCATTTTGTCAAGGCAGTGCTACACTATGGGACCCGTAGAAATGCTCAGATAGATTTGAAGGTCACTGTAAAAATTCCCTTCACACTGCAAAAAAGTCCACTTTCACATTCACTATAAGCAGGAAAAATTAGAAGCAGAAAAATATTAGAAAATGTCTGGCTTATGATTTTATTAATAAAGTTGGGACTAAAAAAATGACCTTGCATTGTGTGTTAGTAGAAAACAGAAGACGCAGGATGTTGGCTTCTGACTTATTTGCACCTGCCAAATCTCACTTCAGTGCTTGTAACTGGCAAAAGTTAACACGTATCTAAAATTCTACTGCATGGGATTCTAGGAAACATAGTCTGTATCTTCCAGGCTCTGAAGTGGAGGAAGCATAATAGGAGGGTGTAATGGAGTTTGAGCTATGCCATATGTCCCAGAAATTTTTGTAAACGTTCCAGAGAAATGTTCTTATATTTTCTCAGAGTAAGATGTGTGGAGATGTTTACCATGGAATTATTTGTGATAGTGAGTTGGAACATATCTAGGTCTCATCAGTAGAGGAAAGGAAATGCAGCATATGGTGGATACATACTAGAGTCTACTATGTAGCAGAAAGAAGCAGCACACTACACATGTATAGTATATAAATAAGTCAAGAAAGGTAAATACAAAAAGCACCGTTGAAAGAAACAACTACATGAGATACCTTGCAAAAATAGCGTTTATGTAAATTTAAAGCATTATAAACTAAACGGTGTTTATTTTATAATATGCACAAATTATTAAAACACTTGTATTAGTGTAGTCACCTGTGGGAGTGCTTCTCATTGCCAAGTCCAACCTGGAAATAATAGACAGAAGGGATTTCTGAATATCCTGCCTCCTTCTCTGTGATAGAGTATGTTACTTAAATCACTCAAGCCTGCATAGTCCACCAATTGTCAATTTAGCATACATATGCATGCCCCTTAAAATCATATTTAAGCATTCAGGAAAGGCAACTTTATTCCTAATACAATATAACCATTCTTAGTACAGCCAAAGACCTACCTTCTTTTGCCTCAAAATGCATCTTTATGCATCTCTGACTTCTAAGCCATTTATTTTCTGGTTTATATCAGTTTCTCTTCATATTTTAGCATGTTCTGAATTATAGTGTAGACACTGCAATTCATGATTTAAACTACCTTATATTAGGTAGAAGGGCAATGGGGAAGGAAAAATTTGTTTGTGTATATACAAATGTATACATGTCAAGTAAGGAAGACAATATTCATGGCTGTTATACTACATTCTGCAGTATGTAGTTGTTTTTGGATTTATATTTTCCCCTTTTCACCATCAATTCCATGTTTTTGTTGCTTTGAGCGTCTGCACTTACTATTATTCTTTACTTGTGGGATAATCAGGAGGATCTGAATCAACAGTTTCTGTCTCTATTGGGTCCGGAAGTGTCTATACAAATGTTGGTTCTGAATGGTATTTGGGTGAGTATCCTCTGAAGTGCCTTTTACTATTTTCTTATCAAATTAAAATTAGCAGAAAACTGCAGACCCAATAGTCTATCCATGCTATTACTAGTTGAACTCTTTGTATGGCTCAGTTCTTCAAAGTAACCAGCTAGCTACAATTTTGTGGATAATTTTGTCATACAAGAAGTGCAGCACTGATCTCTACTGTTGGCAGGTTTTGTTTTGTTTTGCTTTGTTGTATTTTAACAACCCAGTAGTTAAAACCCAGTAGTAGTTGCTGCTAGGATATCCTTGGTGAAAATTAAAGCATGCTGGTGTGATCATGAATCATATTCACCTTTGGTGCGATAACAGTTTATTCATAAGCTTGTTATTCAAGAACTGAATAGTAAAGGAGAATGACTGACATCAATAGAAAAGGTTATTGTTTCCACCTGATCAATGAGAGATTCCTCTGCAGTGAAATTCCCCTGGAGAATGTTCACGTGGGACATCAAAATCATTATATTCTGTGTCTTTTGAGAGGCCAAACACATATTTTTAACCCAGATTTCCAACTTTTAAAGTATGTTTATTCAAGTTTTTGACTAATCAGCCAAACCACTATCAATTGCTTATAAATCAGTGTAGATCCATATATCTCATCATTTCTCCTTCCAGACATAACAAACAACCAAATGCACTGCTTTAAGTTGTTTTCACTGGGATTATACCCTTTCTTTACTGACAAGCTATGCTGCTTCAGCCACCAACTCTTGAATGGTGACAAACTATCATGTGATAGTTTTTTTTTTTTTTAATCCATTTGACATAGGTAATTGCCTATGTGGCCACAGGCGGGAGATGCGAATGTTTTATCAATATAGCAGGAGTGGTGTCAATGAAATCTGAGCTCTATTTCATGTAAGTTATTTGTGACTTTAGAACCTATTCTAAAGCTATCTCAGTCACTTCAATGTGATAGCTGTATACTTTTTTTGCATGCTCAAATTTATGATTTGATGGGTCAAATGATATAAACAGTATCTGAGGATGCATGGTACCTTTATGTTTGTTTATGTCTGGGGTATTAACGAAAAGAAAAGAGTTCTCTGATGAAGAAGGCATTGCTTTTCCCCCAAACCCTAAGGGGATGCACATTAATTTCCCATTGGGGAATGCCTGAATTCCCATACATCATCTCTAGCAGTTGTAGAAATTTCAAGGACCATTGGCTCTGCGGGATCGTATTACCAAGTGATAGAATGCCTTTCTTAGCAGGGTAGACTTTCATTAATGCCTTTTATTTCTCCTTATGGTTGGTTCAGTAAATATTATTGAATTAAAGTAACTCACTCAAATACATAGTACAAGTAACTTCCAGAACTCAAAGAGATCCATTAAGTATGGCTCCTCCTTTTTATTGTTAGAGGACACAAGTTTTAACATATTATCTTTCACTGTCATGTATATCTTAAAATGTCCCAAACCACTAGATTGTTATAAACTCCACGGATGTGACAGGCCCTTTAACCTTGGGAGACTATGTTGCCCACCCTCTGGCATAGATAAATATTATTAAGGTTTCTAAGATATTTTATTTTTCTTTCTCACTAAATCCAATCAGCATGAAGTCAGCAATACAGTGAGGCAGAGTGAGAACTTTTTGAGTAATGGAAAGACAATTAGGATGTGTATATCATAACAGAAGTGGGGAGCTGATACTGCTGTATGCTAAGATTAAAAAATAAACAGCATTCTCAAGATTAATAAAAGCATACCAGGTACCATTACAGATATTAACTTGCTCTTGTTTTCTTTTAAGGCTGAAATCTGAAAATCTAGTTGTAATTCTTCAAGATCAATATTTCTTCTGCACAGGCCAAATATAAATTTGAATGAGAAGGTGAATGTAATCTCCACCCTTGTACCTTTCATGTCTTTGATAGTGACACTAATCTCTTCAGGTATTCCACAATGTGTTATTACTTTTGATTTATTCTTTTGATCGGGAAAGGGAGTTCCAGGGATTTGTGTTTGGCCTTTTTCATCCTGATAAGTCCTCACTCCGTTTATCATAAACTAATGTGGGGATTTTGACAGTTGTGGAATTTAGCTGTTCATATCCTGTATCTAAGAAGTGGGTTTCAAGTAAGTGATGGGACATACCAAGCACACTATGAAATGTACTGAGACAAAATCTCCATTCATCACCTCACTATCAATAGCTCTTACTCTTACTGAGGAGCCAGAGTAGTGTTTCTGGTCTCAAGGAATTAATATCAGTTCAGAGGCAGTGCCAAGTAGTCTCTACAAAGTTTTTGCTTTTTCCTTTTCCCAAAGCAAATTTGCTCTGGTATATTGTCTCAGATTCTCTTGGGGAAGACTAGGTGGAAGTGTTATACTTGCTAATTGTGTCGGAATTTTAAGGGCATTGCTTAAGGTGCTCTTGCCTCCCTTTCAGGGAGATCTGGTTTTGAATTGGCTCAGGTATGGGAATTAAATTGAGGGTCCATAACTCTCATTCCGATGTCAAAGAGGCCATTACTAACTTCAAATATAATCAGGATAGAGAGTCAATTCCAGATTTTTATTTTTGAACTTCTCCCTGAAATCATTTCTGGTAGCTAAAGGCATAACACTTTTGTAATTGAAATGACTCAAAAGTTGGTAATGATGCTGTGTTAATATCAAACAATTTATTACAAATATAAAATATTGTCTAGAACAACATCCAATCTGTATGAACATATGAAATAACGATTTTTCCATTTTTCAATATATTTGTTCTTTCACAGAACTGACCAACTCATATTCTTACCATTGAATTCCTTTAGAATAAGCACTCTAAGAGAAGAGGAATCTTTCATTTTTATAGTCTAGCATAGTGCCTGTTAGTAGTGTGTATGTGTGTATATGTGCGTAAATGTATGTAATCACATGAAATTATATCTGTGTAAAATTTTAATGATTAGAATATTTTTTTTATACTGAACTGTAAGTCTTGGCAACACACAAAGTAAGTACAATCACTTCTTCTGATGTCATTTTTTAAATGTTTAAAGATCTGCCTACATAGATCTACTTTGCTGCAGGCTAAATGTCCCAGTACCTTGGAAACGTATCTCGAAAGATATGATTCCAAATCACCATTCTATTCTTCTAGTCATTTTTCTCTAAATAAGCCAACATTTGTGTTTGCCCATACCTCTTGATTCAGGGTGTCTGGGACTAAAAGAGTTATTTCTAAATTATTTCAAGCAGCATGTTTTTATTATTTACTCTGTTCTAAATGATACAGATACATTTCTAAATATATATTATACATAATTTTATTTATATACTTATAAATATAGATAGTTCTAAATATTTCTATTTCTTTTCTTAATGATTCACAGCTTGGCAACCACTTTATATAGTTTTTTATAAAATATCACATGTACTGTCATTTAAAATACATAAACATGTTTCAGAAGTATTGTAACTGAGCCACACATACCCATTTCTGTGTATTTATTATTGGCTTTATGATTTAAGTATATAAGAATTCATACTTGAGAATTTATCCTTATTAAAGCATCCTCTTCTGCAACAAGTGTGGCAATGAATTTTGAGCTAGAAGACCTTCACAGTCAGTCTATTGTAGCATTCAGATTTTCTTTAGCACTTAGACTCTTGGTGGGCAAAAATGAGCGAAGAATGCTATCAGCATTCATAACCCATGATAACAAATGAAGCAATGGCTGAACCTGTCTATTTTGAAGAACTGTGCACAATGTAATTCTCATGACAGCAAACAAAGCTCAGGAAAAAAAATCAACTTAAAATTGACAGGGAAGCAAAGGAGGCTCATAACAAAGAAACTAGGCCTTATCAAACGGAGTTTTGAAGAGAAACAGGGAACAAGACTTTGCCCATTACAGTAAATTTTATACAATCATATAACCAGAAATTATTTGAGATAAAATAAGGGCTTGGGACATGGGAAATATTTTGGCTTATAAGTCTTGTTGGGAAAGAAACCCATAGTCTTAGCAAGGCAGAGTTTTGTGATAAAACATGTACTTTACATGACCATTACATTTTATAAATATTTGTGTTTCACTAAATTATGGGCCCTATTCTCATTCAAGCAAGGCATTTATTTTCCACCAACTTAAAAGTTTGTTTAAAAAATTACACCTAAATGTACTTGCTGCACTGCAAGTTTTCTTTTAGTCAAAAGAAAGAACAAGCTCACATTTCCATTGAGAACATTGCAACTGATGATGAAGCGTTTGGAGGATACACTCATCATATGGCAATACTTACAAGATTCATATATGGGTCTTTGGTGTACCATGAAGATAAATAGCCAAGAAAGTTATGAGAAAGATAACGGCTTGAGTGTTGGGTTAAGAGCAATGTTCAAAGACTATAGGTTGGTGATTTATTGTTTTAATAACACTTGATGATTTGTCAACTCTTTTAAAGGGCACTTCTTTCATAAAATATGGCAGATGGAAACTATGAAATTCTATGCTTCTAAAATACACAGAACTCCCGCTTATGCCTTTGATGCAATGACAGTTTTCTAGAGAAAGTTTTATTTTCTATGGCCTGAATATACTCTGATGCCTATACTTCCACAAAGTAACCAATTTAAGTTTAGCTTAGTTATTAGCTAAACTTCTCAAAGCTCTTAGGATAGCTGAGTTAAAGCCTTCCTAGAAGCAGTAAATATGATTTCAATGATATTTCCAACCTGAGAGATGAACTGGGTGTATTCATCCAGGGTTCTCGGATAATTATCATTCTCAAACACTAGCAAGGAAGGTTAGAATGATAATCTGAAATTCTGTTTTACATGTAGGTGTAAACATAAAGGGAAGAAAGATGCACTATTATATATCTCATTCCAAAATTATCTCAGATCAAATTAATCACTTTTTATATGTTGGAAATATGTATATAAAAATTAAAATGTAATATACCATAAAATAATAGAATTTACTAAGTAATTGGCAGGTATAAAAGTACAAACTGCTTTTAAAAAATATTTGAGCTTGGCCGGGTATGGTGGCTCACATCTCTAATCCCAGCACTTCGGGAGGCCAAGGTGGGTGGATCACTTGAGATCAGGAGTTCAGGACCAGCCTGGCTGACAAGGTGAAACCACATCTCTACTAAAAATACAAAAATTAGCCAGGCGTGGTGGTGCGCGCCTGTCATCCCAGCTACTCGGGGGTCTGAGGCAGGAGAATCACTTAAACATGGGAGGCGGAGGTTGTAGTGAGCCGAGATCGGGCCACTGCACTCCAGACTGGGTGACAGAGCGAGACCATGTCTCAAACAAAACAAAACAAAACAAAATAAAACCTAATTTGAGCTTTGTTATTATTGTTCAATTTTTTAAAAATGTAGTTACAATTCTAAGATGTCAATAAAACCATTTTAAGCCACCAAAAATTTATGATTTTTTTTCTGATGGCATGCACATTTGCCTTTTACTCTCTCCCAAATTATACTGTTGCAATCAAGGGATTCTTGAACACGTTTTTAAAACTTTTTAGTTTTGAAATAATTTTGGATTTTAAGAGAATTCCAAATATAGCATAGAGTCTCTAAATGTCCTCACTCAACCACCTGTAATGCTAACATCTTTCATGACATTGCACATTTATCAAACCTAAGAAATCAAAATTGGTTTAATACTGTGAATTACACTACAAATTTTATTCTGATTTACCTAGTTCTTCCACTCATGCCTTTTATCTGCTCCAGGATACAATCCTTGCCAGCTCATTGTATTTAGATTCAACTCCTTTTTGGATGTCCTCTCAAAGAATGGAGCTCTACACATTCTGGGCATTCTGCACTACAGTGGCTGTCATTTCACTTCTCTTCGGCAATTCATAGCTGTGGTTAATAGCCTGCAATGTACTTTTCTTCTACTACAAAACCTTAAGCTTTAAGGCCTGCATGTTGCATGTCTACTCATTCACATATTCTGCTAAATTTCCTTAAGGACTCATCAAAAATCCATTGCTGTTTTGCTGAAGTAACATTAACTTCATGTTTTCACTTTCTTTCACCCTATTTGTACCTCTCCAGCTTCAAATTTCTCACAACAGTGCAAATGATACCCTTTATCTCTGATCCTTTTAAACTTTACATACATCTTCCATGAATATTCTCATTCCCAGATTACTCCAAGTGTCTTGCCTGCTTGGATGTTCCCTGCTGTTTGAGCATTTTAGATAGATATGCTGATTGCAGCTATCACATACAACTTCAGCTTAAAGATGCACATCAATCTTCTTATTTGCAAATCTTAACAATTTCTCCAAACCCTCATGTCCCCTCTTGCCACTTGTTATACGTAGCAGATAACTTCTACTTAAAAGTGAGAACAGGACAATAAGCAGGAATCTTCTTTAATATCTCTCTCTAATTACATACTTAATCTATATCATATTTTATTCTTCCTCTATTTTCTTCCCTATTGCCATAGATTACTCTATTTCTCAAATCCATCTTGCAATTTCCAATTGCTTCACTACACTTTCTTGCTTCTGCCTAGTACCTCTCTGATATTTACCTCCTCCTATATTCAGCCACCCTCATAAACTTTCAACTATATCAACATTCTTTCTGTCCTATAAACACTCCAAGCCAGTTCCCATGTCAGAGGTGGCAGCTTTTGCTGCCTCTGCCTGTAAAGCTAGTATCACAGATCTTTATATGGCTGCCTCCGGCCAACTCAAATATAATTTCTTCATTGACCACATAGCTAAAGTTTCCTTTAATGGTCTCTTTCTATCCCATTATTTAATACTCATCACCATCTCACCTTTTTTACTTTTTTTCATATTGCTGTTTTGCTTACCAACCAATCTCCCTATAATGTAAACTCAGGAGTTAAAAGAACTATATTCTGTTGTCCATCATTATATTTCAAGCATCTAGAATAGTGCCCTGAAGAAACAAAACGTCCCATAAATACATTGTAACGAAAAGACTGAAGATGTCTCTCAACGTTAAAAAAAGGGCATTTATTCTTGAAATATTAGTTATCGTAGTTTAGTATCATGACAATTAAGAAAAAAATACAGACAAAAAGAAAAAATAAACTAGAATTGATTTGGTCTTAACATTTACAACAAATTTATTTTGAATAATTTATTATATATTACTCAATCCCACGTTATATGCAAATTTTTATTTGTAGTTCTTTTGTATTCAGGAAAATGACACTTAATATACATAATATATAATTTTGATATAATTTTTAGAAGAACATTTTAAAGATAAAATATGTAGAATGATGGTATAAAAAACTCCATAGACCTTTCCAATGTAACAACTATAACTATAAAAATTATTTTTTTAAAAAATTAAATCCTCAGAAATTGTTCTAAGAGAATGCTGCAAATAAAGACAAAAATATTCAACACTCTACTAAATCTTTGTAAAAAGAGCAATAGCTTTGACATTAGAACTATGATCTGCATCCCTCCCCACCTCCTGCCCAATTTTGTTTTACAGAAATTTTTTTACAGAAGAAAATGTCTGAGAGGTCCAATGCTTTCTTCTCCACCTAGCCCCCACAGATAGGGTAGCAGTTTCATCCAAAGGATTGTAGACTCTCTATCCTGCAGTCCTAACTCTCAATTTCCTCATCTCAGCTTATTTACAAGGCAAAATTGCACACATGAAGGGGCAAGCCAAGAAGACCGGAAGTTAACATCTCACTCAGCTTCCTGAGCCTAAAATAGGAGACCACTTAAAGAGAAAGAGGTTATTGTCCATTTCCCCAGCTCCAAGGCAGTATCAGATGTTTTTGTCAAGGGGGAGAGGCAAGCTAAAAGAACAGGGAGTTTTGAAGCTTTCATCGAAAGAAGTGACCTTATTTGGAACAGAGTATGGGAGAGTTCAAGCGTAAGGGTGTGCTAAAAAGCAATGACTATTTTAGTGGTAAGCAATTAAGAAGAAGCTGTTAGCTCCATAAAAGCAGCCAGTTAAATCACACTCTAATTACATACTTAATCTATATCACACTTATTCTTCTTTCATTTTCTTCCCTGTTGTCATAGATTACTTCTCCAACCCATCTCGCATTTACAGCTAAAATTTTACCAGAGAGGACCAGAGAAAAAGACTGCTAAGACTAATCCTCCAAGAGTCAGAACAAACATCAGAGACTAATCTAGAAGACTATCTCTGCAAAGGAAATGAACTGGATTAGACTGTGGAGGAATTTACACTCCAGGGCATTGGTGAAAATGATAGAAAAATTAGCTGCCAATTAGTGAAAGCTAATAGCTGGGTTTGATATAAACAAAGAAAGATAGCTTGACAGAAAGAAATTTGTGAAATTCATAAATATCTGGAAATTTAATGATGCATTCCTAAATAACCAATGGATCAGAGAAGAAATCTCAAGAGAAACTAGCAAATATTTTAAGATGAATGAAAATGAAGATACAATATATCAAACTTATGGGATGTAGGTACCACATATACAAAGAACTATCTTAGATCAACAATCTATCTTTTTAACTTAAGACAAGGATAAAAAAGAAAAAACTAAACCTAAAACAAACAATTAAAAGATAATAAGAATTAGAGAAGAAATTAATTAAATAGAGAATTAAGAAACAATGGAGAAAATCAACAAAGCCAAAAGATAGCTCATTGAAAAGACCAACAGAAATAAGATAATTTTAGTTACATGGATAAAGCAAACAATAGAGAATACTCAAATTACTAAAATCAGGAATAAAAGACAGGACATTAATACTGAATTAACAGAAATGAGAAGAATTATAAGGGAATACTATGGATAATTATATGCCAAGAATTAGAGAACTGAGAGGAAATGGCAAATTCCTAGAAAGATACAACTACAGAAATGATTCTGAGGAAACAGAATATCAGAAGAGACTTATAACAAGAGATTGAAATATATGTATAACAAATTTGATGAAATATTTAATTAATTAATACTAATTCTTTCCAAATTCATCCAAAATACAGAAGAGGGGACACTTCTTACCTCATTTTCTGAGGCCAGTATTACCCTGATACCAAAATCAAAGATCACAAGGAAAAAAAAAAAAAAAACAAACTACAGAGTAATGTTCCTTGTGGAAATGTATGCAAAAATCTGCAACCAAATACTAGCAAACTAAATCCAGCAGCATATAAATGGATTTTACACATGCTACAACAGGCATGAACCTTGAAAACCTGATACTAAGTGAAAGCAGTCAGTTAACAAAAGAACACCTATTGCACAGTTTCCTTACATGATATGGACAAAACAGGGAAATCAATAGAGTCTATTTAATTTACTTGAGTCCAATTAGTAAATTGGGAAACACAGAGAGAGAGAGAGAGAGAATGTAAAAAGATAAACAGACCAGTAACATTTGAAATATTGTGAGAAACATTATACCCACAATTGCAATTAATGAACTTAAGTGTTAGAATGTGTTTAAGAATAAAGACATGAACGTGCTATCCTCTCATGCCCCATAAATGTGAGGTGATTATAGTACTATGGAATATCCTAATTTTAAAAGTTGTCCTTCTCTCACTCATGTAATAGAAATATAGGAACACTTTACTTTGCACATAATTTCTCTATTATATTCAATGCATTACTACTTACTTATATTGCACATAGATTTTAACATTTAGAGGTGCATAAACAAAACCATGTAAACAATTTTCTTGGAAAATAATTATTTTCCAAATAATTATTAAATTAAATAAAATATAAATAAAAATTATTTTCCAAATTTCTTGGAAAATGATTTTCTTGGAAAATAAATTATGTTTCTTTGAAATAAATAAATAAACAAATAAATAAATCTTACTATGGGCACGAATTCCTAATGTTTACAAGCTCAAAAAAAGTGTTTTATATGTGATATATAGAATGTACATACTCACAAAGCATATATGCATAAGTATATATGTTAATATATAAAATTGGTTACAAAATAAACTATAATAATATTTGGGCTTAATAAGTCTCATGGGTAACAGCCAAATTATAAAAACTTGAAAACAGCATTAAATTAAACACTATATTTTAAAAGAGATGAACCATTTGAATTATACATCTTTTGTCATGGAGAAACAAATATACACAAGATGAAAGTAAAAACAGAAAATTCCTGCCATTGTAAAAGGACTTATGAAAATACAAACTAACTTATATTTTTAAATTGGAAATGCATATTCAAATATGCATTTGATATATCCATTTTAGGTTTTTTGTGTTTATATTATTGACATTATTTAAATAAAATTAAAGTGACTAATTTTGGAAAAATACTATTAGTTTGATTCAAAGTCTGAATTTTAATCTCCATGATTAATGAGTATTCCATTTTTTTTTGGACTAGATTAGTCTCATCTTTGCCATGATTACTATAATTTAATTAAATGAAGCATGTGACAAATTTTTATCAGTAATTAATCTATAATTAGTCTACTAGATTACCTACAGGTTAACTTTATATAAAGTTTTAATTCATTGCCTACCATTCTGGATATACTCTATAAATCCATAGCTTATAGGGTCAAGCACTATTTATGAATTGTTCTTGATTATAGCAGAGTAAAAATGTTAAAAACATAGAACTCATTTTCTATTCATCACAGGAGCATTTTGAGCCTTTGCTCTTCAAATCAAAGGCAACTCAAAATTATTTTGAGTAGCTCTGCAACTTGCCTTGTAGTGTTTTTGGCATTTATTTTGTTCATAAAATAGAACTTTTATCTAAACAAATGATTCACATTTATATAACCTGGCTAATTGTAAATCATATGTATCTTATTTTTTTAAGGTTTTATATAATTCTCAGAAGTACAAAGATAGCTAAGAATAGTAATAGTCATCTGTGATTGATTTTTTACTGTACAGTAGGTTTTATTTACATGATATACATGAAAATGTGCTGAGACTCAAGGTTGTGAAATAGTTAATAATTTATAGGACTAGCAATGAAGTTATGAAATGATTGTCAATGTACTCTGGGAAATATACTCTATGTAACCAACACAATAGTTGATAAAACAATAACTTTAAACATTTAAA
This sequence comes from Pongo abelii, assembly GCF_028885655.2. Taxonomy (NCBI): domain Eukaryota; kingdom Metazoa; phylum Chordata; class Mammalia; order Primates; family Hominidae; genus Pongo; species Pongo abelii. Next base: position 112,634,059 of record NC_071989.2, on the reverse strand, counting down.
AATTGGTATAATTTGCAGGACTTGGTCCTCTTTCTTGCAAAGAGCTGCATACTATCTGATTATTTCATTGTTCCCAATCTGTTTTTATCACTTGTCACCTTCCTGGCCCTCATGGACATTTGGAACTCTCAAACTAGGATGAGAATCTGGTCTCCTACATATCACATAATCACCCTTGTCATTATACCATACCACTGCATGTGATGTGGCCTGGCCACACTCTTTCAAAAGGTAGGAAGCCTGAATGAGGAAACTACCCACATCTCATGAAGGGCTTATGCCACTCCATTGCTATTAGAGGTATTACTTTTTTCCTTCCAGTTCTTCATATATTCCCTCCTTTTGCTTTATGCCTTAAGACGGTATTTAATTGGTTCTTTTTAACCTGGAATTAAATAATATTTTGGATCATTTATATTGAAAAAGATCAACCGTGAAGAATTACAGATTTGCCAGGTTAGATTAGGACTGGGGAATGATCCCAAGAACAACATACCACAAGTTGCCTTTTTACAGGAGTTGCTGTATCTAACATAATTAGGAAACTGATTAATCAGGAACTTGCTGCTTCAACTGCTATCTTGCAGCCACACTGGTCCTACTGTTTTCTGGGGAACATAAAGCTACCCCTAAAACTATTGTATCTAGGACCACATTACTATAGTCAACAATCCTCACCAGCGAAAGGAATGTCCCATGCCACAGTGGAGCTTCCCTGAAGGGGAGCAGCTGAAGATTGGGAATATTTTCTGCCCAATAAATTGCTTCCAAATATCCTGCTGTATGTTTGCTTAGTGAAAGCTGAACCACAAGCCAAATTTCAAGCTACAGAGAATTCTAGGGAATGTATTCTTCGGACTTCTGACCTTTAGATTCCCAGTAGATTATTAAGCACATTGAGTTGGGGAAGGACTTCTGTAAGCCATGCTACAAAAGAGTCAGAAAGGACTGAGGGATTTAGTCAGCTATCTCTACCACAAAAGACTTGAGGCCATGGATAATACATATATAAAAAGTTTGCTGACTTTTTTTTCTTGAACATCCCAAGATTATTTCAAGATGATATTCTTTTATCTTTCTAATCATCAGTATAATTTTGAGGGTCAGAACTGTAAATGTCACATTGCAGAACACAATATAAAACTGGCTCAAGCAAAAAGATACTAAGCATTCAATCTAGCTTCAAACATAAAACGATATTGGTTTTCTGTTTAAAGGAAAACTGTTTATCTTTGTGTATTAGTTCTTTTCTGTGTTTTGCTCTATTCTCAGCTTGTTCTTTCATATTTGATGAACAGTCCCCTGAAGCTCCAGCCTGGTTAACCCAGTACAAAAAGAGATTTTTCCTTTCTGAAAGATATAGTAAAATATTTAGTACTAATGCTATTTGCATTTGGTGGACTCAATTTAAGTCACCTGCCCATCACTGAAACAATGTTTGTGGCCAGATGAATGTGATTCTCATGTCCACTCATAGAGTGACTAGGTAGGGTCCACCTACCTGAAAAGAATTGCTGACCAAGAGAAAGGAGTGATTCTTGTTTTTTTTTTTTTTTTTTTTTTTTAAACAGAGTCTTGCTCTGTTGCCCAGGCTGGAGTGCAGTGGCGCGATCTCGGCTTATTGCAACCTCCACCTCCCGGGTTCAAGTGATTCTCCTGCCTCAGCCTCCTGAGTAGCTGGAATTCAGGTGTGCACCACCACACCTGGATAGTTTTTGTATTTTTACTAGAGACGGGGTTTCACTATGTTGGTCAGGCTGGTCTCAAACTCCTGACCTCATGATCCGCCCCCCTCGGCCTCCCAAAGTACTGGGATTACAGGCATGAGCCACCGTGCCTGGCCAGGAAAGGAGTAATTCTTCACAGGGAAATCATGGTGGTAGTATGAGAAGGTAATTTGCTGAACATTAAAAAAATCATAGTTATCCATATATCACTTCATTGTAATTCATTATAGATCTATCTATTTACCACTTGTTATGTCTTCCATCACTTGGAGAAACATATTTTTCCATTTAGATTGAGTTGTGTAAAGCTACCAGTCTAAAGAATGTTGCATAGATGTAGATTAATGTTACAATGTCGGTTAATTTTTTTAAAGTTTTATAGTTCTATATAATTTATAAGTAAGTTCCTTTGATTCCTTAAAAATGAAAAATATATGACCAATTTCAGGCAGTCAGATATTGATTCAAAGTGTTAAGATATTTTCAATGCAGCATTTTTTCTACTATGTAGGACATATTGTTGATCATATGTCTTTGTTTGTAATAAAATAATTCAAAACATTTTCACACCCCTTGATCCTAAGTGGCAAATATACTGTACTGAATTATACTTTCTCAAGAAATTAATTCATTAAAAGTTATTTTACCCTCTGTTTCAAATGAATGCTGGTCAGTTTCTTACTCATGGGAAATTATGAAAAACATAAATTGAAGAAAGACTTGTAAATCTTGACTCTAAGACCATAAAAAAGTCCAAAAGTAAAGAAATACACTTTTGTCCATTTTTTCAAATAAATATTGTGTTTAATATCCTCTGCTGCATATTTTCAGAAAATAGCCCTTCTAAAGAAATATTAGACTATTCTTCAGCTGGTTCAATTCCTTAATAATGGAGAGTGAATATAAAAATTCCCTGAGATTTAGCCTGAAGTTAAGCAAGTCTATTTCTATTATCTACTATATTCTGGGTAAGCAATATTTAGGTACCCTTCAGGCATTTTCAAGGCTCAATTTGTAAACTTATTAAAACACCAGTGTGTAAAGAAATCTAAATCTGAAGCTTCAGTTAACATGTTATTGAAAAATAAATTCACCTATCTACCTATAACTTGTTAGCATGATTAAACAAATAAGACTAGTCAAAGAAATCTTCAGAAAAGAACTAATGTGAAGCTTGCTTTGGGCTGAATAGTCATTTCCAAAACCAACTTCTGTCTAAAGACATCTCCACAATTTAAATTAGAGAAACTGCCACACAATAACTTAAGCCCTGACACTTTTGCAGCTGTGTTTTTGTGAAGAAAGTTCCATAGTTCACAATAGTTTGCATCAGCTATAAAAGGATAGTTTTTAAGAATTTTTGAGTAAATCAAATTGAATATATCCAAGGGATGTATTTACAGACATTTCCCTCACTTAGGAAATGAAGCAAGTATTACATTTGAGACTTGTAATTGCACCCTGTTGTTTTTGTTTTAATAACAAATCCTCTAATATTTTGATGGCGTCTAATCATTGCAGCTGCCCTAAGATGAGGTTACTCTAGAAACACTTTGTATCTAGTAGCCATTCATCCTCTCAGCTGGAATTGAGATGGTAGAGGAGTGAAACAAGTTTTGAGATGGTAGAAAGTTTGCACCTAGTGACCAGGGCCTCTTTAGAGAAAGGGAGCTCAAATGTTAGTCTTGTTACTCAGTCCTTAGGAGATGTATGGTATCAGGTGCCTACCATTCTGTTGGCAGAGTGATTAGATATTTTTCTCTGGAGACTTTCCTAAATGTTCTTTGCTTCCTCTCTCAAGCTAATACTGTGTCTTGTGACATTCAGGCATCACTTGTCTTCCTACCAACTCTGCTATTTTCTGGAATTCCATCCCTAAAAGCTCAAGGAAACTAACCTGTCATGTATTACATCTTTTCAGAGCTATTACTAGTAATTGAAGGACATGTGCTCTTGAACATCTAAACAACATAAAAATTTCTAAACTGCATGTTACCTAGTCCTGAATGCATTTTCATATTCAAGGTATATAAATGTTCTATAATTTTCCATAGCTCCATCAGCTACTTATCACTAGAATCATGAACTGCCAAAGACATGACTTTCTATTTCCCACACATGTCAAGTACAGAGTCTCTTCCAGAGAATCACAGTTCAAATTAATTAGGGAATTTAATATTGGCTGTGGTATGCTTCCCTATCTATGTTGTGTAACCCAAATAAATGACTCTAAGAAGAAAACTTCAAGCAACGATAAAAAGAAATCCCAAGTAAAGGCTATTTGAAATTATATTAAATGAGGTGAATGAATAGATGTAATATAAAAACATGCTTCATGCAGTGCCTTAAACATAAAATATGCTCTGTGAAATATTTATTATTATTGTTTATGCTTATTATTTAATTGTCATACTCCCGCAATAGCCCCAAGCAATGGTTGGACCCATATCTTACTATGTTTTATGTGCATATTAAGTTATCAAATACAAATTAGCCTCCATGAGATTATCCACTTAAATTCCAGTTGCCTTGAAAATTTTAGTCCAATCACAACACAGCTAAGATAAAAATTTTCTTTTCAGAATCAATCAATTGACACTGATTGGAATGAGTTTTAAACATCTGAAAAACACTGACTGATTCTCAAAGTAAATTATCTGATGTAATTATCTAAGTAAGCAGACACTTTAGGTTCCTAAACCTTCATTATATTATTAAATGTCCACAGTTCTATATAACCTTGTTTCATTATTTAATTCCTCTTTGAACTGAAGTTCTTAATTATATCAAACAAAAATACTCTGGTAATTTTAGTACCATTTTCTTGATAAGCTCTCTGTAATGAGAAAAGAAACTTTAGCAGCATAATAAAAATGACCTAGATTGAAGAAAATCACTGTCACCTATTTCATCTGATAACCTTACCTCTGACTTAGGAGTCATTTTTCCTCACCTTGGTGGCGAGTGACTTTAAAAGGGTCTCTAATCCTGTTCTTTCTCCTCTCCCCATGCTCCCTGCAAAAGCCCTTTTGTAGGGGAGGAATCAGTATAAAAAGAGTTCTGGAGAATGCTATGGATTTTCAGACACTGATTGCCTGACTTGAGTTCTAACAATCAAACTTGAATCTACAAAGAACAATGTGGTGGCCAGAAGGGAGGTACAGCGGCAGTGAGGTGAACATACCCCAGGGCAATATTGGAATTCTCTGAATGAATTTCATATTATATGAATGTCTTATTCACTTTGTACAAGATGTTTTATATAATTATAACAAGAAAATAGACTTAGGGGAGAAAAACAGTTACACTTTCCTCTGCTTGATCACAAAATCAGGTTAAAACACTCCTGGAAAACTAGGGGAGCCTGGTGCGGTGGCTCACACCTGTAATCCCAGCACTGAGTGATTACTTGAGGCCAGGAGTTTGAGACCAGCCTGGCCAACATGGTGAAACCTCATCTCTACCAAAAATACAGAAATTAGCAAGGTGTGGAGGCACATGCCCGCAATCCCAGCTACTAGGGAGGCTGAGGCAGTAGAATCGCGTGAACCAGGGAGGCAGAGGTTGCAATGAGCCGAGATTGTGCCACTGCACTCCAGCCTGGGTGACAGAGCGAAACTCTGTGTCCCCCCCCACACCCCCTCCCCAACCCACACAAAGACAACTAAGGGAAAGAGCAACAGAGCACATGAGTGTTCAGTATTAAATGCCTACATATGCCAGGCAAGGAGAAACAACATTGCTATTTGATAGTGTTTACAAAAGTCAATGTCTTGTGAAACAAAGAATTGTGTTCTTTTTAAACTTTTTGAATAAGGGTTTGTTTGCTTATTTTTTTAAAATAAGGGGTTTTGTCAGGACTCAAACGTTTCATAATCATGCAAAGCAGAATTTCTGGAAAATAGGAGACTTGGGATTACATTTAGAGTAACTAAGTAGGTGGAAATTTAAACTCTTGTAATCTGAGTTGTGCATTTTAATTTTGAAGAAATTAGAAATAAATAATAGAAATACCTGTTGTATATGAAAGCAACGATGAGACTGAAAGAAACATGTTTCTAGGGTTTTTATTTGGCTATTAATAAAGACCTATTTATGCTGATTCATTGAAAGATGCCGGATTTTATTATATCAATGGCAACTTCAAACTGCTCCTAGTGAGAGAGAACAATATTGAAATAGCTTCTGGAGAACAAGGTATGTGGTGAGCACCTAGTGTCTTATTTGAGGTATGGTGAAGAGGAAATTCAATTATAGAAAATTCACTATTTCCATTGGGTGTTTTGTCATTCAACTTGTATCCTGGGGAGATGATTTGGACACAGAGTGCAAGTTGAGTTAAAGTAAAACAATTAACTCTCAGTTATGCCAGAGTCGATCATTCCATTTATGTACCATTATCCAGGCCCTTTGATTATCCTCCTGCTTCCTCTGGCTTTCTTTCATGTTTGTTTAATTTTTTCATTACTATCGTCACAAGATAGAAATGTGAACTATGTAATGAAAAGAAAAATATATCAGGCAATTTATCTCTTTGATGGCAGATATGACAAAACAACTCAAAACAGAGGAGTCATCAAAAGACTTATTTGTACTTCAGAAAGTATCCACAAGACTTTTTTTCTCTTTTTCCATAACACATGCACACGCACACACACACACACACCCACACACGGGGGTGGTGGAAGGCATAGAAAATGGAAAGAAAAAGAAAGAAAGAAATTTGTTCACCCTTTTTATTACTACCTATACAGACTTTCATCTCTAAGATGTGGATTTGTGGCTTCATTCCTTACTATTTCTTACTGAATGTTCTTGCCCTGCTAAGCTTCCTTACAAACTGCATTTTTATTCAAGTCTTAGAGTGACTCACAAACATCTACTCAATAAAATCAGAATCCTTTACATGGCTTTTAATGCCTTTCATATTTCATGGCCACCCATCTTCTCCATTCTCATTTGAAATAATTCCTGAAAATCCCACAGATTATCAGACCAGCGTCACTTTACAATATGATAAACATCCACTTTCTCACCTTTGTTTATGTTGATCCAGGTCATACCAGGTTATGATGCGTTCCCTCCATCTCTTTATTCTTTCAAACTCCGCCTGTTATTTAAATTCAAATCAAAATCTCTTGGGTTTCTAGGAATCAGACTTTGAGATTAAGATGTATAAGGAAGAAGTTTATTGGGGCTTGCTGTCAGAGGCAACCCCATGAGGAAATAAGTGAAGCAGTATTGGACAAATTAAGGAGTTAATAATGATGGCTTCATCTGGTCTCATGAGGAGCATTGACACCGGGGTGGTCTTTTAGAGATATCTGGATTAGACGCAAGGGTGCCGATTCTTTACACCCACATTACTCACCAGATGCAGACTGAGTTGAGGGCAAACAAGTTTCTTTTGGAGGCCGCTCCCTTAGGTAAAGGGTAATAACAGGAGATGAACTCAGCTGTGAGCTGTTGTTAGTGGCAAACATTCCTGGCAGCTGGGGAAACGCATGCCCTTGCCCTGAAGGCAGACCCAGGCAGAGTAACACAGCATTCACTGTCATCTGCTTGCATCTCTTTAAAACCTTGAGAGTCCCTAAAAATTCAACGGATGTTTTTTGTATTCAATTTATTTCTTGTATGTGTCTCAACCACAGAATCTCAAACTGCTAAAGAAACATTTCCTTAGCATCCAGTAGCCATACTGAATCCGGAAGCGTGCTCTAAATATTAGTATAAACAAATTAGATTTTCCTCTCAAATATGAAGCAGGGGGCCGGGTGCGGTGGCTCACGCCTGTGATCCCAGCACTTTGGAAGACCGAGACGGGCAGATCACGAGGTCAAGAGATCGAGACCATCCTGGCTAACACGGTGAAACCCCGTCTCTACTAAAAATACAAAAAATTACCTGGGCGTGGTGGCAGGTGCCTGTAGTCCCAGCTACTCAGGAGGCTGAGGCAGGAGAATGGCGTGAAGCCGGGAGGTGGAGCTTGCAGTGATCCGAGATGGTGCCACTGCACTCCAGCCTGGGCGACAGAGCCAGACTCCGTCTCAAAAAAAAAAAAAAAAAAAAAAAAAAACTCATGAAGCAGGGGTATGTTGTTAATTTAAGGGAATATACTTATCAAAAAGGGAATGTATTTATGAAAATATACAATATGTCAGGCATACCCATGCGCTGCAGTCTGAGCTCTTAAGTATAGGAAATCAGTAGGGCTGAGGTATTTGTAGAAATTGCAGTTTAATACATCAAAATGAAGACATTTGCCCCTGTCATAAACATTTCTCGCATTTTATTTGAAAAGTAAAAAAAATAATAATAATAACAATTGGGACTAGTGGCATTGTTCCTACTGCAATTTCATCTATAAAAAATTACTTTATAGTGATGAATCTGCAAAGAGCACTATTGTTGGATATTATATAGATAATGCTTCTATGTTTAGTGTTGAGATGGCTGGATTTCAAGTGGAAACTATCAATGTTACATTAAAAATGAATGTATTAAAGAGCTGTAGTTAGAAAAAGGGCAGACAAATCTTAAAAAGTGGGGTTCTATTTGAAAAATATAGAAAAAACTGCTTTAACTCAATAAACTCGAATATTTAATTATAACTTATTTATACAAAGAGTTCAAAATTGTTGAGCTATATTTATTCCTACCTTATTTTAACCCAGAATAACTAACAACTAAACTTTACCTTTCTAGGTATCATTTAAAATAAAGAATTTTGTACTTTGTCAAATGAAAAGTTGGGTCAATATTTCACCTATGCATCAATTTTATCTGAAGTCTGATTTTACATATAAACTCAGAATTCGAGAGGGAAAAAATGAAATGCTTTTAATGATTTAAATAATCAAGTGTAACTGAAATTCACTTCTGAATGACACCATGCAACATCATATCTAATGCTTCACCAGAAAGACGGTTTTTATTTTCACAAAAGTTTTATCAATTACATGTTTGAAAAATGCCAGGCGGGTGAGAGCTTAGTTAGCCTAAACCATCTTAAATCTTTGCAGGTCTATTAGGTCATTGATTTGGTTCTTTGGACATTTAATGAATATAATATGAATTGTTCATTTTCTGTCATATGAGGAAAATATTTCAGACAAGATACTTTTCTGATATTATTATTATTTGCAACTCAGAGAGAAGTCTGCTTACTGTAATCCCACTAACTTGATTCAAGTCCTATCATCAGTGTGACCATTTAAATAAACAATAAGCTGAAGGAAAAGAAAAGAAAACATAACAAAACAAAAAAAGTGATCTTCCAAAGTAGGCCTGCTTCTGCAGGAACTAAATGACAATCTATGGCATATTTCAATAGTACATGATTTTTTCACAAATTTCATTAGCACACCATTGATTGCTCATTTTTCAGCTCTCAAAATAATTTAACATAGTCTCTTTCATGCAGAGGATAACATATTCATAATATTTGATTTTTGATGAAACCAAATGACCCTTTAAATTTGCAATAGAGTTCTTTAATTTTGTATGAGTTTCTTTACTGCTGTTCATTTAATTTTCTGTTTCCATTAACCATCTGCAAGCATTTGACTCTATGACAATTATTCAGCTGTGGTACATCATGAATGACATATTTTATAAATGAAAAAAGAAAGAAAGAAAAGAAAATGGAGGAGGGTTAGAGATCACAAGAGAAAAGAGGAGAAAGCAATCGAACACAAATGTCATGGTTTGGAATCATGTATTTCCCATTCAGCTGAAACATCTGAGTGGTAATTATTGGTCCAACTGTAAATCTAGCCTAATTGCATTTTGTCTTCATTTCTGATAAGCACTTCACGATGATGATGATTACTCTTGCTAAATGCATTCGTTCCATGAATGTTTTCCCACACTGATGGCCAGGGGGCCTTGTAGATAAAAAGACTGCAGACAAAATAGCTCAATTCTGCTACAACTAAATCAATCAGTATTGATTTCTTTTCCCAACAAAGAGAGGGACCCACTGTATATGCCTTTTGTTTTTCTGCCTACCTACCACATAGGGGGGTTTGGTCAGTAGATATTAGAATGTGCTTTAATTGACTGACATAACTGATAGGCCAATCCTGGGCAATTAGCACTGATTAACTGTGTTGCTTGTCTGACAAATAGAGCACATTACATCTTGCCCATTTTCTTAAAGGCCTGTATTGAAAAGAACCCCACTGTTTGATTTAATTTTTCTTTGTACCATGGAAACCTTTTGCCATGTTGATTTAAATGTAATTTCTGCCTCTTTATGCTTTTTTCCCTTCTTATTATTGAATACCCAGTGAGCCTTTTCAATGATGGCACGGGGACAGGCTGTTAGCGTCTTTTCATAAATCTCTGTATTTCATAGTGGGGCAATTAAGCTAAACATTTAGATTTCTGCTACAAATTTAAATGTGCAAGTGGAAGAAAATGGCTATGGAATTGAAGGGCATTATATTGCTTCATCATTGCAGTTCAGCTTTTCAGACTCAGTGAATGTTCTGACAAAGAAATTCTAGAAAAATTGTAGTTCTGGAATTTTTCTGAAAAAAATCTTTGTAATGTAGCATCAGATAAAATCTGCACAGACTAAATAATCACACTTAACTATTTATTTGGATGATTTAGACATTTCATCTAAGTTCTTGAAACATTTATGAGCAATACTTGAATCCACCTTTGACAATGGGGCAAGGGAGAAAGGCTGTCATCAAGCTTTTGAACACAGTCAGTCTCTGAACAATGCATATTATAACCTAAGGCTAAACACCTGCAGATGTTGGATAATAGTAAAAGAGGTAAAAAGCTAACACAGAAAGAGAAAGTATGAAGACTGCAGTTATATAGCAAAAAAGGCTTAAGTTAAATGAATTTGGTTCTTAACGTGTGATATAATGCTTGGAACATTCAGAAATAAATAGATTCTGTTGGAATAGAACCCTCACAGAAAGCATTCTTAGTGGACAGTTATTATTTGCTTCCCCAGCATCCATTTCTCTTTCTTCCTGGGAGGGGCCCTGTTTTTCATTGGAAGTTCCATTCTTCTCCCATTCTCAGTCCATGTGGCTTGAGACTGAATCTCCACCCCAGCAAAAAAATATGCAGCATCTATTCAGTTCATACAATGTGGTAGGTATGCTGTAGATCAGGCTAAACCCATTCTGGAATAACATTTCCTGGCCACCTGAGTCATTTAGATGTGAACAAAATCTAAAGCAATCTGATCAAAGTAACTTTCAAGGCTTTTTCAAACTGCCTCGAGTAAAAACTTCCATTCCACTGGACTTTAACAATGGATTATCTAGGTATCCACACATCTTGCTATTATGCCCGGCTGCAGAATGAAGTCAACACATTGAAAGAAGTAGAAAGAAACCAGGAGTCAGTGCCATCATTTGGGTTTGTGCTTACATGGGTCAATATATACCCTTGTTGCTTAAGCCAGTTGCCATTGATTTTTCTGTCAAAAAATACTTAAATATAGAAGCTAAAACTATTTGAGCAAGATTATAGAGCAGCATGAAAAGCAAAAATACATAGGAAAGAAAATGTTTGAACTTCAGTTTAGAGAAAGCACAACTTATCACATTCCACTGCCCCTTCAAACTTTCATCATTGAGTATGAAGTTCTCTAACCCAGATGAAAATCCTAACAAGCTCTTGGTTTTTCTTTGCATTGTGTAACATAAAGAGTTCCCAAATCACTTTTAGTTCCAAACACAGTCTTGAATTTTAAAAAAGTTCTCATTACAAAGAAATGATAAATGTTTAAGATGATTGATATGCTAATTATCCTGATTTAAGTGTTATACGTGTATGGAAACATCACATTCTAACCCATAAATATGTACAATTATTATGTGGCAATTAAAAATAAAACAACAACAAAAAAGATTGTCTTGTCCCCCCAAAAAATAAAAACTCTAAGTTGGCCTTTGTATTTGGTCTTTTTAATGGTTTTAGAATGGAAGGCTGCAAAAGCAAAAATATAATTATTTATAAAATTTTCTCCATCTTGCTTTTTGTGTATTTACATCTGTAAGTGTAGCTTCAGAATTGAGTGCTTAGAGGCAATGAAATGTAAGACCTTCTTTGAGGAAGTCAAGGAGAAAAAAACTAATATATTTCATTGCTACTGATAAGAGAGACATAGATATGATGGAGAGGCATTTGAGTGGAGAAAGCGGCTCCAGAATCAGATTGATTATTAGCATCTCTACTTGTCATTAGCTAGGACATTAGACTAAGTACCTCAACTTTTGTCTTTCAGTTAAGATTAAAGCTTACCTTTTAAGATTACTGTAAGAAATACAAAACCAATGTGTACTACATGCTTACCACACTTTATGAACTGAATAAAATGTTTCAGTTATTTGAGAAGACTTATCAATAGGATATTAGGAGAGGAGAATCATACCCCTTTCTAGAGTAAAAGCAGAGTAAAAACATAAACAATAGTTCATTTGAAGTGTTATAATCCCCCACGATGTGAAAAATACAAAAAATATTAAAAAGAGATAAAAATCCATCTTATAGACTTATTCTCAGTAATTATCTATCCATATATATGTGTGTATATATATATATATCAGTAATTATCTATCCTGTTAAATCAGGAGTTATTTATGAGATAAGAAAAGATTAACTCCAGTTGAACTAAGAGCTTGTAAGCACTCTGTGAGCTCATAACAGTGTAGGTATCCCTAGAAGCACTTGAAATGCACATTGCAAATACTATCAATAACTAACTGCTTAATATAAAATGCTGGCCAAATAACCTTCACAAGCAAATGTGGTGAACAACAGAGACGATATTAGAGATAATATTTTACAAAACACAACAACTTAAAACTTATCTCAGAAATTTTTTTTTTCCTCAAGTAGTCATGCTAATACAGGATTACATGTTTTTCTCCAACATTTTAGGTATCACATTAATGTACTCTGTAAATCCTACGGCCATATGAGTTATGAAACATTTCCTTTTCAACTCTGGGTTTCAAGTTAAGGTGCCATAGTTAAACATGCTTTTACCTGTGAGCAAAATATCAATAGATTGGGCCTGTTTGAGAGCTAAAAAGTAGAACTGATTTATTAAAATTATGTCTATGTCTAAATGAAGAGAATATTTCCCCCTCAGATGGTAATTTACAAGACATTTGTATATGACATATTCTTCACAAACATAATTGGAATTTTTTTGAAGAATGATTTTTTTTTTTTTTTTTTTTTTTACTTAAATCAAGGATATAATGGGAAGGTTACTATGATAAGAACAATGAATAAAGCCAGGGTTGTTCTATAGGTAAGGGATGTGGATTATACTGAGTGTTAGAGTCTGTATTAGTTGCATATGGCCACATAACAATCACCAAAACCTAAATAAGGTAAAACAACATACATGTATTATCACAGTTTCAATGGGCATGAATCTGGGCATGAATTAATTGAGTCGTCCTCACGAGGTCTTGCAAGGATGTAATCAACGTGGTTGCTATGCGACATTACTTTCTGGTGCTCAGGATCCTCTTCAAAGCTCAAATAGTTGTTAGCATAATTCAGTTTCTTGTGCCTAAGTGTTGAGGTTTCATTTTCTTACTAGTTATTAGCTGGGGACTACTCTCAGCTCCCACGGTGCCCCCTCAGGTCCTTGGCATTTGGCCCCCTCCATCAACACGTTCACATTGCAGATTACATTTTCAAGGTCAGCAGGAGAACACATCTGACCTCCACGAGGATCCCAATCCATTTAAAGGGCTCACCTGATTAAGTCAAGCCCTCCCAGGAAAACCTTTTTTTTAAAAAATAAATTAAATGAAAGACAATTGATTAGAGCCTTAATTTACATCTGTAAAACTCCTCTTGTCATATAACGCAATAATCATTATTGCTTTTGAAATCAGCTACAGGTAATGGAATAATCAGGATTCAAGATTATATCTGAGGACTATTTAAAAATACAACTCATTTTATCTTCCCTTGTGAAAAATATTTTGAACTTTTCACTCCACATTAGAATATATCCTCTATCTAAGATAAGTCTTATGCATGTGTTTCTGAATCCACAGTTGAAAGTCAACTGAGAGAAGCTGCAAGTGCTACAAATCTGCTGTAAAGATGAAGCTGATCCCCATCGTATTACTGTCTACAGCAAGTTCACTTTGTAATGCATGAATATTTTCCTATATTTACTATTCAAATTTTAGTAAACATTTAGTATTGGCAACATATTATGTGCTAAATACTAGTTTTTAAAATGAGAATTATTATGTTTTCTTAAAAACATCTTCTGAATATTTTTAGGATGTAATTTTCATGAGGGGCAAAAATGGGTTATATAGCATGGTAATTGTTATCCTCCACAGGTTCAGCAAAATCTGTAAAGATCCTAATCTATCCTAGTATATAACTATGGATCAAGTGTTTGTAATTTTTTTCTAAACCTAAACTGCATGTTATTTAACCCATACTTGGAATAACAGATTCTATTTTGTTAAACTGTAAGCTAAAGTATTATTTGTGTCAATAGTAAACGAAAGGATTATTTTATGTTATAGCAATTTTATCTTTTTTAGATGTCAAACATCACATTGATAAAATTATACTGCAATTTGGATAACATATTTTGTTTGCTCTATTATAGAACCACAAAGATTTAAAAACTTGATCAAATCTAAGTTTAAGATAGTGTAATAGGGATTAAGTCTGCACTTTAGAGATACTATATGTTTTGAATATTGCTCTCACCCTTTACTAGCTGTGATTTTGAGCAACTACTCACACATAATCTGTACATTGTCACTGAGCTTGCACACATAAAGCATTTAGTACAGTGTCTATTTTAAAATTTTATCAGTAAATATTAACTATTAATATTATTTAATCATCATCATTATCATTATCTTTCTTATCAAGACAAAATTATAATATTTATAAGAAAAAAGCATCTATCAACAATGACTTGAGCTTATACTTTTATAATCAAAATTTTCATCATAAAATTTTACAAAGACAACTTGAACCCGAACAAACTTGTCAAAAGTTGTGTTGAAGAATAAATGATTAAAGTTCAGTTGTAAATATTCATCAGCAATATTGAACACATAGGTTTGAGATTTCATATTCATTGAAATTGCTTTGAGTTCAAATTTGCTAAAGAATTTAATTTTTTTCACAGTTGAAACCATTGCTATTTTTTCTATCAAAAGCTATATTATAAACAAATTCTTAAAAAGAGGCAACATTCTGATATTCTAAAATCCAAAATACTTAGATGATAAGTAATATTAAATAAAGCAAATAAATATCTTGCTCTTGGAACTCAGAGGTTTCCCTTTAAATTTAACTTAAGAAGAACATAGTGGACACCCAATATGTATTTACTGAATTAAAAAAAAACAAATATTTCTATTAATAAATAAAAGACCTTTTTGTTGTTAATAAGCAAAATGTGTTTGGAAGCTCACTTTCCATTTGTGTATGTGTGTGTACATGTGTTTGTATATGAGTGAAAGAATTGGATTTTTGGTAATAAACTCAGTGTCATCAAATCATATATGTACTTATGTGTGTGCATATGCTTATGCATACATATTTATGTCTCATATGTATATATGTATAATTCATATTATTACTTATCATTTAGTAATTTACTTTCTTTTTTATCTGATCCTTTTTTCTAATGTGTTTTATTTTTAACAAGAGGAGAAAGGTAACATTTTTATCATGTAAAACATTTACTTGAACAATCATTATCATTAGAATCTGATTATTTCTTGTTGGCTGTCTTTCTAGTGTTCAAACAGAGCTATGAAATTGCCAATGTTTCTTTTTTAAGTTGAGATAATAACTGTACATATCTGTTTTGATACATGTATAGTGATCAGATCAGGGTAATACACATAGCCATTATCTCAAACATTTGGCATTTCTTTGTGTTGGAATAATTCCATATCCTCCTCCTACCCATTTAAAACTATACAATATAATATTGTTAACTATACTCATCCTACACTGGGTGGTAGAGAAGCTGGCAACCTAGGAATGTCAACACATGTGGACAAAAAAAAAAGTTACCCTTCAAGTCTGCTCTCTCAAAACAACCAACAGGAAATAGCAAAGCTGGCAAGACAGAGCCTTTTAGACAATTGCTGCTCTGTAAAAAAGAAATACCACAAAAAATTACTGTTCAACCTACGCACCTGACATCTGTCTAGACACCAAATTATACCATGCTGCAATGAGGAGTCCAGGTTCCCCCACAGACCCCCTACTGATATGGTGTCAAACAAGGAACAGTGTGGAACAGGGACTTTCATGAGTACTCATCAGTAAGGTAGCAGAACCCAGCTACCCCTGTCAGTTATCACACAGAGTGGCCGGACTTCCACCAGCTTTGGAAGCTAAAGAGTCACCCTTCCCTTCCAGGCTGAGATAATGTCAAAAGAGACCTAGTGGAAAATCAGTAATCTCACCACTCAAATATAAGGAGGCTAACTACCAGAGAGGACAAATAAGAGTTGCTCCCCCACCTTTCAGCCAGGTTGGTATCACTGGGAGCCCTAATGGATAGCCTTAATTTCCACTCCTGCACTGAGAAACCAGGAACCCCTCCTGCCACCCCACTAGGTGTCAACAGAGCCCAAATGGAAAAGCTGAACTTCCACACATAATTGACAGTAACTAGTTGGTGTCTTCCTCTCCACTCTGCTAAAACAAACAAACAAAATGAACAAACAAACAAAAAACAGATTTACATTTGAATGAGAAAAAACAATCAGAAAATTCCAGACTGAGATGACATAGATACAAGTATCCCTTGGAGACACTGAAGGTTCACTTCCAGACCAAGGCAATAAAATGAACATCACAATAAAGTGAGTCACACAATGTTAAGGTTTCCCAGTGCATACAAAAATTATGTTTATACTATTTCATAGTCTATTAAGTGTGCAATAGCAGTATGTATAAAAATGTTGATACCTTAATTTTAAAATACTTTCTTTTTTCATGTTTAAACCATACAATAGGAATTCTCAACAAAACAACTACATGATATTGTGGTTACAGAGCATGTTCTTTGGCCTGTAACATGCAATGCTGTTTGATGGCATTTATCCAAGTAGAACTTCTTTCAAATTTGGAATCAATCTTCTCAAACAGTACCACTACCTTATCAACTGTGTTTATGTAATAGTCTAAATTATTTGTTGATATTTCAAAAATGTTCATAATATATTCACCAGAAGTAGATTTCATCTCAAAAAACCACTTTCTTTTCTCACTCATAAAAAATAACCCTTATTCATTCAAGTTTTATCAAGAGGTTGCAGCAACAGAGTCACATCTTCAGGCTTTAGTTCTCTTGCTACATCCTCTGCATCTGCAATTACTTCCTCCACGGGTGTCTTGAAACCCTCAAAGTCATCCATGAGAATTGGAATCAACTTATTCCAGACTCCTGTTAATGTTGATATTTTGAACTCCTCCATGAATCACAAATGTTATTAATGGTATCTAGAATGGCAATTTCTTTTTCAAAAGTTTTTCCATGTATTTTGTCTAGATTGCAGAGAAATTACTATCTATGGCTGCTATACCTTTACAAAATGTATTTTTAAAATACTAAGACTTTAAAGTCAAACTTACTTCTTGATCCATGAGTTGCAGAATGGATGTTGTGTTAACTGGCATGAAAGCAACATTAATCTCTTTGTACATCTCCATCAGAGCTCCTGGACCAGGTGCTTTTTCAATGAGTAGTGATATTTTGATAGGAATCTTCTTTTTCTAAACAGTAAGTCTTAACAGGCTTAAAATAATCAGTAAACAATGATATAAACAGATATATTGTCATCCAGGCTTTGTTATTCTATTTATGGAGCACATGTAGAGTTGATTTAGCATAATTCTTAAGGACCTGATACAATTTGGATATTTGTCTCTCCAAATCTTGTGTTGAAATGTAATCCCCAATGTGGGAGGTGGGGCCTGGGGGGAGGTGTTTGGGTCATAGGGGCGAATCTCTCATGGCTTGGTGCTGTTCTCATGATGGTGAGTGAGTTCTTCCAAAATCTGGTCATTTAAAATCTTGTGGCACCTCCCTCCTCTTGCTCCTGTTCTTGCCATGTGAGATACTGGCTCCCTTTTGGCCTTCTGTTGCTATTGAAATCTTCGTGGGGCCTCACCAGAAGCCAAGTAGATGCCAGAACCATGCTTCCTGTACAGCCTGCAGAACCATTAGCCAAGTAAGGCTCTTTTCTTTATAAAATATCCAGTCTCAGGTATTTCTTCATCCAAGAGTGGCATAACAGAAAATTTGTGCCAAGGAGTAGAGCATTGCTATAAAGATAACCTGAAAATGTGGAAGTAACTTTGGAACTGGGTGACAGGAAGAGGTTTGAAGAGTTTGGAAGGTTCAGAAGAAGATAGCAAGATGAGAAAGTTTGAAACTTCTTAGAGACTGGTTATATGGTTGTGGCCAAAATGCTCATAGTGATCGGAAGAGTGAAGTCCAGGCTGACTAGGTCTCAGGTGAAAATAAGAAACTTATTGGGAGCTGAAGCAAAGTAACCCTAGTTATGCCCTAGCAAAGAGCTTAGCTGCATCGTGTTTATATCCTAGAGCTCTGTAGAAGTTTAAATTTAAGAGTGACAACTTAGGGTATCTGGCAGAGAAAATTTCTAAGCATCAGTCTTCAAGATGTAGTTGCTTCTAACAGCTTATATTCGGATGTGGGAGCAAAGAAATGACCTAAAATTGGAACTTACATTTAAAAGGGAAGCAGAACCTAAAAGTTTGAAAAATGTGCAGCCTGACTATAACTGTGCAATGGGTTTTTCCTGCCTGCTGCACAGACAAAATAAATCTACTGAGATCATGGCATAGCAGTAAAGAAAGAGTTTAATTGATTCAAGGTTGGACGTACCATGTGAGAGATGGAGTTATTAGTCAAATCAAACTTCCTGAAGGCTTGAAGGTTAGGGCATTTTCAAGGATAATTTGGCGAGCAGATGGCCAGGGAAGAGGGCATAACGACTGATTGGGGATGCAATCATAGGAGTGTTGAAAACAGTCCTTGTGTACTGAGTCCATTTCTGGGTGGGGGCCACCAGAGGAATTGCTGGTCTGGGTGGGGCCATTCAGTAGTGAGAAAGATAAAAGCCTGAAAATACATCTCAAAAGGCCAATCTTAGGTTCTACAATAGTGATGTTATTTACAGGAGTAATTGGGGAAGTTGTAAATCTTGTAGCCTCCAGATTAGTGGCTGGTAATTATTTAACTATGCCTACATCTTAGTACAATTTAGGCCCCTTTCATCCTCCTAACTGGGTGGCCTTTCATTAGTTCTGCAAGGATAGCTTAGTTTTAGGATAGTTTAGTTTTTGGAAAGCACTATTATCATTTAAACTATAAACTAAATTTCTCCCAAAGTTAGCTTGGCCTGCGCCTAGGAATGAGGGAATAGTCAGTCTGTGATGCTAGAAGCAATATGGAGTCAGCCATTCCAGATTTCTCATACTGTCATAATTTTGCAAAGGCAGTATCATGACAATGTGGCAGAGAAAGAAAAATTATTATCAGAAGAGGAATCCAAGCAGGCTGAGCAACGACATGCTAAAAATAGTAGTATGAATAAAATGGAACCAGGTGCTGAAGGTCAAGAAAAATGAGAAAAACACCTTGAACGCATTTCAGAGATGTCCAAGGCAGACCCTCTCATCACAAACCTAGAGGCCTAGGGGGAGAGAATAATTTAGTGGACTAGACCAAGGGCTGCATTACCCTGCACAGCCTAAGGTCACTCTTCCCTATATCCCACTCCACCTTTAGGCATGGCTCAAAGAGGCCCAGGTACAGCTTGGGCTGCCACTCCAGAAGGTGCAAGGCATGGGTCCTCGCAGTTTCCACATGGTGTTAAGCCTGCAGGCACACAGAATGCAAGAGTGAAGGAGGCTTGGCAGCCTCCACCTAGATTTCGGAGGTTGTGAGAAAGCCTGTATGCTCAGGCAGTAGCCTGTTACAGGAAGAGAGGGCCCTCACAGAGAACCTCTAACAGGGCATATGCCAAGGAAAATTTGGAGATGCCACACAGAGGCCCCACTGAGACACTACCTATTGGAGCTGTGAGGGAAAGAGGGTTGGACTCTGCAAAGCCACAGGAGTGGAGCTGCCAAAGGCCTTGAGGGCTTACCCCTTGCAGCTATGTGTCCCGGATATGCGACATGAAGTTAAAGGAGATTATTTTGGAGCTTTAAGATTTAAGGGCTGCCCCGCTATGTTTCAGATTTGTGTGAGGCCCGTACCCACTTCTTTTGGTCAATTTTTCCCTTTTAGAATAGGAATGTTTACCCAATACCTGTGCCCCCATTGTATCTTTGAAGTAAATAACGTGTTTTGATATTACAGGTTCATAGGTGGAAGGAACTCATTTCCAGATGAGACTTTGAACTTTTGACTTGGGACTGTTATGTTACGGATATGGCTTCTCTCCTTACACCTTATGAACCAACCTCTGCTAGCTTTAAACTTTTTATCTCTGGATTCCTCACCTCTCTCTGCCTTTACAGAATTGTAACTCTACAATTATGAGAAAAACAAAACACTTTCAAATAGCTTTAGTTTACAAATTTCCTCTCTTCCTAGGGATTAAACCTCTATTGATTAATTTCCCTTTTCTGAACTGAAACTCTGCCAAGATCCAAATACAATGAACATTCCCTTATTTATGTGTTCAAGAAGTGTTTAAATGTTTAATGGGAGCTAATATGTGCCCAACGTGAAATATGACATCAGCAATTCACAAAAAGCTTGCAGACTAGTACATAGTTGGCCATTTGTCACTGTAATTTGGCAAGCAAGGTTTCTACAACTACTAAAAGAAGCAACAATTTTTATACATCTGGAAAGTTTCATTCAAACTGTAGTTTAACACTTTTGACTACACTCACAACAGCAATAATAGATAGAGTTATATAGTACTTGTCTTGAGGACAAATTGCTTCAATTATTTTATTCTGAGAAACAATGAGAACCAGTCTGATATTAGGGCAGTTATGAAAAACAACATTGTTTTCATTCTTCAGACTATTTCACTGATCATAGAGGCCTTCTCACAATGCACTTTTGCTAAGATCGTCTTAAATACTTATTTTTTCCCTGCAATATCTGGTCATTTTTGTACTTTATTTTTGTGATATGTATTATAATGTGAGATAGTATTTCTTCCTCCAAAAAACTGCATGTGTGTAGAGCAAATTTGTGTTAGTGTTCTCTAAGGTTTTCTATACCTACCAAATATAAAGAAGATTCTTATCTAAAATGTTTTCTACAGTGATGCTAAACATCAATAGGGACACAATAAATGCATTTCTGTACCTTTCTGTCATCAAAAACCACAAGGGTAGGCTTTAAAAAGTAGAAGATAATGAGAGTTTTCAATGGCTTCTGTAGGCCCAGTCTAGAAGGCTATAGTAAACTGAAGCACTGTAATATGCCCAAATAAATTTCATGGCCAAATAAATTTTTAGTGTAATCCATGCAATGTAAATATTGTTCATTTTGATATCCACTCTTGTGACAAGTGAAACCACCATTTTTTGATTTCCACTGCTTGCAGACATGAATAGATACTCAAAAGGAAATACAAATGAACAAAAATGTGATTGTACCACATACGTTTTAATTAAGATTATCCGTGTAATTTGCATCATTTCTTTAAATTGTTTACAGTCAATTTGTATTTTCTCTTCACTGACCAAGATGGCCCTAATGTTCCCCTCGGTTTGATTACATTTTAGATAGTTTTCTCTGTTACTCTATTCCTGCCTTCCCTTTTCTTTTTTCTTTTCTTTCTTTTTTCCTTTTTCTTTTTTTTTCTTTTTTGAGATGGACTCTCACTCTATTGCCCAGGCTGGAGTTCAGTGGCGCAATCTCGGCTCACTGCAACCTCTGCCTTCCAGGTTCAAGTGATTCTCATGTCTCAGCCTCCCTAGCAGCTGGGACTACAGGCACCTGCCACCATGCCCAGCTAATTTTTTGTATTTTTAGTAGAGATGGGGTTTCACCATGTTGACCAGTCTGGTCTCGAACTCCTGACCTCAGATGATCCACCTACCTTGACTTCCCAAAGTACTGGGATTACAGGCGTGAGCCACCAAGCCTGGCCTGACTTCCCTTTTCTTAGAGGTTTTACTTTAGAAAACTTGTAATTTTTTTCTCTTCCTCTTTAAGATGTAAATCATTTTAAAGCTTTCTTGCCAGTTTTCTTTGGGTAATGCGAAGTAGCAAACACAGGTGGCTTATATAATTCATCAAACCCCAGCTCATAACTCTCTAGCTCTTATTTTCAGAGTAGTTGAGTTATGATGGACTTCTAGCCTCTCTCCCATATTGCAGTATTCTTGAATTAAGCCATTTTTGTCCATTCAACTTCACCACCCTGCCCTATGTACTTCACAAGGTATATAGTTGATATGGTTTGGATTTGTTTCCCTGTCCAAATCTTGTATTGAAGTGTAATCCCCATTGTTGGAGGAGAGGGTTGTCACGGGGTGATAGGATCATGGAGGTGGATTTCCCCCTTGCTATTCTTGTGATAGTGAGTGAGTTCTCATGAGATCTGGTTGTTGAAAAGTGTGTAGTACCTGTCTTTTCACTTTCTTCCTCATACTCCAGCCATGTAGGAAATGTCAGCCTCTTTTTTTGCCTTCTGCCATGATTGTAAGTTTCCTGAGGCCTCCCCAGCTATGTTACCTGTACAGTCTGGGGGACAGTGAGTCAATTAAACCTCTTTTATTTATAAATTACCCAGTCTCAGGTAGTTCTTTATAGCAATGTGAGAATGGACTAATACAATAGTATATAAGTGACTTAAAGTACACGTTATTCTTATTTACATATTAAAGTTTTATTAAGCTCATGGGCCTGTACCTAGCATTGTGCATAGCCAAAAACGTATTTCCAGAAATTATTTGCTGAGAGGACAATTAGGTGCTTCTAGTCAGGGCCAGTTTTGATATATGATGACCGAGGTGAATTATGATAAGTGAATTATTCAGGTGTGTTCAATTAGTAGCACGGTATAGAAACTAGACTTAAGATTTTTTAATTAGATAGAAGACTGATTTTGCAATAACTTTTTTACAATTTAATACAAATTGAAAAGTGTTTAATGAATCTAATTCCATTACTCTAAGTATTTTATACATTGAATTAAAAGTAAAAAGTATCTTCAGTCCTTGCTGTTCTTTCTTATAATTTCCATGCGCTACAATTCTTGTGCTTTCACTGGTGTGGTAATTGCTTTCATCTGTGAACAGTTAAAAAATCCTGTCCATTTCTCTTTAATAACCACATAATTTGAAAATGAATCATTAGATTACTCTACCTCAAGTAGACTGAAAACTAATACTTCTGTATATGTATTCCATAGTCTTTCTGCTCAGAACCAGAAGGTAGATAGCAGTAGCTGTTTTGTAAAACCTTTTATTTCAGTAGTCTCTCTGTGTTCAACTCTTTATGATAGAATAAATCCACTTAGCATAGTTCACAAAAAATAGAGTCAGGAGAAGGGTTTACCTTGGAAAGACCAAAGCAAGTCACAGGATTCCTTTTCTTCCTATAAAACAAGACATCACATTGATCTTGAAAATTTTGGAAAATAGGCCTATTTTGTCATAGTAACACTGCTCTACTTATATATTTATTTGATTTTAATTTAACTAATGAAAAAGTCAACAACTATTTTTGGCTCTGAAGTTTTTTTTTTGATTGGGCTTGAACATAGTTTTACCTCATGTTGGAAAGAATTGGCTGCAGAAACAAACTTGAAGCAGACGGAGAAAATGCATTTTAAGTCAATACGTCCATTTGGTAAACATTTTTCTGAAGGAAAATGAGAATTCAACTATATACTTCTAATTACCTCTATTTAAAGTAGATATTCTGGTGACAATTTATGATACTATTTTTATTCGTTTTAATTTCACAGGCCTTTTAACATTCAGTTTATGGTAATATTGTGATTTAATCTTTTAAAAATTTGAATGAATCTTTACTGACAGATTCTAGTGTAAGGAAGCAAAACAGTGTTTCAACAAAAGCAGTATTCTCTTGAGAATTCTCTTGTTTAGGGAACACACTTTATTAGACACCATGGTTATACAAAGGTACAATTTTACTTTCCTTTCTGAAAAGGAGAGTTTGGGCCAAATTAGGGAAATGAGTCTGTATAATATGTAAAAGTTTTTCAACTTCTTAGGCAAAAATTATAATGCCAAATGAATTTTCTTCTCTGATGGGGTTTCCACATATGAGGACGACTTCTGTGTAAGAAGTCAGGTAAGGAAAAAAGTAGCTAATAAGGACATTTTTGTGGAAACCTAGGGTTCCTCATTATAAAGCAATGATAGGCTGTTATTTTACCTTTTCTTTTCTTCCCACCCCTTCAGGTAAAGTTTTATTTAATACCATACTTTGGTATTTAGAAAAATAAACAAAGAGCTCTGTTTACAATGGGGATGAGTAGTTCAGAGATACGGATAGCATGTTATTTGAAATTAGTGTAGCTGAGAGTAAAGGTGCAAAGCCAGACCAGGATAGATTATGAAAAGGAAAATATTCCCTGGAGATGTGTGAAACACATGGAAGACTACTGAACTTTCAGTCTTCATGCAGACAGAGCTCTTGGGCTGCAGTAACTGGCTATTTAATGGAGTGGTACCTCTGGCTGAACTACAGAAAGAAAAAATGAGAACACAAGGGATCACAGAATAAAAGATGACATTATACTGTGGATAAAAATATTAATTGAAAGTACCTTCATTTTGTCCTCAACTTCTGTAAGGCATGTGGCATCATAATCACCTTTTGTCAATCACAGTTTTTACAAATTGAAGCATGAAGAGGGAAGGTACATAAGAGAGAAAAAATCACAAATAATGGTGATGGAGTGGAATCTGCATGAAGGCCAGTGCCTCTAGGAGTCATAAAAATTAAGGGCTGAGAATGCCATCTGTGAATGTAAGAAAAATTCTTCAAATCTGAATAATAATGTTCACCCATCCTAACCCCAAAACTGTTCATTACAACTGGCCTCAACTACTTTTTCTTATATAAATTTAGGCAGTTTTGCAGATCAGCCTGATATGTTAATTTTCAACCAGAAGATTTGACTAATATTCCTGTTTGGATTTTGTTTGTTGAGGATCTTGTAAAGCCAACTAGAGTAGTGGAAGCTCCTTGATAGCTGATCGCTGTAATAGAGTACTCACTTAGGAATCATTCGAAGTTGCTTTTCAGTTAGGGCTTTAGGCAAAAAGAGGTAAATATTTGCTGATGTTATGAATATTCTGGCAGTGCAAATAAAGAAGGTCCTTCAAAGTGTGCTGGGATTCCAAGGTAAGTCTTAGACTATTTCTTTTCCAATTAGAATATACTAAAGGTAGAAGAATAAAGAAGAGCCTATATTTAACTCCAGCATAGTTACATCCTAATCAGCTCTGTTAAGATGTTAAATTTTACTTGATGTGATATTAATTATGTGTTATCCACATATTTTAATATTTCAAATTTAGAATTGCTTTTTACCACTAATAGTTTCAACATCAGAAAAATACATACACATTATTTAACTTTCCAAAACCTGATTCCATAAACATAGAAAATAGAATCATACTATTGCTTTCATGTAAATTATAATTGTTCACTTTTACTTACCCTGTAAATAGCTATAGATCATTAAATATTATTTGTAAATATTTGTAATTAGCATCAGTAGTTTCCTGCATATCAATGGAGGCCTATGAAGTTATTTAAAATCTTTGTTTTTAAATTTGGCTAAATATGTTCCCTTTTATTTTTTCCAGTTTGTTTATCTGAATCCCAAGTTTTAACTATAGGCATCAAGCACAAACGTTGCTAGAGGAATAAGACATACTTAAATTATCTGTTTGGACCTGGAGTAATCAAAGGTCTTCTACAGTACTCTAGCCTACTTTAAAAAGGTTATCAGAAGAGAATACATATCTTGAAAGTATAATCCATTCTAACATAAAAAATATTCACAATTAGCTATATAGTGGAATTACTACAACATGATTAATTTTTGATCTATGGAACATCTTATTAACTCACTTGATAATGTTTATTGAGCTACTTCTTTTATTTTTGAGATGGAATCTCACTCTGTCACCCAGGCTGGAGTGCAGTCGCACGATCTCAGCTCACTGCAATCTCCACCTCCAGGGTTCAAGCAATTCTCCTGCCTCAGCCTCCTGAGTAGCTGGGATTACAGGTGCCCACCACCACACCCGGCTAATTTTTATATTTTTAGTAGAGACGGGGTTTCACCATGTTGGCCAGTCTGGTCCCAAACTCCTGACCTCAGGTGATCTGCCCGCCTCGGCCTCACAAAGTGCCGGGATTACAGGCGTGAGCCACTGCGCCCAGACTATTGAGCTACTTCTATCTGCCCTATATTATATCACAGCTGAGCTCATAGTGTAATAGAAGATGCAGTCAAAAGAAAGAATAAAAAATGGGTTAACGGGCATGTATGTGAGATCAAAATAATCAGGTGAAAGCTGGAGGCATGGGAAGGGTTAAATGGCTGTATTTGTTTTTCCTGTTCAGGATGGGATAAACAAGAAATAATTAGAATGAATAGAACTAGTTCCAGCTTCAGTATTTAGGAAACTATGCTCTTATCAACTACTGCATAATTAAACAGATAATATAAATATAATTTTCACTATATCATTCCTGAAAGTGAGGTCACGGCTTTCATTCTCCCTCTGTCCCTTTTCATGTATCAATGCAAAATCTTTAAGTAATTTAGAGCATCACTACATCACGGTATAATTCTTATTATCTTTTAAATCACGACATATTGTTAAGTCCAGCAGTGAGAAATTAGGGTCAAATAGTCTGATAGGACGTTCAGACTATTTGAAGATAGAGTTCCTGAGTTGGAATCTTTTCCCACTTTCTAGCTACATAATTTGAGTCAAGTCATTACACTCCTTGGCACCTCTCCTTAAAATGAAGAATGGTACACATGCCTAGTTAAATGAATGATTTATTTGAAATCACTGTATAGAGTCTAAAGTAATGAATAGATTTTGATTACAATATTGACAAATTTATATAATGAATATGACTTCGGGACCCTTTCCCAACTGAATATGAAAATAAATATTTTCGTACTCTGTGAAATTTCATGGAGAAGCCCATAGAGAAACATTTTAAAGAAGGAATAAATATTACAGAACCTGAAGACCTACATGGCTTTAGAGTGTACCCCTGCCCCACCCACCCCATCACTGGATATGCTCTGGCATGCTCATAAATGAGAAAGAAAAAACTCATTTTTGAATGCTTAAGAATGTTGGCAAGGTATAAGAGATGTATTGGAAATAAAATCTTGTATAAAGACTTTAAGATGAAAATGCCTCTATTTTAAGTAGTTAAAAATGTCAGGACATGTGAAGGACAAGAATAGACTGAAGAGATTAGCATGTTAACAGCTTTGTGGAGTATGAAAAAGTGTCTGAAATGTATTGATTGGTGGCTGGTGGCACATATCAGATCAGAAAATATTGGAAGGGCACATTAGGCTAAAATGTTGATATATTCAAGGTTAATACAGTTTGCAACTCATAAGACAGGTTGTGTATTACACAGAAAGTAAGGAATATCATAACAGATCAAAGTGAATTATGCTTATTCTAATCTAATTCTTCACACAAGTGTTTAAGTATAACAAATTGAGAGCAAAAGCAGGCATTGGACAACACTTTAATGGACAGCTGAATTCAAAGAATCTCTCCTTTTGGAAGTTTTGGCTGTAGTTCTCACAGAAATTAGAAAATCTAAATTGTCTTGAAAGAAACCAGACAACTTTTTTTATGTTCGACAAAATTAGGTACTGGTCCAGAAAAATAGCTGTTCATAGACTTACAGAATTTAAACTTAGTACCTTAATTTCTCAGCAACTATAAAATAATTTAGGCTATGTTAGTAGGGCTTATGATATGATATCACATATTAGAATTGTGTCATCTTCAAAAAACTTAGAATTAGGTTTGTAGTTTATATGGGTAGATCCAGATAGCTCAAGGGGTTGAGCTGTGGAGTATAAATTGTGATCTAAGGGCAGATTTGGGAAATTCCAAATGAGCCAGAAATAGTATTAGGGATAAAGTAAACAAGGAATCCATGTCAACATATTATTTTAGATAAAAATTCATGGGAAGTTCAATAGAAAAAACAACTTTTTTTAATACCGTGAAATAAGAATTGTCGCTTTGTATTGCTTTTGTGTAGCTAGTTCATGAATGTCTAAATGATATTGTTCCAAGAATCAGTTTGCCAGAGTAGTCATGAGCATGAACTTGCACCTGGACCTTCATGCTTTGTGTCTTCACCCTAACCTCCCCAGCCACTATTGACTGGACCAGTGATCCTTGTATTAGATCCTTGTAATAGATGCTAGAATTCAGCCACCTATGATGAGTTTGAAGATGTACTTTGGGGTTCATGGAAAAAGCAACATAAGCTTAAATGTAGACTGTTTAGAAGTTTGGCTTGGGCAGCTGGTTGTCTTTCTGCATGATGTCATGGTCTTCATGTCCACCTATAATATAAAATAAAAATAACAAAAATTAAAACTACCAAGGAATAAATCTTCAACCACCTAAGACTGATGAGACTGTGTGAATGCTATTATAAACCATGACAACAAAATCTTTAGCCAAAAAAGTAAAAGTTGTTCAGCTTTATTTTTTAACTCTAAAGCTTTGTGTAATGTTCCACAATGCTTCACTTAATATGATAATACCCCACATCATTATGAATTCAAACAGAGAATGAGAAGGTTTATGAAAAGAAAAGAAGAATAACAATTTAAGTATAATTGTTCGCTATTTAAAGGAGATTCAAGAAAATCATCTTTAAATAAACATTTGACTATTTAATTGTGCATTTCCCTAATCCTTGTTTTATTTGGAATAAAGCTTACACATGATAAATCTCTAATTGCTAAATATATTGAGCAAAAATGGTTGGGAAAATATTTGATAATTTGATTCATTGTTTATTACAATTCTGTGCTTTGAAAAAGGATTCTAAAATCATCATATTTGCTCTCTAACTATACTAGGTGACCTATAGGTCATTTCAAAGTGATACTTGTTATAAAATATATTAAAAAAGAAAACTTCACTGCACCTTAGAACTGGTTAATATGCAGTCCTGAAATATTATGGACAAAAATGGACATCCAATTATATCTTTATTTGTGGGTCTCAGAGAACCCAAACATATATAGTGTTTTGATTCTCCCAGTTTTTAAGATTTTGATGTTTAGAAGTATATCTTAAGAAATATACTTTGCTTTCAAATCATTATCTAAAATATCTACATGTTCAGTGTCATTTATCTAAAATTTCCCATTTATTTTTAGAAATTTTTCACTAAGTTTAAATGTAAGATATTTACTTATCTTATACGAAAAATAACCACAAGCATTCTTTATAATCTATATAGATAATATCCATAAAACAGATAATAGCTGGGCGCCAGCACTTTGGGATGCTGAGGCAGTGGATCACCTGAGGTCAGGTTTTTGAAACCAGCCTGACCAACATGGTGAAACCCCATCTCCACTAAAAATAAAAAAAATTAGCTGGGCATGCTAGTGGATGCCTGTAATCCCAGTTACTTGGGAGGCTGAGGCAGGAGAATTCCTTGAACCCGGGAGATGGAGGTTGCAGTGAGCCGAGGTCGCGCCACTGCACTCCAGCCTGGGTGACGCAGCAAGAGTTCGTCTCAAAAATAAATAAATAAATAAATAATAAAACATATAGTAAATAACTAAAATGAATTCTTAAATTTCATTGCAGAAGTTTAGATGTACAAAATAAATAAATACAAATTACCTTCACCAGTTTATCACACTTTCCATAGTGCAAATCCATTCCAGATATCATTAGGTATACACACTGTCCTAATATTGGATTCTTGACAGCAATGATTATAAAGTTTATCCTATTTGTGCACTCATACTTTCATTTGTTGGCCATTTTTACTCTGGAACCCTTAATTTCCCTAAGTTCTTCCGCTATGTAACCATGGTTTTCATCACTTCAGTGTGACCAGTCTTCTCTGATATGGGCCACTTCAGGTTCAACATGTCATGCTCCAGTGCTTTGTTCCTTCCTGTTTCCTGCTTCCAGATGCATACCCCTGACTCTCAATTCAATTTCCTCTCCACATTGTCCCAATCTCCAGCTTGCTCATTATGAAACTTAATATCATATTCATTTTTGTATGATCCTTCAGCTACCACTTCCTCACCTGCCACTTATATAGTTCCTAGATACACATGGATAAAACAGTTAACTTAGTTGCTGACTATTCAATGTTTGGTTAGTTCATTTTATTTGTCGATTTTGGGCATTGTATAAGAGAAATAATGTAGCATAATGTTTAAGGGTATGAGATTTGCCATTCGAAATAAATCTGTGTTTGAGATCTGCCTCTACTTACTTGCTGTGTGGTATTAGGGACTTTACTTAATTTCTATAAGCCTCTGTTTTCTCTAATGTATGAGTAGGAGAGAAGTATTAATTTGTTTCTTAAAGTCATTGTAAAGATTCAGTAAGATGATAGATTTAAGAATTTAATATATATGTGAGAAAATATAAGAATTTCAAAATGAAAAGAACTGCTATACACAATCATAACACTCTTGTCATGATTATGGTATAATATGGTATACTTCTAAAACCAGTAGTTTAATACTTTATTGCTTCAGTCAGGATATGCTAAGTTATGCTACCATAAT
Source organism: Pongo abelii (assembly GCF_028885655.2). Classification (NCBI taxonomy): domain Eukaryota; kingdom Metazoa; phylum Chordata; class Mammalia; order Primates; family Hominidae; genus Pongo; species Pongo abelii. The sequence goes on along the minus strand of NC_071989.2, from coordinate 112,603,494 downwards.
AAATACATGCAAAAAGCTCAAAGGGTTAAAAAATGATTTATTTTTCAGACATGGTACATGTCCATTTCAGGTCAGATGCAGAACTCTGCTCTGTGTCATCATGTTCTCTCTCTGGACCTGATGATGACAAAACAGCCACTATCTAGAACACACAAATCACCATTGCACAAGTAAAGAACAGTGCACATTGTCAGTGTGCTGGCACTTAAAACTTCTTGCTCCAAACTGGCATGCTTCACTTCTCACATTTCATTGGCTGGAGCCAGTCACATAATCACATTTAAAGGTGGCAGGAAAACCCAATCCTGCTATTCACCTAAAAAGAGGGAGAAAATAAAATTTTGATGGATAGCATTAACCTATCATACTTATCATGCTTCCTTCCTCCCAGTTACTACAATAAGAATAAGAAAAAAACTCTCTTAATTTATAAGGTAAGGTCCCAAGGAGCACTCTTCTCAGAGTGAAAAACTTCTTTCAGTTAGCTTTACTTTGAAATATTCCTGAAACAAGAGTATTCATGCTGAACATTGAGATAGACCTCTGATTCCTAATGCCACTCTGTAGAATCCGACCTTCTAGATGATAGGAAGAAGGTCTAGTTACAGCCCACAATTTTATTCAAGGATTCTCTTAGTTGAGACTGTATCAGGGTCATTTGTTTTATTTCATTTTGTCTTTAACATACACATGGTTAGGCTTCACAGAAGAACTAACAAGAATATCAAACAGGATCCCACTGGGTTGTCAAAAACTGAAAGTACCACCTTATTCAAAGGTAGAAATCAATTTACTTTGATTTTTAATTCATTTGTAACAAGATTCTTAGACACATGTAAAAGACATATGTGAATGAAAAATGTAGAATAATTTTCCTAAAATTGCAAGTGCATATCACACACACACGCACAAATATATGCATATATGCTCTCTACATGTATATAAAATATATATAAAATTAAAATCTAATATAAACATGTATATACTTCTTTAGTTATTCCTAATCTATTGTATTTATGCTTATAAACCTTGGGAAACTAAATGTAGAAATGGGACTAAAATATTACATATTTATTAATCATATTTATCATAAAAAGCATATATTTTTCTCTTTTTTTAGATAAGCATAGGTGATAGGATTTTATCATATCAAGAATGTGAAGTACATTAGTGAATTCCTTATACAATGACAGCAACATTTTTTTTTTTTTAATTTAAAAAACCTTTTATTTCAATAGGTTTCTGGGGAACAAGTGATGTTTGGTTATAAGAATAATTGATTTAGTGGTGATTTCTGAGATTTTGGTGCTCCCATCACCCAAGCAGTGTACAGGGTACTCAATGTATAGCCTTTTATCCTTCACCCCCTCCCACCCTTTCCCCAAAGTCCCCAAGTCCATTGCATCCTCATAGCTTAGCTCTCATTTATGAGTGAGAACATAGGATGTTTCGTTTTCCATTCCTGAGTTACTTCACTTAGAATAATGGCCTCCATTTCTATCCAGATTGCTGTGAATGCCATTATTTAATTTCTTTTTAGGGCTGAGTAGTGTTCCACAGTGTGTGTGTGTGTGCATATATATATTTCATTTACAGTGAGATTCTTAGACACATATAAAAGACATGTGAATGAAAAATGTAGAATTTTCCTAAAACTGCAAGTACATCTCTCTCTCTCTCTCACAGGCACACACACACAATTTTCTTTTATACATCACATTTTCTTTATCGACTCATTGATTGATGGATATTTTGGCCAATTCCACATTTTTGCAATTGCAAATTGTGCTGCTATAAACATGTGAGTGCAAGTATCTTTTTCTTATAATGACTTTTTTTCCCCTGGATAGATACCCAGTAGTCAGATTGCTGGATCAAATGGCAGATCTACTTTTAGTTCTTTAAGGAATCTCCACACTGTTTTTCATAGTAGTTTTACTAGTTTACATTCTCACCAGCAGTCTAAAAGTGTTCTTTCTTCACTACATCCATGCCAACATCTTTTTTTTTTTTTTTTTAATTGTGGCCATTCTTGCAGGAGTAAGGTGGTATTACATAGTAGTTTTGATTTTCATTTCCATGATTATTAGTGATGTTGAGCATTTTTTCATGTTTGTTGGCCATTTATATATATTCTTTTGAGAATTCTGTTCATGTCCTTAGCCCACTTTTTGGTGGAATTGTTTGTTTTTTACTTCCTGATTTGTTTGAGTTCCTTGTAGATTCTGGTTATTAGTCATTTGTCAGACATATAAATTGTGAATATTTTCTTCCACTCTGTGGGTTGTCTGTGTTACTGTGCTGATTGCTTCTTTTGCTGTGCAGAAGCTTTTTGGTTTAACTAAGTCCCATCTATTTATCTTTGTTTTTGTTGCATTTGCTTTTGGGCTCTTGGTCATGAAGTCTTTGCCTAAGCCAATGTCTGGAAGCATTTCCCCAGTGTTATCTTCTAGAATTTTTATGGTTTCAGGTCTTAGATTTAAGTCTTTGATCCATCTTAAGTTGATTTTTGTAGAAGGTGAGAGATGAGGGTCCAGTTTCATTCTCCTACATGTGGCTTGCCAATGATCCCAGCACCATTTGTTGAATAGAGTGTCCTTTCCCTCCTTTATGTTTTTGTTTGAAGTCATGTAGTGAGATACCTCCAGATTTTTTCTTTTTGCTTAGTCTTGCTTTGGCTACGTGGGCTTGTTTTTGGTTTCATATGAATTTTGGGATTGCTCTTTATAGTTCTGTGAAGAATGATATTGGTATTTTGATGGGAATTGCATTGGATTTGTAGATAGCTTTTGGCAGTATGTTCATTTTCACAATATTGATTCTACCCACCCCTGAGCATGAGATGTGTTTCCATTTGTTTGTGTCATTTATGATTTCTTTCAGCAGTGTTTTGTAGTTTTTCTTGTATAGGTCTTTCACCTCCTGGGTTAGATATATTCCTAAGTATTTTATATTATTTTTGCAGCTATTATAAAAGGGGTTCAGTTCTTAATTTGATTCTCAACTTGGTCACTGTTTGTGTATAGCAGAGCTACTGATACATTTACATTAATTTTGTATCCTGAAACTTTGCTGAGTTCTTTTATCTATTCTAAAAGCTTTTTAGATGAGCCGTTAGGGTTTTCTAGGAATTCAATCATATCATCAGCAAACAGTGACAGTTTGCCTTCCTCTTTTCTGATTTGGATGCCCTTTATTTCTTTCTCTTGTCTGATTGCTCTGGCTAGGAGTTCCAGTACTATGCTAAATAGAAGTGGTGAAAGTGGGCATCCTTGCCCTGTTCCAGTTCTCAGGGGGAATTCTTTCAACATTTCTCTGTTCAGTATAATGTTGGCTGTGTGTTTGTCATACATGGCTTTTATCACATTAAAGTATGTCCCTTCCATGCAAATTTTGCTGAGGGTTTTAATCATAAAGGGAGGCTGGATTTTGTCAAATGCTTTTGGTGCATCTATTGAGATGATCATGTGATTATTGTTTTTAATTCTGTTTATGTGGTGTATCACATTTATTGATGTACATATGTTAAAACATCCCCACATTTCAGGTATTAAGTCCACTTGATCATGGTGGATTATCTTTTTGATATGCTGTTGGATTCTGTTAGCTAGTATTTTATTGAGGATTTTTGCATCTATATTCATTAGGGTTATTGGTCTGTAGTTTTATTTTTTTTGTTATGTCCTTTCCTGGTTTTGGTATTAGGGTGATACTGGCTTCATAGAATGATTTAGGGAGGATTCTCTGTTTCTCTAGCTTGTGGAATAGTGTCAATAGGATTGGTGCCAATTCTTCTTTGAATGTCTAATAGAATTCAGCTGTGAATCTGTCTGGTCCTGGACATTTTTGTTGACAATTTTATTTTAGTACCATTTCAATCTCACTGCTTGCTATTGGTTTGTTCAATGTTTCTATTTCTTCCTGGTTTAATCTAGGAGGGTTGTATATTTCCAGAAATTTATCCATCTCCTCTAGATTTTCTAGTTTATGCATGTAAATGTGCTCATAGTAGTCTTGAATGATCTTCTGTATTTCTGTTCTATCAGTTGTAACATCTACCATATTGTTTTTAATTGAGCTCATTTGGATCTTCTCTATTCTTGGTTAATCTTGCTAACGGTCTATCAATTTTATTTATCTTTTCAAAGAACCAGTTTTTTGTTGCATTTATCTTTTTTTTTTCAATTTCATATAGTTCTGCTCTGATGTTTGTTATTTTTTTTTTTTTCTGCTTCGTTTGGATTTGGTTTGTTCTTGTTTCTCTAGTTCCTGACGTGTGACCTTAGATTGTCTATTTGTGATCTCTCAGACTTTGTGATATAAGCATTTAATGCTATGAACGTTCCTCTTTGCATCGCCTTTGCTGTATCCCAGAGGTTTTGATAGGTTTTGTCATTATTATCATTCAGTTAAAAGACTTTTTCAATTTCCATCTTGATTTCATTGCTGACCCAATGATCAATTAGGAGCAGGTTATTTAATTTTCATGTACTTGCGTAGTTTTGAGGGTTCCTTTTGGAGTTGATTTCTGTATTAGTCCATTTTCACACTGCTGATAAAGACATAACTGAGACTGGGCAATTTACAAAAGAAAGAGGTTTAATTGGACTTACAGTTCCACATAGCTGGGGAAGCCTCACACTTATGGCGGAAGGCAAGGAAGAGCGAGTCACATCTTACAATGATGATGGCAGGCAAACAGACAGGAACCCTTGTAGGGAAACTCCCCCTTATAATGCCATCAGATCTCATGAGACTTATTTGCTATCATGAGAACAGCATGGGAAAGACCTACCTCCATTATTCAATTACCTCCCACCAGGTCCGTCCCACAACATGTGGGAATTCAAGATGAGATTTGGTTGAGGACATAGCCAAATTCTATCATTCTGCTCCTGGCCCCTCCCAAATCTCATGTCCTCACATTTCAAAACCAATCACGGCTTCACAACAGTCCCCCAAAGTCTTAAATATTTTCAGCGTTAACTCAAAAGTCCGCAGTCCAATGTCTCAACTGAGACAAGGCAAGTCCCTTCTGCCTATGAGCCTGTACAATCAAAAACAAATTAATTACTTCCTAGGTACAGTGGGGGTACAGACATGGGGGTAAATACAGCCATTCCAAATAGGAGAAATTGGCTTAAACAAAAGGCTACAAGCCCTGTGCAATTCCAAAATCCAGCAGGACAGTCAAATCTTAAGCCCCAAAATGATCTCCTTAGACTTCATTTCTCACATCAAGGTCACACTGATTCAAGAAGTGGGTTCCCATGGTCTTGGGAAGTTCCACCCCTGTGGCTTTCTAGGGTATAGCCCCCCTCCTGGCTACCTTCGTGGCCTGGCATTGAACGTCTGGGGCTTTTCCAGGTGCATGGTGCAAGCTGTCAGTGGATCTACCATACTAGGGTCTGGAGGATGGCGGCCCTCTTCTCACGGCTCCACTAGGCAGTGCCCCAGTAGGGACCCTGCATGGGGGCTCCGACTCTACGTTTCTTTTTCTCACTTCCTTAGCAGAGGTTATTCATGAGGGCCCTGCTCCTGCAGTAATCTTCTGCCTGGGCATCTAAGCATTTCCATGCATCTTCTGAAATCTAGGCAGAGGTTCCCAAACCTGAGTTCTTGACTTCTGTGCACTCACAGGCTCAACACCACGTGGAAGCTGCCAAAGCTTGGAGCTTCTACCCTCTGAAGCAACAGCCTGAGTTGCCTTGGCTCCTTTTAGTCATGGCGGGAGTAGCTGAGAGGCAGGGTACCTAGTCCCTAGACTACACACAGCATGAGGACCCTGGGCCTGGCCCACAAAACCATTTTCTCCTAGGCCTCCAGGCCTGTGATGGGAGAGGGAGGCTACCATAAAGACCTCTGACATGCCTTGGAGACTTTTTCCCCATTGTCTTGGTGATTAACATTCCGCTCCTCATTATGTATGCAAATTTCTGCAGCAGTCTTGATTTTCCCCTCAGAAAATGGGATTTTCTTTTCTATCACATTGTCAGTCTGCAAATTTTCCAAACTTTTATGCTGTGTTTCCCTTTTAAAACTGAATGCTTTATTTTATTTTATTATTATTATTTTTAAGATGGAGTTTCATTCTTGTTGCACAGGCTGGAGTGCAATGACATGATCTCTGCTCACTGCAACCTCTGCCTCCCAGGTTCAGGCAATTCTTCTGCCTCAGCCTCTTGAGTAGCTGGGATTACAGGCACCTGTCACCATGCCCAGCTAATTTTTGTATTTTTAGTACAGATGAGGTTTCATCATGTTGGCCAGGCTAGTCTCAGACTCCTGACCTCAGGTTATCCACCTGCCTCGGCCTCCCAAAGTGCTGACATTACAGGCACGAGCCACCAAGCCCAGCCCCAAACTGAATGCTTTTAACAGCACCCCAGTCACCTCTTGAATGCTTTGCTGCTTAGAAATTTCTTCCGCCAGACACCCTATATTATCTTTCTCAATTTCAAAGTTCCACAAATCTCTAGGGCAGGGGCAAAATGCCACCAGCCTCTTTGCTAAAACATAACAAGAGTCACCTTTGCTCCAGTTCCCAAGAAGTTCCTCATCTCCATCTGAGACCACCTCAGTCTCAATTTCATTGTCCATATCATTATCAACATTTTGGTCAAAGCCATTGAACAAATCTCTAGGGAATTCCAAACTTTCCCACATTTTCCTGTCTTCTTCTGATCCCTCCAAACTTTCTAACCTCTGCCTATTAACCAGTTCCAAAGCCACTTCCACATTTTGGGTTATTTTTTTCAGCAGCACCACACTGTACTTGTACCAATTTACTGTATTAGCTCATTTTCATTCTGCTGATAAAGACATACCAAGACTGGGCAATTTACAAAAGAAAGAGGTTTAATTGGACCTACAGTTTCACATAGCTGGGGAAACCTCACAATCATGGTGGAAGCCAAGGGACAGCAAGCCACATTTAACATGGATGGCAGAGACAAAGAGGAGAGGAGCTTGTGTAGGGAAACTACCCCTTATAATACCAACAGACCTCATGAGACTTATTTGCTATCATGAGAACAGCATGGGAAATACAGGCCTCTGTTATTTAATTACCTCACAATGGGTCCCTCCCACAACATGTGGGAATTCAAGATGAGATTTGGGTGGGGACACAGTCAAACCATATCAATTTTTAATTTTATTCTTGTGGTCTGAGAGAGTACTTGATATAATTATGATTTTCTTATATTGATTGAGAAATTGTTTGTGGCCTATCATATGGTCTGTTTTGGAGAATGTTCCATGTGCTGATGAACAGAATGAATATTCTGCAGTTGTAGGGTAGAATGTTCCATAAATACCTGTTAACCCCATTTGTTCAAGGGTATAGTTTAAGTTCCTTGTTTCTTTGTTGACTTTCTGTCTTGATTACCTGTCTAGTGCTCTCCATGGAGTACTGAATCCCCCCACTATTATTGTGTTGCTGTCTATGTTATTTCTTAGATATAGCAGTAAATGTTTTATAAATTTGAGAACTCCAGTGTTAGGTGCATATGTATTTAGGATTGTGATAGTTTCCTGTTAGACCAGTCTTTTCATCATGTAATGTCTCTCTTTGCCTTTTTTTTTACTGCTCTTGCTTTAAACTTTGTTTTGTCTGATAGCTACTCCTGCTTGCTTTTGGTGTATATTTGCATGGAATATCTTTTAACACACCTTTACTTTAAGTTTATGTGAGTCCTTATGTGTCAGGTGAGTCTCTTGAAGACAGCGTATATTTGATTGGTGGATTGTTATCCATTCTGTCATCCTGTATATTTAAGTGGAGCATTTAGGCCATTTACATTTAACATTAGTATTGAGATATGAGGTACCATTCTATTAATTATGCTATTTGCTGCATGAATACCTTGGGGTTTTTTTTATTGTGTTGTTGTTTTTTGGTCCTGGGAGATTTATGCATTAAGGAGCTTCTTTTTTGGTGTACTTCAAGGATTTATTTCAAGATCTAGTGCTCCTTTTAGCAGTTCTTGTAATGCTGGCTTGGTAGTGGCAAATTCTCTTGGCATTTGTTTGTCTATAAAAGACTGTGTCTTTCCTTCATTTATGAAGCTTAGTTTTGCTGCATCCAAAATTCTTGGCTGACAATTGTTTTGTTTAGGAGGTTAAAGATAGGACCCCAGTCCCTTTTAGCTTGTAGGGATCTGCTGAGAAATCTGCTGTTAATCTGATAGGTTTTCCTTTATAGATTACCCAAGGCTTTTTCCTTGCAACTCTTTAGATTCTTTCCTTTTTCTTAACTTTAGATAACCTGAGGAGTATGTGCCTAGGCAATGATCTTTTTGCAATGAATTTCCCAGGTGTCCTTTGAGCTTCTTGTTTTTGGATATCCAGATCTCTAGCAAAGCTGGGAAAATTTTCCTTGATTATTCCCTCAAATATGTTTTCCAAATGTTTAGATTTATCTTCTTCCTCTAGTACACCAATTATTCTTAGGTTTGGTCATTTAACATAATTCCAAATTTCTTGAAGGCTTTATTCATTTTTTAAAATGTTTTCTTTGTCTTTGTTGTATTGGATTAATTCAAAAGCCTTGTCTTTGAGCTCTGAAATTTTTTCTTCTACTTGTTCAATTCTGTTGCTGAGACTTTCCAGTGTATTTGCATTTCTCTATGTATGATCTTTGTTTCCAGAAATTGTGATTGTTTCTTATTTATGGTAACTATTTCCCTGGAGATTTTTTCTTCCATATCCTGTAACATTTCAAAAATTTCTTTAAGTTGGTATTCATCTTTCTCTGGTGCCTCCTTGAGTAGCTTAATAATTAACCTTCTGAATTTTTTTTCTGGCAATCCAGAGATTTCTTCTTGGGTTGGGTCCATTGCTGGTGAGCTGATGTGATCTTTTGGTGGTGTTAAAGAACCATGTTTTGTCATATTACCAGAATTGTTTTTTGGTTCCTTCTCATTTGGTAGACTATGTCAGAGGGAAGATCTGGGACTCAAGTGCTGCTGTTCAGATTATTTTGTCCCACAGGGTGCTCTTTTACTGTGGTGCTCTCCTGTCTTCCCCTAGGGTTGTAGCTTCCTGAGAGCCAAACTGCAGTGATTGTTATTTCTCTTCTGGATCTAGCCATCCAACAGAGCTACTAGGTGCTTGTCTGGTACTGGGGAGTATCTACAAAGAGTTGTGATGTTCTGATCCATCTTCAGGTCTCTCAGCCATACATACCAGCACCTGCTCCAGTGGAGGTAGCAGAGGAGTGAAGTGAACTCTGTGAGGTTCTTTGGTATTTTTGTTTATTGCTCTAGTTTTGTGTTGGTTGGCCTCCAGCCAGGAAATAGCACTTTCAAGAGAGCATCACCTGTGGTAGTATAGGGAGGATGTGAGCTTGCCCTAGGGTCAGCTGGATAAGTACTTGGTTTCTCAGGCAGTGGGCAGGGCCGTAGAGCTCCCAAGAGATTATGTCCTTTGTCTTTGACTACCAGAGTGGGTAGAGCAAGATCATCAGGTGGGGACAGTGTTGGGCATGTCTGAGCTCAGACTTTCCTCCGGCAGGGCTTGCTGTGGCTGCTGTTGAGGATGGGGGTGTGGTTCTCAGACCAATGGAACTGTGTTCCTATGATTATGGCTGCCTATGCTGCATCTTACAGGTAGCCAAGGAAGTGGGGGACAACTGGCAGTTACAGGCCTCACCCAGCTCCCACACAGCCTACAAGGCTGGTCTCACTCCCACTGTGCCCCACACAACACCGAGTTTATTATCAGGCAGTGGGTGAACAGGGTTGAGAACTTGTCCCAGGCTATAAGCCTTCCTGCTGAGAAAGCAAGCAGGACTTTCAGGTTTTGCACCTCCCCGCCTGCCATGGCTTCTGCGCTCCTTTCCACACTCCTGGTTTGCCCCCTCCCCCAGGTTTTGTCCAGGAAACTTCTCATTTGGTTGAAATTGTTACTAAGGTCAGCTGGAAGTTTCCTTCTCCCTATGATCTTTCCCTAATTCCCCTGGTAGCCCTCCCCAAGGACGTCTATGAGACAAAGTCATAAATATTTCTCCGGGCACTGAGAGTGCCCACAGGACTCTTGCTGCTGCTTCCTCTACATCTGTGTTTCACTGGGCTCTATAAATTCATATCAGCTCCAGGTGAGGTCAAATCCATCTCCTGTGACCTGGACCTTTAGCTTTCCCAGTGAGGATCTGTGTTTGAGGGTGGCGGATAATCTCCCTTTCACACTTTCACACTTCGGGCACTCACAGTTCTTTGGCTGTCTCCTTGCGCCTGCAGCAGCAATTCACTTCCTTCAAAGTGTCCATGGATTCTCTCAGCTTTCCTGGGATGTTCCTGCAGTAGGTCATGGACCAAAAGTTCACGATGCGAGTCTCCACCACATGCTGCTCTGTCTGTCCAAGTAGGAGCTTCAAGTTAATTGTGTGTCCTATCCATCATTTTCTCCCCTAATTCCCTCAAAAATTGTATATTTTTCTATAGCAGAATGTTGTAAGCTTTTAGCACATGTAAATCAAGTACATTTTCATAATAAGTTTTTTCTTGATTTATCTATTTACATGGTTTAAGATGAAGCAACCGACATCTAGGAAGGTCACCTCAGCACTTATAATCTTATACTATGGTAATATAATTTTAATTTTTTAAAAACTTGAGCTTTCAAGGACTGTTCTGTTTCCTTTTAAAGTTAAGAGTGACAAATTATTTGATCCAGGTATCGTACATGCACAATTACTCTTAGTGGATTAGGCTAAGATATATTCATGTAGATAAGGATTAGGGCCAGTAATGGGCAAAAGAAAGTCTACATATTGGTAGTGGTCAAAACAAGTTGGAGCCAAAGCTGGGTCTTTCCAGAATAAAATATTAGATTAGATTTATTGATTCACATTGATGAAGTCAGAGACTGCTGTAAGCATCATGTGTAGTTCCAGACAGAGGTAATTGTTTAAATATCCCTTAAAGAAATAGTAAATTACTAATACTATATGGAAAGCCCTAAGAGGCATATCAGAATCAATCAACTTGTGACCTTACATCATTAGAATTCTTCAAAATAATCATTCAAAGTGTGCCATATTATAAAATTTAAAACAAACTCAGTCTCAGAGAGGTTTTCTAACTTTCACACAGTTTTCAGCTAGTAAATGGTGAGGCCAGAATCTGATGCCAAGATTTGTCTATCATTAAGGACAAGTTTCTTCTCTACCTCGGAAACAACACAGAGAGACACCAGCCCCATGCTGCCTATGTCCAATTATTTATTACTTGCATACCCAAAACATGGCACAGTGACTTGCTTATAGTAAGTTGAATGTTTGTGGTGATGATGTAAAGAAAGAAAATATATATCATTCCTTCCTACTTATCTATGCCACTCAGAAGACAGCAAAATTCTATTTAAGGCAGAATTAACCATGTAGCTTGATGATTCAATTCTGATTAAAAAATACTAGACATCTCTCTGTTTTTTATTTCTGTTCCTTTAATGCCTACATTTCTGAAGAGGTACTTTCCTTCAGCTACCTGGTTTGAGGGAAGGAGTAGAACACATACAAGGGAGCATAAGGCAAGGAGCCCTCTTACCCATATCAAAAAGAATAGTTTTGCTTTTGGCTCTCTGTTTTTGTCTCTCACATATAATGTTCTCTGTTTGTATTTACAAAAGAGTTTGGTGGGAAAAAGGCAAAGCCACCGAAATAACGTATTTTATCTTTATGTGGTCTAGTGAGATACATATTGTTATTATTTTAATCTCATAAATTGTGCACCAGAAGCCCATAGAGAATCAATATTTTACTCCAAATCACACAAATGGGGTGTAAAATAATGAGGTTCAAAAATCTCAAAAAATCAGATTCTAGAATCTGTGCTCTTAAACACAGAACACTCAGAATATTGCTTGGCATAATATAAGTACTCAATAAACACTTTATTGTTGTCTTGCTTTTCCTCAACATTTTATGGTATTAGTTTTCTTCAACTACCATACAGAGGATGTTTTCTACTTTGATAAGATATTGAAAGATAAAAATGATTTCACTTCAAAATTGTAGAGTGAATGACTATGTAAGTCTATCCATTCTGACTACTGCAAAATGAGGATGAAAATAATCAGATTCCTTTTATAATTTATTGTATGATAAATTTTGTTGTTTAATAAAATGAATATATTCAACATGGAAAAATAGGGCCCCAAATCAGAGGAAAAGACAGGATGAACTTAATTGATTAGTAAGTATCAAACAAATTAATTAAAAAATAAAACAAGGGTAGTCACAGTGGCTCATACCTGTAATCCCAGCACTTTGGTGGTGGCTTAGGTGAGAGGATCACTTAAGCCCAAGAAATCAAGGCTGCAGTGAGCTATGATTGTGCCACTGCACTTCAGCTTGGGTGACAGAGCAAAACCCTCTCTCTAAAAGAAAAAAATAAAAATAATAAATAACACAAGTTTTAATATATGGACAGGAAAAACAGACCAAAAATTTAAGTAATGATTTATGCCTTGCAACATTCTTTGAGAAAATAAAAAAGGTATAAGCCACTCAGCTCATTTTATGATGTTAGTATATCTTGAATTCAAATTACATATATTAGTCTATTGATTACGTTACAATTTGGGATTAAAAAAAGCCAGAAGGTTATGCAACTGAGGTTTAATCATGCTACATGCTCATTGAGGATTGGCTGGGGATTCACTCACAAGAACAGCACATTTGTTTCAAGATAAATTTATCAAATAGAGTAACCAATATTTGGGGAAAAGTAAAGTTCATATTTATATAGAGAAACAGATTTATATTACAAAGAACATATTGCTTATTCAATCAGTGGGGTGAGGGAACAATTAAGAATTATGTACGTTAACATATGTGCAACAAGAGCAACTCTCTCCATTATATATGAGAACAATAAAATAAAATAACACATTAAAACTTTTAAATTATGTATGTTGGATAGGGAAGTAAAATAGGTGAGAAGGTTAGTGAAAATATTATATTTTCATGAACAGTTATTTTAAAACTAGTTGTATTCAATAATGTATGAAAATGTTTCCATATCAATTAATATTTATGTTTAATTTTATTTCAATTACTAAATAGTTTTTCATTATATTGAGATCATAATACAACAACACATAACTGATGAAAATATATTTCCTTTTTTAAGAAAAACAATGTCACAACATACATTCCTTTAACTATATATTTTCACAGATTCTTTTATTGCTATGCAATAATTATACACCTTTGTTTATCAGTATTAACAGCTTTTTGGTGGAGTCGTTAGGTTTTTCTAAATGTAGGATCTTGTCATCTGTGAGCAAGGATAATTTGACTTCTTCCTTTCCAATTTGAATGCACTTTATTTCTTTCTCTTGCCTAATTGCTCTGGCTTGGACTTCCAATACTATGTTAAATGACTGCTAAAAGTGCACATCCTTGTCTTGTTCCAGATCTTACAGGAAAGGGAAATTGCCTGAAAGTAGCTTCTTAATTGCTAAAATAATACTAAAATGCATAAAGGAAAGCAATAAACTTCATTTATTAAACACTGGCTGAACATTGGTTTTATTCTGAATTCTTGAAATTGAATTTGACCTTCCTGGCTTACAGCTGGAATCCAGGTTCAACTGTGTGAATCCTATCACAGTGCTGCAGAAGAATGCACAATTCTCATCTACCCATGAGGTGATGAAGACTTGAGAAATCTGAGATATTTTGTACAAGTGTGCAGGAATGGTTTTAGCTGTCAAATAATTTACTCCTCTATCCTTATACCTGTGTAAGTATGGTCTAACCATCCTTCTTTTAAACAGATCTGATTTTAGATTAAATTTAAGTGACTAGTACCTCTTAATCTTGTTCACTAATGGGGAAGCTATCATAAAATCATTTATCAACAGATACTTAGAACCTTTTTATGCCTACTATTTTCCTTGTGTTGTTTCATATTTCTTGTATAGCCTTCATTTTCATTTTCACCTGCCATCTCCCCGCTCCCCAAAAGCTTATTGATAAGAAATGCGCCGTCTTGAAAAGTCTGAAAGCGTATTTTATAAAGAACTTTAGAATATTTTACTTGAAAACTACCAGACATCTAGCTGATAGTTTGCCTTTTGGATTAGAAAGCAATGAAACTTGGTTCCTCCTTCATATTCTACATACCACTCTGACAGCTCTCTCCCAAATACCCAGCCTATGGAGACTTCACTTTTTGTTGTGGATGTTTGCTTATAGAAAGACTATTGTTGCAAAGTGTTTTACATTTTCATCTTTTTTTTTTTGCAAAGGACAAGAAAACAAAATTTAATATAGTGATAGTTTTTCTTTGGATCATATAACAAATAAAATAGGGATACATGGCATACCCATTCGTTTTTGTTGTTGTTATTTTGGAGACAGGATCTCTCTCTGTTGCCCAGGCTGCAGCGCAGTGGCCCCATCACAGCTCACCATAGCCTCAAATTTTTGTGCGCAAATAGTCCTCCTGACTCAGCTTCCAAAGTAGTTGGGACTACAGGCACATGCCACCACGCCCAGCTCACTTTATTTTGTTTTTATAAAGATAGGGTCTTATTATGTGGCTCAGGCTGATCTCAAACTCGTAGGCCCAAGCAATCCTCCTGCCAGCCTCCCAAAAGGCTGAGATTACCGGAGTGAGTGACTGTGCCTGGCCGCCATTAGTTTTTGAAAATCACATTTTTTAACACGGCACAACATAAGTAAGAATTTTACTTTCAGTTCAACTTTAACATCATCAGAATAAATAATCAGAAAAAGACACTAGAGAAAGGTGATAGTTAAAAGGCATTTAGTACTTCCATATTAGATTGTTACAAATCTTTATTATTGTTTACTATTATGTTACTCTTAGTTATTATTAGACACTTTTAAGGCTTTTTTGAAGGACATTTAAGGCAATGCATTTTCCTTAGTTTTCTATGAGTTCTTCACATTTTCACAAATGCTTCATGTCAGCTATTGAATTTTATCTTAATGCTTGCAAATTTCATTTTATTCTCTCTCTTTATTTAGAAGAAATTGATTTAACAATTTCATTTACTTCTGTGATGCAAATATGAGATTGCCTTATTTTGGAATACATCTGGTCAATTAGCTGCTATATGGATAACTAAGCCAACTTTATTTGATTTTGGATTCCTATGTAGATATATAATTGCTTGTCAGTGCCTTCAATTGACTCTCAGAAACTATTTTTGAACTTGATATATTTGTTTCAAGCCCTTAACTGGCCCTTCATAAGATCTATTGTAATTGAACTATTATTGAATCTCATCATAGCACACATTTTTCTCTTCAGGTACATAAGCTAATCCACATGTGGCTATGATTTGTTTGATTTTTTTATTACTTACATCTGCCCTATCTCTAAAGTTTATCTCTTTTATCTTCGCTAGTAATTGGAAAGTAAAGTGAATCTTTATTCCACTACAGACATAGAAGGCATTGATTAGATAAATGAGATTTTATAATAGCTTCTAGAAACATAATTATTTTAAACATATCTAAATGTATCCATATTGTTAGTTAACATGAAAAACTATTAATAATAATTCATTTTAATTGAGTTTGTATAATCCAATTGGTATTTGGCAACACTGCTATTTGCTATAAGGTAAATGTACTTATTTCTTTTTTATCTCATCTAGTTGCAAAGTCCTTTTTAGCTTTAAATATAATTCTCTTACTACATTGACAAATCCCTCAACCTCTAAGCTTAGAAAAGAATTTCATTTTTATAACAAAAATAGCCTCTTACAACCTTAAACTTTACCTATGATTCCTACCTCAATTCCTTCTACCATGGAGACCTTATTCAATTATCTACACTCACTCCTGAATCTTTAATTTCTCTTTCTCTAGTAGCTCTTTGTTTGGATTAGTATTAACCTTTAAAGAACAATAATAACAAAAGCAAAAAAAGTGAAACTTTCCCTTTCTCTTATTAACCACATGGCGTACTATCATTTTTTGTCTTCTTTCTGCCATAAAGCTAAAAATAATAATTGAAACTCAGGGCCTTCTTCTGAACAAGTCTTACTTTACTCCCAAACTTTAATAAAACTCCTCTCTCCAAGGTTGGCAGTTAGGTCTTAAATGCCATCTTATAATAGATAAATTTCAAGGGAGGTAGCACTGTAAATGCTTAATAGCGTGGTTGCTGGGACCAGAATTCCTATATTTAAATCTCAGCTCCACCATTTCTCACCTCACTGTCATCGCTTGTAAAATAAAGACACCATATTATTTATTTCATTAGATTTGTTAAAGTTTCATGTGATAATGTGTAAATAAAGCATTTATACTAAGGCCTATAACAACATTCAATATATGAAATCATTAGCTATTGTTATTATATAAAACGTCATTTTGGCATGTTTCTTTATCTCAAATCATCTTCCTGGATTGTTCACATGCATCACTTCTCATCTTCTAATCTCCGTGCTAATACTATATACAGTAAAGCCTACCCAATTCACTCCATGTAGAGTATTTTTGCACTTGCCCCCAATCCAGACTCTATCTATCACTGTAATCTGTAATACTATTTTATATTATTGTTTTTATTGCTTCTTAATCTTGTTATTAATGCTATATACTTATTGTTTATGTATTATTTAATGTCAATCTTCATAGCAGTATTCTTGATAGAAATGGGATATATGAAAGTCTGTCTCTTAGGTTAATGAGGTTAAGGACTACTTCCAGCATATAATGGGCTTTCTAAAAATACCTGTTGAACTTATAAATATTCACCATTCCTATTATGTGATATTTGAGCTCCATTCAAATTGTTCCCAACTTCCAGAATGGTAATGTGGAAATTTTTTCATTCTAGCAAAACTGTACTGATGAAAAATTTTAAGTCAAACAAATTACCACTTAAAATGTCCCTACATTGTCCTAAGGGCACACAGAAAATGAAAAATAAAATAAAATATGAAAGCAACCTGAATCTTAATAAAACAGTGAAGGTCTGTGGCACTTGGCCAAAGAGCTAGCTCCCTCTCTCACTGCATCCCCCAGCTCAGCATATCAAAACTCCACTCTAGACATGTGTGGACAAAACCTGCAACTCCTTTTCCCGCAGATTCCACTCAAAGAATACAATATTATCAACCTAAACTGAGTGGTAGAGAGGCCAACTCTCAAAAACAAAGTTTATTCAGGAATAGCATGGGATTGCAATCTAGGATTCACATTTTATGGCAGCCCCTAGGTACATCCCAGAGTGTTGTGGCAAGAGGAAGCTTTTAAAGACAAAAAGGAGGAATCCATGTAAGCTGTTTTGAAAGAAAGATCATTTGTTACAAAGGCTTATTGCAGGAGGTAAAATCTGTTCATTGGTGGTACTGATTGTTACTTGAAGAGGGTCTTCATAGAAGTGGTTTAACTAAAAATTCCAGTTAGAAAAGTTCTCCTTGGCAGCTTCTGTGACATACATATATGTATGAGGGCCTTTCCTTCATTGGCTCTCAGCTACATTTTGTTAGGGCTTAAGTTAAGTGACTCCATTTTGGTACTGGCAATTTTAACATCTCATTGGGAGGTATAGGCTGCAGGCATTTTTCGTACCACACCCTCTGTCCTCAATTTCAAGTTTCAAAGGCTATACAAGAGCTAGTGTGGCTGTGATATCAGAGTTTCACTTCCCCCACTCGGCTACCACTCGTAGGACAAGGAGCCTACCCAAAGATCAACGTCCAAAAATATTGGGGACTGGATTGCTCCTGCCCAGCTTGTATATAGGGCAGAAGTTCCACATAAGAAAAAGCAAGCTGAGAATGTGAGAGGCTACCTTCCTACCCAGCACCCATTCATCATAACAGCCTGCTGTCCACCCCCTGCAACTCTGGAGCACTAGCATAAAGATTACAATCAGGGGATGTGGTAATTCATAAAAATAGAGAGCTCCAAAGCTCCCCTTAAAAAATCAACTTTATTTAAAACAAGAGTGTAGAAAATTTAAACTTAAGAGAGTGATTGAAACAGTAATTAAGAGGAGGCTGGTAGATCACTGAGAAGGAGCAACTAAATCATAAGCCAACCAGTTTATCAGAGTTCAAGAAAAAAAAAAAGATAGCTAAATAGACCACTCCAGGGGTCAGAATAGACCTCAAAGACTGGCTTCTAAACCTATCTCTGCAAAGGGATCCAAACGTCATTGGATTAGACTAGGATATAATTTGTGTCCGAGGCCACTTTGGAAATTAAGAGAGCAATCAATCACAAATTAGCTGAGACTGGACTGAGAATAATACCAAATAAGGCAGATAATCTGAAGAGAAATCAAAGAAAGACACAAAGAAAGCTCTACAAAACCCATCTCATCTCAGGGTGACTATGCACATACCTAAGGCGGAACCTCATGAGAAAGAGCACCAGAGGCTTAACATGCAGGAAATGTGGACATGACTGAAATAGCCAAGTTTCTTTCTCTCTCTGTTTCTCTCTCTCTCTCTCTCTCTCTCACACACACACACACACACACACACACCCCCACACACCAACAATAAACAAGCCTTGGAGGAAATTGAGGAAATCACTATCTAGACCTAGTATAATATATTACCTAGGCCAGGCATGGTGGCTCACGCTTGTAATCCCAGCACTTTGGGAGGACAAGGTGGGTGCATCACCTGAGGTCAAGTGTTCGAGACCAGCCTGGTCAACATGGCGAAATCCCATCTTTATTAAAAAGACAAAAAATTAGCCAGGTGTGGTGGCAGGCACCTGTAATCCCAGCTACTTGGGAGGCTGAGGCAGGAAAATTGCTTGAAAATGCTTGAACCCAAGAGGCGGATGTTGTAGTGAGCCGAGATTGCACCATTGCACTCCAGACTGGGGGATAAAGGGAGATTGGCTGAAAAAAAAAAAATACAAAAGAAAAATTATATATATATATACCTAAAAAGTATAGTTTTCACAAAAATTTATAAGATACATGATGTATTAGGAAAATGTAATCTATATATAAGAATAAATGCAGACAACAGAAATTACCTGTGAGAGGGCCTAGATGCTGATTTAACAGACAAAAATTTCAGCAAATTTATTATAAAGATTTTCAAAAAAACTAAATAAATGTTGCATAGAGAAGTAAAGAAGCTTTGATGGAAATGTTCATCAGAGACTATCAACAAATAAATAGAAATTACGAAAATAAACCAAATTGAAATTTTATAAATAAAACATACAAGAACTAAAATGAAAACACAAAGTCACCAGAGGGAATCACTAGAATATGTGGACAGGAAGAAGAAAGAATTAATAATCTTAAAGACAGCTTGATAGAGATTATACAATTTGAAGAAAATCAAAGAATGAAGGAAATGAACATAAACTCAGAGAAATGAGGGACAGCATTAACTACATAAAATATAATGTGAGTACTAGAGAGGAGAGAGAAGGAGCAGAAAAATAGTCTAAGAAATAATGGCTGAATATTTCACAATTTCATAAAAATATTAATTTCACATATGTGAAGCTGAGAAAACTCCTAGTAGGATAAATACAAAGAGACTCACACCTAAACATATTGTAGTGAAAATTAAAGACAAAAACAAAAAGAAAATTTTAAAAGCAATAAAAGAAAAATAACTACAAAGGAATCCAATAAGATTAACTGCTAACATCTCCACCTAAACAATGAAGGCTTAAAAACAATGAGGTGGCATACACAAAGCGCTAAAAGAAAAAATAAAGAAAACCTCCCAAACAAGAATATAATATACAGAAAATTATCTTTCAAATATGATGTCAAATATATTCCCAGATTAAATAAACAAAAAACAAAATTCACAAAATATTAGAGATAATTCATTGCTAACAGACTAGTAGACAATATACTCAGTACATTTTTCCTCCCTTTTTCTTTTAATGAATTTTAAAACAATTTTAGAAATGTTTATTGATGGGTCTTTAACATATAGAAAAACAACATACTTGATTATAAAACTAAAATGCGGGTGAGATTAAAGCTGCATTAGAGGAAGAATATTGACATCAGATAGTAATTTGAGTTCAAAGGAAAAAAGGAAAAGAACCAGAAATAAAAAAGAAGAAATGTAATACAGTTGTCCCTCCATATCCATGGATTTGCATCTGTGCATTTAACCAACCATGAATCAAAATTATTTTTTTAAAATTGTATCAGTACTAAACACATACAGGCTTTTTTTTCTCATGATTATTCCTTAAGTTATACCATATAACAACTATTTATATAGCATTTACATTATGTTAGATATTATGAGTAATTCAGAGACGATTTAAAGTATAGGGAAGGATGTGCGTAAGTTATATGCAAATACCACATCCTTTTACATCAGATACTTGAGCATCCATAGATTTTGGTATCTGCAAGAGGTCCTGGAACCAATTCCCCAATGATACCAAGGGACAACTATATAGCAAACTATATAAAAATATAGTTACTCTCCTTTTTTCTCTCATCTTCTTTAATAGACATAAAATTATAGAAAGCAATAGTTGTGTCAATTTATTTTTGCAAATGTAATGTGTTTGTGTGTAAAGGGAAATTGGAATAGAGATAATTTCTTTATTGCACTGGAACCACGTATAAATCTGAAATAATTTCTCAGAAGTAAAGATGTATATTGTAAGCCCAAGAGCAATCAGTATAAAATGGCAGAATTAAATGTATCAATAATAAAATTAAAATGGGGATCAATGAAATTGACACATCTTTAGCTGCATTAAGGAAACAAAATAAAGAAGAGAATCAAATTATAAAAGAGGGATTAAAATAGGGGTCATTTCTACTGACCTAATAGAAATAAAAGGAATAGAAAGGAATATCTTGAATAAATGTAGACCAAAATATAAGATAACTAACATGAATATACAAATTCCTAGAAAGACAAAAACTACTGAAATGGACTCAAGAAGAAATAGACCATCTGAACATATCTTTAAGATGTGAAGTGATTGAATTTTTAATAAAATCAAATTTCCACAATAAAAAGCCCAAGTATATATGACTTATCTGGTGAATTTTCAAACTTTTTAAGAGGATTTAAACCAATTTGTCATATACTATTCCAAAAATGGAAGAGAAAAGGACACCTCTGATATCATTTAGTTAGGCCAATATTTAATACCAGAAAAGAAAAAGTCATACAAAGAAATCAGCAAAACATTATCTCTTATGAATATAGAAGCAAACAATTTCACACACAAAAATACTTTTAACCTGAATCCCACAAACCTATAACCTAATCAAGGGTAGCTATGAAAAACCTACAACTAACATCATACTAATGGTGAAAGACTGAATGCTTTTCCTTTAAAGTCAGAAACAAGATGTCTGCTCTCATGAAAGTCAGAAACAAGATGTCTGCTCTCATGACTTCTATCTAACATTGTATTGGAGATTCTAAATTGGACAATTAAGCATAAAATGAAATAATATGCATTCAGAGTAGAAAAGAGGTCTATTTGCAGATGACAGGATTTTGTATGCAGAAAATCTTAAGAGTTTCACTGTAAAACTATTAGAACTAGTAAGTGAGTTCATCAAGGTTGCATGATTCAAGATCAATACACAAAAATCAATTGCATTTCTCTAAAGTTGTAATGAACAATCTGAAAATGAAGATTAGAAGGCAATTTCCTTTTTAATAGCATAAAATAAAATATGAAAAACATTTTAACAAAAGAAGTACAAATCTTATACTAAAATTTTATAAAACATTATTGAAAGAAATTTAAAATGTAAATATACAGAAAAACATTTCATCTTTACAGAAGACTTTATTTGCTAAAATGCCAATATTACCAAGTTGATCTTCAGATTTAATGTAATTTCTACCAAAATCCTAGCTCATTTGTTTTGAGAAATTAACAAACAAACTGATGCTTATATTTATATGAAAATTCAAGGACACAAAAATATCCAAAATAATCTTGAAAAACAGCAAAATTGAAGGACTCGCACTTCCCAATTTCAAGACTTATTATAAATCTCCAATAATTAAATATTTGGTACCACCACAAGAATAGGTGTATAGATAAATTGAATAGAAATAAACATTCATATTTATAACCAATTGATTTTTGACAAAGATATCAGATAACTGGGGACAGTATAAATGCCCCCAGTGAATTCTACTAAGACAATCGGATATCCACACAGAAAAATTTACTCAAAATGGATCAAAGTCCTAAATGTGTGACTTAAAACTATAAAACTCTTAAGAGGATAAACTCTTAGCGGAAGAACTTTCATGACCCTGGGTTTGAGAAATGATTCTTAGATATGATACCAAAACATAAGCAGCAAAAGAAAAAAAAGTGATATAAAATGCACAATATCATTAGCCATCTGAGAAATAGAAATTAAAATCAGGATGAGATACCACTTTATACCCACTAGGATGGCTATAACTAAAAATACAGATAAAGGCAAATGTTGGCAAAATGCACAGAAATTGGAAATCTCATACACCGAGGTTTTAATAGAAAATGATGTGGCCACTATAAAAAGCAGCCTAGCAGTTCCTTTAAATGTTAGACATGGCTGCACATGACCCAGAAATTTCACCGATAAGTATATATCTCTTACAAATGAAAATATGTTCACACAAAAACTTCTACACACATGTCCGGCATGGTGGCACACACCTGTCATCCTAGCCACTTGGGAGACAGGGGTAGGAGTGTTGCTTGAGCCCAGGAGTTGGAATCCAGCCTAGGCAACATAGCAAGACTCTGTCTCTAAAAAAATACCTTTTTTTTTTTTTTTTTTAAGACAGAATCTCACTCTGTCACCCAGGCTGCAGTGCAGTGGCACAATTTTGGCTCACTGCAAACTCTGCCTCTGGGGTTGAGGCAATTCTCCTGCCTCAGCCTCCTGAGTAGCTGAGATTACAGGTGTGCACCACCATGCCCAGTCAATTTTTGTATTTTTAGTAGAGACAGGGTTTCACCGTGATGGTCAGGCTGGTCTTGAACTCCTGACCTTGTGATCCACCTGCCTTGGCCTCCCAAAATGCTGGGATTACAGGCGTGGCCACCACAGCTGGCCCCCCAAAATACTTTTTTAACTAAAAAAACTAAAATTAAAAAAATCCTCAACATAAATTTCAATAGCAGTATTATTCATGTTAGCCTAAAAAGTAGAAATCACCCAAAAGTAGAAACAACTGATGAATGAAGAATTTGTAATATACACTTCGGTAAATAGTTTAATAAGCCAGGAAAGATTTTTAAACATTCTGAAATAAACATAGCTTGAGAAAAATAAAATAAAATTATCCATTGGTCTCCAACACTTATTTTCAAACTGACATATTGCTGTGCTTTAAGAACCATATCTAAAGCATTCTATTGATTATCTTTACTTCTCAACTCAACTTCTCTAAAACAGACAGCTTTTCTCCATTTTATCTTGTCTGATTTCCCTCTTTCTTTTGCTTGTAACATCAACCCAGATTTGAAATCTTCACATCAACCTTGAATTTCCTCCATTTCTTTGTTCCTTCATTCAGTGATCTACAGTGATTTACTTATTCTTTTATGTACCCCATCCCTTCTGGCCTGGCTACCAGGACCTTAATCTACAATCACACTTATAAAATGATATGAATAGTAGAAACATTGTGAAAAGTATAATTGTTTTGGAAATATGCCATATCCAGTTGTATAAACTAATTTTATTCCAGCTCAGATACGTTTTGCTTACATTTGGAACCCTTTAATATTCCACCTAAATTTTAACAAGATATTTCACATATAAATATCCTTAATGTATTTTATATGGCTGCAATTTTTATTAGTTGAGCTATGTTTACACTGTGACAAAAAATAAACATTTAAAGTTAAAACTTATATCTCAAGTTGATCCTACATTTAAAATATATAAAATCTACATTTAATGGTTATCTTAGTTCCTTTCCTGCTGCTATAATAGAATACTACAGACTGGATAATTTATTAAGCAAAGAAATTTATTTCTCATAGATCTTGAGGCTGGAAAATGGAAGAGCATGGTGCCAGCATCTAGCAAGGGCCTTTGTGCTGCTTCATGACATAGCAAAATGTCAAATGAGGATGTAAGACAGAGAGAGGAACTAGAGTCCAGATTCACTTCATAACAACCCACTCATAATACCTAACCAGCTCCTGTGATGATGCCATTAAGCCATTCATAAGGGCTGTGCCCTCATGGCAGAATCACCTATTAATAGGCCCCACCTTCCAACACTGTTTATTGCATTGGGAATTAACATTCCAACAGAGGAACTTTTGGGAGACACATTCAAATCATAGTAATGATCAAAACATGATTTAAAATTTTAAACAATAAATGTGCATCAAAGGAATTTGAATAATAAATCTGATGCTTTCATGTTTAATTTCTCAAACTATTGTCTCTCTCAGAACTGCTTGTTTCACATCCCAAATGATTCTTAACTGAGACTTTTTAATGTCTTTTTCCACTTAGAAACAGAAAGGCACATCTTATAGAAAATAAATGAAACCATGAAATATTAAAGTTTGTTTTGAGAATTCAAGCTTACAGTGTGGGCTTGATTTCTCACAGCGACATAATTCCTTCAAAGGAAATCATGTAATACTATAATGTTCTATTCATATGCTAGGTCGGCTTTTAAGACAGAAATTGGACTTAGTCTAAGAATTAAGGCATTCCTTAATATTTCAGCAAACATCATCAGATTAGCATTACCATGGGCATCTCAGCTCAAATTCAGTCAAATATAAAGGGTTTAAATGGCCAGAAAAGTTGAGTATATGACCCAAAGAATTGTGTTTCTTAATTAAATCTTCATGGACATATACATTCAAAGATTGCTGTGATGTACTAAATTTAGGAGGATACTTCTAACATGTAAACAAATGTGAAAAATAAATTTTCCCTAGAATTACTGAAACATGGTGTGTTTGATAACTAAACTGTGATGTTAAACTGGTTATACCATAACTCCCTAAATTTATTTTGGCATAGGTAATTTATATAATTTTTTGATTTATTTCTACGAACTATATTCAGTCCTTTTTTTACGTATGCCATCTACAGCACACAATAAACAATAATGGCTCTCTTAAAACTTTCAAATATGAATGTTACCATCTATTCTCGAAATAGTTCCGGGTGATTTTACTGCCCCAGTGTATGTATCTTTCTTTTTATCAAATAGCAATAAGAATAAAGTATCATTTACTTTGTCAAGCACTTATAAAAATGCCGCTTCCTAGAAGATGCATTGTTATAAACAATTCATAGATGCAAAGCAAATATCATACTTTCAGGAAAATATGATGTAGTGACTAATGAAGAGGTTTTTATCACATTGAAAGATTTTGAGAAACCTAGTCCAACTCCTGTTTCAAACTAGCTTTGTAACAATGAGCAAATTACTTCCCAGTTTTTGTCATTTGTTCTGCCTATAAAATTAAGTTGAACAACATCATTTCTAAGGTTTCCTTTGAACTCTAAAAGTGTAGGCTGCTTTTTTTCTTGATTTATAATTAATTTCATAAAATGAATGCAATGTAGTATAGTAAACTAAAAGTAAAATAAATTATGGTAGATGATTGTATTTATTTTCACAATGGCTAAACATTTGAATATTTCAAATTTATTCTACTGAGGTATTACAACTGTAAATATTTGCTGCTGAAACTCAATATAAAAGAATGTAAATATGCAAGGAATAGGTTAACTAATCACCTGGTGTGAGATAATGAATAAACATTGTAAATTCATTATATTTTCAAAGGCTTCACATGCCAGCCTGTTAGCAAATATAGGAACTATGATAAATCACCCTTAGGGTAAGCCTTGATCTTGTATACCATTGTAAATTAGCTTATCAACAACTCACACTAATGTAGTAATGTCAGTGAAAGATAAATCACAGTTTATGAATTCACTTTTGTTAGGAAACAAAATTAGATACTTTCTAATGCTGACATCGGACTTGATGTTTAATGACATATTAAACAATCTGGAGGAATGTGTAATAAATAGAGGAAAATATAATGATTTATGCATTCATATTTTGAGTCTCTATTAGCCCTATCACTGGACATAAATCCCGTTTAATTTCACAATTTTAGATTTCAGAACTCACCTTTCATGAAGTGAGAGTCAAAGTAAAGCCTAGTGACTGTTTTTAACAGATCTGTGTGTGTTTTGCTTTTCTAGTCTTTATTTTTATTTATTTATTTATTATTGATACAAAATATTTTACATATTTACAAAATATTTTACATATTTATGGGGACATGTATTTCTTACATGCATGGAATGTATAATGGTTGAGTGAGGGTATGTGGGGTATCCTTAATTTTGAATATGTATCACTTCTATGTGTTGGTGATATCCTCTCTTCTACTTGGAAATATATAATGCATTGTTGCTAACTATAGTCACCCTATTCTGCTATCAAATATTGGGGCTCATTTATGCTAGCTAACTGTATGTTTGTACCCTCTGATCAACTTCTCTTTAACCCCATCTCCTACCCACACAGCCTTCCCAGCCTCTGGAATCTATCATGCTATTCTCTGTCTTCATTAGATCAACTTTATTAGCTCCCATATATAATTGAGAACATGTAATATCTGTCTTTCTGTGCCTGGCTTATTTCACTTACCATAATGATCTCCAGTTCCATCTCTGTTGCTGGAAATGATATGATATTATTCCTTTATATGGCCAAATTGTATTTCATTGTGTATATACAACACATTCTCTTTATCTATTCATCCATCTATGGACACTTAGGGTGATTCCCTATCTTTTCTGTTGTGAGTGGTGCTGTGATAAACATGCCGGTATCCTTTTGGTTTAGAGGTTTCTTTTCCTTTGGATAAATATGCAGTAGTGGGATTGCTAGATTCTATCGTAGTTCTATTTTTAGTTTTTTGAGAAATCTCTATACTGTTTTCCATAGTGGTTGTACTAATCTACATTCCCACCAACCCTGTAGAAGAGTTCATTTTCTCTAAATCCTGGCCAGCATCTGGTATTTTTCATCATTTTAATAATAGCTATTCTAACTGCTGTAAGATGATATCTCATTGTTGTTTTGATTTGCATTTCTCTGATGATTAGCGATATTGAACATTTTTTCATATGCCTGTTGGCCATTTGTATGTCTTCTTTTAAGAAACGTCTAGTCATATTTTTAGCCCACTTTTTAATGGGGTTATTTTGTTGTTGTTGTTGAGTTGTTTGAGTTCCTTGTATATTCTAGATATGAATCTCTTCTCTGTTGAATCGTTTGCAAATACTTTCTCCTGCTTGACAGGTTGTTTCTTTTGCTGTGCAGAAGCTTTTAAGTTTAATATACTTGCATTGTATATTTTTCTTACAGTTATCTGTGCATTTGAGATCTTAGCCATAGAATCCTTGCTTAAACCAACATCTTCAAGTGTTTTTCCTAAGTTTTTTTCAGTAGTTATATATAGTTTCAAGTCTTGTGTTTAAGTCTTTAATACATCTTCAGTTTATTTTTGTATATGAGGAGAGAGAAGAGTCTAGTTTCATTTTGTGTGTGGACTATCTAATTTTCCCAGCACCATTGATTGAAGACACCATTCTTTCCCACTGAATTTTTATGGTGTCTTTATCAAAAATCAGTTGGTTATGAACATGCAAATTTGTTTCTCGGTCCTCTATTATATGTTCCATTGGTCTATGTATCTGTTTTCTCTACCAATATCATGCTGTTTAGTTACTATAGCACTGTAATATATTCTGAAGTCAAGTAGTGTGATGCCTTTAGTTTATTGTTTTTGCTTGGGATTGTTTTGGCTATCTGTACTCCTTTTTTGTTCCATACAAATTTTAGGATTACTTTTTCTAATTCTGTGGAAAAAAATGATGTTGGTATTTCGGTAGGGATTGCATCGAATCTGTAAACTGCTTTGGGATTGTGGCCAATTTAATGATACTAATTCTCCTGCTTCGCTAGCAAAGGATGTTTTTCCATTTGTTTGTGTCCTCTTCAATTTCTTTCATCAGTGTTATTTTTAGTTTCTTTGTAGAACTCTTTCACTTCTTGGTTAAATGTATTCCTAAGCATTTATTTTTTTTGGAACTATTGTAAATAAGTTGTCATTTTGATTTCTTTCTCAACTACTTCATTATTGGTGCATAGAAATACTACTGATTTTTGTATGTTGGTTTTGTGTCTTGCAACTTTGTAGCATTTATTTATCAACTCTAAGAATTTTTATTTCTTAGGTTTATCTACATATAAAATAGTATCAGCAAAGAAGGATAATATGCCTTTCTCTTTTTTAATTTGATACATTTCATTAATTTATTTTCTCTTGCAATGACTGCTCTAGCCAGGACTTCCAGTGCTATATTGAATAAGAGTGGTGAAGGTGGGCATCCCAGTCTTGTTCCATATCTTAGAGAGAATGCTTTAAGCTTTTTCTCATTCCATATGATGTTAGCATTGGGTTTGTTATATATGACCTTTATCATTTTGAGATATATTCCTTCTTTTTCTAGTTTTTTGAGAGTTTTTTTAATCATAAAGGAAGATTGAATCTTACCAAATGTTTTTCTTCATCTTTTAATATGATCATATGGCTTTTGTCCTTCATTCATGTGATATATCATGTTTATTAATTTGTGTATGTTGAGTTACCCTTGCAATCCTGATATAAATTCCACTTGGTCATGGTGTATTATCTTTTTAGTATTCTGTTGAATTTGGCTTGCTAGTATTTTGTTTAAAATTTTTGTTTCTACATTCTTCAGAGATATTGGCCCATAGTATTTTTATTTTGTTTTTGTTTGGTTTTGGCATCAGGTTAAAGCAGGTCTTGTAAAATGAGTTAGGGAGAGTTCCCTCCTCTTTAATTTTTTTGGAACAGCTTCAGGAGCATTGGTATAAGCTCTTCTTTATATGTTTGATAGATTTTGGTTGTGATTCCCTCCAGTCATGGAGTTTTCTTTTTTGGAAGACTTTTTGCTACTGATTCAATCTCACTACTTGCAATTGATCTATTCAGGTTTTCTATTTCTTCCTGATTCAGTCTTGGGAGGTTGTATGTTTCCAGGAATTTACTGATTTTCTCTTGGTTTCCCAGTTTGTTAGCATATAGTTTTTCATAATTGTCTTGATGAGCTTTAGTATTTTTGTGGTATTAGCTGTAATGTCTCCTTTTCTCATTTCTGAATTTGTTTATTTGAGTTTTATCTCTTGTTTCTTCATTAGTCAAGCTAGTTGTTTATCAATTTTGTTTATTATTTTGAAGAGCAAACTTTTTGTTTCATTGATAATTTTTATTGCTTTTTTAATCTTTATTTTATTTAGTTATTCTCTGATATTTATTACTTCTTTCCTTCTACTAATTTTGGATTTTGTTTGTTCTGGCTGTTCTAGTTCCTTGAGTGTATCATTAGGTTGTTTATTTGAAATATTTCTACTTTTTGATGTAGACATTTATTGCTATAAACTTCCCTCTTACTACTACTTTTGCTGTGTCCCACAAGTGTTGATATGTTGTGTTTCAATTTTCTTTTTTTCTGACATTTGAAGAATTTCTATTTTAATTTCTTCATTCACCCAATGTATTAGTCCATTCTCACACTGCTAATAAAGACATACCCAAGACTGGGTAATTTATAAAGAAAAGAGGTTTAATTGACTCACAGTTTAGCATGGCTGTGGATGTGTAAGGGAATTTACAATCATGGCAGAAGGGGAAGCAAACATGTCTTTCTTCACATGGTGGCAGGAGAGAGAAGAATGAGAGCTGAGTAAAGCAGGAAGCCACTTGTAAAACCATCAGATTTCATGAGAACTTACTCCCTATCACAAGAATAGCATGAGGGAAACCAGTCCCATGATTTAATTATCTCCCACTGCATCCTTTCCACCACACATGGGGATTATGACAATTACAATTCAAGATGAGATTTGGGAATAGGGACAGCAAAACCATATGATCATTAAGGAGCATATTGTTTACTTTCCATGTGTTTGTAGAGTTTCCAGAGTTCCTCTTGGTATTGATTTCTGGTGTTATTCCATGGTCTGAAAATATACTTTATATAATTTTGGTTTTTAAAAATTTTTTTGAGACACGTTTTGTGGCCTAACATGTGGTCTATAGTGGAAAATGTTTCACATGCTGATGAGAAGAATGTACATTCTGTAGTTGCATACAATTCTCTGTAAATGTTTGTTAGATCCATTTGGTCCAAAGTCTGGTTTAAACCTAATGTTTCTTCACTGATTTTCTTTCTAGATGATTTTTCTAATGCTGAGAATGGGATGTTGAAGCCTCTCACTGTTATATTGTTATATCTCCCTTTATCTCTAGTAATAATTACTGTATGAATCTGCATGCTCCAGTGTTGGGTGTATATATGTATATTTAGGATTGTTCTTTTCTCTTGCTGGATTAATCTCTTTATCATCGTATAATGATTTTTTTTTTTTTTTTTTACTTTTGTTGCCTAAAAGTCTGTTTTATCTGGTATAAATATAGCTGCTCCTTTTTTGCTTTGGCTTTTTTTGGTGTGGAATATCTTTTTGCATCCTTTTAGATTGAGTCTATAAGGTTTTTCTAACAAGTAAAATGTATTTCTTGTAGATAGTGTATATTTAGATTATGCTTCTTTATCCATCACTCAGGCTATATCTTTTAAATATAGAATTTAATCCGTTTACATTTCAGGTTATTATTGATATGTGATGTTTTGTTTCAATCATATTGTTGTTTTCTGGTTGTTTGTAAATACATTTTTTTCCCTCTCTTGTTGTTTTCACCGTGGTTCGGTGGTTTTCTGTAGTGGCACCATTCAAATCCTTTTTCTTCCTGAGTTGCATCTTTGGTTTGTCAGTGCATTTTATACTTTAATGTGTTTTCATTATGGTAAATGTCATCTTTTCACTTTAAAGTTTAAGATTCTCTTGATCATTTATTTTAATGTCAGTCTAGTGGTAATGAATTCTTTCACCATTTTCTTGTTTGAGAAAGACGTTACTTGTCCATTTATGAAGGATAATTTTGCTGGATATAGTATCCTTGGGTGTCAGTTTATTTTATTCTTTCAGCACTTTGAGTATGTCACCCCATTCTTTCCTGGCCTGTAAGATTTCTGCTGAGAAACATGCTGTTGGTCTCATTGGGGTACCTTTATAAGTGACTAGATGCTTTTCCCTTGATACTTTTAGAATTATCTCCTTGTCTGACTTTAGACAGTGTGACTATAATATGCCATAATACAATTCTGTTTAGTTGGGCCCCTGGAAAGAAGACTTTTTTACATTATATGTGTTTGGAGGATTTTGAGATTCCTCTATCTAAATGCGTAAGTCTCTTGCTAGATTTGGTGATTTTTTTAATCTATTATTTTATTAAATAGGCTTTCTAACTCTTTCATTGTCTCTTTGCTCTCAGGGACACCGATAATTTGAATATTTGATGATTTTATGTTGTTCCAAATACATGAATGCTTTGCACATTCTTTTTATATTTATTTTTGCTAATTTTTGTCTGACTGGATTATTTTTAAACACCTGTCTTCAAGTTCTGAGAGCCTTCTGCTTAATCTAGTCCATTATTGAAGCTTTCAAATATATTTTTATTTCATTCAATGAATTTTTTGATTCCAAAATGCCTGTTTTGTTCTTTTTTAAATATAGACCTCTTCAGTAAATTTTTTATTCATATCCTTGTTTGTCTGATATCTTTGTATTTTTTTTTCAGAATTATCTTGTATCTTACTGAGCTTCTTTAAAATCAGTATTTTGAATTCTTTAGGATTTTGTGAATTTCTCTTAGATTGAGTTCTGTTACTGGAGAATGGTTTTATTCCTTCAGAAGTATCACTTTTTTTTTCCTTTTTAATATTTCTTATGTCCTTACATTAATATGTGCATATCTGGTATAATAGTCATTTCTTCCAATTTTTTGAATTTGCTTTTTTATGGGAGGATTTTTTCCTGAAGATATATATGTGGTTTTGGTTGAATAGGGTACTTTGCTTTTGAGTTTGTGCCCATGCAATAGTGTATGTAGTCTCTGTGTTATTTCTTCAGCTGTAAACAGTGTCTGTGATTTCCTTGGTGTTTTGGGGTGCACTTATAAGTGGAGGCTGTGATGAAGCTTTTCTGGGACTAGAATACCAGGTGGGCCAGTCTTCAGGCTCCAGTAGTGTCAATGGTTAGCTGAGTGTGCCTGTCCTTGAGCCCCAGAATTGTGTATGTTCACTCTGTTGTTACAGAATCCAAGCAGGCCAGTTCTTAGGCCTCCCAGTGGCTTGCTCATATGCCAGTAGTGACAGCAGTGGGTAGGGGTGGACTGGTTCTTGGGCCCCTGGACAGTGAGTATGAAGTGGACAATTGCGACAGCAGTGTTAAGGCAGCCGACCTTGGTGTTGGTAGTGGCTGCAATGAGATGGGCAGGCCAGTTCCATGGCCCACAGTTGGCACATGTGGGTGGGTGTCAGCTGTGGTGACATTGGCATGTTTTGTCAACCCACTCTCGGACCCTGAAAGGAATGTTGAGATGCCAGTGGTGATGGACTGGTGTGGGTGATCCTGAACTGTATACTGGGTGGATGGGACTGGGCTGGCAGACTTGCCCACAGGCCACCTGTAAGTGTATTCAAGTGCTAGCTGATAGTCATGGGTGGAGTGGTCCCCACACTGCTGGCAAAATGCTCAGGTGGAGGCAGTGGTGGCTGCACTGTGTGTCAATCTCCAGGGAGGGCACGGCCACTTTCAGTGGGAGAAGCATAGGTAGACAGCTGTGAGGCCTGTGGTTTGCTTGTGTCTCAATCCCACAAAAGCCTACAACAGTGGCAGTATGATTAGTCTTTGGGGTGTGTGAAGGTGCCCAGCATTCCTTTCTCCCTCCTTAATCCAGTGGTAGAATCAGCAGCATTGGCCCCAGGGCAGGACACCATCCTTTAAGAGATTAGTTCTCAGAGTGGCACAATGCAGCAGCTGCTCAGGGCTCAAAAGCCTGTGAGGCTTGGTGTGAGCTCTCTTTGGAGCAATGTTCTGCATAATTTCTATGTAGCTCCCTATGTTGGTCTCCATACCCACAAGGGTTGAGTTGCTTTCCTGTGGCTAGGATTGTAAAATTCCATGGAGGGAATGTGGAGCCCTGCAGGGGTCACTCACCCTTTCCCTGTGTCTGGGAACTTTTCCCAGTTCCTGGCCATTCCTGGCTGAGCAGGCTGCCTTGCCTCCTTATCCTTCTTTCCTTTTGTTATTTCCTTTGTTAAATTCACTTCTTCATTAAATTCTGGGGTTTTTTTTCTTAGATAATCCATTCCAAGTATGAATATCTACTTCCTATTTTGGTTTTCTTTGTGGAAGTAGGGCTTACTGGCTGCATCTAGTTGGCGAAGTTGACCATCTCGCCTTCAGCATCTATACACTTTTCTCATTTTTAAAATGAGAGAATAATGATACTTTACAGGGCTGGAGTGGGAATTAAATGTGATAGTGCTTACAAAAAATTTGCATTCTCTGCTCCTTCAATAAATGTTAGCTAAGACCTGGGACATAGCATTGCTTAACATATATTTTATGCATGAGACATAGCATCTTTAGGAAAAACTGCTGGAAGCTGCTTTCCTCAGAAGTAGATTATGGACCCATCAGGCATTTAGAGCTTCACTGGTGCCTTTTCAGGGCTGTACTGATCATGACCCGATCCAGCTTGACTAGATGAAAACAATAAGGCCAGGAATTTTGAGTGACTTGTTTAGCTTACAGAGGCAGAACCAGAACTACTAAGTATTCTGACTCTCATCTTATACCTGTCATCTTTCTTCTGTGTTCAACTCATAATTTAATATACATTAACCACTATAATTTTAAAACTTGAGGAGAAAAAAATAAAATAGCATTTTCACATCTCAGCAACAATTTTTAAAATCTGTAGGGAGAACATTACCTCACCTTGAGAACTAAAAAAAACATTTCTCAGTCTGAGGGAATATAGATTTTGTAGTAAGAAAGAATCAGTCTCAGTTTTCTTTATCAGCCTCTCATAATGGTTGTGAGACTCCAGAGAATAGCCAACGCTCTGGAGAATGGCAACGGCTGGGAAGTACATCAAAACAGAGAGGCCTATAGGCAGTCTAAGAAAGTCTTCAAGCCTCACGTTTATCTAAAAGTAAAATCAAGCTTTTAGATCTAAGGACCCCTACCTAAATGATGTTCTAGGCTGAACTCTCCTGTGCCCAGACTCCCCCAAACGTATCTAAGCCAGATCAAGTGCTGCAAGGACTAAACCCTATCCTTGTGCCCTCAAGCATTTGTTTTATTCTTCAGTCTCAGGAACTTTCAGAAAAAATATGGATCTTTGTTAAGGAGCACCTTGATCTGTATCAGACATTTAGTTATTTGTATATTATTTATTTGCATGGTGAGTTTTACTATCCAACTACAGTACTTCTTTGTTCTAGTAAGTCCATTCTTCCAAAATGTCTTTATGTTGTGTAGCAGATTGTGTTTTCCAAAGATAGCCACAATTCTGTAATGTGACCTTGTTGCCCTCCCTCCACCCCATAAAGAGCTGGAGAATATTTCTTCACTGTCTTGAATCCAGGAAGGCCACGTGACTGCTCTGACAACAGAATAAGCAGAAGTGGTGCTGTGCCTGTTTCTGCTCCCTACCTCTTGGAAGCCATCTATTCTGTAAGAATTACGGCTTCTGTTAGAGCCCCACATTGTGAGAAAAAAAAAAAAAAAAAAACATGGAAAAACTGTGGAATATAAGATGCCATGGAGACAGAGAGAGAAAGAGAATAAAAGAGAATGAAAGAGAGCAAGAGGACAAGGAGAACCAAGGTGCCAGATATTATGTGCTAGGAAATAATGTTATTACTTTCACATTTCTATACAGTCAGGGCTTTCTAAGCAAAGATTGCTGGGGGCTGGGGAAGAGGGGCAGGTCAGTAAATAGCAACTCTAAAGAAAGAGACCTTCAGAGAAGTTAACAGTTGTATCTCTCCAGAGTCATTTATTTGCATTGCAAATGGTGATGGGCCTAGAAATCTCTTCCTCTCCCCAGAGAGGATTTTATTTATATTCCAGAGAAAAGGCTAGGCCTCTTTCTCTCTCTGTCTCTCTCTCTTTCTCTCTGTAGAAAGGAGGAGGGGGTAGTTACATCAGCAAGTTTTATAAGCTCCAATAATTCATAATTATAAGGTTTCTCTCCTTTGGTTCAAGCCCCTTGAAGGAGCAGGGTATATCTGGCCCTCACTGTGTCAACTGGAGAGATAATCAGGGTGTGGTGAGCTGGTAATAAAATCACTGTGTGAGCCAATAATCATTGTGTTTCCTGATCTAGAAACCTCATGGTGCCAATCAGGATCAATAAATATACATAGAAATAAAAACTTAACAACTATTTTGTTTTGAAGCCATTTTGGAAGTGGCTCTTCAGGCCCCAACTGTCTCAGCTGCCACTACCTGGATCAGAGACAAAGTGCCTGACTGAGTCCTTTTCAAATTTCTGATGCAAATAATCATACAAATACAATGATGGGGTGCATAACAACATTTTGATTAATGACAGACCTTAGATACAATGGTGGTCCCATAAGATTATAACACTGTATTTTTTATCGTTACCTTTTCTATGTTTAGATATTGTTTAGATACACAAACACCATTATTCTACTCCTGCCTACAGTATTCAGTACAGTAGCATGTGGTGCAGAGCAATAGGCCATATAGCCTCGGT
The DNA here is from genome assembly GCF_028885655.2 of Pongo abelii. NCBI lineage: Eukaryota > Metazoa > Chordata > Mammalia > Primates > Hominidae > Pongo > Pongo abelii. The sequence continues at coordinate 112,567,775 of NC_071989.2, read as the reverse complement.
GTATAGTGGGCCATATGATCTAGCTTTGTATAAGTACATTCTATGATGTTCACACAACAACTAAATCCCTTAATGATACATTTCTCAGAAAGTATTCCCATTGCTAAGTGTTGCATGACAGTAAAATGGTTGTTTAAAATCGTTCAATTTTGAAGTAGTATTTTACAGAGCAATAAGTAGTTATGAAACTGCAAATGATTTATAAAAATGCTATAGTCTTATTGTCAAAACATTCTTTTTCCCAGTTATTTTAAATTATTACATATTTTTGAATACTAATAACCAGGATTCCTTATAAGAGTAATTTTGTATTGCAACAGAACATTCCACCTCACCTTATCTGTTTTATTTTCTGACAATATTTTAAATTTTTTTCTTATAGATACTTTGCATATTTACGGAAAATCACCCTTTGACTCTCTCTTTATATTCCACATCTTTCCTTTATCTATGCATGTGTGTGAATGTTTATATGTATAAATGCATATTACTATTATATAAATGCTCTTTTACTCATGTGTTTATTTATGAGTGCATTTGTTTATTGTTTAATAGAGTAATAGCTACATTTTGCCATTCTCAAGTAAATGTGATACAACTTGCAAGAGAGACTACATACAGTATTTTGGCATGTATTTCTGAGTTTAGAATGGAGACAAAGCTATCCTTTTGAGTAGTGCAACTAGATGCACATTTATTTATGGAAAATATGATTGGGCATGTATCTCTAAAAACAGAACCCAAGAAATAATTGGAATAGCATTAATGTCAGTTGCCTTCTTTTCCACATATGGCACTTCTATTATTCTGGTTACTTGACTAACATTTCATTATTACAGCATTATTTTACTAGGGAAATCAATCGCATTAGTTAAAAGTGAAAATGAGGCCTGACACGGTGGCTCACGCTTGTAATCTCAGCACTTTGGGATGCCGAGGCGGGTGGATCACGAGGTCAGGAGGTCGAGACCATCCTGGCTAACACGGTGAAACCCCGTCTCTACTAAAAACACACACACAAAAAAACAAAAAACAACTAGCCGGGCGTGGTGGTGGGCGCCTGTAGTCCCAGCTACTCGGGAAGCTGAGGCAGGAGAATGGCGTGAACCCGGGAGGCGGAGCTTGCAGTGAGCCGAGATCGCGCCACTGCACTCCAGCCTGGGCGACAGAGCAAGACTCTGTCTCAAAAAAAAAAAAAAAAAAGTGAAAATGAAAAATCGTAAACCTCATCAGCAAGTTTAGCAATGTTGGATCCTTGTCTTGACTCTGCCTGTCTTGGCCAAGGGTCTTTACACAAACCACATGAAAGTCATTTGAGTATTTGTCCTCAGTTTCTTCACCTAAAAACTAAGAGGAAAGTTTGTGTGGGAGTGAAAATCTGTCATCCATAAGACAGTGGATTCATAGAAAAATAAAATGAACCGGAGCTGTTAGTAGAAGCAGATTCCTAAGAGAGTGATGGAGAGGAAATGAGTGGAGAAAGGCCGGAAAATTGTGAGTGAAATAATACACATTTTCTACCTCATACTACATCCTAGAAGTTCCCACCTCACACTTTCCCAACCTAATCTTGGGAAAGATTAATTCTTAAAAACAAAGAATCTCCTTGACAGGAACACAAAAATTTGCTTCAGTGAGTGAAAACAATAAAAATGCTTGACGATCACACCAGCTTTAAAGGCATAGTGTTAAATGAAGGAAGGTATTTTGAGTACAGATGGTAAGAACCCTAAAATGGACACAATGTCAAGATCTTTTTCAGATGTTCTCACCTTTGGATTCATGGACCCATGAACTTCAAGTTTTTCATTAATCTCCTGAAATTGTATGCAAAATCCTGTGTGGATATGTTGCTGGTTTCAGAGAAGCTTTATCTATCTTTTATCAGATTCTCAAATAGTCTGAGTTAGAAATAAAGACTCTCCATAGATTTCTTCAAAGTAATTCAAAGGCAGTGAGTATAAACATGGAAGGTTTGGGAAAAGCTTGATAAATGGGCCATACCTTTTTTACCGCCATTTCCTATTACAAAAGATTAAAATGTGTAACTTTAAATCATAAACTTTCTTTAAAATGTTGATTTTATAAACAGATTTTTGTACTAATCAGACAAAATGAGAGCCATTAACCAACCTAATTGTATGTCACTTTAGCCTTTCCCCGGAAAGTCAGAAGTTTGATGTAATATCATACTCATTGCTGTACCAGTTGGAATAGCAATGGAGAAAAGCCCCAGTTCAGTGGTGATGGCCTTGCCCAGATGAAAGTGCTGATTGGTTACAGAGATACATGACCTTAGGAAGTATGCGCCTCAATTTCTTGAGGTGGATATAAAATTTTGTTGACAAAGTCTGCTAGCAGATCAGTTATTGCTAAAATAAACAAGTGAAAATGCTACAGAAAATGTTAAAGAAAAATATTAATTATAAATTGATTTTTCACAAAGTGTGAGCACTGAACTCTGATTCCAGTGACTGAATGTAGAGTTTAATATTAGGATGCTTTTTACAAGAGAAAATTCATTTGGTAAAAATTAGCGTATTATTTCCAGAAAAGCTGAATAAATTCCAATTTGAGTTATTCGTTGCTTCCCAAAAATAGGAAATTCTTTTTTAATGTATAGCTACAAGGAAGCTTTTTGCAAGGCATATGGGGGATAACTGTATTATGTGCTCAGATTAAATAGTTATTACATTTTCAGTGAAGATACTGATCCCAGTAGCAGCCAGGCATATAAGTATTTAGTATAAAGAATTACTTGGATATTTTAATAAGCCAATGTTTTTAGATTCAATATTTCTTGTCCCTGCTAAACAGTACAAATGCCACTTTGGTACAGATAATTTTAGACCTTTATTGCTTGATTAAAATATAGATAATTTGCCTTATCTGTTATTTTTTGTGTGTGATCAAATTTTACTTGTGGGAACATTACATTTACCTCATTTTCTCTCATAACTTCAGAACAAAACCAAAGTTGTTTTGCATGTAATGTTTTCTTGTAAAGTAATATTATTACTCCATCAGCACTCAGTGGGCAAACATATTTTTCAACATTCCTCTTTTAATTAACTTGTCTTGCAAACAAAGGCTACCAGATGAACACAATTTATCCACAGCATGTATTTTCAGCTAGGAGGCAGATAATTATTGCTCACTGCAGAAATAATGTTCTCCTACTTGCTCATGTAAAACAAACTTTAAATGTCATTTTACAGCGATAAAGATTACACAGTACAGGGCTGTCGTAAGAGAGGACAATTATCCAGAGTAACTTCTCATTAACCTGAAGGTCAGGGGTGAGAGATGATCACCAGTTCTGGCTAACACAAACCTAAATTGCCCTACTCTAAATGTGATGTCCTCATAATCACAAAAGTGGGGACAGTAAAGATGAAACAGTTATTGTGATAAATTTCTAAGCAGAATTATACATGGAAACTGAGTTAGTACCTGCAACCTTGCCACATATGTTTGGGGATCAGAACATGTGGTGTGGAATAAAGAGGCTTTGGGAGAGAATTGCCCTCTTTAATAAACCAGCGGCAGTTCAGCATCATTTAAATGTATTGTTTCAATTAATCACAGCAATTGCAAAGTGATCCTTAAGCATTAAGAGAAAATTGTGCTTTCAAACAGAGTGCCTCAAGTCTGCCAACCTTGCTGAGCTGTTCTATGGCATTTTAGCAATGCATATGATAGCAGGAAGCACTGGAGAAAGTCATGCTTACTCATATTTGACCTGGAAATTAATTTTCTAAGCTGTGAAGGTCTTCAACTTCTTTTGCAAAGCTAGGTCACCTGTTTTCTTAATCTAGTCATCTAACCTTCCCCTAAAGCATAAAAGTTTACTTTTCTTTGCATTAAGTTCTACCCAGATAAGCAGTGCAAGGAAATATCCTACATCTTTAATTCTAACGCTCCATAAATTGTAAGGCAAACAATCATTTTAGTAATAGTTTTCCAGGAGGAACATGAAGAAAGAAAGAAATGCTATCATACAACACATGTGGATTAGTGTTTTACTGAAAGTTTATTGCCAAACAATTCATGCTTTGTGGTAGTTTGGGTGAGCCTTGTCTAGAAGCAGTCTAGCCAGAGAGAAAATTCTAAAACTGCCAGCGCAAGCATAACAATAATATCTGTTAGGGTGTTGCATATTGATATGAAAAGGAGATGGTCAGCTCTTGGGTGGGAGGCCTCACAATCTGCTAGCCAGAATAAAGGCCACATAGGAAGATAGGAATTGAACTATTTAACTTACAACAGAAAGTAACTATCTCTTGGTGCAATAAGAAATCTGGGAAAATAAAGTTGGTTAGCACATCCTGGAGCAGGTTAATCTTCCTGGTTTAAGAAAGGCAGAGAAAAAAATAATAGAGGCTTCCTGGTTCATGTAAAATTGGCAGCCACTTTGGAAAGGAGATTAAAAGAAGCCCTAAAATTGGCTTTGAGCTTGAGAATCTTTTCAACGACAATTCATTTCTCAGGGTTGGAGTTTTCATAATTCTTCTGCAAGAAATAATAACAACAAAAGCACTTAAAAATGCTTCTAGAGAAAATAATTTATTTGGTTGTATTCATAAGGGGAAAGGGTTCAGTTGAGTAAGAAACACATTGCTTAATCATAAACACCTTGTTAAACCGTAAATACAGTATGTTCATAAGCCATAGGAATCTGAGGATGGGAGGCTGGGAGGCTTTTATCCCTAAGAGTCCTAGGAATAAAAAGAAATGAGGGTAGAGAGCAATAACAGTGGTAGTGTTTGCATCCTAATCAGTTGGTCCTGGGTTCAGAATAATTTCAAATATCAAAGGTATCAGAGATACCTGTCTTTGTTTAACAACAAATTATACATTTTATAATGTAGTAATCATGTCTGCTATTTTTTAGGCTACATAAAAGGCATTTAAAGAAAAAAGCTTAGAATACTAACTTCTGGAGGATGAAGTAAGAAAGTAAGAAGTATAAGATGAAGAAAGAGGGACAGATTCTAAAGAAGTGTCATGGAGTATTTGCCCTGGAACTACATGTATGTCAGCTTGAAGTTGAAGTGAAATATAATTTGACCTAGCTCTTTCTTAAAACAAACTCTGATATTCTGGGCCTCTCATTGTGATGATTAGTTGATGCATATTTAAATCAGTTTGTGCTGGTAAGCTGACAAGAAATGAATACCAGGAAAATCCATTGGCTCTGCTTCACATGTGTATAGTTTAACCGTGATTACCTAGCACCTGATTAACTTGACTAATGGTCATGAACACATGGGGGATTCTACTAGAGGGATGCTGGTAGAGGACATGATTTTTGTGCTTTGGGGTCTGTGGCTGCAGCCATACAAGTGCATGAGCCCTTCCTCACCAGGCTCCAACCATGATCATTGTGCCTTCTTGTGCCGAGGGCGGGAGCTCTTGGAGCTCCCTGGTATGCTCTGACCCTTCCCAAGAGGCAGAGCGACCCCTTCAAAAAGGCATTCTAGACCCTTCTAAATATTTAAATGTTCTCTAAATTCTACACATTTTTAACTACTGTGTATGAAAAAAATAATTCTTATTTTATATGTTATACATTAAAGCTTTGTTTTTACACAGGAAACTTAAGAAAAGTCCTCTGAGTTGTTACAGAACTTAAAAAATGTGTAGTAAATTAAATATTTTGTAAAAAGTTCCAATATGTTACATTATTTTAACTTATCACAAAAACCACATTCACCTGTTTTTTAAGCTACCTTTGGAAATAATTTCAATGCAATTAACTTAATAAGAGGCTAAGTTTTACAGAAATATCTTATTTAAATTTGAAATAACAAACAACTTGATGGAGAAACAATTATAAAGATATTTCTGTTTCTGTCTTCATGTCTTCACACATTACACATAAAATACCATTATCGATTTTAAAAATAAGGCATATAATTTGATGTGACACTAGAATATGTCCTGGAGTGAAGAAAATTAAATGTAATCCAAGCAAATCTTTGAGCCAGTTTTGCTTAATCACATCTGTACACATCTAATGCAAAATTTTACCCACTTCTTTTATTTAATCTTGCCAAGATATGTTTGTATGCTATAGAATGAGCTGGGTCTTCAAAATCTGAAATTAAAATACACTGAAACAAGTTTTCCTTTAAGCAAACTTTTTTCTCATACCTAAGGAGGACAGAAGGAAATTAACTAAACAGTGGATGACATGTAAGACATGAAACAGGACCAGATTACAACATCCCCTGGTCATCCTCTGTAGCTCACATTCAGGATTGTTTGGTAAATTCTTTGCTTCAGTTGTCTGGTGACGAACTGTGCTGTTTCTTCATTTGGGGGAAAAATGACTGAAAGCCAGTACACACAAAAAAGAGACTTGTTTGCTTGCTTATTGTTTTTGTTTGTTTTTACACAGTGCCTTTTTTTCCAAAAAAAAAATCCTTATTTAATGACACAATTTGAGAGAAACCAAAACATCAAAAATAGATTAATTTGATTAATAATCTGATTAAGGCATCCCCACTGTAAAAAAGAATGTTTTAGCTAATTATGCTAAGAATAAAATGTAGTATTTCTACTTCCTTTCTGTTTTCTTTATTTTTTCCTCTAAATCTTTACTTTCTTTCTTTTCTTTTCCCTTTCCTTCCTTCCTTCCTTCCTCCCTCCCTCCCTCCCTCCCTCCTTGCCTGCCTGCCTGCCTGCCTGCCTTCCTTCCTTCCTTCCTTCCTTCTTTTCTCTCTTTCCTTTTTTCATTCCTCTTTTTATTCTTCAGGAAATATTTCCAACAGCTTTAATTTTTTTTTAATTTTTGGAATAAGATGAAGTCAGCATGCTGCAAAAGGATAGCAGCACAGTATGCATTTAGTTTAATTAAACAGAAAAAAAGATTAGCTTGCCGATAAAGTAAGGATAGAAAGTAAAGAAATTTTTTTTTCTTTCTTATTTAAAAGATAGTTTTCAAAATTCGTGAACATTTTAGATGTTAAAGTTCATGGACCTATTTATTTCATTATTGTGTTTTTATACATTCATTAGGAATCAGTGTTTTAAATATGTTTTTTATTATGATTTTATTTGGTATTTTATTATTTTTGACACTTAAAGTAATATAATAGTAAAGAGATGATTAGGGAATCATCAAGCATAGTGTATTATAAACATTCTATCAATTAAATTTACATATTATGTCATTTTGGTCACAAATATTTCCAGGAAATTGGCTACAAAGTATAATTAATAATTGTTTTTCTTTTGCCTCTGTTGCATCACTTCCTATTCTTCCAGCAGCAATCTTTATTTTCTTTTGTGCATTTTCTTCTTCCCCAATCCCACATCATACATTCCTGGTGAAGCTCTGCCGGAAGCTGCAGGGATAGCCATATGGTACAGACCCAGATCTATGGACATATCCTAAATTCTTGGCCACAGCCATAGCATCTATAAAGAGGATATGCCTAGTGGAGGATGTGCAGCCATATATATCTACTTCACTTAGACCTGAGAAGAGGAAAGAGCAGATGTTCCATTTTACCATCATGTGATAACTAAGAGTAGAGCTGGTTCAGAGAAAATGGAAAACAGAAGTGGAGCTAGAGCAACAGGGCTTGATGGTCTTATTGAGCTCCTATCTCATTACCCAAAGTTAGATAATTTATTAGTCCATGTAACTAACTGCTTTCCAGTATATGACCTAATGAATTCTCTAATTGCTAAAACCATTTTGAGTTTTATTTTCAGTCACTTGCAAGTAACAGGATTATAAATGATCAACTTGTTTATTTGCACTATCCAGATCATAACTTTTGGATTAACTCTTGTTTCAGATGAGCCAAGGACTGTGAGATATTAAAAATAGCATTTTCAGAACTTTACAGTGTTCTCTTCTTTGAAGCATTGCAAAATATTCTTTTTAGAATGGTTCATTGACAATATTTTAGTACTGTGTTTAGTACTTTGATGTTTAAACTTATACAGAGTTCAGGGGGAAATTGTTTTCTAAGGCTTTAAAGAGAGAAGCTTTTGAGTGTTTGATATGTTTTAAAATGCCTCTTGAAATGTGACAAGCAACTGCCACTGGGCTTTTCTTCCTGTGGCCTGTTTATATGGATAGCCTTTCAATGTACATGATGAATCTGATAAGCTTTTCAGAGGCACGAATAAATCATACATTGTACAAAATTCTTTTATACAAGGCAACTACTAGACCTTTTAAAGATTATCAAAACGTTCTTTCTTAGCCCATTCTTTTTCATTGAGGCCAACACAGAAATTAAAGAAATGTATCAATAATACTTTTCGGTTTCCAAATATAGTGCCAAATTACTAGATTTACTTTGTTAATTATGCTAGTCATTTTCTTCAGTTGAATTTAATTACATGACTGTTAAGTTTTGCATTCTCTAGACAAAACCACAATTTTTTTATTTGATTTTTTTCTTTGGTTGTTGGTAATGTCAGAATCAAATCTCTGTTTTTAGCTGTCCTTAAGAAAAAATGAGAGAGAGAGAGAACTCTCAGTTTTATCTCTTATTAAATAATAATTAGCTCAAACCTGGTGTGATTTACAAATGAAATTCAAATGGAGAAAACTACAATTTTTTGAAAGTCTCCACTTATTACAACAATCTTATAGTTTGACAAAAAGTTTTCTTTATTTTATTATTTAGTTGATAATCCTGTAACTGATTGTCATGAGTTGTGAATATACAGAAATATTGTTGCTTTAGACTAGGTTTATTTAGCTGCCTAAGAGATTCATTAAGGACTTATTTACATTTTTATCACTGCCTCTTTAAAACTGATTATTTAATAAGAGCTTTACAACTAATCAACAGTCGTCAGAATAACCTCTTGTTTATACATTTCTCATCAAACTGTATTTTCAACAGCTTTACTTTTATGGTTTCTGATGCTTTTTGCTTTCTTTTTCGATGTCATAAAGAACAATTTTTCTGCCCCTAGAATTGCTCTGCTTAGCTAAGGCCATGTTTAAAAATTTGATTTTACATGGAGACGTCTAAAATTGGCCAAAAAAAAAGTGTATTTTTAAATGCATAATTAAAATAAATTAATATCAGGTAAATATTAAAAGATAAATGCAGAGATAACTAAGGTATAGTTTATTCTAAAATAATCAGATATAAGAATAATAAGATATATTAATATTTTAAAATATAGTTTCCTATATTCCAAAAGTACACACTGCTAGGAGACACAGACCATATATCTGTTTTCTTATGGAGTGAGGATGGGGTTATAACCAGGTTGTTAGCTCTCTAACCCTGATATTTCAATGAGAATTAGTTATGAGAATTCCTTCATTTTACATATTGGACTTCTGTCTATGACTTTGTTTGACTAAAGGGCTCTGTGGAAAAGTAAATAGGTAGACAAAATAAAATGTCTTAATTTATACTGCTAAACAATTTATAAGGCCAGCATTTCTTATTCTAAAATTACTGATGCTAAGGATTCTTAGATTCTCTTCAGCTAATACCAAAAATTGATGCATGTTATAGATGTTTAATTAAGACCAATGACTCCTACAGAAGACAACAAGACATGTAGGCAGGATACTTAGAAGTTAGAAAATTCATGGCCCTACAACTCAAGAGTTAACTCTTCCATAAATGTCTTTCTTGCCACCTTTAGAAGAATTAGACAGGACTCATTATTTCTGCCTATTGTAACTTTGAAACACTTTTAGTAGTTATGAATGCTGCTTCATTTAACTCGTTTATAACAGCTATTTCCCCTTTGACTGTAAATAGTGTCCAGGCAGGATCAATACCTTTCTGTCTTGCTATGCCATGTACCTACAGTAGGTGCTCTATACATTCCAGTGGAATGAATGGACACATTTTACCACTCCATTTCCATTATGTGGATGCATTTGTATACTTATGTACCCTCACTTGGAATAATCCTCTTGTATCTCACACCTACATAACTCTTCCTGTTCATTCTTCAGAATGTGGCTCAAATGTTATTTCCTCAGTAAGAGACTACTCCTGCAAATCCTATGTCTCCCACATATTGTTCTTTTGTATAGAATTCTTACTGTATAAAACTATCACAATTTGTAAAAATACATGTATTCATGAATTTCCTTATTTTATGTATTACCTCCTATCACAATGCAAGCTCCAGATGGAGTAGAAACATGATTTGTCTGTGTGTGTGTGTGTGTGTGTGTGTGGTGTGTGTGTTTGTGTTCCTAGGACTTAGCCCTATGTAGAACTTATAGTTGCTCTTAATATGTATTTCACATGTAAGTGAAATTACTAAAACAATACAACTTATTTCAAGTAGTAAATAAGAAACCTTTTGATTTAAGACACATTGTGATTTAATAGCAACATCTCCAATACTTCTTCATGAAGGAAAACCATTAAGCACAAAAGAGGAAAGAAAAGCCTTTATGCATATAGCTAATGCATCCTCAGAAATGAAAAATCAAGGTCAAAAACAGAAGAGAATGTCTGAATGTATTATTAAAGATGGTTTTGAAGACCTTTCACAACTTTGCTTTACAAGGAACCAGCTGCCTTACTCAAGAATCACAATACTATTTAAACAATAAAAATAATGCCCACTTAGTTTACCCATTAGTTGCTATGTCAAGGAACACTGTAGCTCAACATCAATGTTTTTATAAAACTCCTTTGTGTCTCATCCAAAACTGTATTTCTAACAAAGATTAACATGGTGAAATCTGATTGTCTTACTCTTGGTTTAGAGCTGTGGAAGTGTAAGCCTCACATAGAGCAAATAGGGGATGAAGTGTTTCCTGAGACAGTAATGCAATTGCAAAGATCCAATGGGATGAAATAACTTTGGAAAATCTAATAAAATGAGGGCCCTCATTAGGTATGTGTTCTTTTATCTATGTTCCTGCCACAGATATCTAAGTGCAAATGTGGGAGGCCCCCTCTGGGGAAAAGGTGTAATGGTTTCATATGGGAAGAACTCCTCTTTTGCCCCAGAGCATTTCATCTTTTTTTTTCATGCCTGCATACCAGCCCTGAAATGCTTTTACAATTCTAGGTTTCTTTTATGAGAGAGATGAATAAACATCTAACTTATTTATGCACTAAATAAGGGAGAAAGGCAACAGAAGAGAGTCTACTACGGTATTTCACTACAGTACATCAAACAATTTATCATTTATTTTCAAAGTTACAGTTGTTAAACTGAGCTTATGTACTTTACTACCTTGCTTTAGCCTTTCACTTCTTTGAAATTTCTTTTCTGACAGATGTCAAGGAACTTTCCTCCTGATTGATTTTCTACATGCTTTATCTCTCATCCATCTAGTCCCCATTTTCTCCTTTCACTGTAAGTCCAAAATATCAAGTTTATTTTCCAAAAGCTAACAACTATATATTTTTATATGCTTAATAATATTAATCAGATTTTGATTGTATTGTACCAGAAAGTTTGACCTAATTTTAATAGCTAGTTGATCATGTTGTGCAACATATCAATGATTATTTCATTTACAACGGTTCAGCCTCGGTAAGATTATTACTCTTCACTTTAGCCTTTTTAATAGGAACTACTCATGAAAATGATAAAATACTAGACAGTTTTCAAACCCTTCTTCTACTCTTTATTTGCTCATGAATACTTCTTTGTCAGTATGTACATTATGAAAATAACAAACTTTGTGACATGAAGGTGATTCAGTGGCCATGGAAAAGCATCTGCAATTTTGAAATAGCATCAACCTTCCTTTTTTGGATTAGATATTCACATATCACCTCACTAAATGCAGTCGTGTATTGCTTAACGACGGGGATACATTCTGAGAAATCTGTCATTCAGTGATTTTGTCTTTTATTGAATATCAGAGTATACACAAACCTAGAAGGTAGAGCCTACTGCACACCTAGGCTACAAACCTGTATAGCATGTATTGAATACTGGAGGCAATTGTAACACATTGGTAATCACTTGTGTATCTAAACATCAAAATGGTACAGTAAAAATATAAAGATTAAAAATAGTACGCTTGTGTAGGACACTTACCATGAATAGAGCTTTCAGGCATGGAAGTTGCCCTTGGTAAGTCAGTGAGTGAGCGGTGAGTGAATGTGAAGACCTAGGACATTTCTGCACACTTCTGTAGACTTTATAAACACTGTACATCAGGCTAAAGCAAACTTATTTAAAATTTCTTTCTTCAATAATAAATTAAACTTAGCTTATTGTAACATTTTACTTTATTTTAATTTTTTTTAACTTTTTACTCTTCTGTAAGAACATATGGTGTAAAAAAACACTTGCACAGTTGTATAAAAATAATTTCTGGGCCGGGCATGGTGGCTCATGCCTGTAATCCCAGCACTTTGGGAAGCCGAGGTGGGTGGATGACAAGGTCAGGAGTTCAAGACCAGCCCAGCCAAGATGGTGAAACCCCGTCTCTAATAAAGACACAAAAATTAGCCAGGTGTGGTAGTGGGCACCTGTAATCCCAGCTACCTGGGAGGCTGAGGCAGGAGAATCGCTTGAACCTGGGAGGCAGAGGTTGCAGTGAGCCAAGATCGTGCCACTGCACTCCAGCCTGGGTGACAGAGCAAGACTCTGTCTCAAAAAAAAAAAAAAAATTCTTTATATCTTTATACTATAAACTTTTCACCTTTTAAAAAATATTTATTTTTAAATTTATTTTTGTTAAAAACTAAGACACAAAAACACATTTTAGCCTAGGCCTACACAGGGCCAGGGTTATCAATGTCGCTGTCTTCCACCACCTCCACATCTTTTCCCATTGGAAGGTCTTCAGGTGCAATAGCACACATGGAACTGTTATCTCCTATGATAACAATGCCTTCTTCTGGAATACCTCCTGAAGGCCGTGTCTGAGGTTGCCTTACAATAGAAGTACAGTCTAAAATAGTGATAAAGTGTATATATATATATGTAAAGAAGTGATAAGTCCACTCTAAAATAGTGATAAAAGGTATATATGTGTATATATACTTTTTGTGTATATATATATGTGTGTGTATATATATATATATATATATATATACATACATACATACTTTTTATCATTATTTTAGCATAGTCATTTCTTGTGATCAATTATGTCCCATACACAATTGTATGTGTCATACTTTTATATGACCGGTCACACAGTATGTTTGTTATACCAGTATCACCACAAACGTGTGAATAATACGTTATGCTATGACGTTATGAAGTCCATGCTGGCACTAGAAAATGAATTATTAAGCTCTATTATAATGTTATAGGACCATTGTCATATGTGGTCCATCCCTGAATGAAATATTATGTGGCAGCACATGATTATAGTTAGGTAATGGACCCCTTTCTCTATATTTTTATTTTCTAATTGCCATCTGTTTTTATAATTTTATGAGGAAAATTTTAATTTTCCTTATAAAATTCTTTCTTCCAGTGGTTTCTGTAACATCAACTCCAAGGTGTTTTATTTTAATGTTTTTAAAATAATGCAAATATTATTCTTTCCACAAAGCAGGATAGAAACAAGTACCTCAATGCATATCATATGTATTATTTTATTAATAAACTATATCACTTACCAGAGGTCAATATTCCTTCTCTCAACCCTAAGATTATCCATTCAGACATCCAGTAAACATTTGATAGGAGCAGGGGCTGGTATGGATTTCTACATCCACCAAGTACACACTAGGAGAGGTGAATACAAAATCAGAAGCAATTCCCACTTTAACAAATGATGTGTTTGTTCACATTATTACCTGAACAGAAAATGCCTTTGGGGAGCCCAGTTGTAGTGGCAGCAGCAGTATTGTAACCATGAAACTCTGAAAAAGTTTCTTCTATATTAAAGAAAAATACATCAAGTCTCCACTTTTGTCAAGTACGTTATCGTATGTTTAACTTAGGAGAAAATACAGGAAGACACACTTGCAAAATTTTTGTGGTTCGAAATTTAGTGCTACAAAACCAATATTCACTTGTTCAAAGAACAGATGGATCAAACTTGAGTACATCAAGGAAGCGTCTAAGGCAGCATGAGAACGTGATTAAAACTCTGAGAAATGGGTAGATCTTTGAAAAAAGAACTGGGAAGGGACTATAAAGAAGAGAACTGATCAGAATGAATAAAGACTCATATCCAATAAAGTATATGTTATTTTAGGAAACATTAATGAGTTGATAAGAACACAGGAAGAAAATTTTTAAAGTTTCTATTGTTCTCATCTCCATTACGGTGATCAGTCCTATGGGTTGTATTATTGTTAAAATATTTGCTATCCTTCTCTTGATGTGGAGCATACTTCTCAATTCTGTTGATGTCATCCTTGGACATGTGACTTATTCATTCATATTTTTGACCTCAGAATGAGTCATGTGAATTGCTTTGGTAAATGACTTGTGAAGTACATACATAACTTTCAAGTTAAATGTTAAAAATTAGTTTGCCTTTGCCATATTTCTTTTAAAGCTTTTCTGTAAGACTAGCATGATGCCAGATACAGGTTGTTTTGTCATCCAGATGACATGGAGCAGAGCCATAGCTGACCCACAGTGGATATAAAATATAAAAAATAAGCCTTTGTGGTTGTAAGCCACTTAATGTTGGGGTTGTATGTTAGCCTAAACTGACTGGTAGAAATTTATCAAGGAATTATTTAAGAAAGAAGAGACTCATTAGTTAGATCTTGAGCCACAGATAGCATTTCCACAAATAAAAGTTATAAGATATGGTAGATATTATGAAAATTGGCAAAAACAAGTGAATGTAGTAATGCAGGGGTCCCCAGCACCCAGGAGCAGACTGGTACCTGTCTGGGGCCTGTTGGGAAGTGGGACGCACAGTAGGAGGTAAGTGGCAGGTGAGCAAGTGAAACTTCATCTGTATTTACAGCCTCTCCCCATCACTCGCATTACTGCCTGAGCTCTGCTTCCTGTCAGATCATCAGCAGCATTACATTCTCGTAGGAGCACAAACCCTATCATGAACTGCACATGTGAGGGATCTGGGTTGTACACTCCTTATGAGAATCTAATGCCTGGTGATCAGTAACTGTCTCCCATCTCCCCCAGATGGGACCATCTAGTTGCAGGAAAACAAGCTCAGGGCTCCCACTTATTCTATATTATGGTGAGTTGTATAATTATTTCTTTATAGATTACAATGTAATAATAACAGAAATAAAGTACCCAATAAATGTAATGCATCTGAATCATCCCCAGTGCCCCCCACTTCCCACTACCAGTCCATGGAAAATTGACTTCCATGAAACTGGTCCCTGGAGACAAAAACATTGGGGACCGCTGCACTTCAGGGCAATGAGTAATAGAGTTTGTTAGAGCCCAACAATTTTTTTCTCAGAATCCTTAAATTATTTTCCTCTGTTTGCTCGTCTATTTTTTCAAATTTTTGATTTTTAATTTTGTTTAGAAAAGGGTTCTCACTGCGTCATTCAGGTTGGAGTCCAGTGGCACAATCACAGCTCACTGCAGCACCAAACTCCTGGGCTCAAGTGATCCTCCCATCTCAGCTTTCTAAGTTGCTTGGAATTCAGGCATGCACCATCACGCTTGACTAATTTTATTTTATTTTTGTAGATACACAGTCTCACTATGCTGCCCAGGCTGGTCTCTAACTCCTGGCCTCAAATAATCCTCCCACTTTGGCCTCCCAAGGTGTTGGTTGAAATTATAAGCCCGAGCCACAATGCCTGGCTCTTTTCCTCTATTTAGAAATAAAGTTTTGAGCTAAAATTTCTTCTTAAAAAGAATGATCTGTATTAATCAAATTTACCTCATCCAATTTTCGATAACCTTAGAATTTTGTAAAACAGTAAGCATTCGTTATCAATAATTATTCACAGTTATTCTAAAACTTGAGGAATGTTAAGAAAAAAATGTTTGCAAGTGGCTTAATAAAGATGAGCCGTACATGTGATGATGATAAACATTTTAGCCAGATGAAAAGAACAGAAGATAATTATTCGAGTACAGTTTTGAATAAAATCAATAATGGTATGAATTGGTAAAAGGGTTACTTCATGTGTTACAGGAAAAATGATTCTAAACTCTGTAAGGTTAAACATCTGCATCTTTTCAAAAATGTTTTTGGTTTTTATTTTCTTTAATTTATACAATCAATATATGCCATGGTAAAATTTTGAACGGAATTATTGGGAATAGGGTAAAAAGCAAAATTCCTTTACACTGGAGCACCCTGTATTCATCAGATAAGCAAGCCTCTCCATTACCCTTCTGACAATGTAAATACTGTCACGATCTGACCTGGCCCCAAGTCAGATCAAGCAGTCATAAGAAGAAAGCAGTTTCAGAGGCAAAGCTGGCCCTCAGCTTTGGGCAGGGTTACATGTAACTGAGAAGAGCCCAGAAATAACGGTTATCTAAGGCCTAGACAATGGGTCACATACAGCTCCTTTAAGGACACAAGGAGAGGAGCATTGTTGGGTGGCTGCATGCACCCAGACTATTTTTTGACACAGAATTCATGATATAATGTATTAGGCGGATATGCATATTAGATCACAAGGTAACATAAATAATTAAAATATTTTCAATTACAGTTTCACTTAACATTTATGAAAAGTATTATGCGGGCTGGGTACGGTGGCTCACGCCTGTAATCCCAGCACTTTGGAAGGCTGAGGCGTGGGGATCACAAGTTCAGGAGTTAGAGACCAGCCTGGCAAATATGGTGAAACCCTGTCTCTACTAAAAATACAGAAATTAGCTGGGTGTGGTGGCGCACGCCTGTAGTCCCAGCTACTAGGGAGGCTGAGGCGGGAGAATCACTTGTACCCAGGAGGCAGAGGTAGCAATGAGCCGAGATCATGCTACTGCACTCCAGCCTGGGCAATAGAGCAAGATTTTGTCTCAAAAAAAGTATTATGCAAATATGTGACTTATGGTATCTAGACATATTAAATTTTCCATAGTAGAATTATCTAAAAGATTAAAATCTGGATAGACAATAAACCAAGAATATCAGGGAAAGTTATTATAGGATCAATTAGAAATGTTCATTAAGTCTTTCCTTCTAGAACTCCCCAGCTAAAGACAGACTCTTCATCTTTTAAATTTTCTGAGTGTTTTCCCTTATGGTTTTATTGATATTGATAATGTCTACATAAGATTCTATATTATTTAATAAAGAGCTAACATTTGGATAGCAGACACCGTGTCTTATTACATTTGTCTTCCTCAGTATAATTAGCACTGAGTTTTATCCCTAGAAAATACTCTCTCTCTCTCTATATATATATATAATTTAGAAAAATAGAGGTTAAAACTAGACAAATACATTTGATTCAAATTTCAATAACAATTACATTATAAAATAAGACATATGGATAGGATTGGCCAGGCGTGGTGGGTCATACCTGTAATCCCAGCACTTTGGGAGGCCGAGGCAGGTGGATCACGAGGTCAGGAGTTCAAGACCAGCCTTGCCAAGATGGTGAAACCCTGTCTCTACTAAAAATACAAAAATTAGCTGGGCATGGTGGTGGACGCCTGTAATCCCAGCTACTTGGGAGGCTAAGGCAGGGAATTGCTTGAACCCAGGAGGCGGAGTTTGCAGTGAACCGAGATCACGCCACCGCACTCCAGCCTGGGCGACAGAGCGAGATTCCATCTAAAAAAAAAAAAAAAAAGAGGAAAAAAAAAGAAATATAGATAGGATTGTGGTGGGATTTGAGTGTGGGAGTAATCAACAAAGATTTTGAATAGGAGACTAATATAATTAACATTATTTCAGGAGATTTTCTTTTGAAAAGAGAAATATGGAGAGAGAAATTATATGCAGGCTAAGACCAGTAGCAGTGGCAATAGAAAGAAATTGATGCAAAACTGAGGGAAAATGCAAAATAGGGCTATTCAGCCCATAAAGCCAGGGGACTGCTCTGTACATGCCAATGGCTTAGCACAGTGCTGGGACAGGATAATTTATAAATTCATATTTGTTTAACATATGGGTAGTATAGTTTCTGAAAGAAAGCACAGATACAAAAAAATAGAAAGAAGTGATTCCAAGCATCTTATGTTTTACTTAGAAAATAACCCTCCATTAACAAAAATAGAGAAAGAAAGAGAAGTCTTAATTTAGGGATTAAAGAATAAGAAGTTTACCTGAGAAGTACCCATGAAACAATTCACTGGCAATGGTTAGTAAGCAGGTGAGAGGTGAAACAGAGTTAAGGACAAAGCAGATAGTGGAAATATAGGTCTAGGAAGTTACTCTTAGAATTAACTTCTCTGGATTTTATTTTCTTTACTCATAAGGTCAAAAGGTTGTGTTTAGAAGATTTATAAAAGTTTAGCCATATAACAGTAGAAATAAGATGTGAGGCTTCGTAATTTGGGGACGTGGTAGTGGAAAGGCATAGACATTGCAATTGGATTATGGTTTTAGAATATTATCACCTATTCTCTTTGAAATGTTGAGTAGAAAATTGACATTAGAAGTTTTTCAATGAATTCAGTTTTAGATCTTTAGAAAATTTAACATGAGAGTAACTAGCACAGTTAGTTAATACTAAGAGAAAGTTCTAGTTTCTCAGGATTTGGTGAAAACTCTAGCTGTGAGTTTCATGATTACCTAGATTTCCTTAAATGTCAACTTAGAATTAGACATTCTAGAATGAAGATTCTATTGGAACATGGGTAAAAAACATAGTCCTTGAATAATAACTAAGTTGACAAATCATAATTTTAAATAGTATAACAAAATTCAGTAATTACTGATCATGGATGTTTCCTCAAAGTAATAAATATCATTGTCCAAAGATGCTTATAATTGTTTATTTTATGTATCTATAAACTTTGTCTCTGTAGTAAAGTATGGAATTCTCTCTTTTTCTTTGGTCTATAAAGACAGTCACAATTTGAAGTCACATCATTGAGCAGTTTTCTTACCTTTTCCTTTTTACTACCTTTATCTTTTCGGTGTATTTCAGATAATTCATAAATTGTTAACGATTAGTTCCCTAATGTGTCAGTTTATAATCTTGACTTACAAAATCAGTTTCTATACATATCACATTTTTTTTTCAGGAACACAATTATTTCTGGAAAGAGTATTACACTCAGTATTCTGCATTTCATATGGCATTTCAAAGTCCTGAGAATAACTCTCCATAGTGTTCTATGTACTAATTAAACATGAACATGTGGTAAACAGCATGGACTATTCCAGTGGGCAGAAAACGTCAAGTTAAAATGTTTAAGTACCCCATATTTTTCTAAGTATTCTTATCCAGTTGGTCTGACTGGTCATTATCTGTTTTGTAAAACTTCCCAAACAACTCATCAATACTTAAATAGCTATCCGAATTATAAACTTCAAATAGCAGAATCCAAATGTCATTTATGCATAATTCAAAAGAACTTTGCTGAAAACAATCTTTGGATTACAATTGCTCTCTAATCCACCTCTTGAATTTCTACGTAAGAATTCAATGCCAATGCAATTCAAATCAATTCATTCATGATTGATGTTAAAACTTCCTTTATGAGGATAGTATGGCAGAAACAAAACTGAATTTGAACAAGAGGGAAACTGCAGAAGATAAAATTTTTTTTCTGTAGAAAGTTTCCAACTTTTATGTTTTTGTGGTAATTTTTAACATTATAGGTATAATTAAATTATCACTAAAGTTATATCTATTAATCCTAAGTGGTTTAAAATAATTTCTCTGTTCAAACTGATGCAGCTCACTATTACAATTTAATTTTTTCAAATTATAATTGATTTCTAAGATTAGTAAAATTTTTGAGCTATCATTAACCCCAAAATATCTGGAAAGATAAAATCATCATAGGTAACTCTTGATGACTCCTACTTCTTTCAGTCATATACTTAGCATTATCTGCTGTATAGGTTTAAAGAATGTTGGTCACAGGATTGAAGTGAATATTTCATTTATGTGTAGCCAAAATATTATATGAAGACCAACAGAAGAGTAAAATACATCCTTGTGATATTATTAAGATGACTTTGTGCCAGACA
Source organism: Pongo abelii (assembly GCF_028885655.2). Taxonomy (NCBI): domain Eukaryota; kingdom Metazoa; phylum Chordata; class Mammalia; order Primates; family Hominidae; genus Pongo; species Pongo abelii. The sequence goes on along the minus strand of NC_071989.2, from coordinate 112,547,773 downwards.
AAGCATAGTTACTCTACAGATGGATTATGAATAGAGACAAAGTGTATAGTTGAATTCTTTGGAATTATGGACTGGTATTCCATCCCAGATGGAGTCACTATGATTAATGTTACCTCAGTGAATACAAAATGAATAAATAATTATCCTCCACTTATTGTAAAGTATTACCTTCAGTGTATAATTCACATGAGTTACATTCAGTTCACAGTAATGTAAAGAGCTTAGTTTAAACTGACAAAGGACAGGAAATTCAGAGTTATAGCTGAAAGTACCTTGGAGTGTTGGTCTTTTTAGCACATATGGTAAAAACTATCTGTAGTGTGAATTCACATATGGTGGGTCTTTGCATAGGTTTCATTTCCCTGAGGAAAGGGAGCTTTCCTGTGAGATAAAAGGAAGAAGCTCCCATACTGTAACTATTTGAAAAACGACTATGTGTGAAATTTAAATTCATAATGTGTACCATATACATATAAAGATTTCTGTTAACCAATGACATGTGAGCATGAACAGAAGTTAACAATATTCTCTGACCTCAGCTGTCACTTCACAAAAATGTGCCATATTATGCAGAAGTGTATGGATGACTCAGCGTAATCTCTTGCCACAGTCTGAAAAACAAATCAAATCTGGGATCTATAGAAAAAGGCAAGTGTGTGTTATTTAATTTCCAGTATTAAATGCACTTGAGATATTTCCTAGCCTACAAATTTACTGTGGAGTATAAACTTGTGAATCTTTGAAGAAAGATCAAAATATTGGTACCTTTTAGATATTTCATGATTTATTTAAAATATATATAAACTGCACTTAAAATATATAATATCAAATACTTTTTGCAGTTTTTCAGTATCTTCAGTTACCTTAATATTTATTGTTCAGATTTTGTGTATGAAAGTTTTGGAAAAAATGTGTAAAGTTATCATATAAGGGCTGAGCATACTGAAATATAGAGATGTGCATATATATATGTACACACACAATATTTTAGTGAAAAATAGTTCATTAGTGGATAATGAACATAATAATTTGCAAGACTGTGATATAATTAGAACAACATTCATATCAGTTATAAACATATAACTAATAGAGTTTGAATATTGGCTCAAACTAGAACTAATCTAGTTTAAATATTGAAATAGGAGAGTTTCCTGACCTCCCTCACAGGATGTGTGACAGGGGTGTGTCTCGTCTATTTGGTCGCTATGCATACTCAAACTCTTATGGGAAGGGGAGCATGCAGAAGGGCAGGTGCAGGAGCCAGGGTGAGCAGCCCTGGGCTCTGGCCCCATGGCAGCATCTAGGGGTGGGTGTCTGAGGCTTCTGAAGCCGGAGTGAGCAAGCATTACAGCTTTGCCATCTGCAGACAGCTTAAGTATTAAACAGCTCATTGGACCTTCTGTCTTTTCACAAGGGCAGAGGGCAAGTGTGATAGCTTTCTGTATCTGGAGTTCTTATTTGGCATCCAGAAAAAATCAGGTCACACACAGATTTGAAGGATGGTGAATGCAGGTGGAGGTGGCTATCAGCAGGATGGATTGGGAGCTGGAAAGGGGAAGGAGTGGGAAAATGATCTTCCCCTGGAGTTTGGCCGTCCAGCAACTGATCTCCTCTCTGACTGTCCCCAGCCAAACTCCTCTTCACATTCAGATGTTCCTTATCTTGTCTCCTTCTCTGCTGCTCTTCCCTTTGTCTGCTTGTCTGCTTGTGGAGCCTGGGGTTTGAGTTTTATATGGGTACAGGATAGGAGGGTGTGGCAGGCCAAAAGGCAACTTTTGGGCATGAAAATAGGAATGACTGTTCCGATTTAGGGCTGAGGGTTTCCAGGCTTCAGGGGGAAGCTTTGCTGGGGAACCTCCCTCTTCTACCCAGTATTTTCCTGTCTCCTGTCCATATCAGTATCAATCAACAACTGAACAATAAATCAAAATACCCAAATGTATAGAAACTAATATAATGTTCCATAATACAACACAATCAAACAATGAGAAGAAAAAGTAAGAAAAAGGAATCCTAATACAGTGTTCCATAATACAACGTTTTGTTCCATAATACAACACAATCATACAATGAGAAGAAAAGGGAAGAAAAAGGAATCTTAATACAATGAGGCTAACCGCATTTATTTAGGAATATGGGTGAGAGTAAGGATGAGTGAGTATACGGTGTGTGTGTCTGTGTATTGTATCCATGTGTATAAAGAGGGATACAGAAACACTATTAGAAATTTCCGTATTCATCTGTAGAATATAGCATTGACTATGATCACAATAAAAAGGAATTATTGGCAGAGGTGTATCCAGCTACTTACGTTGAATGCTGATCCTGGCTGTTTTAGGACTCAGGTCTGTCATTTGCGGCATTCCTTTCCTAGAAGCAAAGCTACCTAGGCAAGATTTGAGTCATCCTTTTGGAGTCAACAGGTTCTTCCCTGACATCCATTCATTAGACTACCCAACGAATTTCCCCATCTTTCCCATTTCTAACAAAACTAAACAAAACAACCAAAACAGAAAAATTACCTCACTTTCTTAATATAAAATGCTAAAATAAGGGCTTCAGACATCCATCTGTATGGAATATTTGTTTAAAAATGATTTTATCAAAATTAGGATTATTTGGTCTACTTAAAATCTCTAGGGTTTTTGTTATACATAATTTTTTATGTCATAAATTTTTTGAGGCAGTAAATTCCCGTGTGTGTGTGTGTGTGTGTGTGTGTGTGTGTGTGTGTGATGTCAATGGGTGATAGAGAGTATGTCTTACATCATTTTTGGCTAGCTGTTGAGTTTGATGAAATAAAGTCAATGTCCAATCTCCACTTGAGCTGACATATGTATTTCTGCAGATAATACTTGATATATTCCCCTTTGTATGAACTGCGGTCTACTAAAAGTATCTTTAGACCAGAAGATAATAAGTGTGAGTTCCCACCCACTTCCTTGTGTTCAGAATCACAGGTGTGTCTGTCACTGAGTAATGGACAATGCTTCTTCTTTTCAAAATCAGTATTCCTTGGGGTAGCCAAATTTATTAGGAGACTGCTATTGATGCCATAACGACTAAAATTAACTGACTAGTTTTCCTGTGACAAGTTTATTTGGGAAGTGTAGGAATTGTAACTAGAAAATAGACTAAAACAATTTTTTAATGTGATTAATAAAAACCATATGGTTTTTCATACGGTCATTACACAATATATGTACCCTCCAAGTTAAGAAATTATATCCTTTCCATGCTTTGTATAAAAATGAAGAAAAATATTCTTTCTAGTTTACATTTTTACATCACTGTAAATGTTAAAGACGTTTATTTGAATGTGCTATCACAGAATGACATAAATCCACTCAGTGCATTTATTTGATTGATTGCACATCACACATTCAAATAAACATGTATGGCATGATCTCAGATTCAGATAAACACACTGCATTCATTTAAATGCCTTCACATTCATATTGGATTGAACATTCAAATGCATTTAAATCAGTCTCAGAAGCGACTCACTGATGCATTGTTAAAAGGTGAACATGATGCTTGCTAATACTTGTCTGTTAGAATCTTACAGAGTGCAACATATACCCAAGGCTGTTATATTGTAAATGCACAGAACCACATCTACGCTAAAGGTAAGTGTGAGTAGAATGTGCCAGGAGATATCTCAGTGGGACTATGTTTGAAATTTTGTGTAATGCGGAGCAACACATCAGTTTTTTTCTCAAAGAATCTAAAATTAATTTTATTAAAATCCCCTCAGAGGATGCAGATTAAATATTATAATACCAGAATCAAATTTTATAAAAGTATAGGCTTCTTCAAGACATACCTAAGAAGCTTAGGTAACTGTACAATTAGGTAACGTGAGCTCACCTACTTCATGTAACTCATGAGACAGCTAAATTAATACCTCCCTCTGCTCTTTTTCTCACAGAGTATGTATGAGCGGGTCACAAAATAAAATAGACTAAACTAAAGAATGTAATGACATGCTTGATACATTACATCAGCTTTTAATATTTTGGTGATTTTTCAAAAAGTTTTCAGTAGCCAGATATCATGATGGTAGATTTCTCATTGCATACAGATTATTTGATAATCTACAGTGTTTACTTCCTATCCTGCTATATTCAGAAGAAAAAAAGCCTAGGCTATTTAACCCTTATTCTAAAATTATGTCTATTAAAATACAAGATTTAAGATTAACTTCTACTTTATATCTAGACTTTTTTTCCCCAGACTCCAATTAATGCAGTTTAGATGTACAACCATTTTCAAGTTTTTGTAAAGACTCAGTCCACTTGAAGGGTATGGCCAAGTAGCTCTGTAAATGCAGTAGCTTTCAGTGGGGAAAGCTCTGCCTTCTTAGGAGGTGGAAACGAATTATAGTTTTACAAATGCAATACTAATATACCTCTTCTCTTACTCCTCAAGGAAAGAGAAAACTTTCTTCTTCAGAAGCTAGAGACATTAAACATCGGTGTTTATCTAAATAGGACAAGGAAACATTCCAAGATTCCACTAGGAAAGGTTGGCTAGAAGCCTATATGGGTAATTTTTTTCATAAAACCTGTTATTTTCCAAGAATATACAAGTACATTAGGACTTTCAATTGTGTTTTTTCATGGGAACATTCAGTGCTGCTCTTAGGGATTAATCCTCTGGTGCTATGGCTTTCTCTGAAGCATTCTCATGGCCCAGTTTCTGTTCAGGCTAGTGTGTTTGTGACGGTGGGTGAGACAAGAAGAAACTACAGACCTTCTTCCCAATTCAACAGCAGCAGATTCCCTTTTAATGCTCATGGATTTTTGGCACTCCTGCCTTGACACCCCCCAAATTAGGGAAAATACTCACTCTTTTCTCAATTCCCATTATTGGATTATATACCTAGTATTTTAAGAGAAAAATTATCCTCCTTCTAAAATAATAAACCTTAATTCCCCTCCATGAATGTAAATCAAAATAACTATTAAGAATGTGAATCGGCCAGGCCTGGTGGCTCATGCCTGTAATCCCAGCACTTTGGGAGGCAGGCGGATTTCAAGGTCAAGAGATCAAGATCACCCTGCTAACACGGTGAAACCTCCTCTCTACTAAAAATACAAAAAATTAGCCAGGCATGGTGGCGGGCACCAGCAGTCCCAGCTACTCAGGAGGCTGAGGCAGGAGAATGGTGTGAACCCAGGAGGCGGAGCTTGCAGTGAGCCGAGATCGCGCCACTGCACTCCAGCCTGGGTGACAGAACGAGACTCTGTCTCAAAAAAAAAAAAAAAAAAAAAGAATGTGAATCAAAAAAACTATTAACTCCCCATCTTCTTTTTTCTTTCAGGTCTACAGGTCCTAGAGAAAAGACTAGATCAACATTCACTTTGAGTAGAATTGCCAGATTTAGCAAATAAAAATACAAGATACCTCATTAAATTTAAATTAAATTGTTATAAGCAATTTTTTTTACTATAACTCATGCAATATATCTCATGCAGTATTTTGGAAATACTTATACTAAACATTATTTGTATTGATCTGTTATTAAAACTCAAATATAACTGGGTACCCTGTATTTTATCTGGAAACTATAAGGTGAAAAAGGAGAAGAATTATTTTTTTAATTATTTATTTATAATTCTATAGGGGAGATAGAGATTGCTCAAGAGAGCAATTAATTTTTTAAAGACTCAGCTTGTTGCAATAGATGATGAAATTGGTTGTGTAATTTGCCTCACTTTCCTCTTCCTTTTGGTAAGTGCAAATACAATTTATACTCCAAAGTACCAGTATGCTAGATAGAATATTTGATCCCTTTTAAAATTATCTTCCTTGAATTTAAAATATCTGCAAATTAAAATGACAAAACAATGTCTATTCCAGCAGTGTGCTGGAGCCACACACAATAGGGCAAGTGGCTGGCTTGGGGAATGTGGAAGACGCATTCCAAGTTCCCTCAAATAGATTTTCTTTAGCTATCATCAAAATTAGAGGAGAAACTCAGGTGGTGATTATTTCTGAAGAGAAGACTTGAGAAGTTTGTTTATATAAACATTTTGATACTTGAAAATATTGTTCTTTCACTTTTTTTCAGAAATGATAAAAAAGAAAAATATTTACATTCCTGTGATCAAAGTTGAATAATAAACAGAGTACTAACTTGATGAGCTAATGTCTAACTTTCCAAATCATTTTATTGTAAAATGCAGGCCCTCTCCAAAATCTGAGGGAAGAGTGAAACAACTTCTCTTTTAACTATATTTTTAAAAATTTAATGTACTGGAAACATGACCATTGATTGCAAATGCTTCAATAAATAGAAAGCATATACTTTTCATTCAAGATATAAAACGTGTATATTAAGCAAAATAGAATCTTCACATTTCCACCACAATTGAACTTAACAGGTTCCTATCATCACTATTATGATCACTATTATGTTGGTGTTTTCATTAGCCAGAAAATCGAATAATACCTGGGTTCTGCTACCTTGACCAAACTGCTCCAAATAGAGAGTGGCTATTTCAATTGAGATTCAAACATAGGGCAATCTTTATATTTTTATATAATAGCATTTGCTCTTGAAATGACATTGACAGCCCCTGGAACATGTATTTATCTTTTGTGTAGAAATGCGCATAGTTGTTTGTTGTTAAGTAAATAGTCTAAATAGTTGAAATCCATTGTGTGTTATCTCACCCAACATTTACTCCACACTCCTTCTGTGCCAACCAATATGACCAAGAGTAGAAAGCTAAAATGAGAAATTTCTAAAACTCCTTTGTAGATAGGGCTGGGAATGTAAGCATATCCAGCAAAGTAAATGAATATATATGTAAACAACAATAGCAATAACAGCAGTGTGTGTTCACACCTGTGTGTGTGTGTGTGTGCGTGTGTGTGTGAGTCAGCTAGAAGAATATGGAAAAAAGCCAGGATATGCTAATACAATCTGCCTCCTTCTTTTGTTTCTGAATGTGCACACTATGCCTGGACTGCAGATATGCAGATCAGGTAGATCTTTTTAAGACACTAAGTCAAATTTTTGTAACCTGGCATTCCCAGGTGAGAAAGTATCTATTTATCTTTACAATTTTAAAGTATGATGTATACAATACGCACTATACATTTTATAGCATTTTTAATCATGTTCTCCTTAGGCTTTTGCTACTGCTGACATCAAAATTGTCTCACTTCTTACCCAGTCAAATTCTTTCTCCTTTGTTCTCCTTTCTCATTTATTTATTCAACCATAATCGCTCAGCCTTATATTAACTATGTAATCCATCTTTCTTCATTCGTGAGAAAACCTTAAAACCTTAAATCATGCAGATTAGTGCCAAATATATTTTAATTTTAATTTCTCAAATTTGATTAATTCTCAATTGCTTCTCTAGTGGTTAGCTCAGAGCAAGGGGCAAAGCTGTATATTTGTGGGTGTGCTGAGATTCTATTTGCTGGGGGTGGAAGGAAGTCATTACATTAGGAACAATGACTGGATGCCTAAGAGCAATGGCTGCTCCCTAAACAGAGACTTCCCATCCCAAGCAATCTGTACTTAAATTCTCAGACCACATAAGTGAATGAGAAGAAACTCATCATAAGGGACTTATGAGACAGGCAATAAAGGTGCATTGGAGGGCAAAAAGTAGGGAAAAATCTCATTTTGGAAAACTATATATGGTTCATCTTTCATACACTTCTACTGACATTTATGATTTTGCCTAGCCTCAGAACTCTATGCCAGAATTCTTGACAGAGGAGGCTCTCTAATCGAGATGAACACATCAGATAATTTTCTAACTGGAGAAGCTATAGAAAATTGGAGCATACTTTGAAAATGTTTTGAAAAGTCATTTGGATGTGGAAATATGAAGCTGGTTTTCCTCCACTATTTCATGATAACCCTTAAAAGGAGGTAAATGGGGGTGAGGCATAAAATTGACCGGGACATGGGAACAGGTGAGGATGTGGAAGCACATCTAGGGAATTTTTTTAGAACCACCAGCAGCAGCTGTTAAGAGCACTGCACAGAGGCATTCCAAATGTTTCCAAGGGCTGCCAGTTTTCAAACACTTTAGAAAACCCCTGAATAAAGGAAAAAGTACCTGTTTTTGGAGTCTGGAATTTCATTGACTATGGTGCTTGTGGCAGAGCCACAGATTTTGTGTGTGTGTGTGACTTTTATTGTGATCCATCTACTATGGATCTACCATGATGTGGTCTGGGAACGAGAAACGCAATATATCATATTTACATTTACCACACTTGAATAAGGAAGGCTATCATCCTTTACATATTAGCTAATGCAATCTTTACAACAATCCTAGGATATAGGCATTATTTTTATTCCCAGTTTATCGGTATGAAAACCAAATTTAAAATTACTTAGAACTTTCACATCATACAGGCAAATTAGCTTCTTTGTCTGTCTCTCTCTCCCTCTTTCTTTCTCTCACATTTCTCTGATGTATCCAAGGTATCTACTAATACATACTTTATAGCACACTTGTGCTGTATCTTTCTCTTCCCCTTGACCTGCAATGTATCTTTACATTATCTTCTGAGAAGCAGGCATGAAATGCAATGTTACTTTTGTTTTTAATACCAAAATAATATAAATCTATTAGAATTATTATTTGTCTGAGAGACAAATATTCCTTTTTCTGAACTATACTTGCATATTCTTATTTACTGCCATAGCTGAATTATGGATATGAATCCGTATTATCTATATTATCTATAGCCAGGCCTGCTGGTACATGCCTTAGTCCTAGCTACTTAGGTGGGTGAGGTAGGAACACTTAATCCCAGGAGTTTAAGGTTGCAGTGAGCTATAATCACACTACTACACTCTAGCCTGGGAGACAGAGCAAGACCCCATCTCAACTAAATAAATAAATAAATAAATGGAAAGGAAAACAAAATAAAAAGAATGTTTTCTCTAGAATCTGGGTCATTTAATGAGTTACTACTGGTTACTACTGCATCTTTAAATGTGTTCACTTTTACTCCCATTTTTACTGATATTTTTCTCTAAGATGATTTTTATAATCATGAAAATTATTCATCAACATTTACTATTCAAACTTAAAATAGCTTGCATATTTTAATGCAGAAAAATAGACTACTACCCAGACTTATCCCAGAATATATAAACTGAATGGAAATGAATGTAAGTACATTTGTATTAGTTTCCAAGCAAAGCTGCTTATGCAATGGGATTTAAAAAATGAGAACCAATTGTTCAAAACTCAGTTTTCTTCAAGTATAATGTGCTAAAAATCATGCAGAACTTTGATGTTGTAAGCTAATTTTTTTTTTTTGTTTCCAGTAGGGGCATAAATAAAGGCAGAAAAGGATTAATGATACTTTTTAAAAGTTATTATTTGTAAAGATTTCAAACCAAGAAAGCACTGAATTTCTGATAAGCACTGAATTACAATAACTTCTCTATTCATTTTAACAAGGAAAATGTGAAAACTGAATACAAGGTACATATAATCCAAACATTCTAAACATTGGAAACCAAAGCAGAGATAACATGGTTGTTTTGGATCAGTGTATCTGACATGAAATAAGTCTAGTCAATCATGTTTGGGCTGTTTTGCTGCAGTGCACACTTCTACCATTTTTTCTTATATTCTCTCTCATCACCTCATTCTTACTTCTATATTGGAAATGACCAGAATAGCTTCTCTTTGTGACCAGAGCTGAAAACATATCAAAGCAGGTTTTTCATGCCAAAAGATATTTTCTGGTGTCTATGCTTGTGTGTGTATGTTTATTCAGTTTGATTTTATTATTTCTGTATATTTAATGACTTTAAAAAATGGTTCAAGGTAGCATTGTTAAAGGGAAAATAAGCAATTAAAAGGTAAAAGTATCTATTTCCTAAACTCCCAAAGGAACATTTTTGATGATGAGAATAAGGTTGCTTTTGAAAGAAAGCTGAATCACAACATACGATGAAAATGTCTTTTAAAGAACTATGGGTAGAAACAAGTACTAAAATTTACCATGGCCCAAAAAGGCTTGGAGTTTATTGCAGTTCGACAATTTGATTCCACTTAATTTGCTTCCTTATGTTTACATGCTGAATAACTTTTATTAACTCTGAAGCTAACAAAACAGAGGGTAATATTATAAGACCATATATATTCAGACTATTGCCTGCATTTGTGCCATAGAAAGATTTCTCCCTCTTTCTGCCTTGCCTAAGACAAAGACCTTTAATAAACTTGTGTGATTACTGTAAATACACTTCTCACCAGCCTCATTTATTCAGAGATTTCAACCATGTCAAATACATTGTTGCTTATTGGGAGTTGAGCCGCATGCCTGAACAATAAATTTGTCAGGATTTTGGAATACATCATTTGGAATTGCATTGCCTGTGTAATTCACAAGAAAAGATTATCTAATAGTGACTCTTGATAAAACAAAAATCTAATTATTATAATTTTCCAGGGAAAGGCTTCATCCAGTAAAACCCAAATTCAGAAATTGAAGAGTGGATTCAACTCATAATATTTTTGTATGTTAGGGTAAGGACTTCTCTACGATACTGTGACCAAAAAAGTTTAAAAGGAAGTTACTTATAAAATATCTCTAGATCAGATCAAATGTAGCTTGGCTTGTATAATTGCTCTGCCTAGCTTGTGGAAATTAAAAAAAAAAAAACTGTTCCGCTTTAAATTCAAGAAATAGGCAATGTGCATTCTACTTTTAATTTCAAAGATGTTTGGTGCATGTTCTGCCAAGGGAAGAGACAATCTTGAGACTATTTTGTATAAAAGTAATTTACAACATAGTTTAGCAACTACTAAAATACTCCAGATTACATGATGCCTTGATCGTGGTGCTTTCTCTTTGCACGTATTGACTTGCTAGAGTCTAAAAAAAAATCCTATGAGGTAGAAGCTCTTGCTATTATTTTATAGTGAAGTAACAGGGACCCTGAGAGATTAAACTTTCTCAAGCCCATATAGCCAGTAATCAGAAGAGCTAGGATTTGAACCTTCCTAAGTCTTGCTCCTGAGTATCTGCTACTCATCACTAAACTACAAAGCACATACAAGCAATTAACTCCTGCCATCATGTCTTCTTCAAAAGGCCCAGAGATAGACTTTTCTAGAACCTGCTGTAATGTCAGCAATGCTAATGAATGACCCTGAACTCAAGATGTGTCAACTTAGTAGTATATGAATAACCAAGAAAATTGCTTTATTGGACAATTTCTCTTCAGTCTATTTCTCAGAATTTTTCATGAAATAATGCACATCATACATTCGCTACCACTGTCAATAACACAATGGTTGCTTCCTGGAGAAAGGATTGGATTTTGTCATAAGGGGTTGGGTATAAGCCTCTTAGGAAAGATATAATCACCATTACTAAGTATCTAAGTATCATTTCCAAGAAGTAACTTCTATGACAATACATTCTCAAGAGCTTATGAACATGAGGTTCTGAAAAGGAAGACGAATGCAGTCACATTTGGAAGAAAACCTTGCATCCATAAATATGAAAACAAGGAATAGGAATTTCTTTTTTTTTAGATAGATATGATCAAAACAAATTGCTTATGCTTCTATGGAATTAATATGCCCACTAACATGTGATAAACTGTATTAATTTTACCAGTAATGAAGATTAATGATATGAAAATCTATGTAGAACTGCAAAGATACCAATATGGTCATGCACTGCATAACTATGTTTCTTTCAGTCAATAATAGACTGCACATGCTATGGTGATCCCATAAGATTTTAATGAAGCTGAAAAATTCCTATTATCTAGTGGTGTCATAGTTGTTTCAACGTCATTGCACGATTTATTTATTTTTTAATAAATTTAATGTAGCCTAAGTGTAGAGTGTTCAGAAAGTCTACAGTAGTGTGCAGTAATGTGCTAGGTCTTCACATTTACTCACCAATCACTCACTCTCCAGAATAACTTCCATTCCTGAAAGTTTCATTCATGGTAAGTGCTCTATACAACTGTATAGAACATTTTTTAAAACAATTTTTTACCTTTTATACTGTATTCTTACTATGCTTTGTCTATGTTTAGATATGTTTAGAAACACAAATACTTAGCATTATTTTGCAGTTGCCTCCAATAGTAAGTATAGCAACATGCCATACATTTGAAGCCTAGGAGCAATAGGCTATGCTATATAGCCTAGATGTGTATGTAGTATGCTATACCCTTTAGGTTTGTGTAAGTATACTCCATGATGTTCACACAATGAACAATGCCTAACAGTGCATTTCTCAGAATATATCTCCATCATTAAATGATGCATAATGGTACTTATAATATTAACTTTCATGAAACTACTTGTATTTATTGTTCATTAATTTTGTATTAGGAACTGTGCATAGCACCTGTGGAAATATCTCACTTAGTCTTTATTAAAATCATTTGATGTAAGTAGTACTATTATTCCAATTTACAACATGAGAAAACTTAGAAAAGAGAAGCAGGATATCTTGTTCAACACCAAATCATGAAGTAGCAAATCCTGTACTAAAATTCAGGTTTGACTGATCCCAGAGTCTATACTCTTAACCGTCCTTAAGTGAATGTTGAATTATGTACTTAAATGAAACTATTTTAATAAAATATTTTTTCTTCTTGGTTGTTTTTTATGAAAATATAACCATTTGTCATTTCATTAAAAATGTATCACTGATGATGCTATGTCAGATACACTGAGCACCAATTAATGAAGACCAGTATAATGTTAAGACTTTCAACTAATATTCTGTGTCCTGGGAATTTAATAGAAGATCTGATAAAGCCAAAAAATATATCTAACTCTAATAATGGGCTAAACATAGAATAACCTTTAGAAAATTTTCAGGAAGTGACATACCACCTCAATACATCACATTTCTAAGAAACAGGTAGGAACCAGGAAATGAAACTTCCTTCTAAGTTTGTTGTAGCAAAATTTCTAGTATTCAAACCCACAGACTGCTATGTGTGACGCACTTGCCTTGAAAATAAAGCAAGAAGTTTAATACTTTCTTGTTCTACTGGGTTCTAAAGAGCGTTTTCTTTGAAAAGCAACATTTGCTAATACAACATTAACGTGTTAAAAAAAATAGGAATCCTCTGAGGTGATAAGGATGAACTTGATAATACCAAGAAATTACTGATAGTGATTCCCCATACTGATTAGCCTTACAGTCATCTCTGACCATCATAGTTCTGTACCAGTTATTTGTAGAATGTAAATTCCAGACACTACCATTTCTGGTTTTGCATTTACCTGAGTTGAGCTTAAGAAATTTGTAGACAGCAACCTTAACAAAGTTGTCATGACTACACTCTGTCACCTCCAAGCAAACTAAAAAACAAAAAGTTCAGAGTAATAAGTATGCCCTAAAGCTGATTTTTATAAAATACTGGCGAAGTGTTTTTGCCAGGATTTTCATCTACCTTAAACACTAGGAGTCCATACTGTGAAAACTGCTAAAGGTGTGATGTCTCAATATTTGTAGTGGTTGTCTCCATGGAAGCTTTTAAGAGTTTCTACACGACGAAAGAGAAAGTGGAATTCTCAGTGCAAAAGAAGTAAAGTGCAACTGCCACTTTAATTAGCCTTGCAGCTGTTCCTCCTAGTGTTACGTGATATTAGAATCAGTAGAAACATAAGCTAGTCCCTGTAGCCACTTTCTCTTCTTCCTCCTTGTCATCCTCTTCTTCCTCTTTGTCTTTCTCTTTTGCCTTTTCCTTCTTTTTTATTGCTGCAAATATTACTATCGTTGCTTTCCTTTGAGAATTATCATCTTTGCTTTGAGAATATAACTAACCACAAAGGAGACAGTAACCTTCTCTGGCCACTGTATGTGCTAAAGAGGAAACATTTTCTATTTCTCCCCTCATTGGTGTAATACAGAGAGCTCACTGCAAAACACTTCTTTTCATACTCTCCAAACAATAGTTGGGGCCTTCAGTGGTCTGCTGGAAAGGTGCACTCTACACCATGACTAGAGCTTGAAAACTGCAGCAGATACCAGCCTTCCTAAAAAAGTAGTTTCCATAGCATTTAGAAATCTTTAGAGCAATTTGGCATTTCTGTGACATCCAATATGTGATCATTTTTCTAGTAGTTCACTTTTATTATATCTGACAAAAAATATTAGTCCCTAAGGATGAGAAAAAAATAGTGTTCCTTCACTACAGATGGTTTGAGAAGCACTGATCTGGAGCCTCAAAGCCACATACTGACCTACATATTTGGGTCCTTCACAGCTACTAACTGCAGTACATCCCGTGGGAGGATGGAGATAGTCAAGAGGGACAGCTTTTAAATTTTATTGGAAGGAAAACTGAGGTTGAACTTACTCATTTCCCTTGTCTAACTTGTCTGTATAGTTTTTCATGGGAATGTGTATTGTAGGGCAGAATAAACTTGTCTTCTGAAAATAGATGGTTAAGTTCTTTTAGTTTTGTGATTTAAGATGAACCAGCATGATGGGGATGGGTAGCAGGTAACAGGAGATGGGTGATGTTAATGTATAAAGGTAGGAGTGATGCACGTTTGATAGTCAGTTCTTGAAATTTAAAAAGGTTTAACTGTTTGCAAATATTCTCCCTCAATTAGTTATTTCAGAATTATTAGAAGTGACCAGAATAAAAGGAGGAGATGTTGTGCGAGAGTTATTAACAAAATGTAAGCATTCTGAACTCAGATATATATCGGATTTTAGTCAAAGTTTATTGCAAGATTTATAGAAAAAATACTAGCTGTTATACAATTACACATCGACACTAGTGTGACCTCAGAGAATAAACATAAATATTTCACAATTTATCGTAGAAATCACCAAAGTATTAAATACTTTGTCATTTGGAATCATTATGTCATATATCTTTAGTTTGATTTTAATAGAATCCAGTGTAAAGAAACCAAAAGTTTTATAGATAGATAGATGGACAGAGTATACATATATATATGTGTGTGTGTGTGTGTGTGTGTATACATGTGTATATATATACACACACATATACAACCTCATGGGAGACACTAGCTGTCAGATTTGATATTTGCCACCTGGATGGAGTACAGTGGAGTCAAAGACAAGAGAGTTAAGTCAAAAGACAACTGCTGTCACGCGTGCCAAAAACTTTGTTTAAATACTTTTGTTCTTTTTTTCTGTATTAGAGATGATAATTTTTTCTTAGAAGTCCTTTTCCTAAACAAAAGGATTAAAATTGATAGGTGTTTGTTTAGTTTCTCATGGGAAATGCTTTTAAAATAACAATGTCATCTCAGAGGATTGCGTTAGTCAAATATAAAACAATATAAACTTCTTGAATGAAAGTTGCAAAAGTCCTATCAAAGAGAGCTGTTTGTTAGGTCCCCTAAGTCTAAATTAGAAGATGGAACTGATCCTTGTAACTGAGATTAGAAGTAAATTTTTAAAAGCAAACTCTTGTGCTAAAGAAGGAACAATTTTAAAAGAACATCCAGTTCTCTAATTCTTGACAAGTGTGGCTCATTTTTGCTTGCTTTAGATGGATGCTTTATAGGTTACAAATGATTTTACTCCTCAGAGACTTTTCAAAATACATGTGGACTCCATTATGCTATAGGCCTCCTCCCCATTCCATGAAAAGAAAAAGAGAATAACTAAAACCTTAACAATGACACACTGAAAGGTATGATCAATTATGAAGCATTTTTTGTTTAAAACTATCTAAACTAGCTGCCCAGCCCCAAATGGTAGGTGACTGTTTGATTGTTTGGTTTTCTTTTTCCCCTCAGCAGGGCATCCCAAGTCTCAATTTGCAAATCTCAGTCTTTGATTTTCAGAGGACATGGTATAACTTACAAGACCTGTTTAGCAGTGGATCACTAAATATTTTCAAATTAATGTGGATAGATAGGTATAAAAAATCAATTTTCAAAGAAAAATTAAAAATGATATGTGAATATGAATTTAAATTTTAAAGCATCATTATGTTATTTTAAAACCTCAAATTTATTTCATATTAGTAAGTAAATCTTATGCCAGAAATGGATTTTCTGATCTTGTTTGGAACCTTATTTCTGTTAAGCTTTACACCTTCATAATCCCTTCTTTTCAATTCCACTTGTTTTGCCAAGAATTTAGGAGCTTATGACATCAAAATAAATAGCCTGCAGAATTGAATAAAACTTAATAAAAATTTGAGTCTATTTAAGGGCAGACAATGCCACAGCATACAAAGATGATCCAACAGAACGTTCATAAAGAGGAATAATTTGCCACCTTTGAAAATTAGTTTGAGATTTATTACTTAAAGTCTAATCTAAATAATAGTATGACATTTTTAACAAAATATTTAAATCACTGTATACAAATCTTCATTACTTCAAATGCTTCCAATCCTCTGGCCATACCACTTAAGCTTCCTTTTGCCACAGAATCTGGTTTGAAGTAGTCTCTCTTGGTTTTCTTTCAGTTCTCCTTGAGAGTAGAAGCAGAAGAAAAAATGGCATTAATGAGGAAGGGGAGTAAGTAGTTGGAAAATGACAATCCTATTAAAAGCAGTTTGACATAGGCTGGAGTGCAGTGGCATGATCTTGGCTAACTGTAACCTCTGCCTCCCAGGTTCAAGCGATTCTCCTGCCTCAGCCTCCTGTGTAGCTGGGATTACAGGCACTCACCACTGCGCCCAGCTAATTTTTGTATTTTTAGTAGAGATGGGGTCTCACCATGTTGACCAGGATGGTCTCGATTTCCTGGCCTCCTGATCCTCCTGCCTCGGCCTCCCAAAGTGCTGGCATCACAGGCATGAGCCACCATGCCTGGCCTGTAAGGATAAACATTAAAGTCTTGCTCTACCTTTAGGAAGGGTCCAGAGTAGAGTCAAGGAATAGACTACTTACTGCAGAATCTAACCTCGCATTGGGAAAGTATATGCTATTGTGCTGTGGATAGAAGGTTCAGATAGTAAAGGAAGAGACAAAAGCACTAGTGATGGGGAAGATGGAATTATGCAGGTTTAGAATCATAGCCTAATTCATCCAATTAATGTTGTAGAAGCAGTTAAAACACAATTTCCACAGTCTTGACATGCCTTCAAGGTTTCTACTTGATTTAAACACTAGATCACTCTAGATGGAAAATATTAAATTTTTTGTCAAACTTGCCATGATTTATTTTAGTATGTAGACACAGTCACGTTTCTGCCAGCTCATGTTAAAGATTTATCTTGTTTAAAACATAACAAAATAAACAAAAGAGGGGTTAAAGTATACCAATCCGATCAATGCTGAACAAAAACTACAGCCACAAACATTCTTATCAGATCATTTTTTCCTAAGTAAAGAGTTATTTATTTACATTACTTTTTAAGCTAGAATAGCTGTCGTAATTCTTGGCCAAATATGTTGGTCTTTTTTCTTAACCTCTTCTCACTGCTATTATCAAAAGTGGCTGTAATCTCATGCAGATGAGATATTGATCTGTTGCCGATGTTCACTGAGCAGCCAAAGGGGAATCACATTACCAGCTACAAACTCCATCAATCATAGTCTCCTTAATAACTGTACTTAAACGATCTCTCTTGGCATTAGCTTATATTGCACCCATGGCTGGCATCCAGACTTGAGAAAGAAAAAGGCTCATTTTGAAGGGCAGATTTGAGGCCACTATAGATGATTTAAATAAAAGGTCTTGGCCTTTCGCTAGAACAACAGGGGTTATTACATTAGTTAATTTAATCCAATTAATTTTTTTCAAGTCTATAGAAATGGAGTAAAAGATATGTGGATTAGTTAATAAATATAGGATTATGTCCTTGACACCCAAATTAAATACTTACAAGTGAAGCTTAAAAGCGTGCATGGAACCTGAGGACATGCGTTTGGATTGCATCCTCCGTGTTAAATCTACTTTCTTTTGTCTCTGCTTCTTCCTCCCCCTACATACAGATATTTGAAAAATCACTACAAAGTAAAAACAGGAAAAAGAGGAGGCAGAAAAAAGATAGGGGTGTAATAAAGCAATAATGATAGCTAAAATCACAATCTATCATAATTACTGCTGCGGGAACTAACAAACTGTTAGCACGTGCTCCTGTCATATTGTCAACTCAGCTGTTCTACTTCACTATTGGCAGGCATGACAGAACAGGAAATCAGATGGAGGGTGCAGCAAACATAAGAAAAGACACCTCGTTTTGACTACATACTTTATCTGGCTCTCTTATAGTCTAAGGATGCCATGAATTTGGAAACAAGCCCAGTAGGAACAACTATTCTTCCTGTCCAATATCACTCTAACCCCCAACCTAACATTTTTTTTAAACTGCATTTGTTTCCTTCCAGAATACTTAATTGGGTTCACAAATTAGCCTATTCTCAAACTTCAGTGGACAAAAAGACTTCTTTGCATAGCTGATTACAATACAGAGTCTTAGGCTTTCTCTGTATACCGATTCAGCCAGTATTAGTGAGGTGAGGCCCAGGATAGGGCATTTGTAACAAGTTCCAGAGAGGGGTTACTGACGAGTTGTAAAAAAATTATACAAGCAGTTTGGGTCAAGAATGGGCATATTGCAGTTTAAATGTTAGTGTGACTTGAATCTCATCCAGAAGCTGTTAAATCTTGATTGCTTCAGCAGAAAAGGAAACAGAATGGTGATTTGATTTTCTCCATGTAAAATCTTGTATGATATTAATTGCAACTCAGTAAAAACTAAGTCTAGAACCATAAAAACTATGAATCAATGAAAAAAAATCAGAACGAATTTCTGATTCTACCCTAAACTAGAGCCTCTTTTTATGTATGTGTGTGTGATGTGGGATGCTAGTGTATGCATCTATCCTAGCCCAGTGGTGAACAAAGTAGCGTTTCAACTCTTCAACTACCTCCTTCCAAAACACACAGAACAAAATATTTATACATTTTTTAAAACAAGCTTACCAGATATCAAATATTAGTTAAAACCGAATGCCCCAAATTGTGTTTATAGAACACCAAATCACAAAAATCCTTTTCTAATGTTATTTACCCTATATTAAATATCACAAGAAAGTACTTCTCTGGGGAAAAAATTAAGACATGTTTTTCTAACTTACTGATGTTTACTCACATTGAAACTTTGAAAAAAGTTTCAAAATGTGTCTTTAGGAGAAAAAAGATATATTTACAAGTATATAATAGTATTATATTGAAATTTACAATTTAGAACATGAAATTATATAAATGTACCATATATTATATATCAAATACAATTTATATGATAGAAAGAATATTTGTAAATTGTTACTCTCTTATTAATACACAAAAAAGGCTAATACTAAGTATTCAAAAATATTAAATATTAAACCATAAAGGATGTTTAAGGACACGTATTTTTCCTCTTACATTTTCTGGGTACATAATTCATTATAAAAAATGGAAGAGAAAAATATAGCAAGGCTATATCCAGGTTCTTTCTGTAACAACCTCAATATTGCTATAATGTGCTCTAGCATATTTGGCCACATATTTTCCTCCATGCAGATGATAATGTGCAATTAATGTGCTTTTATTTTAGTTGACAATATGTTTGTCATTATTTCTGGTGTGTGTGTATATATATGTATGTATATGTGTGTGTGTACATGTGAGTGTACCTTCACTGTCCTTCTTAATATAACCTTGAAAGCCAGCATTGTGCGTATAATCCAAGTCCCTTATCATTGGATTCGATTTGCCCACACTTTCTCACATCAAAAGTTCCTCTTACCTTCTCTGCTGTTTGAATTCTACTGATCCTTTGAAATCTCTATCAATTATATTCTATTCCAAAAAGCTTTCCTCAAGAATTTTACAATCTTCATCCAATTTTATTAGTCTCATTAGTATTTGATTATATTGAAAGTGTTATTTTTGTTTAAATGTGTTCTCTTAATGAAATTATTTATTTTTAAAGAAACATTAAATACTTCCATGCACTTAATATTTACTTTGTTACCTAATTCACACTTGATATATGGCCACCTCTTACCATTTAGAATTCAGTATACATATTTAGTGAATAAAAATGAAATTGAAATTTTTAGTGTATAATAAACTTTACAGGGTAGTATATGGTATGGCCTCGTGTTTAAGAGCACACATTCTGAAATCATACTTTTGAGTACTAAAACTACATATTGGATTTACAAACATCTTGATCTTAGGCTAGTTATTTATCCTCCCTATGCTTTATTTTTCTCATCTGGAAAATCAGATGACGATTGTGTGGAGAAGAAATATGAGGCGAGGCATGATGGCTCACGCCTGTAATCCCAGCACTTTGGGAGGTCGAGGCGGGTGGATCACCTGAGGTCAGGAGTTTGAGATCAGCCTGATCAACATGGCGAAAACCCATCTCTACTAAAAATACAAAACGAGCCGGGTGTGGTGGCACGTGCTTGTAATCCTAGTTACTCAGGAGGCTGAGACAGGAGAATTACTGGAACCCAGGAGGCGGAGGTTGCAGTGAACCGAGATCACACCAGCCTGCACTCCAGCCAGGGCAACAAGAACAAAACGCTGTCTCAAAAAAAAAAAAAAAAAAAAAAGGAAAGAATAGAAAAGACAAAAGAAATATGAACCGGGTAAAACACTTAGAAAAATAACTAGTATTTATTGTAGACTGAATCCATGTTACGTCTTGTTGCAAGTGAGATTTCTTGGGAGTGAGATTGCAGGAGAAATTAGACTGTAATGGTCTCAATTGGCTACAGGGAACTGCAAAGTGAATATGAATTTTCACAGTTGTCTTGCATTGCAACTAGGGGGTTATGCCTTTGTACTTTCTCATTGATTTGTTATTAGGCTTAGGCTTCCCTGGAAAGGGGACACAACCTTATGGTAGGCCATTCTCTTCTGGCCAGGACAGAGTGCTGCAGGATGGTCATCCAGTAGAACTCCCAGGAGCCAAATAAATAGCTCCTTTAGGTGTGAAGAGGAATCTGGTGGGTGTGGGAGGTAGGAAGGGGCTGCATCGTGGCATTCACTTCACCTATTATTATTTTTGTTGCTGTTCAAATTTTTTAAAAAGGCTGTGATCAGTTTTCTAAAGATTTTAGCAGTAACTGTGAACAGAAAGAGCAAAAAAAGAGTTCCAATTTTCTTTCCCTGTTTTTATACCCCTTCCATTTGGTACTGATGTTCTTTTTCCTCCTTCTATAAATGTTATGAGTGTGTAAGAAATCAGACATATTTTTATTCTGGACTATGGTTTCCGCATGTTTACTCAGCAGAGATTTTTTTGTTTTATATATTATTTAGGGTTACTTTTTTCAGCAATCATAAAAATTATAGTTTAGGGAGTTATTTTGGAGGAATTTGTATTTTTCATATGAAGAGATGGCCATAATTTTTATGAGACCAAAGTCAACATTGTCACTTCAAACAAGTTGGCTTCTTATAGAGGTCAAACATATTCAGTGCACTTTAGAATAAAAATTTAACAGGACTTAGATACTTAGAGATGCTCTATTTAAAGTACTATACAACTAAAATACTATCAACTATTTTTGATAATTATGTTATCAAAAATCTGAGATGAAATATCCTATAAAATATTTTGAAGGGTTGATAACTAAAACTTGAGTCAGGTTTTATTGTTTATATTCAAGATTATGTGGCATAGCTCATAATACTTAGTATTTCAATTACAAGCTGCTATTCAAATCAAGAACTATAATATATCATCCACATATCTGTGATATTTAGAAATCCAACCTTTCCTTGTTTCTGCTTAAAAAAATTTTTTTTCTAAGCCTAGTTCCTTTTTAAACAATATTTGCACATACACATACATACATTTATACACACCTGTGCATTTACACACAAACATAGAGAAGAGTGACTATCATTTAGTTTTTTAAAAAGGAAGGTGGAAATTTTATTTATTTAATTCTGTTCAGTATTTTAATATCTCTTCATTGTTACAATTAAGTCAATGTTAGTAGATCAGTCTAGTTCTGTTCCTTTCATACATATAAAAATAACAACATACATGACAAATACAGTAAAGACCAAAACCATTTTCTGAAATAATTAGTTTCTTTCCACCCCCCCCCCCCGCCCATTCCCCTATAATAAGTTTGGTAGAAAAGTTAGGCTTACATGACTGACTATCTTTTGTGTAGAAGTTTGTCTTAAAGGTACTTAGGGAATGGTTTTTAAAGAAACAAAGACCTCAGATAAAATTTCAACTGTTGCTTCCCAGCTTTTGACTTTAAGGAGGTTAATTATTTTTGGCATTTGTTTCTTCATCTATAAAATGTGGACAATATCCAATTTACCAACCTCACAGGGATTACAAGAGGCTTAAATAAAATGATGTCCATGAAGGACTTGGCACATTTTTTGCTACAGAAATTTTAGAATAAATAATAGAGGATTGGTGGCTTCCATTTTACCAATGCAGATACATAACATTAATACAACTTGAACCCATAGAACTTTCTGTACGTTCACTGTTAGAAATAATTGAGTGATACTGACACTCAATTATGTTGGATAAACATGTTCCATACTTAGAGTTTCTCCACAGGAACAAGGGAGAGGGGAACAGAAGTTTCATGTGATAGGAATTGGACTCCTATTTTATGTTTATATTTCTCTTTAAATACATTATACAAGGCTGAAATACTAAGTACAGCCAATGAAGCCCATTGGATTATAAATATAAATGTATATAAATATAAATGTCTTATGCACAGTCATAGACATTATCCTAAAATGTATAATTATATAGGTAAATGAAGACATCTGTGGTCACATGTTAAAACAGGTGAAGGACATGAAATTGTGTTGCTTGAATACAAATGCATTTGTGAGAGAAAAGCACTCCATGGAATAATAGACAATTTAATCCAGCATTTTACCTAGGTAAACCCCGTGTTTCGCCTCTCATGAAACCATCAAATCAAAAAAACCTCTTATTGTATAAACTCGAAACCGTTTTGAACCCTACAAAATTGAATAACCCACACTTTACTTCTTTTTCTTTTAATTTACATACACACACAATAGTCTCTTTCATATTTCAATGTATTGATTTGGTATAATGAAGTTGCCCAGTCATCATTATTAACATTTTATATTTCAAACATCTTCATGTCATATAAGAGAAATAGTCAGGTATTTTTTGAATTCACTTTCCCCCCTTTCCTTTGCTGGTGAACATTTTAAGTAACATTTTCTATAGCAGTTCTGCAGTGGGAAACTTAATAGATATGCTGTTTCCATAACAACAAATAGGATTTGAGCAAAAACACAATGCTCAGTGGTTATTGTTCCTCACAGCGGGTAAAAGCAGTTATTCAAAATTACAAGCAGCATGATATTGAAAAAAAATAAATTAAAGCAAGGGGTGCTAAGAGTTCTGTTCCATATTTAGTAAATGTTTAACTCATTAATGCTTGAGGGGGCAGTTGTAGGATCCCACTCTATGCAGTATTTCCCCTCAAATCATGACCTAAAAATGAAGACTAGGCATGGACACTCATTTTTTTGATATTAAGAGTCTTGTGAATCAGGAAGGCACTGATATTGACAAGGTGGAATATTTGCTAAATTGGCTAGCTGATTATATTAAATAAGTATTTATGTATATTTCTAGTTTTTGTGGGTAAAAATATTTACCTATTTCCAAAATTATTCTTCATTTAGTTTATTTAAAATTAAATATGTATCTATTAAATGGAAAATTTCCCGAAGAAGTGCCAAGGCATTGTAGAGTAAGGTAAGAAACATAATCTCATCTAAAGGACTATAGAGTTTTCAGAGATTCCTTCAGGAACCCCTTCCTACTCCAGGATTCTTTATTCTGGTTCCTCTGTTTTATCCTTTTTGGAAATGTGCACCCTTTAGTATTTGTAGGTTCATCTGCACAGACAGAAAAATAAGATTTTATATTATATTTAGAGGAGTATTCAAATAAAATATAATTTTAATGTTACATTATAGTAAAAATATTAGAGTAGAATATTTTACAATATCAAATTCACAGGAAGGACTTCACAACATGTGTAGGAAAGGACTTTACCTGTAGCAAATTGAGACAGCATCTCCTTTAAGAAATCCCTTTGTTTGTCATTTCTAAGGACTGGAGATTCAGCCCTATGACTAATTTAAAGAAATCAGATTTACTGCTTCTCAATATGTGCCTTTCCATTTATAGACATCTCTAATTGGCAGTTCTTTCTCACTCGGAATAAGATGGCTAATAAGGAAACTAAAATCTTTTTCCTTATGTAATCTATCTACTAGTAAAGATAGGTATTTTTAGTCCAGGCTCTGTCCCTCATTCTGCTTACTTACTGGAGCTTAAGGTACAACTGTCTATATGCCAATTGCTGTGTGTAATTTATGAAGTGATCTATGCATTGTTCAGTTTAATACCATCTCTCTCCTCATACTTTTCACACTATTTATTTTGGGGCCTGGATAAGGTAGAATTGGTGTGTGTGTGTGTGTGTGTGCGCACACAAGCGCATGCATAGATAGATATTTAGGTTGCCTCCAATCTTGGCTATTGTAAACAGCACTGCAACAAACATAGGAGTGCAGATATCTCCTCAATATACTGATTTCCTTTCTTTGGGGCATCTACCCAGCAGTGGGATTGCTGGATCATAAGGCAACTCAATTTTTAGTTTTTTGAGGAAACTTCAAACTGTTATTCATAGCAATAGCTATAATGTATTAAGTAATTATGCACCAAACACTGTTCAGCATTTTTATATGCATTATGTCATTTGAACTTCGTGACCACCCTATTGTTAAAGATGAAGCAAGTGAGGCGCAGTGGTGAAGTAACACATTTAAGGTCACCCTGCCAGCTGGGAACTGGCATGTCTGGGGTTCAAATCCAGTTGGGTCTAAGTCCTGAACCTGAGCTCTTCACTATCTCACAGGTGGTTGTCCATGTTTGAATCAAAGTCTGAAGGATGGCATTTGTTTTAGATTTCTGAAGTTTTTTTTTTTTTTAATTTATATGGGTACATAGTAGGTATATATATTTATGGGATATATGATATATTTTGATACAGGCATGCAATATTAAATAAGCACATCATGGAGGATAAGGTATCCATTCCCTCAAGCATTTCTCATTTGTATTAGAAACAATCTAGTTACACTCTCTAAGTTATTTTTAAATAGTCACCCTATTCTGCTATCGAATAGTAGGTCTCATTCATTCCTTCTATTTTTTTGTACCCCTTGACTATCCTCACCTTCTCCCCAGGCCCTGACTACCCTTCCCTGCCTCTGGTAACTGTCCTTCTACTCTCTATGCCCATGAGTTCAATTGTCATGATTTTTAGACCCCATAAATAAGTGGAGAACATGCGATATTTGTATTTCTGTGCCTGGCTTATTTCATTTAAAATTAGTGATCTCCAGTTCCAATCATGTTGCTGCAGATGACTGGATCCCATTCTTTTTCTGTGGCTGAATAGTATTTCATTGTGCATAGGTACTGCATTCTCTTTATCCATTCATCTGTTGATGGACACTTAGGTTACTTCCAAATCTTGGCTATTGTGAACAGTGCTGCAAAAAACGTGGGCATGCAGATATCTCTTCAACATGCTGTTTTCCTTTCTTTTGGGAATATACCCAGCAGTGGGATTGCTGAATCACATGGCAGCTCAATTTTTGTTCTCCATAGTGGTTGTACTAATTTACATTCCCACTAAGAGTGTACGAGGATTCTCTTTTTGCCACATCTTTGTCAGCATTTGTTATTGCCTGTCTTTTGACTATAAGCCATTTTAACCGGGATGAGAGATAATATCTCATTGTAGTTTTGATTTGCATTTTTCTGATGAGCAGTGATGTGCCCATTTGCCATTGTTTTTCTTCTTTTGAGAAATGTCTATTCATATTGTTTACCCATTTTTTCATTGGATTATTAGATTTTTTTCCATTGAATTGACCTCCTTATATATTCTGGCTATTAATTCCTTGTCAGATGGGTAGTTTGCAAATATTTTCTCTCACTCTGTGGGTTGTGTCTTCACTTTGTTGACTGTATCCTTTGCTGTGCAAAAACCTTTTAACTTATCGTGATCCCATTTGTCCATTTTTGCATTGGTTGACTGTGCTTATGGGGTATTGCTTAAGAAATTTTTGTCCAGTCCATGTCATGGAGATTTTCCCCAATATTTTCTTGTAGTTGTTTCAGAGTTTGAGCTCTTAGATTTAAGTATTTAATCCATTTTGATTTTGTTTTTGTAAATGGCAAGGAATGGGGTCTAGTTTTATTCTTTTTCATGTGAACATCCAGTTTTCCCAGCACCATTTTTAAAATACATTTATACATCATACATTTACAGAATGTATTTTCCCCAGTGTGTGCTCTTGGCACTATTGTCAAAAATTAGTTCACTGTAGATGTATGAATTTGTTTCTCAGTTCCTTATTCTGTTCCTGTGGTTTATGTGTCTGTTTTTATGCCACTACCATGCTGTTTTGGTTACTATAGCTCTGTAGTATAATTTGAAGTAAGGTAATATAATTCCTCTAGTTTTGTTCTTTGTGCTTGGGATAGCTTTGGCTATAGCTTTAGGTATTTTGTGTTTCCGTATAAATTTTAGGATTTTTTTCTAGTTCTGTGATGAATGTCATTGGTATTTTGATACTGATTGCATCAAATCTACAGATTGCTTTGGGTAGTATGAACATTTTTTAAATATTGATTCTTTCAATCCATGAACATGTAATATTTTTCCATTTTGTGGTGTCCTCTTCAATTTCTTTCATCAGTATTTTATAGTTTTCATTATGAAGAACTTTCACTTCTTTGGTTAAGTTAATTCACAGATATTTAATTTTATGTGTGGCTCTTTTAAATGGGATTACTTTTTGAATTTCTCTTCACATTATTCACTCTTTGCATGTAGAAATGCTGCTGATTTTTGTACATTGATTTTGTATCTTGCAACTTTATTGAATTCATTTATCAGTTTTAATAGTTTTTTGGTGGAGTTTTCAGGTTTTTTCAAACATAAGATTATATCACTTGCAAACAATGGTAATTGTACTTATTCCTTTCCAATTTGGATGCACCGTATATCTTTCTCTTGTCTGATTGCCCTAGCTAAGACTTCCCATACTATGCTGAATTACAGTGGTGACAGTGGGCATTCTTATCATGTTCCAGATCTTAGTGGAAAAGCTTTCTGTTTTTTCCCATTCAGTATGATACTAGCTGTGGGTTTGTCATATATGGCTTTTATTATGTTGAGATATGTTCCTCCTATTTCCAGTTTTTTGAGGGTTCTTCTCATGAATGAATGTTGAATGTTATCAAATGCTTTTTCAGCAGCAATTGAGATGATTTTTTTTTATCCTTCATTTTGCTGATATGATGTATCACATTGTTTGATGTATGTATGTTGAACCATCCTTGCATCCTAGGGATACATTTCATTTGGAGGATGGTGTTTGTTTCCTCTCTTCTTCATTAAACTGATTACTTTTAATGTATGGATTGCGATCTTTTTATTTTTACATTTGTGGAGCACACCATTCTCCTTGCTTACCGAAAGCATTCAATGGCTTACTTGCTGTTAAATGCAGTGAGTGGAAAATGATGAGGAATGAGGTCAGAACTCAAGATGAACAGAGAAATGGATCTGTTCTAAAACCACTGTGGTTGGGAGAATTCTAAGACTGTCCTCAGGATTTCTATTCCTTGGCATCCACAACTCTGTATAATCTCCTCCCCTTAGGTGCAGACAGAACCTGGCTTTTGACCAATAGAATCTGGCAAAGGTGAAGGAAATTTGCAGAAGTAATTCAGTTCTGTGTAGGTCAACTTTGAAGTAATCAAAGAGAGACTATCCTGGGTCAGCCCAGCCTCATAAGGTGAGTCCTATAAAATAGGATCCAGACCTCTGTGGCACTTATAAAGAATAAGTTAGAAAACTGGATTCAATTGATGAATAGGTGTAAATCACTTGGGGAAAAAAGTACATAAGCCATTATAAAATGTAACATGGAAGGTTGGTATTTCACATCACTATCAACTCCTAATGTTTTCACTAATGTTAAGTACTAATGTTATATACAGGACTTTCATTGAAAACAATTGTATTTCTTTCTCCCCTCCTATTTTCTATTTCCTACCATGCATTTATCCAAAACCATGTTTGTTCAATAGCCACTTTCTTTCTTTCTTTTTTTTTTTTTTGAAATGGAGTCTTGCTCTGTAGCCCAGGCTAGCGTACAGTGGTGCAATCTTGGCTCACTGCAACCTCCGCCTCCCAGGTTCAAACAATTCCTCTGCCACAGCCTCCTGCGTAGCTGGGATTACAGGTGCCTGCCACCACGCCTGGCTAATTTTTTGTATTTTTAGTGGAGACAGGGTTTCTCCATATTAGCCGGGGTGGTCTCGATCTCCTGACCTCGTGATCCACCCTCCTCGGCCTCCCAGAGTGCTGGGATTACAGGTGTGAGCCACCACACCTGGCCTATGGACACTTTATTTCTTAAAAATTTGCTGGATTTTTGGGCAGTCAAAATGAGTTTTAAAAAGAGGCTATTAATGAATATAAGTACACAGTTTGATATAAGAAATAAGACCTCATATTGATAGATCTGTAGGGTGACTATAGTTTACAATAATCTATTGCATACTTTAAAATAGCTAGAAGAGAATAATTTGAATGTCTCTAGCATAAAAAAGACAAATATTTAAGGTAATGGTTATCCCACTTATATAAATTTGAGCTTTACAAATTATGTGAATATATTAGATTATCACATGTACCCCCAAAATATGTACATCTAGTATGTTTCAATAAAAATAATATTAAAAATAGAGTTAAAAGATAGCACCACTGCAGTATTTAATTGAACCAAATATACAATATTGTAGGGGTATGAATATCCAAAGAATGGCACCCAAACTGAGAATTCACCAATAATCAAGAAGACCCAGAACAAATAAATTATTGTAACTGTTATAGTATCTAAGACTTCATTCTAGTCAACTACACATTGGAGGAAATAAGAACTTTATTTTAAATCTCTAATCAAAAGGCACCTCTTATGTACCCTGTAGCTGTGTAACCCTGAGATATGATGTTATCAACAATAATTTTTGATAAGCTAATTTTTATAGCAATTGCTTTAGTATACTATGAAAATAAGGTTTACATGATAGTTCGATACAAATTAAAGGGGCAAATTCAATTAGTATTCATTTGAATACATGTGCTAAACTTTGCTTGTTAAATAATGAATTTGTAGTATCTATTTTTACTTTTTTTCAAGTGTGGGCAAGGTTATTCACACCAATTTATTCACAGATGGGCTATTAACTGAATGTTGTAAGAAAGGGGCACATTGCCAAAACTCAAATAATTCACATAAAATAAAAATGGAAACTCTTAAATAAGAGGCTAATCTATGATAAAAAGTCTGACCAATTCTATCATTTTCTCATTGTGACAAGTCATATACACTTTTCGTCAAAACAAGGAACAATGTGGCCTCCAATGGCTATCATCACTTATAAATTCTTTGTGCCTTGTTTATGAAGCAAACTGCTGTATATTCAAGCAATATAACAGTGTGCATACCCCTGAAAACAAGCTCAGTATGGAGGTTTCATAATTGTACCCGAGAAGATAATTAGGCAATTAGAGCTATTAAAAGCTGACAAAGCACCAAGCCTGAATGAATTATATTCCTGACTTCTAAGAGGAGAAGTAGAGGAAAATAAAAAGACCTCCAGTCAATCTGTTCAATATCCTTCTGAGGAAGAAAGTCATGCCCAGAGGGCAAAAGATGGGAGGTGTGACTTCTCTACTGCCACCCCCAGGATTCAAGAAGGGATCAGGAGAGGATTTCTTGGAGATGTGAAAGTCTCATATCATTTGCACAGATTATATTGAACACATTAATAAGGTGAAATTAACTTTGCAAAATATGTAATTGGGTAAAAACATGAGATGAAAATAAAACAATGGAACAAATGATTTAATTTCTGAAAAGCAGCTGATGCCTTGGCTCACACCAAACATGCATCTGAAGCCAGCTAAGAAGGTTATTTAAAAGACTGTATTTTAAATGTGTGAGAAACACAACAGATTAAATTGAGTTTTGTAAGTGAATAATACAAACTAGGAAGAGGGGCAACCCTAGCAACCCTTGCTCCCTGATCTACTTGTTAAATTCCCGGTGATCTTATGTGACGTAAAATTATTGCAGTTTCCCAAATTGACAAACATAATTGCTGAGACTGATGAAAGAGAATATTGGGATGCTGCCTTGGAGTCTGTTGGAAAGCGCTTAGAAGTTGACAGATGGTGCATACATTTGGAGGTTGAGAAGGGTGAGAAGGTAATGAGACTGGGGACCAAAAACAATTACGGTGTCTTAAGCCTCAAATGCAGCATAATTGTGGCTGTAGAGTAGGCAAAACAATTGAGTTTAATGTATTCATAATGTTTGTCAGAATTTCAAGAAACAAAACCTGGAGGTGTAGAGTCTGAAAGCATAAGTCAAATGATTGCAGAACACTCTCCTCATTCAGTCATTAGAAAATTCAGGCAATAAATATTTATTGATGCAAAATGAATGAAAGGGTGCCATTGATGATTTTGTATACATGACATGAACAAACATCAACATATATTGAACGAAAGAAAGTGGAAATCACCAAATATTAAATTCTATTTGAACATGGTTTTAGAAGATAATGAAATTGAAATAATAATACTGAAGGTTTGGGTAATAGGACAAAGAATAAACTTGGACTGGATATGAATGGAGGTCAGTTTTGAAGGCCTGTAAAAATAAGTATCAATAAGACATTGATTAATTGATACTGGAAAACTGTAAAAAGGGTATAATACTTTCTAACACAATATTTGAGCTAATATTGACAGTGAGGAAATTGTAAATGGAGGAAGGTGAAATAATCTGACTTTGACTCTTTACATTTCATTTATTGATAAGTTATTTATGTAAAAGTTGAAAAAAACAGAAAGAAACACAAAAGGCGGCTCAACAGTAAAAAAGAGAGATTTATTTTGGAAAATAAGCCTGAGAGGGAATTCTGGCCTATTTCAGTCAGGAGCATTCTCTTTTACAGACTAAGGGTATTTAAAGGGTTAGGGAGGGAGAGCTTATCATAGGCTCAGAATGTTTCTGGGTGGAGGAGAGTTTTATTGCTGGGTTGAAATATCTCTGGTCAGAGGGGAGGTTATCTCAGGGCTGGCAAGTTTCCAAATGGAAGGGGGGTTATCTCAGGGCTGGCATGCATCTGATCAGAGTGAGGCTTATCTCAGGGGTGGAATGTTTCTGGTCAGAGGTGTCATTTGTGGTTTAAGTTCATGCTGACATTAGCCATTAGGCTGATGTTTTTGGGGCTGGATTTAGGCAGTTTTTAATCAAGGGGAACTTAAAATGGCAGTGTTTGTCCAAGATGGCAATACTCCTCTTCTGTCAATGCAGACCCTATCATTATAAAAGGACAAGGGGTGTTGTGTTCTTTCCGGCTATTTCCTGCTGAGGCGGGCGTGGAAAGTTCTTTGGTCCCAGATTGACTTTAGGCACAATGCTGTCTACAGATGTTTTTGGGTAGTTGTCTGTGAAATGACCATGATCCTGACAGTTAAAAATCTTTGAAAAAGCTTACTTAGGTAGGGTAAGAACACTAGTCAGAGGGCCCAGGAGTGGGATGACCCATGTTATGATTTTGTTCCCAAACCAAGAATCTATTTGATTGCTTTTGTATTCCCTTAGCTTTTTACCCCTTTCTTTAAGTTTTTCAGTAGTGTCCCTTACTAAGCCCAAATGGTTGGGATAAAAGCAACATTCCTCACCCAATGAGAGGCAGAGGCCCCCTTTTTCAGCCGTTATGAGATCTAGTCCCCATCTATTTTGGAGGACTACTCCAGCCAAGGAGCCTAGTTAGTCTTGGACTCTTAAAAGGCTTCAGGCTATATCTTCTAAAGAACCCGGTAGTTCTGTTGAAAGAGCTTTAAAGTATGTTAAGGAAGTGGCCAATCCACCTGCTTCCAATCCAAGTCCTGAGGTTATACCCAAGGTAGACATCAAGGGAATGGCATGGCTGGCCCTCTTCTTCCTAACATATTGGATGGATGGAATGGGCAGAGGTTGACTAAGAGGAGCTAGTCCAATAGAGGGAGAAAGATAAACTAGGGTATAGGTTGCAGCCCAGATGGTGGGGAGACAAAGATATGTGTTGGTGCCACATGAAAAGAACAAGCCTTTTTCGTAAATACAGACAGAGATATGGAAAGAAAACAAGTGAATTAAAAATGAGGTGTTTTTTCTTTCCTGTGGTTCATTACTCCAGGTGAATGAGGAGGAGGTTAGGGAGGCACCCACTGTAGTAGAGATATAGGAAGAGTTATTTTTTACACATTTAATGTGATTGGATGTTGTACCATTGATATCGAGCTATGTAAAGGTGGGCACTAGGGACAGTATAAGTTAGGCCAGAGGCATTGGTTGAGGGAGATGCTGTAAAACAATGTGATTGCAGAAATGCTCTGTTTGCTTCAGGTGATACTTGATAGTCAACTCAGTTAATTTGATGATCAGAGCGGTGTTTAACAATGACAGTATGGTTGCATCGGTTGAGTGTTAAGGACCCTACAGGGAAATTTCCCTCAGAGGCTGAAAAGCAAAGCTAGGCTTGTTGTAAAAGAGGGATGTGTTTAGTTATGAGCCTTTCAATAGGAGGGCCTTGGGGCTTGAGGAGTTGTAATAGGTTTGAGTAATTTGTTGGCCTGATTGGCCCTGGAAGTAGGATAATCACCGACCAGAGTGTCAGCTCTTTCCAAAAAGGAAGCTTCTTTTCTGGAGTTTATAGATTAGGATTATGTTTCCTGTTAAAAGGTAATAAAGGGGTGTAGGAAATGCTGTGAAAGCTGAGGAAGACAGCAATAACACATCCAGTCTTCTGGAGCAAACAAAGAGTTAGCTTGCAGCACAAGGGATCATGTAAGGTTTATAGAGCATTCCAGTTTGAGAGTAGTGAGGAGTGGTTGTATTGGTGAGGTTGATGTGATTAGAGAATTTATATTGAAAGAAACAAGCAAAATAGAAAAAGTTATTTGGGTAGGAGTACAGTCCTGGAAAGTTCCTTGAAGCCATAAGTCCCACAGAATAGTAAGGAGCTGGTCAGAATGTATAATGGGAGTTTTGTAAGGGTACCACTGAAGGTCTGTAACAAGGTTATTTAGGAAGCAATGAAAGTTTGGGAAAGAAAGAGACTTAAGCTGCTTAGGTGAATTTCTCTTCCTTTTCCTCTGGGATTCAAGTGAGATGAAGGGAAATGAGTCCTGTGAAGACAAAAGAGAAGGCTGAAAGGGTTTTAGATTTGGTTGTTTGGGTGTTTGGTGAAGGGAAGTCTGTCTTCTTGAGAGAAGTATGATGATAGCAGTTGAGGAGTTCCTGGAGTTTTGGTACTGTGGGTGTAGTAAGGATGATCTAGTAAGGCCACTTCCATTTAAGTGTGTGGGGGGGAATTTGAGGTAAGATTAGGATCTTTAACCAGAACCCAGTCTCTTGGCTGTAGGAAGGGATTAGAGGAGTCAGCAACAGGTTGTGGCAGGTATTTGTCAGCATATTCCCAAATGAGATGGCAGATGGTATGTAGAAGAGGGGAAACAAGAGGGGTTGGTAGAGGCAGAGCTTGACCCTGAGGTGGAACAAAAGGGGCAAGTGATCTCCCATACATGAGTTCAAAGGAGCTGAGCATTAAAGGTTTACATGGCAATGCCTGAATTTTTAGAAGGGTCAAATGTAAAAGTGTAAACCAGTCTTTGTGTCTGGAGTGAGCACCTGGTGAGGGTGTTTTTTAGAATGCCATTCATTTTTTCACCTTTTCCCAAAGATTGAGGTCGATAGGAGATGTGTAGCTTCCAGATGATTTGTAGGAATTGTGCAAGTGTGTGAGTAATTTGAGAAACTAATTCAGGATCATTATTAAATTGAGAAGTAAGAGGCATCCTGTACCTGGGGATGATTTCTGTTATTAATTTGGAGGTAACAGTAGAAGCTTGTTTGTTGGTTGTGGGAAAAGCCTCGACCCATCCTGAAAAGGTGTCAACCAGAACCAAAAGAAATCAAACCTTTTTTACTGGTGGCATATGGGTAAAATAAATTTACCAGTCCTGTCCTGAAAGATGTCCCCTGGCTTGATGGGTTGGGAAAGAAGGGGTCTAGTGTTGGAGTGGGGTGAAGCTTTCTGGCAAATAGAGCATTAATAGGAAATGGCTTTTAACTGTTCCTTTATATCTGGGGTTATGTGTATGTGTGAACTTATGAATTGGTGAGGGGAATGGCTAGTGTGGAAGAGGTTGTGGATGTCCCATAAAAGAGTTGTTTTTTCAGGGTCAGGTAAGACTAATTTGTTTTGTATGAATGAGTATGAGGGGTTTGAATTGTGCTCCTGTCACAATTAGTTGTTGTATTTGGTGTTCTGGATAAAACGAGGGGATACGTTGTGTGAAGGGAAATAGATATTGGGGAATTGGATGATTGGTTGAGGCGCGTTTTGTCCAATTGTCAGCCTCGTGGTTCCCTAAAGAAATGTGACCTTTATCTGATTGATGTCCTTTGCAAAGGATAACTGCAGACTTTTCTGGAAGTAGTATTGCCTTTAGTAGATGATGGATTAGTTTTCCATTAATAACAGGAGTTTCCTTAGCCCTGAGATAGCCCCGCTCACTCCAAATTTGAGCATTAGAATGGATGACGTTATAGGCATATTAAGAATCGGTGTATATATTAACTAACTTGTGTGTTTTGTGCTAGTGCTCTTATTAGGGCAATTAACTCTGCTTGTTGGGAGGATGTGCCCAAAGGCAAGAGGGCAGCCTCTACAACTCTTCTAGGTGGGAGAGTGGGTATCATCATGATATCTCTCAATGATGGCATATCCTGCTTGGAGGGGAGGGTTTTTTGATGCGCTACCATCTATAAACAAATCTGGGGTGCCCTTTATGTGAGTGGAAATAATGTGGTGAAACATGGTGCAAGAACTGTCAATTGGATCAGAACATGAATGTTGGTCAGGGTCCAAAATCTGTGTTGAAGGTAAAAGAGTAGCAGGATTTTGGAGGAGGAGCATCTATGAAGAGAGATAGAGGGCTGAAGGAGAGTTGAATGTAAGGCTTGCATGCGAGAGGATGAGATGGAAGTGAATGCCTTATGGCTGAGCCTATCTTGTAGACTGTGAAAAGAAAATAACTGAAGGGGTCTGTAGAAAGTGAGATTTTGTGCCTCAGGGATAATTAAAGAGGCTATAGCAAACATTTTTAAGCAAAGGGGCCAGTTTTTCTAAATGAGGTCTAGTTGTTTTGAAAAATATGCCACTGGTTTGAGGGAATCTCCCATGGGTTGGGCTAATAGTCCAAGAGCCTGATTATCAAAACTGTGTAAATATAGATGAAAAGGTCTTAGGGGGTTTGGAAGGCCTAAAGTGGGGGACTATAATAAGGCATGTTTTAGGTGAGAGAAAGCATGATAAAGGTCTTGGTGGGAGTGAGTGGTTGGTCAAGATTTCCTTTTGTGTGTTCATAAAGAGGTTTAGCGATGATGGCAATATTTGCTATCCATAATTGGAAATATTCCAATAATCCAAAGAAAGAAAGTAAGTCCCTTTTTGTTTTAGGAAATGGGATTTGTTGAATGCCTTGCTTTCATCCTGGTGGATTTTCTCTGGTGTTTGGAGTTATGATTAATCATACATATGAAACTTTTGGAGAGGTTAATTGGGCCTTCTTTTTGGATACCTGGTAGCCAAAACAATTAAAAGCCTGGTGGTGCATTGACGACAGTGTTCTAAAGAGGGGCTGCAAAGAAGTAAATTGTCCACATATTGAAGCAAAACGCTAGGTTGTAGAGGTAGTTGGGAAAGGTCCAATTGAAGTGCCTGACCAAAATAGTAAGGGCTGCCCCTAAACTCCTGGGGGAGGATAGTCCAGGTGAATTGTTGGGAATAGCCTATGTCAGGGTCGGTCCAGGTGAAAGCAAAACGTTTTTGAGAGGAGGGATGTAGACAGATAGTAAAAAAGGCATCTTTGAGGTCTAATACAGAGAAATGGCTAGTTTTGGGAGGAATTCATGATAGGAGGGTGCAGGAGTTTGGGACAACCAGACAAACAGGAAAAATAGTGGAGTTGATTTGTCATAAATCCCAGTCTATAGGACCCATTCAGTTTTTTAATTGGGAGAATAGGAGTATTCTGAGGAGAATGGTGGGGATTAAAATACTGGCACAAAAGTCGGGAGATGATGGGCTTGAGTCCCCGTAATCCATTAGGGTTGAGGGGATATTGTGGGACTGCTGTATAACATTTAGGATCTTTCAGTAAAATTTGAATTGGAGAATGGTGGGTAGCTACCATGAGCGAGTTGGTGTTCCATACTATGGGATTTACTTGGCTGAGTTATTTGGAAATTAAGTCTTTTTGATGCAAAGTATCTGAGGGAGGGTCCTGTTCTTGAAATAATAATAAATAAGGGTGGCTTTGTTGTAAGGCCAATAAATGAATGATTCCTCCCAGTTTGTGTAGGATGCTCGTTCTTAGTAAAGGAGTTGGACAATGAGGAAGTAGACCTATTGATAGCAGGGTTGTGGAGTAGAAGTGAAATCATATGGTCAGGCCAGACATTATTAGGAGGGCTAAGAGGGCCCCTGTCAGGGGTCATGGGCTGGGTTTTACTATGTGGTAGGCGTGTAAAAAGAAAGAGTGAATGAAGGTGACTCCCTGAAATGAGTAGTATAGAGGTGGTGTTTTGTATGGGGTTTCTTGTATACCTTTCATGCCAACAACAGAAATGGATGAACATTTTAATAGGCCTTGATATTCAGTTAATATAGATAGACTCACCCTAGTATCCAAAAGAAAGGAAATAATCTTACCAGATACCTTCCCAATTATCCTGGGTTCCATGGACTGAGTAGATGTGGGGGCAAAGGATCCCAGGCACCCTCAGTCATCAGTTGTCAGCACCAGCAGTGAAGAGGTTTCCTTTTGTGATGGTCAGGGGGCTTCATTACGAGCTGCACCCAAATGGGGAAGGTATCCCTATTGGAGGCAGTCTATCTTCCAGGGTCCCCAAAGACCACAAGTTGGGTGTGGTTAGTGGGGTACCGGGGGTTAGGACAAGCCTTTGCCCAGTGTCCAGAGTTGCCACATCAGAAACAAACTCCCGGAGAGGTCTGGGACTTTCCCTTTGGGTTACTGGGAGGTTTTTGTGCAACTGACTTTTGGACAGCAGAGGTGAGCATCTGGTATTTTAAATGGAGATGTTTGTTTTTTTGAATTTTTTGTTCCTCATCTCTGCTGTTAAAGACATGGAAAGTGACATTTAGGAGGTCCCACTGAGATGTCTGGGGACCAACCTTTAACTTTTGTAATTTTTTTCTGGATATCTAGGGCAGATTAGGAAATAAATTGGAGGTGTATAAAAGGGTGACCTTCTCTAGATTCTGGGTCTGAATTGGTATATTTTAACATAGCTTCAGTGAGGCATTATAAGAAAAGGGCAGGATTTTCCTGGAACTTTTGTGTAATTTCTCTGAGTTTTTCATAATTAAATGCCTTATAGGTGGTTTTGTCCACGCCTTTGAGGACAGGTGCTCTGTGTGGTCTGTTTGCCTGATGCCATTGTCTCCCTGTTGGTAAGTCCAATCTGGGTCTGTATGTGGAACTGCATCATTGGCCACTGGATTTTGTATAGGGGCTTGATTATGGAGTTCATCTGCATGTGTTTCAGCTGAACGTCAGATGCACTTGTTTTCATCAGGAGTGAGGGTGGAGTTAGAATTATGTAAATGTCATGCCAAGTTAAATTAAAGGATTGGATTATGTGCAGGAATTCCTTGCCATGGCAAGAGGGATTTTCAGAGAAAGATCCCAGGCGTTGTTTGATTTGTGACAAATCAGACATGGAGAAAGGGACATGGATGTGAGCAATGCCTTCAACCCCAGCCACTTCCCAGGAAGATAGAGTGGCAGAAGTGGTTTGACTGGTTGGAGCAGTTTTTGAAAGGGTAACGGGTGTAGAAGGAGGAGGGGCAGGGTTTGGGGCTAAAGGCTTGGAAGCAGGAGGGGCCACAGGGCGGAGGATTCAGATAGGCAAGGAATGGATACAGGGGGTTGAGAGTACGGAGAGGGTTCATCTGCAGAATCGAAAGGGGTTTCAGAGGAAGGGGTTTTGGAAAAAAGAGAGGTTTGGGGAGGGTTTTCATTAAGAAGAAGGATTTCATGAGGGGTGCAAGCTTGACACAGGGAGGGTCAGGATTTAAGGTAGAAGAAAGCCTGAATATAGGAAACCTCTTGCCATTTGCCATTCCTGGTTATAAAGTTGTCAAGATCCCCGAGACTTTGAAAGTCAAAGGTGCTGTTTTCAGGCCATCAGATGTCATTATCTAATTTGTAATGGGGCCAGGCCATATTGCAATAAAAAACTAAACGCTTTGGCTTTAGGCTCCACTGTAAGCCCAGTTTGGAGACGTTGTGAAGGAGGCAGCCCAGTGGGGAGGACCTAGGAATCTGGGATTGTTTGGCACCCATGTGAACTGGTAAGAAGAGGCCAAGGGTGTCTGTTTTTGTTCTAGGTGTCCCTAGACAAAAGACAAAGACCTGTAATCCTCTTCATAAAGAGGATGGTTAAGCTAAGAAACTGGGCATCCCCAAGATTTCTTCTAACGTACTCCCATTGGTCCTCTGAGGAATGGGATGGCAGACTTGACTTTCCTGAGCACCATGAGAAAGCCAGGGGAGGCAAATCTTACCAGTCGGCTGGATTAGTGTCCAATGTTGGATGTTCTGGTTGAAATTGGCAAAGGGCCTCCCAGACTGGAGCTGAGTGAGGAAGAGAGAGAGAGAAGAGGGAGGAATTGGGGACAAGAGTTAGAGAGTGAAATACCCATTGCAGGTGGTCAGAGGTGGATTCCTGAAACCGGAGGGTTTGGAGAGCCCACCAGGGAGTAGCCCTGGTCCAAGCCTCACAGTCCCCTTTAGTCATCCTCATGCAAATCACTCAAAAACTGAAGTGAGAGAAAAGACAGACATGTAGCCAGAGACTCTCAGGATCCAGGAGTTAGCCTGGGATAAGCTGTTGCTGCCTACTGCTTCCTGGGTTGCAAGAGAGCCTCTATCCCCAACACCTGGCAAATCACTCAAAAAGTTAAGAGAGAAAGGATGGGGCACATGGCAAAAGACCCTCAGGATCCAGGAGTTAGCCTGGGACAAGGTGCCACTGCCCACCATTTCCTGGGTTGCAAGAGAACCACTACCCCAAATACATTTCCCAGGTTTCGGCACCAAATGTAATAGTCAAAGAAAGCAGAAAGAAACGTGAAAAGCAGCTCAACAGTCAAAGACAAGTTTAATTTGGAGAATCAACCTGAGAGGGGCTTCTGGCCAATTTCAGTCAGGAGCATTCTCTCTTACAGACTAAGGTAATTTAAGGGTTTAGGCAGGGAGAGCTTATTGCAGGCTCAGAATGTTTCTGGGTGGAGGAGAGTTTTATTGCAGGATTGGAATGTTTCCAGTAGGAGGAGAGGTTACATTGGGGCTGGCATCTTTCTGGTCAGAGGGGGATTTATCTCAGTGTCAGAATGTTTCTGGTCAGAGTATCATTTGTGATTTATGATCATGCTGACATTAGCCATTAGGCTGATGTCTTTTGGGCCAGATTTAGGCAGTTTTTAATCAAGGGGAACTTAAAATGGCAGTGTTTGTGCAAGATGACGATGCTCCTGCACTGTCAATATACAGTAAGAGAATCATTCATGACTAAGCTCCTCGAAGATGGAGAACACATACAATCTATTTTTATATCATGACAAGTACTTATCAAAAGACATGCATATATCAGGCATTGAGTACATGTAGAACAAAAATAATTATTATAATTAAATATAATAAAATAATATTAAAAAGTTTTAAAATAAGAAAGTGAAAATCTCCCTTAATTTCACTTTTCCAGAGCAAAACTACTTCAACAATTTTATCTATACACTGTCCAATTGTCTTTCTCTGTAGGATCATGTGCTTTCTTGGTTTTTTTTTGGGAGACAGTGTTTTGCTCTTGTCGCCCAGGCTGGAGTACAATGGCACAATTGCAGTTCACTGCAACCTCTGCCTCCCAGGTTCAAGCAATTCTCCTGCCTCAGCCTCCCAAGCAGGTAGGATTATAGGCATGCGCCACCACTCTCAGCCAATTTTTTTGTATTATTAGTAGAGACAAGGTTTCACCATGCCAGCCAGGCTGGTCTCAAACTCCCGACCTCAGATGATCCTCCTGCCTCGGCCTCCCAAAGTGCTGTGATTACAGGTGTGAACCACTACACCCTGCCTCATGTGTTTTCTTTATAATTTATCTCATTTAGTTACATTAGGTCACAACGTCTTTGCATATCAACACAAATTATTATCTTATTTGTATTTGACTGGCTTTATTCAATTTCATGTATATCTCTATTGTTAGATATTTAGTAACTTTTCCCCCAAATATAGTGACAAACAGTAATAC
This sequence comes from Pongo abelii, assembly GCF_028885655.2. Taxonomy (NCBI): domain Eukaryota; kingdom Metazoa; phylum Chordata; class Mammalia; order Primates; family Hominidae; genus Pongo; species Pongo abelii. The sequence goes on along the minus strand of NC_071989.2, from coordinate 112,507,249 downwards.
AATGAACATGATGTATATCTTTTTCAACTTATCACATTACAAGAAATTTCTTAAGATGGACTCTTAAATATCTCCCAAGCTGTCATCCTTCTCTTACCTACGTTATTTTTCAACCCAGTAGATCATCTCTGTCTTCTGCCAAAATTCTCCATTGGTTCTCCATTTTACCCAGAGTAGAAGCCATAATGTTTAGTTTCATAAAATGTCTAGCACAATCTCAGGTGAGGAATGCATCCTCTTTAGAGTTGTTGCCTGGAACACTTTCCTCTGTGATATAGCATAAGTGATGTCTTCATTTACTTATGTCTTTTCTCAGTGCCACTTTATCTGAGAGACTTTACCTGACTAGAAGTGTTCTCCTTGCCCAGTTGTTTTTATTTTCATGTGCCCCTGCCTAGTATGTTATGTTTTTATTTTTTTCTCATTTGTCACTCACTGGAATATAATCTGAGATAATGTGTCTGTTTTGTTTACAGCCATATCCTTGCACACATAACATGACCCAGCACATGAACAAATGGATGAACAAATTAAAGAAATGGTAGGTTGGAATCAACTTGCCAAGTTCATTGGGTATCATTTAAGGGATTTGTACAGGTAGTAAACTGCACACATTGAAGTGCTTTAGAGGATTAATTTTCTTTAAAAGATAGGTAATAACACAAACAGTTATTCATTCATTCACTCAACAAATATTGATTGAATGCTTACCATATGCCAAGCCAGGTGCTTGGTACCAAGCACACTAAAATGAGCATGATTGGCACAGTCCTTGGCAGGACTTTCACTTTCATTGGAGAGAGTTCAGTTGTGGTTTTAGAAGAATCACTGGTGATGGTAGAGGATCATCTGGATGTAGGGGCACCATTCCAGAGCCTTTTGTACTGGGAGTCTAGGTTAGGCCAATAGCAAGAAATACAGAGAAAAAGGAGTATCAGAAGAACACTTTTTTTTAACTTAACACCAGTTAATAAACAAAGATAATTGTTTTGAGTAAATTAGCTCATTATCTTGAACACGCCCTAATGAAGGGTAGAGGAAACCTATATTGATTCCGGTCCTTGACAGTTTAATTCAAGGCTAGTTAGTGAAAACATCAGCAGCTTGTAGATTCCTTATGTCAAACTCTGCTAGTTTTATTTATCAATGACTAAGGAAAAAAGGTGGGTTGTTTCTGAGATGCTCTGGGCAGATGGTATAGATGATGAGGCTCACTATCTGTGTGTCTCCCTTAAAGTCCACGTTGACTGAATTGTGGACCATGACAACCACAAGTTTGTATCATCCATCCCCAAAGTCAGCCCCTCATGCCTGTAAGGATTTCTTAATCTCACCATCTGCATTTTCCTCTATAGTATATTTTGTCTTGCTGTTACTATAATATGTACCTTGCAGTCATTGCGCATAACCTTCTATATTCCCATTGTTCTGGTTTTCATAAAGTGAGATTCTGGCCTGAATACTCCTATGCTGTTGCCCATCTACTTACTACTCCTCATGATGGAGAACCTAAACAGGTGTTAAAAGTTAATTTCTGAGTTGCGTTTCATGTATATTAAACTTCCCTCTCTTCACACCAGACCACTGTGATGTTGGTATCCTGCTGGTTAAATGGGTATGTGCTAATACTCAAATTAATCCTAAGGTAAGATATTTTAAGGCCTAGGCACATGGTCTAGGAGGGGCTAGTATGAATAGTCAGTTCTTATATTAAGCCTATTCTTCAAATTTAACTTTATCAGTAAAATTAAATAATTAAAAAAAACTTCTATCTGACTAATTCTTAATGTTTTACAAAGGCAGAGAATTCATGCAAAAAAACAAATCAAGAACTTATTTGCTCATGGCCTCAAACTTCGATCCTAGCCATACTAATACACAGAATTCCCTAGTCCTGAATTAGAGTGGGAATCATCTAGTAATTACAGGCTGATGTCTCCAGTAGATAAAAAATCCTCCATTTTACATATATCTTTTATTCCTACCAGTTCACGTTATTTCTATTGCCACATAGACAGTTCCTTTTTCTTTTCTTCGTTGCTGTCATTATCATTGCTTCCCCTCACTCACTCATTCAATTCATCCTCCATATAACATGGAGGGCAGTGTTTTATACCAAGACTGTGCTAGTGAAGAAGTCAAGTGTCTACAGAGACATAGTGGCAGTGTTTCTAAGGGACATGACAATTTCACCCAGATTTTACAAATGGGTCTTTGAACCCAATTTTTCAAAATTTCATGGACAGTCAAAATCATCATTATATTGGAGTTGCATAATTGTTGTTGAGATTAATAAATTAATTTTTAAAAATGAGACTCATCTTTTGGTCTCAATGGAGAACTGAAGGGAAGAAGAAAAGGTAAAATATTAATAGAGTCTTCATCTTTGCAAGGCACTATATTTTAGTACTTTACAGAACTTAAATAACATAATCTATACTATGTATGTTATAGCATTTTAGTTCATTAATTTTCTTATTCTTGACTTCCAAGTGGGACTTATAAGTGGCCTATATTAATGAATGCTATAAAGCAAGAGCAAAACCAATAAATGAAGAAAAAATATGAAGATAAATAATTTAAATAGAGTAATATTTTCAGCTAGTACTTAATAGTACATAATAGGAGTTCAGACTATTGGGTAGTTGGGCTGACAATTTGGCTTTGAGCTGCTTAGCAGCCAAATCAAAGTGTGGGATAAGTTTAGTTACACAATTTGGTTTCTATTAACAAAAAATAAAGAAAAGAAAGTTAACAAGAAATACTACATCTTTCCCTGGCACTGAGAACAGAAAAAAAATTCCCCATGGATCATGTTAAGATATGAAAGCATTTTTTTAAATTCCCAACACACAGAGGAAAAAAATAAAATTCATATATTGTCGTGAACTTGTGGAGGTAACAGAAAGTTTGACATGAAGCTGTTATCTAAATTTCACTGATTTCAAGAGGTATGTAATTTCCACTATGCTATGTATGTGGTCAAATTTCCTGATCAGGCAGGAATTAAAACTAAATAAACAAACCTATTTCAGTTAAGTTTCACACTTTAAGCTACTGCCTGAACCAACAGCCTGAATAAGTGATTCCATGTTGCCTGCACCCCTATTAAATACTAGTCCATGGAGATGTATGTTCTGCTTCAATCCTGGCATTCTCAGATAATTAAAGGAGTTTGGCTCCCAAAGAGAATTATGAAGGAATTGGAAAAATCTGCTGATAAGAAAAAGTTTAAAAGATGTAAGTACATGAAGCCCAGCAGTTTTGCAATGACTAAGTCAGGGCAAGGCTAAGTCTTTGGAAATATTAGAAGGTGCAATTAAAAAAAAAAGAAAGTGAGAAGGGATGATTTTTCATATCTGAAGATCACAACTGAAAAAGCATGACGAATTGTCAAAAAAGTATTTTTGTTACTTTTTGAATTACTTTAAAAATTCCTTTTTAAGTAGATTTTGAATGAGGAAAACATTTCTTGCAAATACTGTACAAAGTGGTAAATTTTTGCTTTGGCAGGTACAGATCTGAAACAAAAGAAACAGAATGTATATGTTTAAGTTTTTAACTTAAATCGAAATTAAATCATGTTTAATTGATTTAGGAAAATTAAAAATATATATATTCTTCAAAATAAAAATTATTACATACAACTAAACATTATACTGTGTCATTTTGTTGTATCATCCCAAATTCACACATACAGTGTGTCATACCAATTTATTCATTGTGAGAAAGACGCAGTTACAGTGTGAATAAAGCATGCTCTCTTCACTGTAATTAATAATTATGGGACTACTGAGACCCTTCATGTCTCTTCCTCTAAAATGTGGTTCTCTTACAGTTTATTAGGTAACCCAAAGAAGACAAGGCAAAAGGGACATATGACATATGATCTAGAGGAATAAAAGCCTGTCTTTTCCTCCAGCTTTCTCTCTGGCCAAAAAAATAATGTCAATATCTTTTCAGTTCCAATTATTATTCCTTTTGGAAAGGAAAAAGGTGCAGGTAAAATGAAGCAATATAAAATAGTTGTAGGCAGTCAAAATGAAATAATAAAATGATGACAGGAAGATAAGAAATTTCAATTGTTTCAGAAGAAGAAAATGCTTGACTTTCTGGAAAGACAGAAAAGGAAATCCTCAATTAAATTAAAACCGCTCACCTTAATAATGGTGACAGCTTTATCCGTTTATCAAACAAACACAAGAAACATATTTTACCTGCTTTCCCAGTAATGGTTCTGGTTTCCTGATATTCAGAGCTTTAAGTGTCAAGTTGTGGTTTTGTGATGCAAATTTACTGTAATCCTAGGTTTTCTTTTTACTATACCACACTGTGAATTACAAAGTTTCTATGAAATAATTATTAACTAAAGCATTTAAAATAGATAGACCATGCATAAAAGAGGAAATATTCATCCTTTTATTTATTTCTTTATGGTTTGTAAAATGGGGTCTAGATGACCTTTATTTTTAGTAATACCAAATATAAATAATGTATAGGTTATTGACATTTAACAGGTTATGGTTTAGTTATGTTTAAAGTTCTCTTTGTATATAAGCATTACCCTAGAAGATAGTTTTTGTGACCAACAATTAATGCACATGATAATTAAAGTTTCAATGCGCTGTAAGAGTAATTGATGAACTTATTGCAAATACTTGAAAAAAATTTAAAAGTTTCCTTTTTTCTTCAGATATTCTAAATGATTGCTACATAAATATATTTAATGTTCTTATCTATTTTTTCAGATTAACGTGCTCTTATATAATCTGTTTTGGCTGCCTAGTTATCTTTTATTTCTTAAGCATATAGCATCAGGGCTTCAGACCTTGGCACTGTAGTATAACTACCATCTGCAAAGTCACATAAATTTCCTAATTACTAGTCCCAATGGTCCTATCCTCCCTTGAGTGTATTTATTTATTTATATACTTTATTTCATAACAAATACTTTAGAGTATTTATAACATGCCAGGCATTCCTTTAGTTAATTCTCATGAAGTAGGCCCTAGTGTCCTGATTTTGCATTTTAGGTAATTGAGAAACAGGTTGTGTAACTCACTCACAGTTGCAAAGCTAGAAAGTGGTAGACTTGTGATTCAAACCAGGAAGTTTTCAGAACCTTACTCTTCATCCCATGCCATGCTTAATTTAATGCATTATTCAACATTGATGCCCCCTAAGGAATTCACTCCCTTTCCATTGTTGGGACTAGGAGATCGGGGTTGTCAGAACAATAATCATTATGCAATATGTGGATATGTTACTATCCTAACATATTCTAGCTTTTTCATCTATCTTATTGATTTTAATAATTAAAACTATTTGATCTTCAAATGCTACACATTGTTTATGGACAATTGTACAAAATTCTAAAACTTCTCCAAATTGCACTAATCCAGAAGTTACCAAAAATCCCAAATAATCACAGTCCCCTGGTTTCCCTTAAGCAGCTGCCTTGATCCACTCTAGAAAAATGATCAGAGTCTGTTTCCTGTCGACACCCATATCTTAAGAGAAAAAGGGAAAATGAGGATGATCTACAGGAACGAAATTTCTCCTAACGTTTAGCTATGAGGTTATTTATTTCAATGTCATGGAGAAGAGTAAAAAGTAAGGCTGTAATATTTATAATACTTAGGATAGAAATTTATGTTCGTAGAAATCAAAGGAATTGTTTCTTTCAACAGTATATAACATAGACATTTAAAAAATTAAATACAAGTGATCCTCAACCAATGGTGTGACTTATGATTTCTTGTCTTTATGATGGTACAAAAGTGATACACATTCAGTAGAAAGCTTACCACAAGGTCCCATACAAGCATTCTGTTTTTTACTTTCAGCATGGTATTCAATAAATTACACAATATAGTCAACATTTATTTTTTAAGTGGGCTTTGTATTTGATGACTTTGCCTAATTATAAGCTCATGTAAGAGTTCTGAGCACCTTAAAGGTAGGCTAGGCAAAGCTATGATGTTTGATAGGCTGGATGTATTAAATGCATTTTCAACTTAGAATATTTTCAATTTACAATGTGTCTATTGGGACATAACCCCATCATAATTTGAGGATCATCTGTAACTTGTATATGACAATCTTGACAATCTCCTGGAAAAAGAAAGAGAAAAAGTAAAGAAAACAAGTGGGAAACAAACAACCTAGTTTTGACCCAGATCCAGCACCATGGTGCTGGGCTTTGTGCTAGAAATTTTTGACTCTCAAATCCATAGTTTCTTAGTAATTAAAATAAAAGATTTAAATTCCAGAGGACTTCTGAGTAACTTTATAATCCACGTATCTATGCTTAAATTCCCAAACATATGATAGATTTCTCAATGGTGAGAAGAATATTGCAGAGCCTTTGTATCCTTAGCTACCAGAATAATTTCCTTTACCATTAGATACTCAGTGTTTATTCTTTCTTCTTAATATTAAACAAGAAAAACTTGGAAAATGGGAAAAAATAACTAGGCAATCTCTCATAAACCCCTAATTTCCTGATTCTGTGTTATGCTACTGAAAATAGGAGTTGTGTTATTTGCACATAGAAAGGGAAATAAGACATTTATTACTCTCATCCTGGCTTTATCACATACTTGGCTTGACTTCAGACCTCACTCTGCACTTCTCTAATGACAGGATTATCATTTACAAAACAATTTTCCCTAAATAATTTAATTTTTATTTAAAGGTAAAAACTTTTATCATAATTTCTCTCCTGAACAACTGTAATTATATACTTTCCAAACCTTTTGTCCAAACTGGCCTAACAACACTAAATATTTTTATTACTTAGCTCTTACCCTGTGGCAGACATTATTCTAGTGTATAGTAATAGCACAGTATACAAAGTTAATATACAAAAGTCAATTGCTTTTCTATCCTATATTTGAAATTCTAAATAATGCAATTTACAAAACCACCAAAAATAAAATATTATAAATTCAACAAAATATGAACAATATCTGTATGCAGAAAAGCATAACACATTGATCAAATAAATAAAATATCAATAAATAGATATTCCATGTGCATGGATGGTGAAAATAAATATCTTAATTATATACAGAGTCTAACAAATCTCAATCAAAATCCTAGAAAACACTTTTATAGATATTAACCAAATTTTTCTGAAGTTTATATAGAAAGGAAAAATATCTAGGATAACCAGCCAACACAATACTGAAGAAAAGAAATAAAGTTGAAGAATTACACCAGTAAATGGGAAATAATGAGTCCAAAATTAGATCCACACAAATATAGTCAACTGATTTTTAAAATATATACATATATAAAGGAAACTCGATGTAGAAAGAATACTGTTGCAAGAAACGGTGCTAAAACAATTGGATATCCATATGCAAAAAAATTAACAAAATGGATAATAGGCTTAAGTGTAAAATGCAGCAATAGAAAACTTTTTTGAAGAAAACACAGGAGAAAAATATATGTGACTTTGATTTTGGTGATGAGTTTCTGACATAACACCCAGAGCATAATACATAAAAGATAACATTGATAAATAGGACTTTATTAAAATTTAAAACTTACTGTCCTAACATAAGAAAATGCTTTGCAAAAGACACTAAGTATGTAAAAGACAAGCTACAGATGAGGAGAAAATATTTGCAAAACATGTCTGATAAAGGACTTTTATTCAAAACATACAAAGAAATGTTGGAACTCAACAATAGGAAAATAAATAACCTAATTAATAATGGGCATAGGAAAACATGCTCAACATAATTTATCATTGGGAAATGCAACTTAAAACAATGATGTAATACTCCACACAAATCGGAATGGCTAAAATCTAAAAGATTGGCAATAGAAATTTTTGGTGATAATGCAGAGCAATAGGAAGTCTCATTCATTGCTAGTGGGATTTCAAAATAGAACAGCCACTTTGAAAGGAATTTCGGTAGTATCTTATAAAAGTAAACATAGTCTTAGGATTCAGCAGTTGTGTTCCTAGCTATTGATTTGAAAGTTTATGCACAAACATAAACCTGCACACAGCTTTATTTATAATTACCATAAACTGGAAGTAACCAAGATGTACTTGAATAGGTAAATGGACAAACAATTCTGTTACAAACATAATATAGAATAGTACTCAGCATTAACACAAGTAATGAGCTATTAAATCAAGCAAATATATCGATGAATCTTAAGTATATATATTTGTAGGTAAAATAATAAAAATAAAAACAAAAACAAAAGAAGAGCCAGCCTGAAAAGCCTACATATTGTTTGAGGCCATTTATACAACATTCTAGAAAAAACAAATTTTATACAGATGATAACCGGATCAGTGGTTGCTAGGAATTTGAGGTACGGGGTAGATCAAGTACAAGATTTCTTTGGCTGGTAAAACTATTCTGTATGATCATGTAATGTTGACTATGTAAAACGATAAATTTGTCAAAACCCGTAAAACTTTACAACAGAGTGAATTAAGTATAAATGTTTGCAAACCAAAACTACATAGGCAAGTCAGAGGATTCCATCATAACATGCAGAATGTGATCAGTCTAACAAACTGTATCACAAATGCAGTAAACCTCACTGAAGGGCACAGGGAAAAGAGCTCTAACTTAAGTAACTTGGGAAGTGAATGGAGTTTACTAAAGGTGAAAATAACTCTATAGAAATTTAGACCCTAGTTATAAAGTTATTCCTTTGGGTTTATGGTTTAGAAAATCTAAAGCTACTATACAGATATACTGAATTGCATAATTAAGTAAATAGATGGAGATAGTGACAGCCAGGTTTCCCTACGTCAGGGTGAGAGGTTGCAGATAAGCAAGGGGAGAAAGCAAGGATAATACATGTGACAAAGGAATAGGTTTGGGGAAATAGGCAAGAATTTAATTTTAATGAGAAATATATATATACACATATACAGAAACATATATATATACACATGTATATATACACATATGTATTTATACACAGGTAGTTACAGGTAGAAATATAAATACATATATGTATGTACACACATTATATATGTGTGTATATATGCAAAGACCAAGAAACATAATGTCCCAGAAGCAATATGCACACCTAGTGCACAGATCTTGGTTTCAAATACCATTCTCCAATGAAAGAAAACATATCTCCTTGGAAATAGGTCTGACTCTAAGACAAGAACTATACAAGATGAACTTTGAGCATCTTATTGTCCTAAAGTAAGAAAATGCTAAAAATCAAAACAGCAGCAATAGCACATGTACACACACACACACACACACACACACGGAATAATGGAGACATGTCAAAGGGACACAGGAGGCAATTTATATAGCTCCCAATAGCCAAAGCTGGAACAATTTGAGAAGCCAAATAATAGTATAATATTGGATTATGACCCACGGTATAAAATAAATGTATTTCTGAGTGCATACTAATACAAATAAATTAAAGAACAATAAATTGAAATTAGAGTCATATCTTCCATACGGAATTACAAATAAATTATGTAGAGCAGGACTCTCCATTCTTTATGTGTGGGCTGCCCATAGTGGCCTCCTTCCAAGGAGTGCAGTATGGAAAGGGGTAACAAGAATAACTTTACAGCGGAGAACCCTAACAAACCTTAGCTCAGTTAGGTGACCATGGTGAACACCAATGGTAAGTCATGTTAATACTATGTACCCTTGATGTAACATGATGAAAATGGTAGTTTACTTCTGTGAGCCTTCTCCCGAAACAAGTAATCCCAGTGTAACAATGAGGGAAGACATCGGAAAATCCCTAATTGAGAGAAATTCTACATCATATCAGATCAGTTTTCCTTACAATTCTAAAGGTCACTAAAAGCAAGGAAAGTCAGAAAAGGTGACAGTCTAGAGGAGCCTCAGGAGACATGGTAACCAAATGTGAAAAGTTACCTTGGGTGATATCCTGGAACAGAGAAAGAACATTGGGTGGAAATTAAGAACTCAATAAAGTTATGAACTTTATTGTAACAAACGTATTATACTAGTATAATATGTTAATAATAGAGAAATCTGTGTGTGAAGTATATGGGAACTTTCTTTACCATCTTTAAATTTAACTTTATGAACTTTTAGTGCTTCTCCACAATGTCGCAAGAGCGTGACATAAAGGATTTGACTAACTTCTATTTGTGGTCACTACAGCATCCTCCCTCTTTCCCTGTCTCATCACAAACACACATGTATATTCAAAAACACACATTTCAAAATAAGTGGAAGCTTTTTAGGACCTGGGAGAGAGGGGTTTTTGTTTAGGAGTGGGAAATGCAGAATAAAGGGGAAGATGTAGGAAATTTTTTGTTTTCCTAGTAAGATCCAGTGAGTCTGTTTTCCTAGTAAGATTCAATGAGTCAGTTAGGTTAAAGGGTCTTTAGCTCACCTAAATTGTCCAAAGGGTCTAAGAAATTCTGGGCATAAGCAGAATTGCTTTAGAATTCAAGTCGCAAGATTCCACCCTCCACTCAACCTCTGCATGGAAGCCAGACATGCCCCGGAAAATTACAAAGTGTGTAGAAATAGTTTTCTTGGACTGGACAATGGCATAAACGCCGCTTTTTAAGGTTTTTTCTCAGCATCAGACTGGGGTCAGTGTGAAACAAAAAGAGGTAAATATAGGAAAGGCAGATAACCAGTGAAGATGTTGATTGGATGTAAAATGAGCATTCTCAGAATTATTTCTGAGTCTGCTTCTGTTGAATCCCTTGTTTATAGTTGCTCCCATTTCTAACAGGGGTTACACAATACCCCGTTTTCAATATCGCAGTCTCTAATACAGCTCCCTTTGCTCAGCCTCTCATTGTATCTTAGTCAATTTGGACTAATTTAAATTAATGAAATTAGAAAAACATTAAGAAATTTCTGTAAGATTTTCCCCAAAAGTAGTATCTATTTTAAAGGAAATTATCAATATAAATATTACTATAACAAAATATGATTTCCAGTTTTTGAAAACCAGAATGAAAATAATATATTTTCTTTCCATGTTTTTCTAGTAAAGCACTGGTCTCTTTCATTTCTGCATCTTAAAAATTTTATGTCATCCAGGTGATCAAAATGTTTAAGTAGCACACAATATTTATCTTAATTTCTTTTAACTGTACCAGAAAAAGGAGAGATTTTGAAATACATGAAACAGACAGAGTCTGATTTTTTTTCTACTGTCTCTATGCTTCATTCACTAAAAAGCAAAAAATGTAAAAGGTCTTTTTCAGGCCCCTTTTGCCTGTGTAACTACTTGTTAGTGAAAACATAGTACAAGAAAATACTATAGTGAATTTAAACAGCCGTATAGGGTATCTGCATGTTACTGATTTAAAATTAAAACATTGCTGTTTTGTAAGTACACGTATTTACTATTAAAACAAGACTTAGAAAGTATTGGAACCTGTCAAAAGTAAATTTGGCTTTAATTTATCCTGTAGGATTATCCAAAATTTTTTTAAATTTTATAGTATTTTCTCTTAACAACAGGTAGCAGTTATGTACCCTTCCTAAGCATATTTCTTGTGTAATTCCAGGTATCTTTGATGATTTATTCCTTAATGTATATTATTACTCAGGTTAATTACAGTATCCAAGCATTCATGAAGGCATTTTATCATTGCTTGCTGTGAAACTTTAACAACATTCTTCAAAAATTCAAAGAATTTTTTTTAAGTATAGCTCACATCTAAATCTGACCTTCTTTGTGAATGTATGCTCCTTGTCATTAACAAATTAGCACTGAATTCCAGTAGTTGACTAGAATTGCGATCAACTGAAGCTACTTATTCTTAATGTAAAATTAATTGTTCGTGGAGTTAATATTAATTGGATTCAATGGTCTCATTTGAAAAAAAATTAAATAGGCAAAGTAAAGCAGTTTGCAAATGATCATACAGAATTGCATCATAAAGAGCACCACCATGTCTGAATGACTGAATGTTAGTAAAGTAACCTGAGAAAATTAGATTACATTAGTTAAGAGAGTCCCAGATGTTGATCCTGAGCACTCCTCTGTTTTTAAGAGAATATCGAGATTTTTAAATGTTTTGAAAATAAGAAACAAATGAGAACAAAAGATTAAAATTTGTCATGTTTGAGATCTCTGAGAAATATCAAGAGTGACTAGAATCAGTTTTAAGATTTAATAGAGTGTGCCTGTGAATATTTCTTTCCAGGATTTATGAATATTTCGGATATGTGTTTTGGAGGAGTCAGAGGTCAGTGGGTTGTTGAATAACACCCTCTTTGCCCGAAGTCCCTAGTAAGAGCTACCACATGGAAACAATTTCCTACAATTCAACAAGGGGAGAGAGAAAGAGGAAAAAAAAGTTCTCTACCAAAGAACTATCTGGACCTGAGTAAAAATCGTTCCTGGAGTGCCTGATGGATGTAAACATATTAAATGCTAAGGGAAGATGTTAAGGAGGATACCTCAGGAAGTTCTTATAGATGATTAAGTTTGCTGACACTTTATAAAATCAATCAATTATCTAACATTGCCTAAGACCAAAAGGAAAATGAGGGTTTTTTTGTTTGATTTTTAAATAAATATGGAGTTATGTGTTTTATGTATCATACTGTTTAGCATTATCAATTTATAAGTTTAACTAAAATATATTCATCAAACAATACTGCCTTTTTGCACAGAAAGTAATACTCATGATAGGATTTGAGCCACTAGTATTTATTTAGTAATTTTCCAACTTGTTTTAAAAATACTCTTATATTTGCTAGCTCTATATTCAGCCTTGAGTATGTAATAGTGGGCAAAACAAGCCAGAAAAAAGTATATTATTTTATGTTGCATATAGTTTTAGGCAGAGTAAGTCTTGTGAGAAAGAAAAAATAAATGGTCAATTTTTGGGAAAGTACCTCCTCATTAAGCCAAAACTGTGGCTTAAAGGATTGTATATCTATGAAAATAAATTCACACATAAAATGCTGAGTCAGCGAGATCTTAGCAAAACGTATAAGATGAGAAAAGAACTTGTAGAATGTTGCTAGAGAAATGAACTGATAAGTGTGTCTGGTCATACGGATGAATGAGGAACATGATCAGGATGCTGACCTTGCAGGGGAAAGAAAGGCAGATTCCTAGTGAAGAATGGGTTAGGGCAGATATCTCCTAGTATAATTCAAATATTCTTCATTATCAGTTTTGCTGATTAGAGCTGTCCCTTTATACCTATAACATATATATTCTAATCTAAATGTTTCTCTCTACATAATGCTAGATATATAGCTATAAATTGCATATTACTTGTAGCTATTGAAATAATAACCAAATTTAATTTCCTTACTCTTCCTTCTATTGACAAAAATCACAATTTGGGTTATTAATATAGTGAGGTATTCAAAAGTGCTCAGGTCTAAGTTCTTAAAATCTTAATCACATAACTGGTTATTTGTGTCAGTTGAAGCTATATGTCAGGCCCTCATGGGCATTTTGACTGGATTCTCTTAGTGAAAGCTTAGCAATTGAGTCAAAAAAGGAGCAAGTTGGAGGTCATAGAGAAGGATTAATAATAAATTCATGTCGGGTAGGAGGAAGGCGAGGTGAAGAAGAGTTGAAGTGATGAAGGCCAAATAAATCTAGTGGTCCTAAAAATGTTCTCTGTGGTCTGGAGTCACGGATGAAGGAAAGGAGCCCCTTGTGGAAAGCAAAGCAAACTCCTCTAAGCTGAGATAGAAGCTGCTTGGAAAAGTTTATGTTAACGATGTACCTGATTGTTGAGGAGTGAGACCACCAGCCTTTATACTTTAGGGTGTAAAATTAAGATCATTGTGAAAGATAACTGGGTGGTGCGAGGATTTTAGTGTTGAGATATTTTGCTCTCGTGGAAGGGTTGTGTGACCAGCTACTTGGGCAGCTGAGGCACAAGAATTGTTTGAACCCAGGAGCCGGAGGTTGCACCGAGCCGAGATCAGACCACTGCACTCCAGCCTGGGTGACAGAGTGAGACTCCATCTCAAAAAAAAAAAAAAAAATGATTTTTTATACTTCTTTTTAGAATGTTTTAATGTAGTCTTCAATTTCAACAAATTTAAGATAAAACTTGTAATGGCTACGCCATTGAAAAACTTAATTTCTTATTTTTGAGGCCCATGAGCCAAGGTAATCCCTAAGGGGTTTTCTGAGGCTTCTTGGAGTTTCTTAAACTTGTATGTATTATCAAAACGTCCTTAAAATGTTAAGTTGGGCAGAAAGCAGTTGAAGTGAGCTTTCAAGGTATGGAAGGTTTTCTACATTTTATACTATTTCAAGCTAAGGAACAGAGAGAGAGGGAGGAGGGGGACAGAGAGAGAGGGAGGAGAGGGACAGGGAGAGAGGAAGGAGGGGGCAGGGAGAGAGAGAGGAGGGGGACAGGGAGAGAGGAAGGGGACAGGGAGAGAGGAGGGAGGGGGAGAGGGAGAGAGGCAGGAGGGGGACAGTGAGAGAGGGAGGAGAGGGACAGAGAGAGAGAGGAAGGAGGGGGACAGAGAGAGAGGGAGGAGGGGGACAGAGAGAGAGGAGAGGGACAGGGGATCTTTTCCTGAGTGTTATCTTTCCTATGTGATCTTTTTCTGAGTGGACTCCTGTATGGTTTCCACACGAGCATGTTGTAAGAGTTCAGAGAATGAACAGTGAAATTCAGGGAGTGAAAGTTTAAGATACAGGAAAGTCGAATGCGTATTTAAGCCATGGAGAATGCAAACTAGATGACACCATGGGCTTAGAGAGACTTAAAAAATAACTGAATGTTGTTGATATTCTAAATAGATGCACAACTGATGTTTGAAATATGTGAGTGGCTCTGGTGACCAAACTTGGGGCACAGAAGCAGGTCATAGGAGATAATTGGAAGTAAACTCTAGATACCAGTAGATTTTTGACACTGGAGTGTCGATTTCCTTATGGTATGTGTTTGTTCTTGCTCATTAATGAAGCAGCGAAGATGAGGCTCTAAATATCCATTTTCTTGAGCCTGATAAGTCTGGAGGTTGTTGCCTCTATAACATCAAATTTTGAGGTTCAAAATGGATCTTTAAATTGCTTCCTACCCCTCTCTCCTATTTAGATTCTCTTTCATGGTAACATTCACATAAATAATACATGAAGCATAATTTTAAATATCTTGTGTGAATCGAGCAAATTAGCATTTACCTCCAAGTATATCAAAGGAAAAAATTGCTCTGCTTTTATCTACCACAGGTGAAAATATTTTGATTTGCTAAATTATGCAATGTCAAGCATAAAACTTAAATTTAGAATCTTTGTGGCTTCTCCTGGTCATTGACTTCATTCATACTGAATTGAGAAGCCTAACAAACCCAACAGTTGTTGTACAAAATTATTCTAATGTATTGTTGGTCTACAAGACACTGATGCATCAAAGTATAAAGATAGCATTAGTCATGTTGAATGAGCTCCTCATTTTATTTTTGGTTTTTGTATAAGTAACTATATTTAGTCACTTCAGCTCAAAATGGTAGTCTAACATTGTGAAATTGTAAAATGATTTTGAATATGTGAACATATGTTAAAACTGCAAAATGTTTTTAGTCTTGCCATTTCTTTCAACTAATTCTCTTTTATTATTATATTCTTGATGACCCTGATTATTTGAATAAAACCTGTCTTTGTGAAATAAAAGATTCAATTAGACTTCCAAAATTATCACATTTAGGTTTGCTTTTAAAATAATTGCACTACATTATTTTACTTAGTTATTGACTTGTAAACTGATTTAACTTCTGTGAGTGCCAAGTAAAATTTTGTTTTCAAGCTAACTATAACCAAAGTGCACACATCTTTTAGTTTTATGAATTTTAACGTCTTTCCCCTTTAATTAAAATCTCATTTCACTGCTCTATTTTCCCTATTTTTCTCTGAGTAGTTAAAACAAGTGTAAATGGGAAATTTCAAAAGAACGGGAACACTTGGCCATATTTCTGGCTGATCAAGAAGCAGAAAATGCAGGAAATCTAATGAGAAAGCTTATTATTATGATTTGCACAGCTCAGCTTTTGCATAATCAAGCATGTCAATGCGCTCACACATTTGTGAATGCCTCTTAGAACCACACATCTGAATCTTTTTAATGTTTCCCCATTACCATTGCTTTTGCTGCCCCTCTCAGGAAGCCATCATCCATGACCTCAATTTTCAAAATGGGCCAGCTAAAACAAAGACTGGATGTGTTTCCTAATCCTATCAAACCTTTTTTTTTTTCCTCAACAGAATGAAAACAGGTGGTGTTCTCAATTTTTAAAGAAGACAAATTATAAATTGTATTCTGAATATGTCTGTGATTACCCAGGTACAATAGACTCACACAAAAGTTGGTAGAATTCTAGAAGAAGCTGTGTAATATTCAGGTGGTTTTTTCTTAGCATCTGTGGTGCTTTGGTCCTTTAATATTATGCAATACTTTAGTTAATGTTAGAGGAACATATGTTTCTATTTGTCAATATGATAGAGTAATACATATTCATGAAGGAGGGTGTCATGCCAAGGAAACTGCATCTACATCCTCCCCAAAGAATTGATGTGAATAGTAAATACCTTTCACTCTCTTTCTCACCCATCCTTCATCCCTGCACTTAAGACTCAAATTAATATGTGGTGAAATGGTGAGGGAGTGTAAGATTTAGTTTATCGTGAGAGTCCAGCAATATTTTAAATCATAGACTAGTGGATACAGATAACTATATGGCTATTTTATAGCTATTTGTTATGATTTTTGTGTAATTATTGCTTTATTGTGTTTATGATTATTGTTAATGTTTAGACCAGTGAATTTCAATAAGAGAGAGATTAATTTCAAATAAATGTGAGGTTTTTTCATATGCTATTATGTATAATTGGATGAAATAATTTTAAGCAAAATAATGAGTGCTTTCAAAAACTTACTAATAAGAAAAAAATCATGACAGGTATGGTGGTAGAATTCAGTGGATTTGTAGTTTATTGAAACATTTCCTATAAAAGTTGCTGTTTCATGGATTCTTGATGACCTACCTATAAATACTTCAGGTGGTGACATGACATGGGAGCAGGCATCTGTAGTTAATATTCACAGAAAGAAACTGAGGCCTTCCTCATTGAAAGTATGGAGGACACAAAAGACATGAGAGCTAACCATTATTTTACAAAAGAGAGTCGGAATATAAAATGATGTCAATGACATGAAAAGATAAGTAACAATGAGATGGCATTTCAAAATATTAAATGAAAAGGACTAATCTTGGTCTGATTTTTTTCCCACAAATATAACAGCATGGGTGTCTTAGTTCTGGCTGCTACAATATGCACCACAGACTGGGTGACTTAAATAACAGACATTTATTTATCATAGTACTGAAAGCAGGGAAGTCTAAGATCAAGGTGGTGGCCCATACATTTCCTGGTGAGGGGCTTTTTCCTGGTTTGCGGGTGGAGGCTTTCTGGCTACATACTCCTACAGCAGAGAGAGAAATCGTCTCCTTGGCTCTTTAAGGATACTAATCCCTGTCAGAAAGGTTTTTACCCCCATTACCTAATTACTTCCCAATACTTCCAAATATTGGAAATTAGAGTTTCAAAACATGCATTTTGGGGGGCACAGTTATTCAGTTCATAGCAATGGGGGAGATGAATCATTAACAAAATTAACGTTATGGATTTGAATTGGTGGCAAGACTAATACGAAATGACTACATCATGAGCAAAAGCCCTCAGAACTACATAGAATGCATTGCCCTTAAGACAAACTGCAAAGTGTTCAAAGACAGATTCTAATGGGTCTTTCCACAGTCTTATATTTCTAGGCCTAATTTTGAAATTGAATTAATGTATTCAAATTTAAAATCTTTTCAGTATCCTAAAAGAAGGAAGAATCAAAGCTTGTTGACCTACTTATCAAAGTTTGTTGATCTACCTCTTAAGATATGATCAAGAACTGTGGTCAATACCTTAGGCATGATCTAGTAGGGGTAGACAAAGAAAATTACCTTACATATTCTGGAAATTCTATTCAAACATGTATTTATTTAAAAATATGTATTGGGACACTATTATGGGCCAATCAGTGTACACAGCACACAAATATTAGTCTTTCTCTAAAGAAAGTAATCTAAAAATATTAGAAAGGCTGTCTGCATAAATGTATTTCTCACCATATTGTTTGTCTTAGGAAAAGCAAAAATAATTTTAGTGGACAACAATTGAACAACAGATAGGTAAATTATGTTCTATTTGCGGCCAACAATTAAAATAATATTTCTGAGTGCTTTATAATAATGTGCATTTATTCATGTCAACATGTAAAAAAGAAAGCAGAGGTATATATAATATAATCATAATTATGTGAGGGATTAAAAAACTCTAACCAATATGGATTAAAGTACTTCTAAGAGAACACATTTAAAATTGAATTAGCACTATAAGTCTGCCAACAAATAGAAGCAATGTACATGAAAGAATGGTGCAAAAACAGAGAGAGTTATCTGCTAAAGAGATAATGAAACAATCCTTAACTTGTTAAAATGATTCAAATAAATGTAATTGAAAATACTAACACAATTTTATTTCTTTTCATAAGCTAAAGTAATTTTATACATGAATGCATGGTGAGATAAAAATGGCAACAAAAGGTATATGCCTTAATAATTTTTATGAAATATTTTTTAGAATATTTATCAAAGCTATTGAACCATGCATTTTGATTGTACTCATTCTTTAATTCAGTCTTGATTATGAGATTTATTTTTATCTGCAAAAATAAAAGCCAGACACAAAATCTAACTATGCAAATGATCCTTAAAATATGACGTGAAACTTTTGAGGACAGCCAATACATCCAACAATAAAGGAATGGTAAATTATAGCATACTGATTCTCTAAATGGTATATCATGCTGTTATAATTTATGAAGTTTTTAAAATAGCAAGTAAGTATGATATATTATCAAGTAAACATCAGTCTCTAAATTGTAAATGCATCATTACTTAAACCTATATAATATGTATAAGCATATGTTAAAAAATGAAAGGGAACTTTCAAGCATGGATAATAATTTTGTTAGGGTGGCAAAATATGGGATGATTTCCACATTAAATTATGTTAAAAAATATTTTAAAAATAAAATATGCACCCAGAGCCATGAATATGGTTCAGAGACATATCTGTGTTACTTATATATACCTGAAACTAAAGCAAATCATGGATGAGTTAGTACGGAAATAGGTAAATAAAGATGGGAAACTAAATGAGGGAGATCATCAGAAAATATTGATATTTAAGAAACAGGCAAAGAACGGGAATGCACATTAACCTGATTAGGATGAAAATGCAGGCTGAAAAGTATTGAGTCAGCTACCGCATTGCCAACAAAGTGAAAAATATTTACTTCTTCCCAAGGGCTGGTGGTAAAACTGCTAAGATAGCTTTCTCTTCCTCTTGATTACCCCTGAATATAAGCAACAAACTTTCACTACTCTGAAGTAACCAGAGTATACTTCCCCATCTCTAGGAACCTATAATAATGTGATCGTTTGCCATTCAGCAAGGGAAAACGTGTCAAAAGTCAGTTTTGAATTGGCTTCAAGGAGGCTGTGTCAAACAGTACAGCAGAAAAAGTGTATAATTGAAGTTTGAGAGATAAGGATGAATTTTTACTTGGCTACTCACCCTAATATTTTGTCAGAATATCTTCAGTGAGATATTTTACCATATTGACCAAAATTTCAGGATAAACATGGAATCTTGAACATTACAACAAGTTACAACAATGCCTGGTCATTTATTAAATATTTTAATGACACCCTATCAACCTGGTGTAGGAAATGTGGAGATGAATATTATTTTCCTCAAGGTGTTTAACATATGGCAGATTTAAAAATATGAAAATATTTATAATATTTTGATATGTGATAATAATGGCACAGTCATAAAATTATATCACCAATAAATAAAAATCCTAGCTATGTGTAATGGGCATGATAGACAGATGACAGAAAATAAAGGAGGTGTCCTTTGTCTGGCAATTCACAGACATTCCCCTGGAAAATTACAGGCAGCAGAAAAAGCACAAATGGGGCAGAGAGACATGAAAGGATCAATTATTTCAGAGGAGCTTCCAGTGCTTTTGTTGTTGTCATGCTTATTACTAGAGCAAAGGTTGTATGTCAAAGTGTGCTAGGAAATGGGACCTTTAATAGAGCTGAATGCAGTGTCTTTTTGGGATATGTATTAAAAAGGGAAGAGTGGAGTCAGAATGATATTCCTTGAGACTGTGAGAGATGTTGAAATTCTAAAAGTAGGATCATGGGAATGAGAGAAAGACTAGATTTGAAAAACAGTTTATAATTGGAATTTACAGAACTTTTACTCATTTCATGTAGCTTTCCTAAAGCAAAATCATTTCTTTAGCTGAGCTAGCTCAAGAGTGTCTTTATTACAATGTGTGCTTCTAGCTATAGCTAACATATTATTTTATGCTGGTTTCCCACAGAAGCATAACCTGAAATGGGAAGAGGGTACAAGCACTTTGTTTGGTAGGTCATTCCGAGAAGTGCTGGTAGGAGCACAGGAATATGAGACAGAAAAAGAAAGGAAGTCAAAACAGGTGCATGAATGAGCGAGTTAACACTGTGAGTAACTGAGATCCAATCCCATTGGGATATGCTTCCAAGTTATTCCACCCAAAGTGTGATCCCCATTCATCAACTCCATCCATCAACTGGTTTTATACTACTCATGAGGGCTTTAAATTGTTTGCACTTTTGCCTTGACCCCTGCCCACAGACTGAGAAAAATGTAATAGCCAAAGAATGCCTTCAGACAGGGAGTCACAGGTGTTTGCAGTAAGAAGCTGTCAAACTGTGAGTGCCAAGGAGATTTGGGCGGGACCACAAGGCATCTGCTACACACATTAAACCAGTATTTCTCAACCTAGAGTTTATGCATGAGCTTCAACAATAAATTTTCTGTTTTTAAAAACAGTTTTATCATCTTTTTAAACATGATATGTTTAAAAATATGCTTAAGCATATTCTAGACATGGATAGTAACTTTACACTTCTTGGCTACCTGATGGTTTCAGTGACTAGGTGACAAATTATACAAAGAGGTGCTAATATAAAGTTTAACTTAGTTAAACTGATGATTTTCAAGGTACACCAGTTACTCTTACCTCCATTACTAAATCAGTCAAGAATGCCAAATTGAAATATTTGTAGCAAAACCAGACTTACTTGCTCATTTTATTCAATTGTGGTGAAATACTGAAGCATTTGGGCTTCATGAATAACTGGCTTCACACATCAGCTATTTTTTAAAAGTGACATTTGTAGAGTATCTTAAAAGTTCTTTGAACCGCATTTATCTTCATTGTTGAATTTAACCTATATTTTACATGTTGTATTACAGATTACGTAATCTACTATGTAAAATATACAATTCATGTGACTTCTTAATTAGATTGAATGTAACTTAATGATCTATTGAAATCTGCTTAAAACGAAATAAATATTTAAATTTGCTAAATTATTTTGTGCAATAACATTTTATGGTTGGATAATTAAGATTTATAATGTGTAGTAGATATTTGCAGCCTGACAATAGGATCAAAAGAAAGTCCAGATATGAGACAAAGACTCAGGTATCTGTCCCAGAATTCCATTGCAAGCACTGTTTTCACAGATTTTGTCATAGAGTGTTTGGGTGTATGGATATGTGGTCAGTTGTGGACAATAAATAAATTTTATTGGAAGGCTTAGGACTTTTCGCTTCCATTTTATACTGATTTTTACTTGTAGCACTTAACAGTAGAACAGAAGTCTTCATTTCTAGCTGTATACTGCGATGAGAGGCTCCTCTTTCTTTCATTTAGCTTCTGATATAAGGTACTACTAGTTTGACAGAGACTTACCAATATGTTGATTTTATGAGGAATATAATAGTTGTTCAGTAAGTGAATTTATATCTATAGAAAATTGGATGGGAGACAGCTGGCCTTGAAAGCTAGACAACATACACATACTGTTGGAAACTCTGCTGCTCCCTAATTGTCACTTAGAAAATGTGAAATCTCTGGACATCATTTTCCTCAGCTGGATATTGTAGAACATAGAAGGAAGTTTCTATCTTTCAATTAAATGAGCTAAATTTGATTCTGCTAAAAATGCTATTTTTAGAAAAATATCAACAATTGTGGCAGTAATTGCTTCAATTGATCATAGAACAGTCATATCCATTTTATCAAGTGTGTCTAACATCTTTTTACTCTGCCTACAATTTTTTTTGGAAATGACAACTCTGACTCTTAATGTAGCTATTTACCTAATCTGCAAACTTTGAAATTTATATGATAATGGGATAATTTTTCAGAAAAAAACTAGTGGTGTATGTAACATCTAACTTGCAGATTGAATATTTTAATGTTATCTTTTGTGTCTCTGAATCAAAATCCTTCTCAATACTTAACTACTATTACATATCCTAGATATTTGTTCAAATCTATGCCTTTAGTTTACTTTCTAAATAGTATGAGTATATCTTAAAATAGCAGTGAACACTCTGTATTCCATAAAATGTAACCCCAAACTAACATTTGGTTTGCACTTTGCTGTCTCAAGACATTCTATTTTCACATGTCATTTTGACTTGTTTTCATCCTTTTTGATTCAGTATCTGGTTTACTTAACCAATTATTATCAGTTCAGCTGCTGAGCACTACAGGATATATTGCCTTAATATTGTTGTTGCACTCTGGTTGTTATTCCTGGCGCCTGCAACAAATGATCCTTCAAGTACCATCGCAGAACAAGAGTAGCAGGTACAAATGAAATGCTTCCAGGGACATTCAATCTCCATATTGATTGAGACCCCAGGGACATTGTATAATTGTTATGACAATAGAACATAAGAGGGTTTATTTGCTTGTTGTTTGATTTGTTTTAAATATATTTATTCATTCATTGGTTTCTTTATTCATTTGCCATGGTGTTATTGGCTTTTTTTTTATTGTGTTTTGTTTGGGAGCATTGGGAGGAAAGCAGGTTTCATTTTTAGTGAAATGTTTAAAAAAAGGTGCCATTTGGGATGGTAGGGAAGCTCACAAAAATGATGTTTTTGCAAGTTGTTTTATATAGGACCAAATGTTACTTTTTTATTTTAGACAGCATTGCAATCCAACCATCACAATACAACTGTCAGTGAAAGGGACTGAGTAAAACTAGGTAGGAAAAACATCAAAAAAGATTAAACTCATTATAAATCTGAAAATACAATATCAGTAACTGAAAAGACAAAAGCACAAACTATGGAGGAGGGGTTTCAAATTAAGAATAATTTAGTGGACCAGATGTCATATAAAGAGCCACAAATGCTGTATACAGCTTATGCCAATGCTGCTTGTTCCCACTGATTTTTCTATTGTCTTTTTTCTCCTGTTTTTGTTTTTTTGTTATTTCCTTAATCAATTTAGCTAGTCTTCTATTTTGTTTTTGTTTTTTGTATTGGCATGCTTTGTTCAGCTATAGAATTAATTGAGATTGTTTTACCAACTATCATAATAGATATCACATTCAGGACCTAGGAAGCATTCTTTCCTCAGACAATTTGGGACAACACAGATGATTTCAATGAAGCTTAGATTGCAGGAGAGACTTTTTAAAACCTGTTTAGTTATTAAGAATAATGACATACGCCCAAGTGTGGTGACTTGGGTACTCTGGAAACATACACTGAAATAAAGTTTAGAATGTAAGATGTTTATTAGACTCAACATGAAAAAAACAAGAGGGGGCTGGAAACAGAAGTACAATAATTCAATTATAATACAGGTCCAGCAAAACTTCACCCAAAACGATAGAGCACTCTGAGGGGAATATTGTCATCTAGCGTGTTTTGCATCTGGTTGAAATGCGCAGGCCTTTATATCTCATTTAGTTCATCAACAAGATTCTGACCTCTTAAAGGTGGGCATGCCCTTGGGCAAGGCAACTCTCTGAATCTGAGGCACCCCTGATACCTGGAGGCTTTCTGGTGACTGCACTCCCACAGGTGGAAATAAATCTTTCTTAAGCAAGGACCTGGGTGGTGCCTCATTGTGCCTACATCAGAGAGAAATAATTTGGAGTATACCATAGACAGATGTTTTATGCTATCCTCTGCCTCAGGCCCAGGATATTGTTTCAGGTTTCTTGATGAAGGAAACTGTGAAACAAAGTGTAAATTAACTTTGAAGACCTAAAATAAATTATAATGTCTCAAAGGTTAGAATATCTGGGTAGACTCAAGTGTTCCTCGAAAAAAAAATTGAACTTTAATTTCAATAAAAATAGAACATTAACACTAGTAACTACATTGGTAGAGAAAAATATCCATTCAAAAATAATTTTTGAATGCTTATTACAATGTTAGAGGTGATGTTGGTAATACAGGCAATGTAGAAGTGTAATAAATCTCAACCCAAGATGATAATTGTGTCTGAATTACCTAGCATAAGCTTACTGCTACTACAGTTAAAATTTCAAAAGTTTTCACTATACAGCTTATAAGTATGAGCATGCCTTGTGGTGAGCATGCTTTGTTGCATGAAGCCATTCAGAAACCCACATTTTTCCCACTATGTTGTTTGAATCCATTGCATTAACAGTGTAGGAAAGGATTATTTCTAAAGATCAGGTCTAGAAGTAGAGCTAGTAATTTTACTCACATGCCATTAAACACAACTTAAACACCTATACACACTGAATTGTAAAGCAAAGCGTGGCAGAATCCAAGAAAACTAGGACATATTGACCATTGGTGGACATTTCCTAGTCTTTGCAACAGCTCCTGAGATGAGTGAGAACATCATAGAAAGGCAAGAACTTACAAGAGCAGAGCTGCTGGTAAGGTAATTATATTGACTTAGAGTTCAAAGAAAGAAGTGTAATTGTCATTCACAGCATCTGAGGAAGTTTGCGGAAGGAAGAACTACAAAATAAGAATAATGGGTTTCACTTTTGCTCTACTGAGAAATTATCCTAGGAATAATTTGAAAGTTACATAAGGGGAAATCTCAACAAGTAATCATTCAATTTTTTTTGAAGTATAGAATGCATAAAGATCTATTGTTAAGAATTTGGAATATTTCTACTTATTGAATTATAAGCTTCTTGTACTTAGAGGCAATTAATGTGCATATGATACCATCTTCTATGCAGATTCAACAATTATTGAAGTGTGGGATGATGGATTACAATCATTATTTTACTTGAAGCCCAAATAATTGCTTGCAAACTATTGTAAGTGTCAAGAAAAGTAATAAAATGTGTTGATAGGTTGTTGTAGTTCAGTGGCATTTAAATTTTTATTGGGGTCAAGATAGGAAGGTAGGGAAGCATCCAAATTATCTATACAATTTTAGTATATAACCACTTGAAAAAAAATGTGAGCTTAAGACAAAGTGAAGGAAAGAAATAGCTCATCTATAATAATCAATTTCTCCCAATTTTCTTACTAAAAGATATGAGATTACTCCTTCTTTATGAAAATTCTGTGAAGAACCACACTATTATCATTTCTTGAAAAAAAGAATGCTAACATTGAGAAAAAATAACTGTGAGTAAAAGAAAAAGAACTCCCACTATGGTTTTATAAACCGCCATCTAACCGCCACTGCACAACAAAGCTTTGTAGTGAATATGGGAACAAACTCACACAAGAAAAAGTACATATGGAAATCCAAGGGTGAGTGTCAGTGAAAGGGATTGATTAAGACTAGGTAGAAAAAGCGTCAAAAAATATTAAATTCATCATAAATCTGAAAATACAATATCAATAACTGAAAAGACAAAAGTACAAACTATGAAGGAGGGGTTTCAAATTAAGAATAATTTAATGGGCCAGATACCATACAAAGAGCCACAAATGCTATATACAGGAACACATTTGGTTTAAATAAGCAAGCATGATTTAAATGGCCAAACTTCTAAAGAAATAGCTTCTCAAGGGAAAAAAACAAGCAATAATAAAGAAAACAGAAGTACATATTGGCAATTGGGTGATGAACAGGAAAAAAGAAACAAAAGTGAAAATTTTAGAGGCCTAAAAAATGGAAGAAGACTGCAAAATCATGGGACTCACAACTACGTGACTATTGGCAAAACATGAAAACAAAACATCTTGTTATATACCTGAACTTTGATAGATAAGCAAAGGAGAATGTCATAAACAAAAATCAGGAAAATACCCCAATACTACAAAAAAAAAAACAAAGGAAAAGTCTGTGGACAACTATTGCAGTAAGTCAGGAAACAAAATTTCCCAAATAAACTGGAGAAAATTTCTCCTTGAAAAATAGGAATGAAACAGAAGAAAAACTGTAATTCTTTACTCCAAACAATATTAAATATATTCAAATAAGCATTTGAAGATTTATAAAATCTTAAGTAAGAATTTCAAAAAGAACGAACAGAAATACACAATAAAACTGGAAAAAAAATAAAAATTGATTGAACTCTGAAAAGTAATGAAAGGATAAGACAAGATTACCTCAGAAATAAAGAAAATCATTACTCAAATTTTTGGGTGAAAAAAGCACTATAGCAAGAATTGACTTGGATGAAGATTTACTAAGGATTATTGAAAAAGGGCAAGATATCAACCAAGGGAATGTTTATAGTATAAAGACAGAAGGAAAAAATGCAAATGACATAAAGAAAGAACATGTTTCATTGAGAAATAGGCACTTAACTCTCACAGATTGTTGTTGGTAATGTAAATTAGCACAGTACTTCTGTGCAGATATTTGACAATGCTTTAACAATACTATTTATACGCTTATGTGATTACAAGAAGAAGACTACCATGAAGAGATAGCGCCAGTTATTTGAAAGTCTATATTAATAAGATTATTCAAAATAGCAGCATTTGTAAAATATTGTAAACAATCTAAGTATCGCTAAGTACACAGGAGAGTGGTTGAGAATACTATGGTATAGCCACACGGTGGAGCTCTATGCACCTGTGAAAAATGAAACAGGAGGATATCTGCTAGTTGAGAGTGGGATGATTTCTAGTATATAGCACCAAATAAAAAAGCCAAGGACTGAAATACCTATATTATGTTTCCCTTCTTCACAGTAAGAAGAGGGGATATAAGAATATACATATGTATGTTCTAACTGGTTAACTACAGGGAAAGAGTGTCAAAGTGGTGTTAAGAACAGAAGAATGAGAATGGAGCAGCAGAAGTGAAGAAGGAGTAATATTTATTTGAGGAGAACTATTTTGTAGCACGGATTCTTGGAAATACAGTAATGTTGCATACCCTTCACAACCCCTCAAAATAAACTATTAAAACCTCATCAAGGCATGGAGGAAAGCCAAAGTGGAACTCACACACTAACAAATGAAGTTAACAAGATTACACATAATAACATCACCACGGAAGTTGATTATGGAGAAAGCAATTACCTAAGTAACTTTGGAAAACAATATTTTGATTGGATACTGCAAGGCTAAAGAAAAAAAGAATTATGCATAAATCTTGTATTCTATTTAGTAAATGTTGTATTGTATTTAGTAAATATATTTCTTCCAATGATAGTCTTTAGCAATCCTGAAGCTATTTTATATGTATACTAGCATTGAACAAACAAGAATAAATATACTGTAAGTAACTATATGTATCATGTTCATGTACATATGTAGAACTATATGTATCATGTTCAAGAAAAGAGTAAGGATAAAATAAACCCCATTGTGTTGGACTGCACTCAAAGTTAACAATATAAACACATACCCACATGCCTATATAAATACCTATGTATATACAAACATATGTATGACATGTATCTTAAATTTTATAATACATATATACACAGCGAGGTAGAAAAATAAATATAGATGTGAGTATTGTACAGGTTAGTTTACATACATAATCTCCTATCCCTGACTACTGAGAGCTTCTAGGAGCAATGAAATCTAGTAGCAATGAGATGCCTATTGCCACATCTTGTTTTGGAAACACCATTCTTCAGTTAAAAGGAATCAGGAACTCTTAGAGAAGTGCTTGCGTTCCAGGGTTGGGTAGAGGCAATACTAGATAAATCTGGAGTTAGAAGGTAAGAAAGTTCTTGAAAAGATGAGGTCTTGTTGAAAGAGTACAGGTACTAACCTGAAGATGTTCCCAATAGCAGAGTTGGAGCAATTTGGGCATTAAAATCAACCCAGAGAATAAATATCCGTGTTTGCACATTGTTATAAATAATAATCAAACAAGTAAACAGAGAATAAAGAACAGGTCTTTTTTTTTTTTACAGAACAATTCCCAATTATTAACTGTAGAACTATGACTTTAAGCAAACATCATAGCAAGGACTGTGGCAGGCATGATCTACTCATGGATGCGAAAAGTAGTTAGCAAAGTTGGAAGAGAAATAGTATTGTATATTTTCAAAAAACGTACTCCAAGATATTATTTAATTACTGAGTGAAAGATAATAACTTTACAGTGGATAGCACCATATTCAAACTATCCAGATTGACTTTACCAATGATAAGAAATATCAGCATCACAAACACCTTGACGTGGCACACCACAAAGGACATACTGCCATTTCTGTGGTATTCATCCCAAGATGCATAACTTTATTCTGGTCATGAGAAAACGTTGGACAAACCCAAATTTAAAGGAAATTCTATCAAATAGTAGATCAGCACCCTAGATGAGTGTCAAGGTTTTGAAAGAGAGATAATACAGAAATGTTAGAGATTACTGGAGTCTAAGGAGAAATAAAAACTAAATGAAATGTGGATTCCTGAATAGGGTCCTGGAACAAAAATAAAAGGACATTAATATGAAAAATGTTGAAATTTGAACAAAGTCTTAGTATTAAAGCAATGTAAATGTTCTGGTTTCAGTAATTATATTACAGATATATAAAGGTTAATATTAGGGAAAAATAGTTGAAGAGTATACTGGAATTTTGGTACAAATTTTGCAACTCTAAGTAATTAGTTTAAAATTATTATCTAGTCAAAAAGGAAGAATTGTCTGAAATGTAAAATTTGAATTTCATTTTCTTATCAGTCCAGTGAGAATAAAGTATAGTTCTTGAAATGATTCTCTGTAGATTTTTAAATTTTATAAACAAAACAACTAGTAACTTTAGCATAATACAAAGGAGAATATCTTCAAAAAAGGGACAGGTTGATAGAGTTAATAAAGGCCCAGAAATGCAAAGAGAACATACTAATTGTTCAATTATTTGTATACTACTAAGTCGAACAAAATAAATTAAAATTGAATAGAGAGTATGATTCTTGTGAATAGTTATTCACCAGATGATATGATTTGGCTTCATGTCCCCACCCAAATCTCATCTTGAATTGTAATCCTCACATGTTGATCTGGTGGGAGGTGATTGGATCATGAGATCATGCTGTTCTCTTGATAGTGAGGGGTTCTCATGAGAGCTGATGGTTTTAAATGTGGCACTTCCTTGCTGTTTCTCTCTCTCTCCTGCTGCCTTGTGAATATGTGCCTTGCTTCCTCTTCACTTTCCACTGTGATTCTAAGTTTGCTGAAGCCTCCCCAGCCATATGGAACTGTGAGTCAATTAAAACTCTTTTGTTTATACATTACCCAGTCTCAGGTAGTATGTTTATAGTAATGTGAAAACAGACTAATACAGAGAATTGGTACCAGCAGACTTGGGTACTGCTATAAAGTTAACCTGAAAATGTGGAAGGGATGTTGGAACAGGCAGAGATTCAAACAGTTTGGAGGGCTCAGAGGAACAAAGGAAGATGTGGGAAAGTTTGAAACTTCCTAGAGATTTGTTGAGTCATTTTGATGAAAATGCTAATAGAGATATGGACAATGAAGTCCAGGCTGAGGTGGTCCAGATGGAGATAAGGAACTTTTTGGGAAGTGGAGTAAAGGTCACTCATGCTATGCTTTAGCAAAGAGACTGGCAGGATTTTACCCTTGCCCTAGAGATCTGTGGAACTTTAAACTTGAGAGAGATTATTTAGGGTATCTGGCAGAAGAAATTTCTAAGAAGCAAAGCATGCTTAGAAGTGACCTGGCTTATTCTCAAAGTATTCAGTTATATGCATTCACAAACAGATGGTTTGAAATTGGAACTCATGCTTAAAAGGGAAGCAGAGCATAAAAGTTTGGAAAATTTGCAGCCCGACAATGTGGTACAAAAGAAAAACCCGTTTTCTGGAGATGCATTCAAGCCAGCTGCAGAAATTTTCATAATTAATGAGGACCTGAAATTTAATCACCAAAACAATGGGGAAAATGTCTCCAAGGCATGTAAGAGACCTTCAGGCCAGCCCCTTCCATCATAGGCCCAGAGGCCTAGGAGGGAAAAATGGTTTCATGAGCCAGGCCCAAGGATCCACTCCTCCGAGCAGCCCTGGGACTTGGTGCCCTGTGTCCCAGCCATTCCAGGTCCAGTCGTATCTAAAAGGAGCCAAGGTATAGCTTGGGCTGTGAATTCAGAGGGTGCAAGCAACAAGCCTTGGTGACTTCCACGTGGTGTTAGGCCTGCAGGTGTGCAGAAGGCAAGAGTTGAGGTTTGGGAGCCTCCACCTAGATTTCAGAGGATGTGTGGAAATGTCCAGGCAGAAGTCTGCTGCAGGAGCAGAATCCTCATGGAGAACCTCTGTTAGGGCAGCGCAAAAGGGAAATGTGTGGTTGGAACCATGTGCCTGGAAAAGCCACAGGCACTCAATGCCAGCCCTAGAAAGCACTCACAGGTGCTGTACTCTGCAAAACTACAGGAGCAGAGCTGCCCAAGGCTGTGGGAGCCCACCCCTTGCATCAGCATTTTCCTGCATATGAGACATGGAGTCAAAGGAGATTTTGGAGCTTTAAGATTTAATGACTGCCTGGCCAAGTTTCAATCTTGCATGAGGCCTTTGGCCCTTTTGTTTTGGCCAATTTATCCCATTTGGAATGAGAACATTTACACAATATCTGTATCCCCATTGTATCTAGGAAATAACTAACTTGCTTTTAATTTTACAGACTCATAGGTGGAAGGGACTTCCCTTGTCTCAGATGAGACTTTGTACTTGGACTTTTGCGTTAATGTTTGAATGAGTTAAGACTTTGGGGGACTGTTGGGAAGACATGACTGTGTTTTGAAATGTGAGAAGGACATGAGATTCAGGAGGGGCAAGGGACAGAATGATATAGTTTGCCTCTCTGTCCCCACCCACATCTCATCTTGAATTGTAATCCCCACATGTTGAGGGAGGAACCTGGTAGGAGGTGACTGGATCATGGGGGCAGTTTTCCTCATGCTGTTCTCATGATAGTGAGGGAGTTCTCATGAATGCTGAAGGTCTTAAGTGTGGCACTTCCTTGCTATCTCTGTCTCTCACCACCTTGTAAAGACGTGCCTTGCTTCCCTTTCACCTTCCATCACGATTGTAAGTTTCCTGAGTACCCCCCACCCCAGGCAAGTGGAACTGTGAGTGAATTAAACCTCTTTTGTTTGTAAATTGTCCAGTCTCAGGTAGTATCTTTAAAGCAGTGTGAAAACAGACTAATGCACCATGTATCTTGACACATTGCTTGCCAGTGTTAAAATTGTTTCAATTACTGATATGATATTGTTTTAAAAATGAGCCCTGGTTAATATTAATATACTGGGAATGAGATAAATAAATATAATCATAGGAACAGATTTTTATGGTTATGGTTACATCATGTCTGTGAGTAAGGAGAACAAATTCAATAATTTTAGTTTTAATAGTACAAAGTCTCAGATCCAGTAAATACAGTGTAACAGTTATAAGGGAACTATGTTATACAAATTCATTAAATGTCTTAAACACAATTTTTTTTTACTATTTTACTTTGAAAATTTAATTTCCCTTTCTTGTACACAGATACCCAGGGAGTATTTCAGTGTGAATTGAGGATTAGTAAAGTTAGTCAGTACTTACTTTATGTACAGAGCCTACACTTAAGAAAATAAAAGCTACATTAGGTGGAAATTGAAAAAGAGAAATTTTAATTAGCAGAGAAGCAACATAATGTTTCAAATCATTCTACACCTTAATTTTACTGAAATATAACCAAAATAGACTAGAGTACAGAAATGTAATCTTCTCTACACAAGTAAGCTCCCACTAGTTCAAAACAAACAAATAAAATGATTACAAACAGGTAAAACTAAATCTAGAAGCAGCTTTAGGTTATCAGTAAATTGGAAGATAGGTACAGGGTTCCCATATATTTCCTGCTGACCTCCACACATTCATAGCCTCCCCCATTATTAACATTAACATCTCCCACAGAATGGTACATTTGCTACCATACATGAAACAACACTGGCACATGGTCATTACCCAAAGTCCATAGTTTATATTAAGAGTTCAGTCTTGGTATCATATGTTTTATGGGTTTGGACAAATTTACATGACATGTATTCACTATTACAGTACCATACCAAGTAGTTTCACTGCCCAAAATAAATCATCTGTGTTCGGCCTATTCTTTTCTTCCTGCTAACCCCTGGCAACCACTAATCTTTTTATGGTCTCTATAGTTTTACCTTTTACAGAATATTATGTTGTTGCAATCACACATTATATATCCATTTTAGATTGGCATCTTTCACTAAGTGCATTTAAGTTTCCTCTATGTTATTTCATGCGTGATAGCTCATTTCACTTTTGGTCCTGAGTAATATTCCATCATCTGGATGTACCATAGTGTATTTATTCATTTACCTTTGGAAGGACTTCTTGGCTGCGTCTAAGTATTGGAAATTATGAATAAAACTACTGGAAATATCTGTGTGCAGGTTTTTTTATGGACATAATGTTTCAACTCCTTTGGGTAAATACCAAGGAGCATGATTGCTGGGCTGTATGGTAAGAGTGTGTTTAGTTTTGTAAGTGCTTGCCAACCTGTTTTTCAAGGTTGTTGTACCATTTTGAATTTCCATCAGAAGTAAATGAGAGTTCTTTTTGCTCCAAATTCTCACCAGAATTTGGTGTTGTCAATGTTCTAGGTTTTGGCTATTCATTTGGTAGGATCGTAAAGATGTATTGTTGTGTTAATTTGAATTCCCCTGGTGCCGTATGCTATGTACAACATCTTTTAATCCATTTGCCATTTGTGTGTCTTCTTTGGTGAGATAGCTTTGACCCATTACAAAATAAGTTGTTTGTTTTCTTATGGTTGAGTTATAAAAGTTCTTTATTAATTTGGATAACAATCCATTATCAGGTATGTCCTTAGCAACTATTCTCTCCCAGTCTCTGGTTTGTCTTTTCATTCTCTTAACACTGTCTTTCACAGAAGAGAATTTTAAAAATTTTAATGTATTCCAGTTTATCAATTCTTTCACAGATTGTGCCATTGGTGTTGTATCTGAAGTCCTTATCAAATGCAAGATTATCTGCGTGTTTTCCATGTTATCCTCTAGGATTTTTATAGTTTTGCATTTTACATTTAGGTCTGTGATACATTTTGACTTAGTTTTGGTGATGAGTGTAAGGTCTGTGTCCAGATTAATTTTTCTGCATGTGAATATACAGTTGTTCTAGCACCACTTTTTGAAAGACCATGTTTTCTCCATTGTATTGCCTATGTCCAGTGTTAAATATAAATTGACTATATTTATGTGGGTCTATTTTTGGGCTCCTTTTTTTCTGTTTGATTGATCTATTTCTATATTTATATTTTTGCCATTTTTCAAATCGAGCATTTGTATAAAGAAAATAAAAGTGGATTCTGGGCTGTTGCCTTTAATAGATATTAGTCAAACGAAAACTGCATCTTTTTATTCTTTCATACATGCCTAGAAACTAATAATGAACTGTGGATGTACGTAGTAATAAAAAATAAGACCACAGACTTTTAATGCAGAAACATAATTATTAGAGTTAAAGGAGAGTTCTGTACCCCATACATGCTCATCTTACATTCTGGGACCAGAATTTTAGAAGACATATTCATTTTATTAAAATATTCAAGAATATTACTTAGCATCACTTTTTTAGCACTGATTCTTATTTTATAATTTTAGTCAATATCTGTGCCTTGACAATAATAGTACATCTCATCTGAAAGCTGCTTTTCATTTGTTTTCATGGTTTGGGAGTTTCTGCTTCCTAAACTCAAATATCTCTCCTTCTGCACGAAGTTTTCAATTACTGAAGCTAAAATTTTCCCACAAGTGTTGTTGAGGTGGCTGCATCTCTTAGTGGCCTTTTTTACTTATTCTGTTGTAGATAACGACTCCTTTTTCACACAACATGTCCTTACTTCTGCATAACTTCTTTCATCATGTACTCTTCAGTCTTGCACAGAGCGCATGGCAGAGTCAAAGGCTGCTGGGCAGAGTGAAAGGTTGCTTTGTGTGCTGGGAACGTCATTATCATCCTTGCTTCCTTTTAGACACTGATTTTATCTTGAGAAAAAAAATCAAACACACATATTTCACAGCATCACATGTACACAACCTGCATCTTACATCGCGTGATCCATCCAGTGCAATGCACTTAATAAATAAGACTTTCATTAGCATATTGAAAACTGAGTTTTATCACTGACTCTCCCTTATGTATAATTTGAGTACTTCATATATCTTATTCTTCAGAAAATATTAGAGGTAGAAATTAGACTGGATATTGAAATACTAAAACATTAAACATTTGTAACTAAATGTATTGTGGGCCTCTATTACTTTTCATAAGGTCAAAATAGATTATCTTGATGCATTTGTACACTGCATTTGTAAAGAATAAAATGACTTTAAAATGCGGACAGAACATTACATTTCTTGGCACAATAAACCACCTGAAGATTTGTTGCAACTCGGATTTACCCTCATCCCCTAATTAGAATAAGATGTTAAATATCCAGTAGTTTAAACAGGACACTTGAATGACATTTTTGTTTGAAAGGCACCAGTATTGGTTATAAAAATGACAGCCATTTGTCCTTCTACAAGAAAATGAAGGCCAAATGTGAGATAAAAAGAATTAAATAAAACAGACCAAAAGACGCCTGAACTGAAATACATTTCCATGAACTGAAATACATTTACTGGATTAAATATTGAGCTTCTTTGCTTTAAGTAATCTATTTCATATTTGTTAATCCTCAAGCTTAATTCTCAATAAGTAAATTTGTCAGGCAATTATATAAAGTTGGTTTAATTTTCTGCTTACCAAAAGAATTTATCATTAGGTATCTCTCATATCTAAATTTCTAGAACTAATTCTTTTCTCCTCTTATTTCTTGATAATATATTCAAATGTCTTTTGAATCCCATAAAAACTATTTCTAAATATTTAACAAATATAAACTTCTAAGGTTGGAAATAAAATAATTTCTCTCTCTCTCTCTAAATATATATATATATACACATACATATATTTAGTTTGATAAACAAAAAGAGTATGATTATGGAGGTAATATTTTTCATTTAAAAATAGTTCTGGAGTTTAAATTCAAACCAAAGCATTCATTATTCTAATATGAAACAGTCGGCAAATCCCACCCTTTAAACGTACTCTGCCCAGAAGTTTGCATAATGACTTACATGTTTTCACATGAAGAAGTTGGAGAAAATAACACAGAGCTGACTTTAGAGGTCTCCAGTTTTCTTTCTTCTCTTCCCCTTGTTTCTCCTTCTACTCTTCCTGACATCTCATGATTGATGTGTTTTCCATTCTCGTTTATAAAATGAACTATTTGCTTGACTGGACAGGTATTTTTTCAGGTGATTGGTTCAGAATTCATTTTTGGTACAATCCTTGTCCCTTTACAGATAAAAATGTAAGTATTTTGTAATGTGTAAGGTATTATAAGTTATTAAATTTAATGTATTTTGAATGAACCAAATCTCTAATATTCCAAGTGCATTAAAGTGCCATAAATTTCCATATACATACTGTACGGTCATCATAGAGAACTGTTTTTGTGAAGTGCAAATGTGCTAGATAGTTCTTGAGAGTTATTAGTTAGAAGCAAAGGCTAAAACCCCAAGTACATCTCTACTTCGAAATTAAAGGAAAAAAAATAGATATTTTCTTGACAAAATCCTCCAATAAGTTGCTACTAACTTACAGAGGAAGGAGATGGTATCATGATTTTTACTAATGAATAACTGATACTCTTTAAACTGATAGTAAGAAAAATTAAGGAATCAAAAACAGTTAAATGAAAAATGCCTTGCCATGAAGACTAAAAAAAAGTTATGATGCTGTGCTTCAAAAACCACCTCAGTGATTTCTTCCTTAAAAATATAAATAAAATGTAAAAGTTTACTATAGCCTGAAAATGAAACTATAGGGAATAGATTAAATAAACCTTGTTAAATAAACATAATGGAATATAATTCAGAATTAAAAGCATGTTGTGGGAAATTATATAATAACAAGATGTTGATATAAAATAATATTAAAAGTATTACAAATATATCAATGGTATGATCTCAGTGATTTTAAAAGATAAATGTGTATAGAAAAATGTTACTACAATTTATTATAGAATATAATATTAATGTGGCTCATCTGTTGATAGAATTATGAGCAATTTTAATTATATATTTAAATTTTATTTTTATGCTTTCTAAGATAATCTACTTTTAGATCAATGTTAATTTGGAATAAAAAAGAGAAATATAACAAGACAATAAAGTCATTATTTTGTGACTTCCTTTTCTACATTCTCTGTGGAAAACATTTCCATGCTTAAGTGCCTCAGTACATGAGTATGTAAGCAAAGACCCATAAAGCATTTTTTCCCAAATAAACACAATACATTTATTTCAACTACATCAGTAATTTTAAAATAAGACTTCTAATTAGATCTTAATATTTCAGACAGCTCCATGACAAAATCTATCTTTGGAGTAGAAAAAAGCTGAAAGGAAAAGAAGTGGTCATTTACTTTCTGCCACTTGAGCAATGCCTTCAATTAACAATACTTTTTGCAATAAACATATGTGTGCATTTGTCTTTATAGCAGCATGATTTATAGTCCTTTGGGTATATACCCAGTAATGGGATGGCTGGGTCAAATGGAATTTCTAGTTCTTGATCCCTGAGGAATCGCCACACTGACTTCCACAAGGGTTGAACTAGTTTACAGTCCCACCAACAGTGTAAAAGTGTTCCTATTTCTCCACATCCTCTCCAGGACCTGTTGTTTCCTGACTTTTTAGTGATTGCCATTCTAACTGGTGTGAGTTGGTATCTCATTGTGGTTTTGATTTGCATTTCTCTGATGGCCAGTGATGGTGAGCATTTTTTCATGTGTCTTTTGGCTGCATAAATGTCTTCTTTTGAGAAGTGTCTGTTCATGTCCTTCACCCACTTTTTGATGGGGTTGTTTGTTTTTTTCTTGTAAATTTGTTTGAGTTCATTGTAGATTCTGGATATTAGCCCTTTGTCAGATGAGTAGGTTGCGAAAATTTTCTCCCATTTTGTAGGTTGCCTGTTCACTCTGATGGTAGTTTCTTTTGCTGTGCAGAAGCTCTTGAGTTTAATTAGATCCCATTTGTCAATTTTGGCTTTTGTTGCCATTGCTTTTGGTGTTTTAGACATGAAGTCCTTGCCCATGCCTATGTCCTGAATGGTAATGCCTAGGTTTTCTTCTAGGGTTTTTATGGTTTTAGGTCTAACATTTACGTCTTTAATCCATCTTGAATTGATTTTTGTATAAGGTGTAAGGAAGGGATCCAGTTTCAGCTTTCTCCATATGGCTAGCCAGTTTTCCCAGCACCATTTATTAAATAGGGAATCCTTTCCCCATTGCTTGTTTTTCTCAGGTTTGTCAAAGATCAGATAGTTGTAGATATGCGGCATTATTTCTGAGGGCTCTGTTCTGTTCCATTGATCTATATGCCTGTTTTGGTACCAGTACCATGCTGTTTTGGTTACTGTAGCCTTGTAGTATAGTTTGAAGTCAGGTAGTGTGATGTGGCACTATTCACAATAGCAAGGATTTGGAACGAACCCAAATGTCCAACAATGATAGACTGGATTAAGAAAATGTGGCACATATACACCATGGAATACTATGCAGCCATAAAAAATGATGAGTTCATGTCCTTTTTAGGGACATGGATGAAATTGGAAATCATCATTCTTAGTAAACTATCGCAAGAACAAAAAACCAAACACCGCATATTCTCACTCATTGGTGGGAATTGAACAATGAGAACACATGGACACAGGAAGGGGATCATCACACTCTGGGGACTGTTGTGGGGTGGGGGGAGGGGGGAGGGATGGCATTGGGAGATATACCTAATGCTAGATGACAAGTTAGTGGGTGCAGTGCACCAGCATGGCACATGTATACATATGTAACTAACCTGCACATTGTGCACATGTACCCTAAAACCTAAAGTATAATAATAATCAATTAAAAAAAAAAAGCAAAAAAAAAAAACAAACAAAAAAACCAATACTTTTCAATTCTCTTGTCTGTGTCACTGAAAGGAAGCTGACATTTTCCTGAGCCTTGTTTTTCTCCCCTTCCCCACTCCATCTTAGGAATTTTCTCCAAGGATTGTTTTATTGAAAGACATTTAGCCCACGTTTTTGTGTCTCTTCTATTGGATCTCTATTTTTAAAGCATACCTTCCCTTTTTGTAAAATTAATACTTACAAATTGAAGACAACTGGGTTCTTTAACCTCTTTTCCACACACAAAGCTGTGTTAAGCTCCATAGTAAGGAGACCTGGGATCTCTTCTGGGGTTTGGGACAGTACATGGCATATCACTAATACTCTAATAAATGTGTGTTGAAAGGAGGAGTATTTAAAAATTTTTTCTTAGATAAGTCACTAGTTTGGGGTGTGATTTTAATAAAATGAGAATATAGGGGAA
Organism: Pongo abelii; assembly: GCF_028885655.2. Taxonomy (NCBI): domain Eukaryota; kingdom Metazoa; phylum Chordata; class Mammalia; order Primates; family Hominidae; genus Pongo; species Pongo abelii. The sequence goes on along the minus strand of NC_071989.2, from coordinate 112,468,419 downwards.
GATCATATTTAAGTATTGTTTCCAAATCTAAAATTGAGAACTTCTATAAATTTAACAGAAGCCTATGTTGTAGTTCCCTGGAAGAAATTATATGTCACACTCTACTATGAGGAGGAACAAACACCTTTCTTTACATTAAAAAAAAAAAATTCTTACTTCTAAATTAAGGATGGCTTCCTTGACATAAAGTATGTAACCAAAAAGTAGATGGCATAAATTTCCCTAATATGAGGACTTTGTTCACAAATTTTAAGTTTTCATGAGATCAATATCAATTTATGTGTGATAGATCAATATTTCTGTAAATTGATATATAGATTGATAGAATGGTTAATGGCTTTTGTATAGAAATCAGTAAACCCCCCCTTCTTGACAACAAATTGACTTCTTTTTTACCTGTCAACATTACAAGGATTCAGTTTGCTTGTCGGAAGACAATTTTCCTATTTCTTTTGTTATTTCTCCATATCATATGAAGAAGCACTGACAGCTTTTTTTCTAGATTGTTTCATTTCTAGATTATTTGTATAGACAAAAGCATATAGGTTTAACCCTTCACTTAGGAGGCTGATATATTTTCCCTGGAAGTAGAAAATATAGTAGCAGTAGTAATGTTGGTTTGTATATATTCTGGACTTATACATTTTATTGTGGGACATATCCATTTTCTGTAAGGTAGACTGTCTTCCCTTTAGTATAGATGCCACCATAGTTGCCACAACAACCTTCACTAGTCTGAAGGTAAAGTTAAGCCAGATACAGGAAAAAGAAAAAAACAGGAAAGTTTGATGCCTCATCTAACACAGAGTAAATTATAATGAATATTAAAGTTTACTTTCTCTCATTCATTGACATATATTGCAGTTACTTTGTAAGTAGATTGGTCTCTGAGGTTCTATTTTAAGGTATCTTAGGCCCCAATCTATGGGTGAGCAGCAGTGACTCCCAAAGAAATTCATGCAAGAGAACCTGATTTTGGAATGGAAACAAGTCTACAAAATCCCAGCTATAACTTAATGGCATGCTGTCTGTCTTCATTACAACCAGTGTATAAATGTAATATTTTAATTGAAGATAATTAGCTGATGTTTTTTCCTTGTATTTCCAGTTCATCAGCAACCTTTCTGTATTTAAACACATAAAACTTGTGATATTCTTTGCTTTATAATAGAAATATTAAAGCAAAAATGCAGAGATGTAAAGAAGTCAAATTTTGACTTTTGAATTTTGAAAATCATACCAGAAAAAAATGCTTGATAAAAAGAAAGGTAATAATATGTAGATATTGTAGAAGAGGTACAATAAAAATCCCAGATAATTTAAGGGATCCAGCAGCAGAGAAAGCTTGTGCACCATTTCTCACATCAAACCTAGAATATGAGTTGTACCTCATAGTACCTTACTTAGTCCAATATAGAAATGGCCTGTTTGCCTGAATCAGTATCCCAGAGTTTCCACTCACTCTGTCATGGTCTTGAAGTAGAATGCCTTTGCCTTTTTCTGGACCAGCACTAAAGTGGCAAAGTGCCTTACAGATAACTCTGTCAAGTTCTTCACAGCCATGAAGCAATACAGAAAGGGGCTCAGAAATGGTAGAGAGAACCAGACTTTAATCTCCCTTGAAAACAATAAGGAACAATATCAAAGTTCCCTGAATGGATTCATAACTGAGAGCAAGACAAAATGATGTATATGCAAAGAATGTTAGTTTTGATACCTGAAGATCAATAATTATGGATACCCATTAACTAATGAAAGCTATGTCATAATATCACTCCAAAGGATCTTCATTGCAACTACAGAGAAGTAAACGTAGACCTTAATCAACTGAAATTTAATATTGCCATAGCGTAATGATACCTCAAAAACACATATTGTTTAATTATTACAAAATAAAAGAGTTATATGTCTGGTATATCTGAGATTGTAGCCTAAAGTTTTTTATATGTCACATGTATTGTAAAGTGTTTTTGTATCTGTGACAAAACCATAGATAAACATAAAAACCATGATTTTATATAATATCTCTTAGCTACAAACTCATTTAATACTTAACTTTCATAAAGATGCATCTTTGAAATCAGTTTGAAGATATACATATCTTTCTTCTGGTTATGGATACCATAAAACCAAATTAGATCATAGCATCAGAGGGTAACATTCATTAACATTAGTCCTTTGTTGGTAATGGAGGTAGAAATGTTGCATATTAAAATCACCTAGGAAGATTGTCCTTTTCTTCTTTCTTTCTTTCTTTCTTTCTTTTTTGTTGAGATGGAGTTTTGCTTTTGTTGCCCAGGCTGGAGTGCAATGGCATGATCTTGGCTCACCACAACCTCTGCCTCCCGGGTTCAAGTGATTCTCCTGCCTCAGCCTCCTGAGTAGCAGGGATTATAGGCATGTGCCACCATGCCCGGCTAATTTTGTATTTTTGGTAGAGACGGGGTTTCTGCATGTTGATCAGGCTGGTCTTGAACTCCTGACTTCAGGTGATCCACCCATCTCAGCCTCCTAAAGTGCTGGGATTACAGACATGAGCCACCTTGCCTGGCCCTAGGAAGATTTTCAGATGTCACCCTCTCTGGTTGTTGGAGATTATCGGGGGAACCAGCTCCCAATATTTCAATGTAGGTTCTTTCTATTTTCCCTAAGTGTCAGCTGGTCTGAGAAATAAAGAAAAAGGGTACAAAGAGAAATTTTACAGCTGGGCCTCCGAGGGTGTCATCACATATTGGTTGGACCGTGATGACGACCCCAAGCCACAAAACCAGCAAGTTCTTATTAGGGATTTTAAAAGGGTAGGGGGTGTACGAACAGGGAGTAGGTCACAAGGATCACATGCTTCAAAGGGCCATAAAGATCACAAGGCAAAGGCAAAATTAGAATTACTGATGAGGGTCTATGTCCCACTGTGCACGCATTGTCTTGATAAACATCTTAACAGGAAACAGGGTTCGAGAGCAGACAACTAGTCTGACTAGAATTTACCAGGCTGGAATTTCCTAATCCTAGTAAGCCTGAGGATTGGGAAGCAGGAGACCAGGGCGTTTTTCAGTCCTTATCTCAACCGCATAAGACAGACACTCCTAGAGCAGCCGTCTATAGACCTACCCCCAAGAATGCATTCCTTCTTCGGGGTTATACCCTGTTGGGAAAAGAATTCAGCAAAATTTCTCCTACTGGCTTTCTTCAAGAAGAAAAATATGGCTCTATTCTTCCCAACCCCGCAGGCAGTAAGACCTTATGATTATCTTTCCTTGTTCCCAGAAAAACGCTGCTATTCTGTTCTTTTTCAGGGTGCACTGATTTCATATTGTTCAAACACACGTTTTACAATCAGATTCCATATTGTTCAAACACACATGTTCTACAATCAATTTGTGCAATAGTGGTCCTGAGGTGATGTACATTCTCAGCTTATGAAGATAACAGGATTAAGAGATTAAAGTAAAGACAGGTATAAGAAATTGTAAGAGTATTGATTGGGGAAGTGATATATGTCCATGAAATCTTCACAATTTATGTTCAGAGATTACAGTAAAGACAGGCATAAGAAATTATAAAAGTATTAATTCTGGGAACTGATAAATGTCCCTGAAGTCTTCACAATTTATGTTCTTCTGCCTCAGCTCTAGCCGGTCCCTCCATTTGGGGTCCCTGACTTCCCACAACAGGAGACCAAGTATAGTTTGAGAAAGAACTTCACTCTTCACCCTGATGTACACATTAAATTATGATCTAGTGCTTTTTCCACTGGATAAAGCATTAACAATGTTAAATTTTAAGCCCTTTCTTATCTTCTTGGAATAAATAATAAATGGATTGTCAAATAAAAATTATTTCCACAAAAGATAGCCTCCTTTCTACATATCCTCCTTAAGCTTCTCATTTCTGGCCTTTTAGCTGATAAAGAACTGTCCATAATGTTCATTTCAGCCTAATTTAATGTGTCTAAATAGATCTCAAAAATTTTAAAGCACGTTATGTATTATGAGTGACTGTCATCAGCTTCTTGCAGAAAGTTAGATTTTTAAAGTTGCAATTATTTAGAAGCCAATAGCAACATTTATGAGTGTGTGTGTGTGTGTGTGTGTGATTTCTGTAAATGCAAACAAATAGAACAAGCAAAACAAATCCTGTCCTTGAGCTACATAAGACATTATCTTACTTGACCTTTAACTTTTCCCAAAAGGAAAAAGTTATTCATAAGGACATAGTCCTTTACACTTAAAGGCTCAGATGAAAGGATCTTTGTTCAACTGCAGTCTTTTAACTAGCAGGAAGGTGTTTGTGTATTTCTTTTGTTTTGCATTATTTTGTTGGGTTATATACCTGAGGCTATGACAATTCTCCATTCTTCAACATAAAAATTACGTATTTCCTGTCAATCTATCAATTATCATTCTATACCACCACAAGGCTGTCTCCTCAAATTCATAAAAGAAAGATGGCTTTGATTCCTCTTGATGTTGTTGTTTTTGAAGGATTGGTGAAAAACAATTAACTTTGTTTTCTGGAAGAATGATATAAAACTCATTAACTGGAAAGCATCATTTTGTGAATTACTCCAATACTTTGCATCAATGTTAGACTGTTCCAACTAGAAAATTCTAACATTTTGATTTATACTTACCCTTCAAACATTTACAGGATATATTTCATAGAATTTTAAACAAACAAAATTTTAGTGTACATAATAATGTGATCCTAGATAAAGTAGGTCTCATATACAAAAGGATGATCAGCACAGAATTTAGTGAAAATGTGACTCCCCTCCAAAATACACACTTTGCCACTGACTAATATTTTAATTTTAGCAATTAAGTGTAAAAGAAGAACTTTTCAGAGTGTTCCATATCACTTTCCCCAACTTATGTATTCATTACGTTTTAGATATTTTATAATTATCCTACAATTTAATGCATATGATGTGGAAAAAGTACATTCTGCAAAATACAGATTAGTTCATTCGATGTTTTGGATCCCAGGAAGGATTCCAAAGATGTTTATTGAAAGTACTAATTATGTATATTAAAATAATTAGCATATTGATACTAAAACAAACATTTTTAGACAAATGTGTGTGAATTTTTTAAAATAGGTTGGCTTTCTAGGACACTATTTTAACTAGTTTAACTATATCAGCAAGGCATTGTGTATGCCATGCCATCTTTGTTTCCTGGTATAAGCCTAATATTTTTCTTGGACCTTTTCAACAGCTTTCAAACTGCATTTGCTGCCATTGGATTGCCCCCTATGTAATCCATTGTATTACTGATAAGACAAATATTCTTAAATATCAATGTGGTACCTTAAATATTTAGTTTAAATGCTATTTCTTTGACGTGTAATTTTCACATTTCTATAATCTCTTAAGAGGGGAAAATTCTCTTTTTATTATAAATTCTTGCATTTTTCTTTCTAACATTTCTAACATATACATTTTAATTGTATATAAAAGAGTAATAATAACTGTCAGCATCAATATAGTAATGATAGCTAACAGTTATTGAATAACTGCCTAATATGTGATAGGCTAATATCTTTGCATATAGCTCATATTTAATATTCTAAGTCTTCTTATTAGATATGTGTTCTTGCTGATCTTTAAAGATGAGCAACTTAAAAACATATTTAAGTCAAAGTCAAATCACTAGAAAGTGGTGGACATGGGTTCTAAATGTACATGAATTTACTTCAGCATTTGCCACCTTAATACCTATGCTCTATTTCTTGGAACTGAGGGAGAAATACCTAAATAAGAGGAATTTGAGAGTAAATTAGCTTTTTGATATAACTCTAGCAGAGCACAAGTATCCACAATGAATTTCACTACAACAAATCAGAGTTTAAAATATTTATAAAATAGAAACGCACATAAACCGTGGTGAAATATTTGCAGAATTTTAGTAAAATCTAATGAACTTACAAGTGTTTGCATAATCACATTCAAAGAGTGCTATTTTGGGTCTTTTGAGAAGAAGGATTTTAGTACTTTCCTCTAGAATCCTTCTCTTAGATTGGTCCTAATAATTTTTTCATGGATTTGGGTAAAGATGGTAGAAATTATTAGCAAATTTTCAGATAATGTAAAGCTAAGAGAATAGCAAAAATGATGAGTCATAGAACCAAGATGCTAAAAAGTCTTAACAGCATGAGGTAATTTTATTATGATATATTGTATGATAAATATAAGGTAGCGACAAATATAGTGTAAAGTTAATGTACCATAAATATTTGGGCATCTCAATTAAATTAGTTCTTTGTGAAACCTATTACTTAATTGTGTATTTGTAATTATGTATTTGTCTTTGTCAAGAAGACTCTGTAAAATCATATTAGCTTATGAGAAACTTGGATCTGCCTCTATGTAAGACTCTACAAAATAGTTCTTGATTGATTTAAAGAGCTCATAAAACAAGTCCAAGATGGAAAAGTGTTATTAGCATTTCTTCTTAAAAATTGATGACATGATTTGATGGTCTTTGAGATGTGTCAGTGTGGCTGGGATATAGTCCTCAATTATTTAATTAAACACTAATCCATATGTTGCTTGGAAGGTATTTTGTACAAGTGATGTATTAGTCTGTCCTCACAGTGCCATAAGGAAATACTGAGACTGGGTAATTTACAAAGCAATAATGGACTCACAGTTATGCCTGGCTGGAAAGGCCTCAGGAATCTTACAATAATGGTGAAAGGGTAAGAGGCATGTCTTACATGGTAACAGATAAGAGAGAATGAGTGTGTAGAAGGAACTGTCAAATACTTTTAAAACCATCAGATTTTGTGGGAACTCACTCACTATGACAAGAAGAGCATGGGGGAAACCATCCCCATGATCCAATCACCTCCCACCAGCTCCTGCTCTCAACACGTGAGGATTATGAGGATTACAATTCAAAATGAGATTTGGGTGGGGACACAGAGCCTAACCATATCATGTGATTAAGTTTATAATCAGTTAAATTTAAGTAAGGGAGATTATCCTAAATAATTTTTGTGGGCCTGATTCAATCAGGTGAAAGTTGATTTATTTTTCATGAGAGAAAAATAAATTCCACATGTGGTCCACAGCTTTAGCCAGTACCTGGCAGTTCTAGACTACCCTTCTTGAAAATCTGCTCTTCTTGAAGACTTACCCTGTGGATTTAGAAATTGCCTAGCCAGCTCCTATAATCAAGTAAGCTAATTCCTTGCAATTATCGTACTATATATCTCCTACTGGTTCTGCTTCTCTAGTTGAACCTTGATAATAAGCATTAGTTAACAATTAGCTCAATGAGTGTCAACAATGAGATGTAGTTATTCCAAAAGTTAATTCGCTCTTGTGTTGCTGATGATAGAGTCAGTGAGAGCTCAGTGATGCATTATCAGATCACACTGGAGTGTAGATTATTAGCCTGCAGACTTAATTTCCCATGCTTCTGGAGAGACAAGTTAAAATAAAACATGCATTCTTAGAGAAGGATTGCTGAACCACTGCTCTGAAAGAAGTGTGGATTCCAAGGCTTTACATAGATATCTTAGTGAGGTAAAATTTAGGACTAAGCATTATCCGTAGCAGATATTCAGTATGATAAGTTTATTCATGTAACAAGTACAGATTGAATTATAATCTTACTTATCTGTGCAAGGCAGCTTTAATTAGAAGCACCATCAAGAGAAAGATTGTTGTAGTTGTAGAGAGTGAGGTTTCTGGATTTATACTAAGTGGCTGAGAAATTGTGTTTCATCAACTACTAGCTCTGTAATTGGAAAAAATTATTTTGTTTATTTTATTTAAAAGCATTTATAAGAGCTTACTATGCACTAGGACTTGTTTTAAATACTTTACAGTTATTGAGTCATTTGATATTTAGAAAAGAGGCAGGGTTTTTATTATACTCATTTATCAGTTAAAGAAACAGGTATTAACAAAAGGCAGCGTAGAGTACCAATTAAGCACGTAGACACTTGAGGGTGATTACTTGGGTATGAAGCCTATCTTTACCACTTTCTACTGATGTGACTCAGATGATCTATTTAAGCTACCTGCATCCATTTCCTCAACTGTATCGTGATAACAATAGTACTTGCCTCAATGAGTTATGGTATAATTAAACTGGAAAACATGCCAAGAAATTAGAACGATGTCTAGCACATAGTAGTTGTTCAAATTATGTTAAATATTAACATTGTCACCATTATTAAGATTATTTTTAATATTATTATTATTACAGTTGGGGAATCCAAGTCTCCAAGAAAATTAGTCACTAAGCAGAGGTGAAAGGACCAATAAGTGAAACAAGCTGAAATTAAATCTCAGTTTATCTGTCCCCAGATCTTGGGCTTTTCCAATTATATCCTGCCTTTTTATGGAGGATCACTGGCCTCTCTCCATGGATGACAGCTCATAGCTTGTCTGCTTCATATTGTTAGATGTAATTAGAAGCGGAGTGACTCCAGGAGTCTGAAAAGCAAAGTAGATAAGTTCCAAGCATTGATCATGTCTTGCAACAGATGTCTTCATTATGTAATTCCAGAGCAACAGAATCATGTCACACACAAATTTTCCAACTCAGCCTATTCCAACATTAGCTTAGTCTCAATTTTGTACACACACCCAGTTGGCTTCCCATTTGCTGATCAATGCCATAATACAGATTATGAAGACAAAGTACTTTGAGTCATGAAGAGAGTAAAATGACAGTTTTGGAAACAGAATATGGATATCCTTAGTCTCAGCCTTGCTGAGTTCCTGTATGTCACATTGTTTTATCACTGTTTTAAAATCTATTCAAAATGTTCACACAGTTTTATGATGATCACTTCCAGGTTCTGTTGCCTGTTCCTTATTCTCCTTCCTATTTTTTTTTACAATGACCTATGTCTTCATGTTGACAAAAGATGATAGTGTGATACATTTTTCACTTGCACATAACTACATCTGTGACTTTTTAAAAATAAGATTTTCTGTAAACATCTTCGGTTCACAGAGAAAATTGTCCTTCTGGGAACTGTAAAAATGGGAAAATAAATAGAAAATGTACCAAACAGAAACAGAATTAACACTAATCAGACCGCTTTGCAAAGTTTCAGCAACTTCAGACTTGATTTCAAAAACTTCCTACTTGATTTCAGAGTGAAGTATTAATTATGTGATGAAGTGAATAAAACCCAAGGTATCCCTTTAGAGAAGTTTCCCAAGGCCATCACTTTCTCAGCTGAATACACTTCTAATGTCATCATCCAGGGAAAGGAGAGTTTCAGCATAAGAACTGTGCCCCCTGGAATCACAGTTATTAAGTCTGCCCTTCTCCTGTAGGAACTCCCTACTTCACCATGTTCTTTCTCTCCAGCAATCATGCAATGTTATTAAACTACAAGCAAATCTCAAATTACAAATACAAATTATCCAGCTACAAGCATTCTCTCTCACAGTATTCAGTTCAGTTTGGCACATTTCCACACATAATAGAAAGAATGTTGGAAGAAAATCAAAAGAGCTTGGCAAAAGTCCCAGTGCTAGCACTTTCCAGTTCTGTGACCTTGGGCAAGTCATTTGGTCTCACTGGTTTACAGTTTCCACATCTTTAAAACAGAAGATGATAATCCCTTCTATGGCTGGTGTGAGGATCAAGTACAATATCTGTGTTTAAGCAATTTGGAACTTATCAAATTCCATATAAAACAGAGGTATCATTTCAGTTGGCTTCCTTCCTCCTTTAGTTTCAAGACCCAAGAAAGCACAGTGAAATTTTAGAGTATGCAATGAATGAATACATGAAGGGATGACTTGGGGTTAAATTTTGTTGTTGTTGTTTTCGTAGGTTAATTAACTGATCTACATATTTAACCAACAACTATTGAGCACCTACTGTGTCATCCCTACAATAATACTGGACCCAGAGAAGACAGAAGATCTCAGAAATAAGTAAGTTAACCATGCCAGTTTTCAGTGTGCTTACTGTGTACCGTGGTAGGATACACAGAATGGAATAGGATGCAACTGAAACATAATTGATTTGGATGGAGAGAATGAGGAAAGAAAGAAATAAGTGAGAATAATGAGACTGGAGAAGTTAGTTGGGGCCTGGATCACTTTATAAAACACTTTATTCTTTTTATAAATGTTATATGCTGATGTTCAGAATGTAAATATATTTGAAAAATCATTCTCTTCTGAGTTCCCCAATGATCACAATGCACTTAGGAGACTATGTAATATGTTTTATGTAATGCATCTGCCAAGAATCAACAAGCTAATTTGTTGGAAGACATCTTTACTATTTAATGTCCTCAAAATTTGGAATTCCTTGCTTTATATTGTGAGCACAATTGCACAATTGGTATGACTATTACTTTCCAATTAGTCCAACTGAGATAAAGGTTTTATTGTTTTGCCAGGCTCATTAAATATAGATCTCCATATCTAACTTCTCATAGAGCTAGAACTTTGTTGTGGTCACTATAGCTGCTTCCTGCCAGCTGCAGATAATCTGCAAGATCACATTTACATTTATTTTACACCACACCAAAATTTACAAATGCTGTATGTTTCTCCCAATAAGGAGGGCTGCCTTAGTTTTTATTCCAATATTTGGATTAGCTTACCATTTACTCACTTGATGGTAATTTTCTATTTATTCATTATTTTCATTGCTTCTATGTAACTTCTTCAAAATCAGAAGGTTGTTTCCAAACACTACCCACTCCCAAGTCCTTATTAATGATCACCTCATCTTCCAAGTTACTGTTCCAAGCATTTCAGGTTCTAAGCTCAGATAATGGTTAAAACCCCCAACACACAGAACCAGGAGAGACCCATCAAACTCTTCACAATGCACCTTTACCTCTGAGGCACTTGGAAATTGCAGGTTGGTTAGGTGGGGTTCTCCCCACTCCTCTGGTTCTACGCAACCACATTTTTATATTATCTAACAATTTTCTCCAACTGCAGGGAGATCAGAGTGTGCTAGTTTGGATGCCATACAGCCAGGGATTCTGTAGTTCACCCTGAGGTCTGAACCAGATCTGTGACAGATGAACATCTCTCAATTAGAACAGCTCTGCCAGGTCCACAGCTGACCCACTCCCACATGACTGGAGAGATATGAATTCTCCTTTGTTGCATTTTTACCCACCTTTAGGGAAGTGGTCAGAAAACTTTTTAAAATATAAACAATATCTAGTTTTTTCAATAGAAAACTTTTTCTGGTCCTGTACGTAGTAAATAATTTACAGTTTGTAAGCCAATTCCCTCGTCACAATTATCTAACTCTGCTGTTGCACAAAATCACTCATAGACAATACCTAAACGTGAAATTCAGCAATGTGTCCAAGACCTCACAAGTAGTGAGTGACTGTGGCAGGATGAGAATCTACTGCTAATATTAAGTAATAATCACTTTACAGAATTATTTTGCTCAGTATATATGAATTGAGGACCTACTTGTGCCAAGAACTCTTCTGGACACAGATAAACCTCATCATATAGCTTATGATTTAATTAAATCAGCTCCTTCATATGGTTAAAATAATACCTGACAGCTTAAAATTAAAACCTTATTGTTTTTAAACACTCATTCACATCACCAGAGGCAGCTTCGTTTACCTACTTTTGTTTCAGGCCTTCAGTTAATCACCTCAATATCACTAAGTACTCTGTTTATGCATCTCTGTCATGATTGGTCAATTTTAGAGTGGATCTCTACTTTACTGAAGATGAAGATATTACTCCTTTTTCATTTCTTATTATTCTTTATGCTTTCTTCAAAATTTCAAGTATTTTGTTTTGTTCTGTTTTATTTTGAGATAGGATCTTGAGAATGGATCTTGCTCTGTTGCCCAGGCTGGAGTGCAGTGGCACAATCATGGCTTACTGAAGCCTTGACCTCCTGGGCTCAAGTGATCCTCCCACCTCAGGCTCCTGGGTAGCTGTGACTAAGGTGCATGCCACCACACTGGGCTATTTTTGTTTGTTTTTTGTCAGTATGTTTCCCAGGCTGATTTCAAACTCCTGGACTCAAGCAATCTGCCTGCCTCAGCCTTCCAAAGTGCTGGGATTACAGGCATGAGCCACCGCACAAGGTCCCAAGCTTTTTAAGCTTTTTCAGTGAGCTCTTTACTTTCATTTGTTGAAGTTTTCATATTTACATTTTGCTCTGTAATTCTATGTTCAGCTTTGGTAATTAGCTGATTTTAAATATTAAAAATGAAAGAACGTATCATTATAATTTATATAAGTATTGTTTGGAACAAGTTCAGTACTATTCTACCATTTATTTTCTCCATAGGAGGAATATAACATTTAATGGGTTCTCATTTATTATATACTGTGAATAGTCTTTTAATTTAGTACTTAAACATAGACCATATCATTATATAGCAATCTTCTGAATATTCAAACTGAGCTGAATGAATATTATTAATATTTAAATATATAAATAGGTAAATACATATGTATATTGACCAAAAGTTAGAAATGAACACTTTACAGAATCTTTGCATACTGTTCTAGGAATTACAGTAATGAGATATATAGGCACTATCTTTGAGACATGCAAAAGCTCTGCTATTTCTAAACTTCTATTTCTCACCATTTAAAAAATGTGATATGCACAATACATTTTCTGTCTGTGACTACATTAGGAATAAAAGAGAAAAACACCAAGCAACAGGAATTACATTTATTCATAATTTATTCTGAAAAACTAAGAATGTATAATAGAAATTATGATCTCTTGGTCAAACAAAATGTTATTATTATTTTAGTATGTTCTTTAATGAAAATAGATAAAAATAAGGTCTGTTTTCTAAATGGTAGTTTATAGAAATGACCCTAACTGAAGTTTGTTGTTATATTCTTTGGTTTTGTTTTTGAGATGACTTTTATTCTTTTCTGTTATGAAGTTGTCATGTTCACCTTCACATTTGATGAGGAAGGATACCTCTGAAGCCAGAGTGATTATCGTCTTAGCACTTTCTGTCTTGTCTTGAGTCACAGGACAGCCTTCTATTTTAAAGAATAAATGACAATTATGCATTTCTAGCTACTTTGAAAACAATGTATTCATGATTTTTAAAATTACTAACAAAACTGCTTTTTGATATACCTGACTGTATCATCTACAAGTATTATCTCATTTGAAATTTAAAAAGAATCCATAAATAAGGCTTTTCTTAGCATTCATTAATTATGTATTTTTATACTATTTCCATGAAAGTTATGATTTAAAGATGGTCAAGTGTTCATTTTAGGTCAATAGTTAATGGACCGATGATTTTTCTAGTTTAATTAAGGTATTTTGTTTTTACATAAGCATCTATATGTTGACTCCTATCAAAATGACATTCTTTAAAAGTAACTTTCTTATATTTGAGGAAAAGTCATTTTTACCTAAACATTATGTGTTTGCTCACTAAAATGCCAGCTTCAATAATTTTTTATTAAAAATTATCACATAATAAGTTAATCACATTCAATGTGCAGATCTTTGAAAAGGACTTTGTATGGCATGAGGATTTTTTTTTTTAAAGAAAAGAGCTAGAAAAAATGTTAGTGCCAAGGAGATTTCTTTAGAAACAGAAGATGACAGCCTATTTCTTGACTTTCTATTTGCCTTTACCAATTTTCTTCAGGCTCAAGAAGACAACACAGAGTAGACGGGTGGAGAAAAGGATTCCTTGCTATTTTTCTGTTCTTAGTCTAACTAGCACACTTCAAAACAATTCTGATATGGGCCTGTTAAACATTTTGCTAGTAGCCCTACAAAAAATTGTTGTAAAAATGCATGGTGCTACATGATGAAATGAGTTTGTTGACAATTTTAGTACATTGTGATTAAGTTTCAATAGAAGGGGAATGTGCCTGGAAGATCTCATTGTCAAGTCTTGTAAAGAGATAAGTAATTTAGAGATTCTTGAATTTTAAAAAATGACTTTGGGAAACTACTATCCCTTGAGAGACAAGTCAGATGTAATAACAAAAGTAGCAAATTTTTGAGTTATCTGTTTATATTGACGATGATACGCAATTATTTAGCATTTCTTTTTAACAAAAACTTCCATGCATTTCTTTCCCTAAAGAAAGGTATTAAAATGCCAGTACCTTAGTATGCACATATAACCTTACAATAATACTCCCCAGAAAATATTAAGAAAATCAATAAAGAAATCAATATTAGTCTGGAGTCTGAAAGAGTTGCAAAATACATTGATGGCTTCCCTTTTATGTGTTTGGAAAAATTGATTTCAATTGCCTTGTTACTGATTCTTAGAATTTCATTTAAAACTTTTTCTTTCTTTCTTTCTTCAAGACTCAGCAGGGACACGATATTGTGAATTAAAATTCAGACAGTGTGAATTAGAAAAAAAGTCAGCGTTTTTTCTTAAGATGGAAAAAAGATATTTTTCAATGCTTTATTAGTAAGTTAGACATCAAAAGATGAAAACACATGATATTATCATGAAAAGAGAGAAAGAATGCTGTGTGAAATAAAACAAACAAAATCTAAATATCCACTAAGACTTTCAGTATTTTCAGTTAAAAAATTAAAATATTTCTCTTCTCATTTGCAACACTTTTGTGTTAATCTGTAAACTTTTTTAAGTGCTCAATTTAGGAGTCATAAATAATCCTTCTTTGACCCTATTAATCTTGCATTTCTTGACCCAATTCTGTGCTCTCTTTTACAACACAACTTAATGAGTTTTCTGTACTTAACAATTTCCAGTTCCTCTCCTTTATGCTCTTTGCAACTTCTCCAATCAGTGTTTATTCTCTATCATTTCACAGAAACTGCATTCAACAAAGACCGCAAAGACCTCCAGTTTGTGAAAACCAATGATTAATTTTAGTCCTCATCTTTTGAGGACATCTGAGGGAAAGACAAAATAAAAATCTGAAGCAAAGGCCTTAAGATGGAAACATTTTTGGAGTTTTTGAGAAATATAAAAAAAAGGTCAGAGAAGCTGGAATTAACTGGATACAGAAATAGTGCAAGAAACACAGACATAGAGTTAATGGGGACAAATAGCCTTGTAAAGGGCCTTGTAGGCCATTGTAAGATGTGGCTTTTTCTTGTCATGATATGTATAACCACTGTGGGTAAAGGATTGACATGAACTGACTTGTGTTTTAAAAGAACTAGTTTCACTGATGAGTTGATAATAGAATGGTAGTGAAGAGGGTGGCAGTTCAGATAAGAGTATGATAGGATGCAAGGAGAAATGTTAGAATAAAATCTATCAAGGAGAAGGAAGTAATAAACTCAGTAAAATGATGTGATGCTGAAAAGTTAAAATGCTCAACATTGCACGCTATTGGGAAACACAAACCACTAGAATTACTATAATCAAAAAGACAGACAATAGTAAGTGTTGGCATGGATGTGGAAAAATTGGAATGAAAAATGGTACAGTCATTTTACAGTCCTTTCAAGTTGGTAGTCCTTCAAGATGTTATCAACAGCAATACCACATTATCCCAAAATTCAACTCATAGATATATGCCAAAGAAAACTGAAAACACAGGTACACACAAAAATGTGTACACTAATGTTGACAGCTAAATTATTCATAATATAAAAGAAGAAAACTGCCCAAATGCCCATAAACTGGTAAGTGAATAAACACACTGTGGTATATTATTCAGCAATTTTAAAAAATACAGTTCTCATACATACCTCAATGTGGATGAACCTTAAATACCTTATGCTAAATGAAATAACCCAACCAAGAAGAGGATGTGTTCTTTAATTCCATTTATGTGGCATGTCCAGAATAGTCATATCTATAGAGACAGAGAGGAAATATTTGGCTGGGGTGTGAATTAGAAGACAGAATGACTGCTATTGATTTCAGGGTTTCTTTTTGAATTGATAAAGTTTTCTAAACAGATTTTGCCAAAAATCAGAGTATCCTCTGTGAGTATACTAAAATTATGGAATTATACACATTAAATGGGTTGATTTTAGAGTATCTGAATTATTCCTCAACAAATATGTTAAAATATCCATACATAATTAATAAATAGAGAAGTTATAACATAATCTTACTAAGTCAACCCAGGATAAAGTAAACCTGAAAGTTGGCAATTTTTTAGTTAATTTGGAAAGAGTAGAGTCAACCTGGAGTTTTTGGACAACAATTTCTATATTTATATCATTTTCTATATATTCTACAGTGACTTGTGTAGGAAGAGGATACAGAAGTGGAAGTTTGTGTGATTTCTCTTATTTTTTTTCAGATCCTATGATTTATTCTGATTAGCAATGTTTATGTCTTTACAATAACAGATTCTAGACAATATTAGAAACATGTATTCTTGTTTATTTAGCCTGTGACTATCTATGCTGAGGAAGGAGAACAAATAAAAGAGAGAGGCCAAATCACTCACGTTTGCCTTGAAAATGATGTAACTTCTATTCTAAGAATTTCCAGTGTTATAAACAAGCTGTTAAAACCTCCCAAACCTGCCTGTTCAGAATATTCTGCCTGCTCTTTAGCTTGGTTCACCAACACCCACTGTTTCCTACTCCAGACAAAAATAAGCAGGAAGATTAACAAATAATATGAAATAAATTATTTAAAGAAGCTCAGTTTATAATCCATAAAATTAATTTCAATTCATGATTCTTTTTATCCTCTTTATTTTATTATCTTTATCTTATCATTGGCCTTGGTAGCATAAATAGACAGACCCAATACCAAAGTTTTTCTAGCAAGAAGTTATTCAGGGACTGCTGTGTAAATTAAGCTGTTTTTCTTAAAGCAAAAATGAAAAACAAAAAACAAAACCTTTCAAAGAGAGTCATGTTCCTTTAGCTTGAGAATAGGAGCCTTAAAGGCAAAAAAAAAATAGACTCCTTAATACTTGATTTTAGCCAAAAATAATCTTTTTCTTTTCTTCCGTGGATAGATATTTAGTTCATTCACACATGGACCCTCGGTGGTGCTCCACAGCAATGTTAGAATCTGCTCTTTCTCTCACCCCAGTCCAAAACCCATGCTATGTGTCCTCCCCAGGCAAGTCCCCCAGGGGCAGATGCTTCAGTCAGCAGCCTCACTTTCATGGAGGCAAGAGAGATCTTAAGTGACCTGGCTGTTCTTCAGATGGTCTGACAGTTTCTGTCCCTGACTTCTGCCTTAAAGTCCTCTCCTGCTCCCCACTCTGCCTTCCTCCAAGCTTGAATTTGTTTCTGGGTTCTGTTGGGTTCTATCAAGTCCACTGCTTTCCACCTCTGCTGTGAAATGTCTTCCTTCAATATTTGTGTATTGAGTTTTTTTCTGCTTTCATTTGTGAATATTATCCCATCTGCTTTGAGTCTTTCAAAAATCCATGGAAATACTCTCTTTTCCGCGATATGTTTTCAGTGCTGCAATGGCCTCCTCCTCCTCCTTTTTCTTCTCCTCTTGTATCATTATGGCAGATTTTTTACTGACCTAAATGGGACAAAGATGAAGGGAGAGGCAGATAGCTGTGCTCTTTTCACCTCTTGAACTGGAACTCCTTGGTGGTATTGTATGTATACATCTAATTTCATATATACTTTTGCAAAGTTGATGCAAGTACATAAGGATTGCGATAGGAATATTTTCTTCATTGCCATCTGCTTATTATACTTTCTACAATCTCACTCTCTTGACATTAAATCTGAGCACTTGGTCTTACCCCTGTATTTTCTTGTGTGTTGCAGTGTTAGAAATAGGAATTATTAGCCTTTTTAATTGTTTCAAGAAGGGTAAGTTCCTGTATGTGGTCATTTTGAAGATAAATTTCTTATTTGAAGTGAAAATATAATCCATGATAAATCATATGTAATATAATCCCCATTCTTGGCTGATGGCAAGAATTAAGGGTTTTACTCTTTCACCACATCATATTCAGTATACTGTTTACATGGGTAAGAACATATTTTTAAGTAGACACTATTCCTGTATAACCCATATATCCTGTATCTTTTTCTTATTGTCAATCACCATTACTCTCCCTTAGGCTCTTTTCCTTTTCTTTATAAATGACACAACAAAACAAGTCTCTGCATGCAAAAACAAGTGACTGTGTGTCCATATATTCTTTATTAACTCAAAAAAGTTATTGATATACTCTATGTATATTCTTCCCCTTTCTTTCACCCTTTCTAAACTTCTTTATCTGTATACAACCACATATTAGAAAATAAGTAACTAGGAGGCACATTTGCCTTGTACCCATGTACCAGATAATGATATATTTCCTCATCAATGATCATATGCACACAATAAGCAAAAAGGATAAACCACAAACTATCTCATCTTCTTCTCTCCCCTTCTGTCTGATATCCTACCTAATTGGTATCTCTGTAAGCAAGTAAATAAATCAAGTAACATTGTAGAGCATTTGTCATTGTAATTGAGAGCTGAGCATGAGTATTAGACATCAAGAAGAGTAATTTTTTAAAAATCCATAGCCTTGCATGTTAATTGCCTAAAAAAAAGTATATATGCTCACTTTGTCTGAACAAGGTCCTGGAGGAAGAGATGGTTAGTTTAAACAAAAAAAAAATGACTTTATAAATCTCAGTAGGAATGATGAAATAAATGCAATAAGGTCTATGTGACCTCCGAATTTACATGTTGAATGGAAGAGGAAGGGGGATCATTATATTTTATTTGCCATGTCCACTAGAAAGATCTGATAATTTACCAGATTTTTCTATAGCTGGAGACATTTGCATAATGAGAAGATGTAGAATAGTACACAAACATTAAGTTACTTTTCCTATAATCACTTAAAATTATTAAGACGTTGTGTTATTTGTTATTCCACTAAAAGAGGATAACTTTCTAGTTGAAGCCAATTCATTTGTTGTAAAAATGTTAGAACAAAATGGCAATGTCATGGTTTAAAATTATTGTGCATGGATGATTTCTTGGGGGGGTGTTTAATGGAGAAATTATATTTCTGAAAGATAGAAAATAAACTTGAATGATGGTATGAATTATATTTGGAAACATATCAAGTAAGTGTAAGTACAGAATATACTTGCCAAGCATGGATTTACCTAAATATATGAGTTGACTTTACTTTGTAAATACATTATTGAAGCAAATTGAAAATAAAATATATTTTCTATCAATAAACAATTGTTTGGCATTGGTTAACACACTACTGTAGGATATAGGTGAAGAAGGCAAAAAATGAGAATATTATTAAATATTATCAACTGATATTGAAAATTTGCCTTTATTGTTTTTGTAAATCATGAATTGTAATTTTTTTAATTATAAATTTGCTTCAGTCTTAAAAATAACATGATTGCAAGGAAAAGCAATTCATTTCAAATTATTACTTAACATGTTTTTTATTATACAGCTAATATTATCTCATATGTAAGACAAAATTAAGAAAAATAATCATAATGAAAAAATTATCACATACTGTTTAAATATATATAGGTAAAAATTGGAAGATTATGTCATTAGTGTTTTCTAATGTATCATATCTCTTAGTATCTGCTAACTCACATGGGCTTGGCTCTCAGACTTGCTTTGGCCATTAGGCATCAGCAAAAATAACACAAGTTGAGGCTTGGTAAGCACTGTGCTTTGGTGACTGCTTCTTGAAAGATTGCCATCACTGTGTAAAAAATCTGGATGACTCTTCAAAAGAGATCAGGTGGAAGAGAAATAAGGTACCCTGACCCATGGCCCCAGCTAATATCCAGCTATGTGGCTCTGGCCTTTTTGGACCACTTAGCCCTAGGAGAATAGCCAGAGGACTAAATATTTGCAGCGACCCCAGGAAAGACCAGCTGATAAACTGTCCAACTGAGCTCGACCCAGATTGTAGAACAGCATGCAAATAAATGATTGTTGCTTTAAGCATAGGAAACTGAAACAAAAATTGGAACCTATATCTGGGGTGCAACCCTTCAAAAAATTAAACAAATGACATTGGGTGACAACATTGAATGAAAAATGGAAGAATGGTGAACAAATTGTTAATGAAAGTTGAAAAGACAGTGAAGAAATTATCACTGGAGACTGGAAGAATTATGAGATGTTTTGTAGTGACAAAGTAATAGGAGAATATGAAAAGTGCCAATTGGCTTCTTTTAGCTGCAAAAGATGACAGAGATAGAGATACAGAAGGAGAGAGATAAAGAGTTTTAGCTTACAAAGCAGAATTTTGTTAAGCTTGTAAGCAGAATTTAGAGGAAACTTAGAGCCTCCAGGGATTGTTGGGTTGACAAATAAAGATTGATAAAATCCATTATACCTAACAAAAACAAAAGATTTTCAAAGAAATTGCTTCAGAGTAAGGATCATGCAAACGTGTTGCTGTCAATACTCTGTTAAGACCTCTGCACTTTAAAGGTATTGACGAGTGGACCCTCTAAGCAAGAAACAAAATGGCTTCTAACTTCGTGGATATAATTCCATGGAAGTCCAACAAGCCCAGAGAGAATTATGGATGTGTTTTTTTAGAACACATGTTATAATCCATGATCAGATTTATAGGAACTAAAAATTTATCAAGATTCTACTAGCTTGATAAAAAGAGTCAAAAAAGAAGTCAAAATAAAAAGGCTATGGAACATCAATGTTTTACAGAGATCAGGCTGAAAAAACTATTCAGCTTCAAGTGTACCCATTTGTTGAGGAAAAAGAAGTACCTTTTAGAAAGCAGAGCTAAAAATCCCAGAGGCCATACTCAGTCACAGGAGACAACAACAGATTATAAACCGCTACCTGGGAACAGAACCAGGCACTAATCATGAAAAATTTCCTGCCCCTAAAATAGGTACCCCTGACAATCTATTTGGCTACATTTTAAAATCACTTATTAACAAATATCAGCTAAGGTCTCCTACTTGATCCCTTTTTAGATGAAGGCAACTATTGTGATTTTCCTGTCTTTGTACATTACAGAGTGTTTGCTCTTTCCTTCCTTCCTTCCTTCCTTCCTTCCTTCTGTTCATTTCTGTCTCTCTTTTTCTTTCTGGTTTTGATGTCTTGAGATCAAGAGCAGCTACAGCTGAGGAGTCTCATCTTAATTTAGACTTGATGAAATGAGAGCATCATGAAATTTAGCATAATACTGCCAATGTTATCCAGCCAAAGAACACCAGAACACACCTTTGAGGAAGGAAGACTCGAGTGAGGCTAAAGCTGCAATAGGCTTGCCAGTTTTAGCCAGGAGAAGGGCTGTTTGTTTTTGCGAATTCCATAATTGTCTGTGTTTAGTTAAAATTATGTATTGGTCTTGTTTCTTGTCTCACTTCATTATGTTTTTAAAATGAACTTGTCATGTGTTAGTTGCTGTAAGATTGTTTATTCTGGGAAAATAACTACCTAGCTGAGAATACCAAGCCAGCTTGTAACAATACTATGACCTAGGTGTTAGTTTTGGGTCAGTTCCTTCATGTCAAGAGATGATTTTCTCTTTCTTCTCTAGTCTCTTGTCCTTTTTCACTTTAGTCTTTCCTCCTCCTAGACAATATTAATATGCCCGTTCTTAAAATCACTCCTACTTCCTCACAAAACCACATTCAAAGCAAAACCCCATTTTCTTGAATATCATGAGAAGAGATATTTGGGGAGTCTTGGGAGAGCGAGAGTGCATTTTGCATTTAAAAAGTCTTTAATCATTGAGCCTAGAGAGCAGGTTGTAGTGGATTATTAATCTAGGGAGCAGATTGTAGTGGATTATTACATTAATACGCAACTCGATAAATCGCAGTAAATCATACCCCTGGGTATCTATGGCCTTCTGTAGTCCACTTTCACAGTGACTCTGGGCATGGTCATATGCCTTACTTTGACCCAAAGGACATGCTGGCATTAATAACATTCTACCCCAAAATATACTACTGGCATATTGACTATTTTGAGTTAAAGGCCCTTGGAAAACAGCAAGTACAGGAAGATCACTCTGACTTTCTTTTTGCTTCTTAAAAGTGGGAGATGGAATTCCCATGTAGAAGGTATTCTGCCCGTACCAGAAAGAAAACATCATTTTTTTCAGGGATGGGAAGTTGAGGCTGAGGGAAATATGTGAAAACAAACCTTGTCACATGAACCCTTATCTCCCTAGCCACTTTCCCACCCAATTAACCACCCTAGCCCAGATCCCTTTGCCTTGTCACATTTTTACAAAATCTTTGTCTGATTTAGCCTATAAGTGTTCAACTCTAAGTGCATCTTTGGGTCTTCATTTCCTTATGAAAGTTCCCATGCCATGTAAAACTTTTACAGATGATTCTCAGAATAAAATTGTCAACTCACATTTTTTTGACTTTATGATAGCGTGAAAGTGGTACACATGGAATAAAAGCTGTACGTTGAATTTGGAATTGTTATCTTTTCCTAGGGGCACCATATGTAATCCACATTCCCTCTGTATGCTGGGAAACAGCAGTGAGCCCCAGTTCCCAGTCAGCCACACAATCACAAGTTTGCTCTACAATGTTGTCAGTGTTTTTTGGATATTGTGTTCTGTGTTTTTGCATCTGATCACGTCTACAAAAGCTCCATCTGTGTCTCCTACTTCTTGTGAGAAGAGGAAGGCAAATACTCTTGAGATGAAACTTAAGGTAATTGCTCAGGATAAGGGGGGCAAGCCAGTAATGGCCATTGCAGTGAGTTAGGACATTCGCAGTCCGTGAAGATAGAATGAAATTGTCAGCTAAAGTAAGAAGTCTTTTCAGTACACTCAAAAAAAGCATGCAGATGATTCTACTTATATGCAAGTCTTGTGTAGTTCCAATGCTTCAAAAGGTGTCATAATTTTCATGATGAGAAGGTCAATAGTGAAGCAGCAAGTGCCAATACTGAAGGTGCCAAAACTTTTAAGGAAGAGCGGCATAGGATAATTGTGGATGAGGAATATTTGCCAGAACAAATATTTAATGCTGACAAAATAAGCTTGTTCTGAAATCATATTCTAGAGCATACATACATATATCAAGAGTCCAGGACCATGCCAGGATTCAAGACATTCAAAGACTGTGTAACGCTGTTGGGTGGTGAAAATTTTGCAGTTTAATTTAAAGCCTTTCCTAAGCTTCCACTGGGGGAATGCTAGAGCATTCAAAATGTGAGCAAGCATACACTTCTCATTTATTATCACTATGACAAGAAAGCATGAATGATGTCAGCATTCTTTGAAAGCTGGCTTTTGAACTGTTTTATTCTGAAAGTAAGAGAATATTGTAGGCAAAATAACATTCCATTCCAGATTCCTCTGATCTTAGACAACGCTCCAGCATATTGGTGACATGCATTCTGGTGTAAAAGTCATGCATTTGCCACTGAACAAAACAGCACTTATTCAAGCAATGGACCAAGATGCAATAGCTTATTCAAAGCACATTATTTATGCAAACATTTATACAGGGTGTTGAAGTAACTGAATCTGGTCATAGGCTCTGAGAGTTTTGGAACATTTTTAACATTTTGAATGCTATCTGTAACATCATTGCAGCACGGGAAAAAGTCACACAACAATGCTATTTGGAAGAAAGTTTAATGACATACGTGAACACATTCAAAAGCTTTAACAAAGATTCTTCTGTTGACAAAAATAGTAACAAGATATTAGTATATGGTGAACAGCCAGAATTGTACATGGATGAAGAGGATATTCATGACCTTGTTGGCATTGAGGCTGAAAAGTTACCAAAGAGAAGGTGATTAACCTGGAGAAAGAAAGTAGCAAAGAAGTTGAGGCAAAGGAAAAAGAATTTATAACTGAGACACCAAGAAAGTTCACAGTGAAGGAACTGGTGTCAGCATTGGCTATTGTCAGCAGTGGCTTACTGATGTTAGAAAAACAATTCATTTTTTGCCAATTATAAGAGATTGGTAAGAGCTGACAGGCAAATATAGGGATGCTCTTGCTTGCAAAAGAGAAATAAATCATGAAAAGAATAAATAAACTTTACAGTCAAAACTTGATGTCTTCTTGAAAAACACTACACTTGCTAAACCATCAGTAAGTGCCAATCCCTGAATTCTACCAGCGATTTTTTTACCTTCATCAGAAGAAAGAGAAATTGATGACCCTGTTGCAGTAGCATCCCCATCACCCAGTAATTAATTGTAGTTCAATGTTTCAAACATTCTTCATGCCCTGTGTACTTTCAGCTGCGTATGTTAATGGTATCATTACAATCATTATGTTCTTCACATTCTGTACAGTATTCAATAAGTTACATAAAATAGTCAACACTTTATTATAAAATAGGCTCTGTATCAGATGGTTTTGCGCAACTGTAGACTAATGTATGTGTTCTAAACATGTTTAATGTAAGTTAGGCTAAGTTATGATGTTTTGTAGGTTACGTGTATTAAATGCATTTTTGAGTTACAGTATTTTCAACTTAGGATGGGTTTAATCATGACATAACCCTATCACAAAGGGAAAAGCATCTGTATGAAATAAATTTGTATATTTTTCTCCTGTAGGTTTGTTTTATATCAATTTAATTATCTGGCCAGAAAAGGTAGAGGTAAAATTTTATATTCTCTGCAAATATCAGCAAACATAATTCAAGCACAGATGTAATAAGGATTTGAACAATGGGACTTTTCTTCCTGGAATGCTGTCATTGCTTTGAGAGTCCACTGTAAAGAGTCCAGGTGGAGATGAAACTAGATGTCTCAGACAAGAGTCCTAAATAACCATGAGATATGTAAGTGGGATCATTTTGGTTCACCTGGCCCCAGTTGAACTACCAGAGCTATATTCATGAATATGGGGAACACCAACAGGAGAACCATACATCTGAGGCCAGCTCAAATTGTGAGCAAATTCAAAACCAACACTAAGTTGCTTTGATTATTTAACAAAAATTTATATATTTATAAATATATAATTATATATTTAACAAAAATAATATAATTAGACTTAAACTATTAAAAGTCACAATATTTATAACAAAAGGAATTATGCTTATAAATGTACATGTTATACCACTCTTTATTTTCACCACTTAACATACTGAAAACCACTTGTAACAATTAAGAAAATTAATTTTAAGAAGAAAGTTTAATTAAGAAAACTAACCTAAACTGTATCGCTTAGGTTACAATTCTACAAAGAATCATTCTGGATTGGTTAACCAAATAGTGCACTTTTTGGAAAAGTTTTTCATATAATCAATTCTTTTAAAAATTTTTAAATAGAAGTATTTTAAGGCAGAGTGATTTATAATATTGTTGTAAATATTAAACCATGACTCAGATAGCTGTGTTATTAACCACTGGACATCCTTCTAAGGAAATGGTGCTACACAGGAAATGTAAATGTGAGACTTTCATGTACTGAAAAATATATTTAAAAATATAGGCAAAAGATCAATTAGATACTGCTTTAACTTTAGTCAGGTTTTATATTATTGTTAGAATTTCAAAGGGAGTATTATAATTATGAAATTGACAATCCTCTTTGAATAGATAAACATTACTAAATATGTAATAACATCTCTGGTATGGGGCTTTAAAAGTTAAGTGTATTTAATAATTTTATTAAAGGGGACTTGCAACTTGTTTGACCTTGGAGAAAGCAACATAATTCTTCTTGCCAATCAGTGTGGATTTTAAATGATATTAAGTAAATATAGTTAGAAAAAATAACCACGCATTTGGAAAACAAAATTGGATTCTTCAGATAATTGGCAAAACTCAAATCTAGAAAGATTAATGACAAACAAGTAAAACAAATTTGACTACTTTGGTAAAATATATGTTTGAAAATTGTTTAGACCTTGAGGTAGAGAAGAATTTTGAATACATGACAGAGACTATAATGTAAAATATATTATTTGTAATTTTTACTATATATTAAATTAAAAACTTCTGTTCATCAAGGGATACATAGAAATAGTACCCAAACTGCATATATATTATATATAATATATATTCTAAAAAGTATATATATATATTATATACATATGAACCAATATAAAATTGAGCAAATAACTTCAATAAGCTTTTCGTGGAAGAGGAATCACATTTGCTCCAATGAGCATTTGAAGTAATAATGTCGTCCAAGAAATGCATAATGCAGATTTTAAAAATAAGATAATTTTGCAATCAATGCACAAATTTGGAGTCACAATATTAATAAATTGAAAACAATGTGGATTATTTGAACCTTATTTTTAAATAAGATTTATTGATATAATTTCAAAAATATTTAAATGAACAGCTATTGTAAATGAACAGTTCAATGAGTTTTGTTTGACAAATATAAACAGCTGCATAATCACTACTAAAATTAAGGTTTAGAGTACTTCCATCACTCCAGAAATTTCTTTCATTCTATTTTGCAGTCAATTCACAGCTCTATCCTACACTTGGAAAAAAATGATTTATTTTCAGTCATTATAATTTTGCCTATTCCTGAATTTCCTGCAATCAGATACATAGTCCTTATATCTGGATTTCTTCCCATAGCCTAATGATTTTGAGACTTATCCATGATATTGCTACTGGATTTAAAAATTGGAAAATCACTTTGGAAAATAGTTTATATTGTGAATTGAAACTTCATGTATGTATATTGACCAGGACGCATACACAAAATCTCAGTTACAATGTTACTAATGTTAAAAGCATATTGATGTATAGATAATGAATAAAGAATGCAGTATTTCACTCACTGGATTCTACAATAGTAAAAATGAATGAACTATAGCTATGTGCAATAATAAGAAATAAACCTTACTTATAATACCATAACACTAATTAAAAGATTAATCTAGTTACAGACTATGACATAAGGCATGATACTTTATTACACATTTCAAAATTATCTGAAATTTAAAATACATCGTTTTGGTTTATATATGTGGTAAAAAGGAAAAGAAACCTAAAATTATAAAATTTAGGACAATGTTTACCCTGGGTGGTGATGGAAAACAGAGAAATATATGAAAGGAGCCCATAGTTAGTTTTAATTTGTTATAAATGTTCTAGCTCTCAGATTGGGCAATATGTTCATAAGTTCATTACAAACAAAGGAAAAAACAGCAAATAAATAAAAGCCTAGTATACCGCTAACTAAAATAAATTAGTTTAATTATATACACCTGTGTTTCAAGAACAAGCAGCAAAACAAAACTAAAATCAACAAAAAAGTGGGAAAACATATCCAGAACCGTTTTGTTGTTGTTGTTGTTTTAAAAATACTAGTTCAGAAGAGCAATTGCAAATAACATTGACATGACTGTCATAAAAATAAGTTCGTAGGGCTCAGAGAATCTGAAATTTTGTTATAGAAGAAATAGTTTTCATAAACTACTCCCTATCCAGCATTTTAAGAAATTAAGAAGCAGGTTCTTCCTTTATGACTTCATCACAGATTGATCTGTATGGGGTATAACTTAAAAAATGACTTTTATCTCGCTCTAGCTTTAAGTGAAGTAGAGAACTTGGAATTCGTGGAGCTTGGAATATTGGTTGACTCAGAGGAATTAAGCCTTCTCTAGTCATTGGGGCTTTAAATCTTCAGACAATCTCCTTAGTGTTAGATAGCTGCATTTCCCATGCCTTCCGCCTGAGCAACCTGACTTTGTCATGACTGGTTTGGAAGAATATTTGGTCAAAAATTATGGAAGACTTTTTTCCTCCAATAACTGAAAACAATAAACAGATCTCAAACAGAAGTTGGCTTAGCAAATAAAAAAAAGTTTTGTTTTTATTAAGTTAAAGTAAAATATTACCTGTATTTGTTTCTTAGTACTATGCTGGTAAAACATATCTTTATTGATCCAGAGTTTATTTACTTGTTGTAAACTCTCGGTTATTTTCTAGAGTTCTAACAAAGGCAGTAGTGACTGTTTTGCTCATTTTCGTGGTGTTTCAGTGACAAGATGAGCCCTTGGAGATCCCTATTTCACCATTTTTCAGCTGACATCATTCCAGTTCATTTATTTTATGAAATGGATATTACAAAGTAGCAAGCCTGCAGAGAATTTCTATTTAATTTAGGAATTTTAAGGAAACTTCATTGTTCTTTTCTGTTATTGTAATTTAAATTAACTATTTTGTGGGAACTATACCCTTGGTAACAGGATATCCATATGCTCATGCCAGAAGGAAATGTTATAACAGGGTAGAAAATATCTGTGGTTTGCTTTTATAAGATCATCCAAGTGTCTCAAGCACTTGTTAAATCTACTTTACATGTCCATTCTCTTCCTAATTGTACAAATCCCTATTAAGTATTCATTACATATATAGGATTTTGCTTGCCAACATCCTAGGAATGCAGAATTGTAATTTATTAAATATGCTTTTAATAAATGCCCAACCTATTAATAAATGCCAGTCAACAAAACAAACCAGGGCATGTAATTTAGTTGTTTTTTTCTTATCTAATCCTACCTGGCATATTTATTTGCTCCCTTTTGAGCATGCTAATTCATAAATGAAAGTGCAGCTTGTTTTATATCCAGACCTTTGTGCTGAGAAGCTCTTCTTTACCCATTTGTTTTATTGTCATCCTTTGGTAGTTGAATCTTGATCATTTTTCAATCCTTTCTATATGTAGGTCTCCTATTTATTAAACACGATTAGAAAACTCTGAATTCTAAAATTTTGAATGACTGTTCCATATTGGGTCTACGAGCACTCCATTTTAATACAGCAATGTCATGGATGAATTTTCCAATGGCGTGTTCTAGGTTGTGCTTACCTCAAGATCTGCTGACCTTGGTTAGTGCCCCCAAAGAGAGACAGAGTGACCAGAAAAAGAAAATTATCTTATGAGATAGCATATGAATAAGGTTTCAAAGTTAGAAAGTAATGAAATTGTGTGCGTTTGATCTCAGACTCTTATCTTTGTATATGTAAACAAACTTCTGTTTGTGAAATTGATAATAATAGATAATATTATTCACATATTTTACTGTAAAGCTAAATCATATAATACATGCAAAACTTGAGACATTTTACATTTATAGAACTAAAAATGCATTATCATTATTATGAAGAATGGGTAGGATCCGAAAAGGCAAGAAGCGTGTATGAATTCTAGGCAGGGACAGGGACATGAGCATAAATGCAGGAAAGTCTATAGCCTATAAAGAGGCCAATCTGTTTGAAACCAGAACTTACAGAGTGAGCCATAATAGCAAACTTGATTAGAATTATTAAACTTATCTAAAATTTGAAAGATAGTGAATGTCAATTTAAAGATCTGGATCATTCTTTTCTAGGAATGTAATTTTAACTAGGTAAAATACGTGAAATATTTAAGCTAGAGAAGCAAGTACGTGGTGAACAAGTTTCATTTTCTAATATAAGAAGGACCATCAGGTGGAAGAGCTTGTTCTGTGTTGCTCAAGATTGCAAACCTAGAGCTATCAGTTTAGTTTATATGTAGGCATATTTATACGCACGGGAATAAATTATTTAGAACAAATAGATGTCTGTCAAAAGAAGACTGCTACATATAATAATAAAATGTTACTCACTAGAATTAAAATAGCAAAGGCTAGAAGACAAACCACAGATGCTCTAAAAGGTGTCAATATAGAATAGGAATTAGGAATTTATGTATGTATGTGAGTGTATTTATTTTTTAAGGAAAGACCCTGTATGATTTAATCACGATCTAAAGTGATACATAACTTAATAAAGGTGAAGACCTATAGAAACACAACAACGGACTTAGATGCCTTAAAAGGATTTTAAGATCCCAGTGAAAAGTACCAGTATTCATAGAGAAACATGTAGATGTTGCAATTTTGGCATAACGACTAGCCTTAATTTTCATTAATTGCTCACTCTGATGGCTTTCTCCCTTTTTACTTTGATACCTATTGCTGTGCTTGCTTCATCCAGTTCCTAAGGTTTCATGCCTATTCTGGTAAATTGAGCTACTCTTTAGCATTTTTATTTTGTGAAGTTCAGCATTTATCTCCAGACTCTTAACTCACAATGTCCTTTAAACTGAAAACACAAAAAGTCTCCCAAACCTTTTCCCAACTCCCCACATTGCCACAACTGGAGACCTTTTTTCACAATCTTTTTTAATTACTTTCACTGACAGGTTTTACTTTTGTTGTTATTCTTTTGTGAAGGATATTTTTCAAGCCTGGCTATTGTTAAGTCATGAACCTTATCTGTAAGTCAAAGTCTGTTTAGAGAAAAAAATATTATGAAACACAAAGCAAGGTTAGGGGAGCAGAACTGTGACTCTTTCATTTGCAAGCTATCTTAACTTTGTAGGCATGGACTTTTATTGTCATTTTATTCATTAAATTTAAAGGCATAAAAAATAAGCTGTAAATCCAAACCACAAAATAATATACTGAATGAGGCAGACCCAGTGGTACATTTCTGGAAAGGCTACTGTGTTAGAATTCTCCTAGGATGTTAGCATGTCTCCAGTACTGTAAGTCACTTCCTAAGCAATCAAGTTTTAGAACTATTGGGTATGGCTTAATAATCTGTAATAAACTTGCAGTGTTCTGTAATTCTTTTAGAGATCTGAGAGCATTCACATCCCCTGCCCGTATATTCCTCTTGACCTTTAAAATGACCAATCCTTAGCTCATTCTTGTGGATTCAGGACAAGTCAGACACCAGGCTGTCTTCTGTAAGTCAGAGTGACAAACATTTTATCAAGGTTTAATTAGATTTTTCCTTTTACAACCAATGACTCAGTAGCCCTTTCACAAAACAGTGCTGAAAGAATTTGTACGTGCAACCTCAAGTGGGAAAGAGTGGATTCCCTAACCCATTTGTCAACATTGTGGAATCAAAGAAAAACGGTTCAAAGATGGGCTAAGAAGCTGATTTTACATGAAGTAGATAGTGTTTCATTTGCAACACAACATTTGATATATAGATTCATGGCATTATGTTTTTATCTTGTAATACTGACACTGCTGGCAGCTCAACCTGCTATTCCATTAGAACATCCTGTAGGAATTCTGGAATTTATCCGCTGCCCACGTAAAAAGAGATAAAGGAAAGGAAAAAAATCTTAAGGCTTATTTTTATCAATAAAACAGGCCTGCGCCTTCAGAATCAAAGCTTTTAAACCTCTATCATGAGCAGTCCGAAAGAAGCAAGTTGAGAGGCAGTGGCAAAAAAATGTATATGAACAATATCTTTTTATGTCAGCACATACATTCTATTCAGCTTATTTTTTCCTTGAAAATCACAGAATAGCAAAAAGAGTCTTACTTTATTTTTCATTCCAAATTTATAACTATAATCATGACTTGTCAAGAAAGTGGTGAAGATATAAGTTGTGAAGATGCTTTAGTCAAAGCTTCTGAGTTGCTATGAAAGAGCATAAGAAGGTATAAAAACATAGAAACACACTTTTTAGAGGAGATTTATTTAACATGCAGACTACAGTTCCTATGTGGCCAATAGTATCTTGAGGAAGAGCCTTACTTAGTGTTAGTAAAAAGAAAGTTTAAGTAGCCAAAATATGAGCCACTAAGGTCTAGAACAACACGGTCCAACATAAATTTATGAGATAATGGAAATACTCAACATCTGCACTGTTCTTAATAGTGGCCACAAGCCAAGTGCAGCAATTGAGCACTTAAAATATGGCTAGTTGGACGAAGGAACTAAATTTCAAATTTTATTTGATTTTAATTAATTTAATTTTAAACTAAATATATCTATAAAACTTTAATTTGTGAAATTAAAGGGGAAAATGTTCAAATAATGTAGGTAACTTACAGAGTTTGCGGAAACCACATTTCATTGTATCCCTTTCCAAGTCAGTTTTATTGAATGATGTTCTTTGTATTTAAGCATATCTTGCTTAGGAAATATTCAAAGAATTTGATGCAGAGAGAGACTTTTTCAACTTTAATTTGAAATAATTCATATGACTGGTAAAAGGAGGCTGTGGAAGAAATTGATTGACCTGCTTTCTAAGATCTTCAAACAAATACACTCCTCATCCCAACTCTGTGATTGTCAGTGCTTTATGTTAACTTTTTATTGATATGTCACAGTGATAAGTTAAACATGATGCCTAAAAGAAAAAAAATGTGAGAAGAGCAAGAAGGCTGGAATTCAAACACAAACTAATATGGACTAAAGAGATGCAAAAGATACTACCTTTATTTATGTTGTTAAAATGCTTTGAGCTCTGTGGAATGCCAAAGAAGAAAATAAGATTTTTCATAAAAAATGACCAGATGGTCAGGAGTTCAAGACCATCCTGGCCAACATAGTGAAACCCCATCTCTACTAAAAATACAAAAATTAGCCGGACATGGTGACGCAAGCCTGTAGTCCCAGCTACTTGGGAGGCTGAGGCAAGAGAATCATTTGAACCTGGGAGATGGAGGTTGCAGTGAGCCAAGCTTGCACCACTGCACTCCAGCTTGGGCAACAGAGTGAGACTTCATCTCAAAAAAAAAAAAAGAAAAAGAAAACAACAACAACAACAAAACAGATGTTAATAAGATGAACCATATTTTGGTTTTCTATAGCTCCTTTTAGATGTATCTGCTTATGGCTGTGCTTCAATGAAAGCATTTAATTTCTTTTTCTTACTTACCTTTTTCCCCATTCCTTTCACAATTATTTATTGAAAAACTGGTGTTTAACAGGTTCTATATTATGTTCTAAATTAACAGTGACTTGTGCTTATCAAAAACGTTGTGTTGGCTGGGCTCAGTGGCTCAAGCCTGTAATCTCAACACTTTGGGAGGCTGAGGTGAGCAGATAGCTTGAGCCCAGGAGTTGGAGAACAGCCTGATCAACATGGTGAAGGCTTGTCTCTACAAAAATACAAAAATTAGCTGGGCATGATGGTACATGTCAGTAGTCCCAGCCACTTGGGAGGCTGAGGTGGGAGGATCATTTGAGCTTGGGGAGGTTGAGGCTGCAGTGAGCCATAATTGGGCCACTGCATGCACTCAAGCCAGGGATATAGAATTAGACCTTCAAAAAAAAAAGAACAAAAAATGTTCTACAGCCATGACTGTGCAGAAGATCCTGGTTTCCACTAGCTCTGTAAATTGTACTTTTCATCTTGAGAAAAAATCAGCATTGAAATAATGATATAAACCTGTATTTGGAAATATGCCTAAGTTCTTAAAAATAGTTATTGGTTAAATATTCTTACATCAATTGTTTGAATAATACTAAAAAGTGTACATTTTAAAAAAATACATAAAATGCCAAAAAATGAATAATCTAAATGAAATGAAAAATATCTAGAAACACACAAATTAGCAAGACTTAAGTACAATAAAGTAGAAAATGTGACAAGGGTGACAACTAGTAGGGAAAATTAAATCAATACCAAAGACCTCCTACAAAGAAAAGTCCAAATCCAGATGAATTTACTGATACATTCTACCAAACATTTTAATTAATATCAATCTTCCTCAAATTCCTCCAAAAAAAAATTGAAGAAGAAAAGACATTTGCAAACTCATTGCATAAGGCCAGCAATTCCATAATACAAAAGCCACTACAAGAAAAGAAAACTAAAAATATTCTTAAAAAATATTAGTGCAAAAATGCACAATAAAACACCAGGAAACAAAATTTAACCATATAATAAATGGATTATATACCATGAGCAAGTGAAATTATTTATGGAATGCAAGGATAGTTCAATACAGATGAATAAATCAATGTAATACACCACATTAACAGAATGAAAGGAAAAAATCCCAAATAATCATTTAAGTTGATGCAGAAAAAGCATTTGATAAAATTTAATGTACTTTCATGATGTAAACACTCAACACACTAGGAATAGAGATATCTCAACATAAGAAAAACCATATGTGAAAAATCAACAGCTAACTTCATACTCAATGGAAAAAGACAAAAGATTTTTCTTCCAAGATCAGAAATAGGCAGAGATTCTCACTTTTACCACTTCTATTCAACATAGTATTGGAAGTTCCAGCCAAAACTATGAGGCAAACGAAGGAAATAAAATTTCAGATGACATCATTTTATGCGAAAAAAAGATTCCACACGAAAACAAACAACTATTAGAACTGATAAACAAATTCGGTAAAATTGCAGAATACAAAATTAACATGCACAAATCAATTGCATTTTTATACACTAACAATGAACAAACAAAACAAAATTGAGAAAACAATTCCATTTACAGTAGCATCAAAAAGAATAAACCACTTAATAATAAATTTAACCAAGGGGGTGAGAGACATGTACATTGAAACCACAAAATGTTGCTAAAAGAAATTGAAGAAGATAAATAAATGAAAAAAATCTGGTGTTCCTTAATTAGAAGAGATTCAACAGATTCAAACAGATATTTAAGATTCAAACAGATATTTATGCACTAGTATTCATAGCAGGACTATTAACAATAATCAAAAGGTGAAGCAGCCCAAATATCCATTGGTAGATGAATGGATAAGTATGGTCATTCATTATTAAGTACAATGAATTAATACTTAAAATCTGTCTACTGGATTTAAAATTGATTTAGCCCCTTAGGAAAACTGTTTGACAGAATCTATGATCCAGCAATTCCTTCCCTGTATACACCCCCAAAAAATAAATGTGCACACAAAAGGTATTGCAAGGTTATTTACAGCAGCATTATTTATAATAGTCAGAAAATTGAAAAATCCAAGTGCTTATCTCCAGTGGAAGGGACAATAAATTGTGGCACATCCATACAATGCCCTTATACTGAACCAAGACACTATTGTAAAACACAAGAAGAAAGAATATTACAAACCTAATGTTAGGTTTTAAATGGCAGATGTTTAAATGCCTAATGTTAGGTTTTAAATGTATTAGTTCATTCATACGAAGCTTAAAAAACAGAACAAAATAAAAACAGCTAACCAATCTATTTTGTTTTAGGTCAGAATAGTGGTTATCCTCGAGGAAGAGAGAAACTAAGCTAGAAATGGGATCAGGATGGAGTTCTGAATACCGGTAATATTTTATTTACTTGGCAGTTCCTGTTTGGATTTGTTCTCTTGGTGAAAATTCAAACAACTACATACTTATCAAAGTACTGATACCAAGATAGATGTTCCAGTCTTCCAAGTAAGAGATTTCCACCCCAATACAAAATTCATCAAAGACATCATGAAGAACATTTACAGACCAATCTTATTTTTCACACAGATGTAAAAAGCCTAAACAAAATATTAGTAATTACCTAGCAATATATATTTTCCATATTTTTACATACATAGTAAAACTTTTAAAGATAATGCTTAACTCAGCAGGGAATGGGGAGAGAGAGGGAATGTATTTGAAAATGGGTTGACAAATGGCTTTTTAAAAAATCGAGATGAGTGGGAGGTGTGTTAAATGACATTTTAGACAATACTAAAGGCAGAGACTTGATTAAATAGAGAGCTACCTAAAAACTTACCCAGAATGCAGCAGAGTAGCCAACTGGTTGAAATAATGAATTCATGAAACATGGAGGATAAGATGAGAAGGTCTAACATTCATATCTCAAAAGAGAATATATAGAATAAGAGAGAAACAATATTGTAGAACTTTATTAGCATAAAGATTGTTTTACAGTAACTTTTGTGCATTTATTCGGCTCAATAACAAAATTGTTTTTTTTTTGTATCTTCACAAGTAAACGGAAGACCCAGGGATACATTGATCCAATCATTGGTGTAATATTGAGAAGCAAGCCATGTTTGTGAGTCCTGAGACACCCTCAGGTGACACTAATACCTCTATGCATCTTCAAACTATGCAATAATGTTCTTTTATTTGTACTTGGGAAGAACATGTTGGGAAATCATGCAAATAATTGAATAAGATGAAGAAAGTTAATGACACTATAACAGTTTCCTCTATTAAACCAAACAAATGACATTTTAATAAATGAAATACTTATATATATATATACACATATATATGGCTTTTAAGTATCATCCCTAGTATTTGTATTCCTAGTTTAATTTGTTCTAACAATGTCTTTAAAGTATATTAAATAAAGAAATTTTAGGACTTTATATTTTTTCCTTGTATTAGACACCTTCCATGTGAGAAAGAAACATTACTTGGAAACAATTTTTATGGTATATGTAACCACAGAGTGCAAAATCAATTTTGTCATCATCCAAATGCCTTGGTGCTCAAAAATATGGTTTGTTTTTGTTTGGTTGTGTAGAGCCATTACCTGCATTAGGACAAGAAAGCCAATCTAGTGGAATTGTGGATAAAGAAGATTTATAAAAGTATCATTAGGGGACAAGTGTTAGAACTAAAGTTGTACTATTTGTTTAACAAACTGGGGAAGTCTTAATCAATTAGTAATAGTGAAGCCACAGCCTGGCCAACATGGTGAAACCCCATCTCTACTAAAAATCCAAACATTAGCTGGTCATAGTGGTGTGTGCCTGTAATCCCAGCTACTTGGGTGGCTGAGGCAGAAGAATTGCTTGAACCCAAGAGGCAAAGTTGTAGTGAGCCAAGATAGCGCCACCGCACTGTAGCTTGGGCAACAGAGTGAGACCCTGTCTCAGAAAAAAAAAGAAAGAAAAAAGAAAGGAAGGAAGGAAGGAAGAAAGAAAGAAAAAAAGGAAACAAGTGAAGTCAACTTTATATACGTAGTAAAATTAATCTTGCCTGAGAATCATCAGTCTTTCAGTTAGGAAGAGAACAGCAGCAGAAGGGGCACACAGTTATTCCCAGACAGAAGATACCCAATTAAAAAAAAATCAAAGGAAAGAGTATTCTCATTTGATGATTAACACACCAGCAATCTGTAATAACATGAAATACATGTAAATAGTCATTCGTTGAAGTCAGCAACAGCAGGTTCGTCAGTCCAAAACATAAATCATGTTGTTTGGAACAAAGACTTTCAAAAAGTATGCTTCCTGTTCATGGAATTTATTACTAATTACATCCATGGTTCGTGTTTGGAAATTCAGAAAACTGTGTTTTGAGATATACATTGTATTTGTTAAACACGCACCTCTTTCTCCCTCTCTGTGAGTGTGTATGTGTGTGGAGAGAGAGAGAACACTACCAATATAAAATACTTAGTGATTTATAGGTAAAAGGCACATTTTAGAGGTACGTAATATTATTTGTTAATTTTACATTTTCCTTTGTCAACCGTAACTTCCATTGGCAAAAACAAGACAAATTGAAAAATCAGCATTTTCAATTATTTTGAATCTTGTTTTCTCTCAGAATTTAATAAGTTTTCAAGAGCAAACAACCTACACTATCACACTTTTCCTCCCTGTTGAGTTCTCATTTTTGATTCCCCAAAGGTGAGATGAGGAAGAATTACACTTCAGTTGAAAACACAGATCAGGAAAAAAAAAACATACATTTCCTTCTTACGAGTCTTTATTCTCTTAGTACTTAGGAATGCTTTTATTTATTTTGAGCTTTTCAAGCCAGATAACCTTTTGATTTTGTCACATGTAATGATGATTTCCATTTTAAATGAATGAATTTGAAATTAACATATCAGAATAAGCTGCCTGGGTAAACAATTTTGGTCACATACATTAAAATTGTTTTTTAATTAAAGAGACACTTAATTGTGGTATTCATTAGTCAGCGAAGTGAAACAACAGAAAACCTGAGTTTTCCCGATTAAACTAAAAGCTTAATAGAAATTTGTTATTAAATGTTTTTCGTATTTGACATTTCAGGTAAATACGTATATAATTACATAAATCAATTTTTTTATTTTTCAACAAAAGCAATTAACCAACAAATAAGCAAAAATCTCTGAGACTGATAAGCGCTATAAAGAAAAATTAAAGCTGTTTATTGTAGTGTGAAGTGGGGAGATCTTTCAGATGAGGAAGTAAGAGAAGGCTCCTCTCAGGAATTGACTTTGAACCAATTGAGTTAGGAGCAAGTCATGTAGGTACTGGGCAAAAAGCATTATAGCACAAGGGTAGTATATACAGAGCCCCAAGACTAGTGAATGCACAGTGTGTTTGAGGATTAGAAAAGAAGCAAGACTGTCTGACACATACTGAGAAAAAGCAAGAATGGTAATAAATGCGTTTGGAGAGGAAGCCAGGAGCTAAATCTTGTTGGATTGTATGAGCATTATAAAGAATTTAAATTCAATTTTAAGTGTGCTGGCAAGTGTTTCATGGTTTCTAGAGTATGGTGACTGACAATTTTGGAAAACAATGAAGTTCAATTCTTCAGCCCTTAGTTAAGAAAAGATAGATAAGGCTTCTACGTAAAAAGTCTGAAGATGAAAAATGATAATATCATTTATACCTGAGAATTACATACTATCTCCTATCACATATACTCTATGTCTCTAAGATTAAAGTGATGGCTCTGGCCCAGATGAGCAAATACAGATAAATACCCTACATGATTATATGTTAGACTGCTCCAACTCCATTTAGCTATGGGTCTGATAGAAGATGAACTTCCAAGAGGTATGATGTGACTCTAAATCTTATTAACATTTGAAATTTTAACATGGTGAACATTTCTATCACCCTAAAGCTCACAGCCAGATCTCTTGTACAATGGTTCTGATCTCTCTACTCTGAATCATGACTCTGTTGATTTCTCTGTGAATCATTTAAACAAGAAAACCTTATTTAATTTGGCTAAATTATGCTGTGTCTGTTCTATTCATCAACATCTACTTATCAAATACTTCCATGTGGAGGTCATTTATGGCACTGACAAGAGTAATTTCAGTAGAATCAAATTGGGTGGTCTTCAAGAAAGGAGAGAAAGACTGAGAAAGTCAGTCCACTGTATTTAATTCTTTTTTGTAATCTAAAACTAAATGCAATTCTGAGTACTGTTTAGGGCAATAGTTTGAGTGAGAGGAGTGTTAATTAACAAAGGAGGCAGGAAAAATACACTTTTTAGGGAAATATAGTAGAATTAAATGTGTCCTGAGGAAATTATTGAGATTTGTGGTCATATTTAAAGTTAAATCAAGTAGATTGTTTATATTTTTCCCATCCTGCTTAGCTTTCCTGGTGCATGTTGATAGTAAGTAGATAATGAGATTAAGCCAACATTGGGGTTTAGCTAGTTGATATGGTTTTGCTGTGTCCCCACCCAAATCTCGTCTTGAATTGTAGCTCCCACAATTCCCACGTGTTGTGGGAGGGACCAGGTGGGAGGTAATGGAATCATGGAGGCAGTTCTTGTGATAGTAAATAAGTCCTACCAGATCTGAGATCCGATGGTTTTATAAATGAGTTTCCCTGCACAAGTTCTCTCTTGTCTGCCACCATGTAAAATGTGCCTTTTGCTGTCTTCCATGATTGTGAGGCCTCTCCAACCACATGGAACTGTGAGTCTATTAAACCTCTTTTTCTTTATAAATTACCCAGTGTTGGGTACGTCTTTATCAACAGTGTGAGAACAGACTAATACACTAGTCTAATCAAAGAAAGCAAGAAAAAAAGGTAAAGAAATTGAAGATTGATAACAAAGAGATGGCTTTAATGACAGCTCAAAGGAATCTAATCTTGTGAGAAGGGGAGAAACTACCAAAGTGGAGAGATCAACAGTGAATTATTGGTGGTTTGAGTGGATGAGGTTTTGTTTGGGGAGTTGGGATTCTGGAAAAGTTTATAGTTTAATATGAAAATATGAATATTACAATAAGGGTATGATCATTAAATTTTTGAAGTGGTATAGATATTGATAGTGACAATGTCTGGAGGGAATGATGATTGAAATAGGTGATTGTGGTGAAGTGTAGAAAAAAATTACTGGCGTAAGAAGAGTGTGAAAAAGATTAAAATGTGTTGCATAGATTACCTGTATAGATAGTGACATTACCAAGAATAATAATATTCCTATTGGTGGAAAAAAAGATAATAAGCAAGGTGATAATATTGTCAATGATACTTTTAGTAGGTGTTTACAACCATTAGGAAAACATACACATATCTTTCTGGTTCATTTGAAACAGATTGCTCTTCATTTGTTTGTTTAAGGGAAGGATAGAAACCTGTTCTAACTCCAGGACTGTTGCTACTTGGGATGTGTGTGAAAGATTATTTGAGAGCACTGCTGGGGAAAACAGTGTCCCTAGGTGATATCTAGATTTTAGTTAGAACAGGAAGTGGAAGAAACATTGAGACAAAAGGAGGGTATACACGACTTTGTATATTCAGTGGTCACATAGGAGGAGTTACATTGTGAAAGAATGAGTCACTTCAGATATATACAGAGCCTTGAATCTTTAAGAGTCCAGATGATAAGGAAGCACAGCATAGCTTAAACTACTTAGGATGCTGACAGACACAAGGACACAGGAAGCGTTTGGATAAATTTTGAAGATTCGCTATGTGAATGTGTTAACTTATTCAAATTAGGCTGTGCTAAAGGAAGATCTTTTAGAAAGTTTATAGTGCTTGGACAGAAAAGGTTGGGGATCAGAAAAAGTGTTGTTTTCACCATATGCGTGAGGAATTTTCAGATGCTCTACCTTCATCCTTGATGTGAGTAATGTAAAAGCTGGGAAGAGCTGGTTTTACCAGGAACATGCATACTCTGTTGGGCCATTTTAGTCCCAAATTGGACTCCACCTCTCTATAATATGTTTCTCCTTATATTATGTTAGAAATTAGACATAAATAAAAGCTTATTTTCCTCCATTTTGTGAGGGGGAAAAAGAGCTTTGCTTCATATTATGAGGCTGAAGTATAATAAAGGGAGACAGCTCTCATAATAAATTAGAATTTTGGTGGATTGTCTAGAAGATGGTCATTTGTTTCCTCCTGTGAATGGAAAAATGCAGATGAGAAGGAAAGCGCAAGATGCTAGAAGCCAATATTGAAGTGCTCAAAAATGATAAATTCTAATGAGAGTTTAAAGTAATGTAGTTTTTTTTTTTTTTTTTTTTTTACATTTTAATTTTATTATTTTTTTATTTTAATTTTTAATTTCTTTTTTTTTTCTTTTTTTTTTTTATACTTTAGGTTTTATGGTACATGTGCGCAATGTGCAGGTAAGTTACATATGTATACATGTGCCATGCTGGTGCGCTGCACCCACCAACTTGTCATCTAGCATTAGGTATATCTCCCAATGCTATCCCTCCCCCCTCCCCCCACCCCACAACAGTCCCCGAAGTGTGATGTTCCCCTTCCTGTGTCCATGTGTTCTCATTGTTCAATTCCCACCTATGAGTGAGAATATGCGGTGTTTGGTTTTTTGTTCTTGCGATAGTTTACTGAGAATGATGATTTCCAGTTTCATCCATGTCCCTACAAAGGACGTGAACTCATCATTTTTTATGGCTGCATAGTATTCCATGGTGTATATGTGCCACATTTTCTTAATCCAGTCTACCATTGTTGGACATTTGGGTTGGTTCCAAGTCTTTGCTATTGTGAATAATGCGGCAATAAACATACGTGTGCATGTGTCTTTATAGCAGCATGATTTATAGTCCTTTGGGTATATACCCAGTAATGGGATGGCAGGGTCGAATGGAATTTCTAGTTCTAGATCCCTGAGGAATCGCCACACTGACTTCCACAAGGGTTGAACTAGTTTACAGTGCCACCAACAGTGTAAAAGTGTTCCTATTTCTCCACATCCTCTCCAGCACCTGTTGTTTCCTGACTTTTTAATGATTGCCATTCTAACTGGTGTGAGATGGTATCTCATTGTGGTTTTGATTTGCATTTCTCTGACAGCCAGTGATGGTGAGCCTTTTTTCATGTGTTTTTTGGCTGCATAAATGTCTTCTTTTGAGAAGTGTCTGTTCATGTCCTTCGCCCACTTTTTGATGGGGTTGTTTGTTTTTTTCTTGTAAATTTGTTTGAGTTCATTGTAGATTCTGGATATTAGCCCTTTGTCAGATGAGTAGGTTGCGAAAATGTTCTCCCATTTTGTAGGTTGCCTGTTCACTCTGATGGTAGTTTCCTTTGCTGTGCAGAAGCTCTTTAGTTTAATTAGATCCTATTTGTCAATTTTGGCTTTTGTTGCCATTGCTTTTGGTGTTTTAGACATGAAGTCCTTGCCCATGCCTATGTCCTGAATGGTAATGCCTAGGTTTTCTTCTAGGGTTTTTATGGTTTTAGGTCTAAAATCTAGAAGAAATGGATAAATTCCTCAACACATACACCCTCCCAAGACTAAACCAGGAAGAAGTTGAAT
The DNA here is from genome assembly GCF_028885655.2 of Pongo abelii. NCBI lineage: Eukaryota > Metazoa > Chordata > Mammalia > Primates > Hominidae > Pongo > Pongo abelii. The sequence goes on along the minus strand of NC_071989.2, from coordinate 112,426,347 downwards.
CTCTGAATAGACCAATAACAGGAGCTGAAATTGTGGCAATAATCAATAGCTTACCAACCAAAAAAAGTCCAGGACCAGATGGGTTCACAGCCGAATTCTACCAGAGGTAAAAGGAGGAGCTGGTACCATTCCTTCTGAAACTATTCCAATCAATAGAAAAAGAGGGAATCCTCCCTAACTCATTTTATGAGGCCAGCATCATCCTGATACCAAAGCCTGGCAGAGACACAACAAAAAAAGAGAATTTTAGACCAATATCCTTGATGAACATTGATGCAAAAATCCTCAATAAGATACTGGCAAACAGAATCCAGCAGCACATCAAAAAGCTTATCCACCATGATCAAGTGGGCTTCATCCCTGGGATGCAAGGCTGGTTCAAAATACGCAAATCAATAAATGTAATCCAGCATATAAACAGAACCAAAGACAAAAACCACATGATTATCTCAATAGATGCAGAAAAGGCCTTTGACAAAATTCAACAACCCTTCATGCTAAAAACTCAATAAATTAGGAATTGATGGGACGTATCTCAAAATAATAAGAGCTATTTATGACAAACCCACAGCCAATATCGTACTGAATAGGCAAAAACTGGAAGCATTCCCTTTGAAAACTGGCACAAGACAGGAATGCCCTCTCTCGCCACTTCTATTCAACATAGTGTTGGAAGTTCTGGCCAGGGCAATTAGGCAGGAGAAGGAAATCAAGGGTATTCAATTAGGAAAAGAGGAAGTCAAATTGTCCTTGTTTGCAGATGACATGATAGTATATCTAGAAAACCCCATTGTCTCAGCCCAAAATCTCCTTAAGCTGATAAGCAACTTCAGCAAAGTCTCAGGATACAAAATCAATGTGCAAAAATCACAAGCATTCTTATACATCAATAACAGACAAACAGAGAGCCAAATCATGAGTGAACTCCCATTCACAATTGCTTCAAAGAGAATAAAATACCTAGGAATCCAACTTACAAGGGATGTGAAAGACCTCTTCAAGGAGAACTACAAACCACTGCTCAAGGAAATAAAAGAGGATACAAACAAATGGAAGAACATTCCATGCTCATGGGTAGGAAGAATCAATATCATCAAAATGGCCATCCTTCCCAAGGTAATTTACAGATTCAATGCCATCCCCATCAAGCTACCAATGACTTTCTTCACAGAATTGGAAAAAACTACTTTAAAGTTCATATGGAACCAAAAAAGAGCCCGCATCGCCAAGTCAATCCTAAGCCAAAAGAACAAAGCTGGAGGCATCACACTACCTGACTTCAAACTATACTACAAGGCTACAGTAACCAAAACAGCATGGTACTGGTACCAAAACAGAGATATAGATCAATGGAACAGAACAGAGCCGTCAGAAATAATGCCACATATCTACAAGTATCTGATCCTTGACAAACCTGAGAAAAACAAGAAATGGGGAAAGGATTCCCTATTGAATAAATGGTGCTGGGAAAACTGGCTAGCCATATGTAGAAAGCTGAAACTGGATCCCTTCCTTACACCTTATACAAAAATCAATTCAAGATGGATTAAAGACTTAAATGTTAGACCTAAAACCATAAAGTAATGTAGTTTTAAAGTGCCAGTTTGATTTAGTGTCAATAAAACAAAAATCTTTGTGTTGTTTCTTTAAGAATTGCAGACAATTATATTACTTTGTGATAGCCCATGAAAAATGTTTCATATGGTTAATGTATTTTATAATATCTTTCCTATTGTATGCACTTGTTGGATTCAGACACTTTAAGTTATTGTCGTATAGTCTCTGAGAAGTCATACAGTGAAGAAGTTCATTTACCTTTGTTTAATGAAGACCTTTTCAATATTTTTGACCACAAAATTGTGTTTGGTGTGTTGCATGTATTTACTTTTGTATGTGCACCTGGGCATGTGTTTAAGTAAATACCTATTGAAATTTTGCAGTAATGCTGTCCCTATGATTAAGTTCTAGAAAACATTGATCTAGGAGACTTTTGTTCTTCTATTAACCACCAAAAGTTCAAACCTATTGTAAGTGATACACTTCGTTTTTGACCTACTTATGCACAATGTTGTGCATAGAGCCTTTCACCCAAAGCATTTGTGAGGTCATCTGGCAAAAGTAAAGTTTAGTTAAACCTCAATTATCTATTTAAGAGGACATTGCTAATTGATATCTGACAATGCAAACACCTGACTATGTTATGGAATGTAGCATATAATACCCATGTGAACTCAAGACTTTCAAAACAAAAAGCATCAACACTACTTTCAATCTAAACATAAATGTATAATGTCTCGATAATATGTATAGAATCATGTTAAATTCTCATCTGCAAGTTTCTAGCCTTTTGATGGCAGCATTACTGAAATAATTAGCATATAATTTGTTGTCTTCCTAATCTCCTGGCATTGAGAAATAAAGTCATTGGTTTTTGAATTTTCTACTAATCACAAAACATATCCATTAATGTAGTTATATGTTTTACTTTACTTTTGAAAATTGCATTTCCTTTGAAACCAAAATAAAATCCCAAATGCAGTGGTAGTAAGACACAATTTTATACTTCAGTGATATATATCACTTGGGAATGCCAATCTCTTTGCATTTCTTTCAAACAAAAATAATCAAACTTTTTCTTTAGGTCATCCATTGGAAAATTCTCATAATGATATCCTCCATTCAGGGATGGAAATGATAGGATAATATCCACTTATTATAATAACGACTTTCAACAAGACAGCATTCACAAAACTTAATGGCTCAAGCAAACATTAAATGTATAATTTTAACAAGCAAGTATATGGCATCAGAAGAACAAGTACATACAAATTACCCAAATTAACTATTGCATTTACAATGCATAAAACAAAGGAAGGATTAGGTCTTCAAAAACCTATAAAACATGCACAATAGCACAACATAGTGAAGACAAAATGATATAAAAATGAACATTAAATATTCATAAGTTTTGTAATTGCTTAGACATTACAAGTGGCCTATTATTACACACCAACACATATATATATATACCATATGTATATATTATAAGTATGTGTATATAGTATATAGTATATAGTATAGTAATACATATTCTATGTTCTGTAGTATACTATAGAATATATAAACACATATATATTACGTATATAGATATTACTGATAAATTTTAAGCAGGTGAAAAAAATTATTACATTCTAAAGACTTTTGAATGCCATGGTTAGCACATTCATAGTCAATTAGATGACCTTTGAACTCAACATACTATAATTATATCAATTCAATTATTTTAGTTTGTTGTTTTAAAAAGGTAAGCAGTTCTCTAAGCTGTACACTTGTTTACTCAGGGAGAATATAACCTGTATTAACCTGGACCAAATGCATAATTATCAACCAGAGACAAGCATTTAGTAACTTCAAGTTTTATAATCTTTACTATTTTTAATGGCCTTCAAATTAAATAAATATAAGGGCAAAACTACTACATTTTATATAAAAAAATTATCAGCTCTGCTTGTATTCACTATACAATTCAGTTATTTTTCACTAAATAATCTTTTTATAGTATGCAGAGTTTTGACATTGTGTTGCCTATCAATTTCACATGTTAGAAATGGAGAAAGATTTTTTTTTTGCTCCAACTTCTATTAAGTTTTGTATTTCTTGGAGACACTCATTGAGAGCTAAATTTATATTACAACAGATAACTTACATGTCCCCTTTATCCATATCATTCAGAAATTTATATTTAGTCAATATTAAAGAAAAATGCAATAAAAATTTTTGTCTGGATTAATGTTAGGAAATACAATATCTAAGCAATTTGATGTTAAGCTCATCTTGACAGCTTTTAAAACAGAAAATATGTATTTACTTAGAAAATCAACAGAAAAAATTCCTCTGTTTCTTATCTGATATGAGTCAAAACACAGAATTTTTTATTTACAATAAACTGTGAAATAAAACTGCCATTGTTTGCTAATAATAATACCTAAGTTAATATATAGGATATATTTTATACAATTATAAAATATTAGTTGATCAATCTTCCTAGTTCTCTATATTAACATCCACATTTGATATAAAATATTTCATAAAGTTGATATATTCTTCTCCTAAATACTCTGTTACTCTGAAGAGACATATATATTTAAAGCATAAATCTTCTTTTAATGTAATAATATCAATTTTTACTCAGCTTACAATTTTTCCCTCAGGTGCTCAAAATCCCCAAATCCTATTGTGCCGTCAATACCTGGAGGGAGGAAAGAATGTTGTCTGGATACACACTCTATGTTACAGATTTATGTCTAAAAATACAAAGAGACAAACAGATACAAAACACAGAGGTTTTCTGATAAAGCCTCTGCTCCCTGCCATCACTCTTCGAAGGTGTAATTGATTTGTGAAACTTAATTATTGCTTCCAGTGCTGAGTAAATGATCAAGTGCAGCCACTTTTATTTCCATGATTCACACTTAAAATCAAAATTGTTCATCCCAGTATCTTCTACTCTCTCCTATAAAGAGGTATTCTAGTTTAATTATATTTAAACATATTTCAAGAGCTTTAAATGTCCCGATCGTTTAAGATTTATTCATAAAGTAATTAAGAAAACTGGCCGCTTGGCATTTTCATCTTTTAACCATTTTTCAGACTACAGCATTTGTAAATAAATATAAAAGCAGAAGGCCAGAATTGACTTTGAAGGTTTATTCATTTTAGCTCTTTTACATTTGAACTACTGCAAACAGACAAGGTACTTAACAATTCTATGCAAAATGAATTGGGTTCACAATCAGAAACAAATAATAGAAAGAAGAAACAAAATTTACATCAGGGAACAGAGTAAAAAATACAATTCCAGAGAAAAATAGAGCTTTGTTCAAAGGGCTCAACTTTTCATCATCAAAGCGCAGTGACAATTTTATGTTTCAGGTTCAAGTGCAACATGCAATTTATATTTCCTTTCCAGATATTTAAAGTTAGAACAGTCAGTTCTATCTATAGGGTGTGAAAGTAAGTCTACACATTTACACTCTAATGTTTATGAGTCAATAAAAATGAAAACGGTTTTCATCAATATTACTTTCACTTTATTTGATTGAATTACTTCAACAGCATCTTACAATTTTACGATGTAACTGACTGCAAGATAAAATATGATGCAATCTGAGGTACATTATGTCCTTTCACATTTAGGTATGACTCTGCTTTTGTGTGAAACCTTCTTGCCTATTTGTTTTTGCATTTCTATAAAAATAAGACATGCATAGATTTTCGAAGAATGTATCTAACTCTGCAAAGACTTTCCATCCATATTCAGTTTAGTTGAAACGTATGCCCAATTAGTTTATATGGCCAAACTGAGAATTGCATATTCAGATTAATTTAGTTCTTTATTTTTGAAACACTGAGATTGACTAGAATGCCTTTTTCTTAGAGTGTCCCGTATTTGTTCTACCTTCCTACAATGGAAGAATCTCATTTTGCCCTTTGTTTCAACCTAGAGGGAAGTAAGTCACTCCCTTATGTGTAATAATCATGGCACTAACTGTGATTCAGTTAGCAAGATGGTGATAATGATAACAATATCTCAGAGTCTTTTCCCCTAGAGACTCTCAAGGACATCACTAGTACTCACTCTCCCACATTATGAGTTTCATGAACTGTACCTGAAGGTTTAAATGTAGCCCTAAGCTGAAAAGTATTTTTTAAAAGTGGCATCTTGTTACTATGATAGCATACATCTGTTCCCTGTGTGCCTTTGGAGTTGTCTCTGCATGTAACAACAAGTTTTTACAACTGTCAACAAATGCCAGCACAATTGGGGAAAAAAAGGGAGAATGTCTTGTACTTCATGTATCAACAATATTACTACCCATATTTCTTTGCTGTGGATAGTTATGGAGTAAATATATACTTAGTAGAGTCAATTGGTACCAAGAAAAATTAACAGGGTCATGAAAGGGGTAGAGAGTACTGAATGCTGTCAAGCTGTTTCAATTTATAGGATATATCTAGCATGTCACTTTTGCTCAAAGCAATGTCTTTTAATGTCTCAAAGGAATTTCTGGATTTTTATTTACTGGGTATATTTGTGTAGTGATTACAGTCAAAAGCATCTCTTTAATATTTCTTCTCTCATTCATTTACTCCATGGAATAAAGGGGCATGAGTTTTTAAAATAATTTATTTTGCATCAAAACTTGATTCCAGAATGATTGAATGAATAGATGATATAAGAAGAAGAGAAAAGCAGAGGTTAAGATAAGGTATTTGGAGGGCGATAAAACATTAATTTATCTCAGAAATCTGTGCTGATGTTGGATATAATGAACGAAGATGTATTGGAGAATATAAAAGTTTCAACAGGGTGGCTATCAAGCTGAACTATCATTAGAGTATAATTAGGACATTTTTATTATTAGTTTATTTTGTCTGCCATTATAGATTTTTTTTTAAAGGATAGCAATGAAAGCAATTTTAAAATAATAATTTTCCTTTAATACAGTATTTGAACTGGATACCTTGCACATGCATGTCTATGGGCAGGTACCTGTATGCGATACATAGACTAACATATTCGTGATATATGCATGAGCAAAAGGTGGCGACCTAGAAGGAGGTAAGAGAATGAATAATGAGAGCTACTGAAATCTGAAGTAGTCCTGGGCATCATACCTTAAATATTTGATTCCTTTTAAGCCAGGAAAAAAGGTGTAAGTCCATTTCTGACAAGGGCAGTACCTTCGTTTTCAATAGTAATGGAACTGCGAGTGCAAGACAGCATTCTATATGGCTCTCCACCTCTCCTTCACAGGACGGGAAGCACAGTAACAGATGCGCCAATGTTTTTATTACTTCAGATCATCTCAGCTATTCATGACCAATTTTCCCCCCCATGAACTTTGTCTTCCATCCTCTTCATGAAATGCATTATCAAGCTTTTTCAACAAATTGGCTCTGAAATAATTTCTAGATTTTTAGCACAAATAAGGGATGTATATATAGAGAGGCAGTACATTTTTAAAATTTGTACATATATATGTATATATATTTTCTTCAAAAAACCTATGGGTTGGCAAGCAATAAGAAAAATTTATTAAATGTTGAGAATATAAAACTTTTGCCTACCACAGTTTCTTAATTTTAAGCTGCAACAGTTATTATTATGGAAGATGATATATAGGAAGCACTCATTTGCATAAATTGTTACTCCAAAAAACTTTTGTGTTGTAATTTAGTCACATTCTACATACAGAAGAAACTACTGCCTGGAGATGTCAGATCACTCAAGTAACTTCACAAAATTACATTGTAACTTTAAAACTCGTCAATCAGTTACCGAAGTATACCCATAGAAATTGTAGTCTTGATTGAAGAGTGAAAACCTATAAAATTGAAGATTTTTGAAAAGTAGGGTATATTTGCTTCAAGTTATGTTTTCACAAATATAGTCTCAAGTAAAATAGTACAGTTTTCTTGGGAAAGTTGAACTGGAGTGAAGTCTACGGTTTGGGGCTTATTAACTGACAGCTCACCGTTAGGAACAAACTTGCTTTCATCTGCCTTGTGCAACCATATGTAGGTCACTACTGAAACAGGAATTTTAACCTAACTGACTGTAACAGCTCCAAATGAGTTATTATGAACTATCATTGAAGTCATCCTTCGTTCACAGTTTACTGACCTGGAATACTAGAAGTCCCTGAGCATTTCACATCCATCCACCTGTTGTTATTACTCAGGCCACCTTTTTTTATAAGTCTGAAGCCCATATGTAATCTTCAGTAAGTAAATCAGGAAGATTTAGTCTTCAATGATTATACCTTATAGAGCATTCGTTTGTAATACACTTTCTCAGACATTTTTAAAAAGTGATTTTGAATTTATGAATAACTTCCCATATCCTCATTTGTAACACAGTTCCCTTAAGGGTGTCTTTCTGCAAAGATTAGTTGGCAAAACTCCAAACTAAATAATCTCTTGTTTTGTATTTTTTTGTTTTAGAAGTAGAGGGGAAAAAAACCAAAATTTACTCTCATGGCTGACTCAGGTTGTCACTGGCTTTGAATTTATTTAAATACTTATTTTCTAAAAATTAAGCTTATTTAAAAATATATTTCAACATTTTAATTTCTTAGCAGTGTTAAGAATCTGACCTCCAGTGTTTCTAAGGCATTTTAATTTAAATATTTCTGTTTAATTTAAAATTTTTAAGATATTTTAAGTTAATAAAAGTTAATGTAATTAACTTTTAAATTTCTAAATTTACTTAACTTGAAAGGTAGTATATCTTAAACCTTATAAAGAGTAATTTTTATTTTTATATTTTGGAATTGACCATCTGGTAATTACATTATTTAGAAACTCAACACCTCCTTTTCAGACAGTGCCTCAAGGGATGTAGATAGAAAAGTGGGTTGAATCCTGATGGGTGGGACTTTGGTCTCCTGCCATTTCTAACAAAAACTGTTCAATACGGTGAGTTTACATTTAATGTATCATTTAGAGAAAAATATGTCCCACTGAAATCCTTCATGAAAATTTTGTTCTAAAACATGAATCTATATGGAGTCAGCTCTCTGTGTTGGCGGATTCAACCAACTTTGGTTTGAATAATTTGGAAAAAAAAATAAAAATCATTCAACAATAAAAATACAGCATTGGCCGGGCGCAGAGGCTCATGCCTGTAACCCCAGCACTTTGGGAGGCCTAGGCAGGCGAACCACCCGAGGTCAGGAGTTCGAGACCAACCTCAACATGGAGAAACCCCATCTCTACTAAAAATACCAAATTAGCTGGGCGTGGTGGTGCATGCCTGTAATCCCAGCTACTCGGGAGGCTGAGGCAGGAGAATTGCTTGAATCTTGGAGGCGGAGTTTGCAGTTACCCGAGATCGTGCCATTGCACTCCAGCCTGGGCAACAAGAGAGAAACTCTGTCTCAAAAAAGAAAAAAAAAAAAAAAAGAAGAAGAAAAAAATTACAGCATAATAACTATTTACATAATATATATATATTGTATTAGGTGTTATAAGTAATCTATAGGTGATACAAAGCATATGGGACGATGTGTATAAGTCATATGAAATATAACATTAAAACGAGGCTTGAGCATCTGCTTTGGCATGGGAGGAGGTAGGAATCCACTTTTCACAGATACCAAGGGACAACTGTATATTCATTCAAGAGTTTATTTTAATTGTAAGTACCTTTTAAGAACTGGGGAAAATGCTTTATGTTCACAATTTATAAAAATGGGACGAACTTTAAAGAATTGTAATTTCATGGATACTATGCTAAGTTAGATCATAAGTGTAACAACAGACTACTTTTTCTTCCCTAAATTCAGTCTTATTGTGTGTTTTTAAAAAATTTATCACTACTTGGTAAGACTGTCATCATGTGTCTCTTTATAGTTTTATTAATATATAAATATTTTCTTTAAAAAACACCATATGTAAGACACTCAGATAAACAGTGGAAGAGACCTAAAATTATTTCGTATATCTTGCCTTGATAGACCTTGTAATCTTGTATAGTCTGAGCTACATTCATGTACACACAAATAACACAGGAGTGTATTTCACAGGGCTCAAATGAGTGCTGTAGAGAGAATGTGTTTTATGTACTATCTGCATCATAAGCTTGATAAAGATACAAATGTCCAGTCCCACCCTAGACCTGTTGAAAAAAGTAATTTTCAAGGCCTAGGAACAATGAAATCATGGGTGCCCTTGTTCAAAAAAGCAGAAAATATTGTCATTAAATATTAAAATTTTATTTTTTCTTGTAGGACTTCTTTTTCACCTTGTCATGGTGCTTATTATTTGATATTTAATATTGTTATAAGTGAGGAAAAACTAAAAATTTAAATTAATAACATGAATTTTACATTTATTTTTATATTGTGTAATGCCAGTTTGAGATGCACATATTAAGAACATTTAACATGTTCACAAATGCTATATGTAAATAGTGTGACAAAGAATAGTGGGCAAACATTGCATGTATCTCCTCACCTCATGCATGTGCTGAATGGTCTCATTTGACTTCGCTTATAAAACACCTGTTCAAAAAAAATTAATAAAGAATTTCAAGATGATGAAAATATGAGATAAAACCAAGTGTGGAAGCTCTCTTGAGAACGGGGCCCTGTGCTACTGCATATATCACATCCTGTAGATGACATCGCTGAATACAGTCATGGATTTTGCTTTTTAAAGAAGCACCTTGGGGGATTCTTCTGGATTCTAAAGTTTGAGAACTGTATCTTTTTTTTTTTTTTTTTTTTTTTTTGAGACAGAATCTCACTCTGTCACCCAGGCTGGAGTGCAGTGGTGCCATCTCAGCTCACTGCAACCTCCACCTCCTGGGTTCAAGCAATTCTCCTACCTCAGCCTCCCAAGCAGCTGGGATTACAGTCACCCGCTACCATGCCCAGTTAATTTTTTTGTTTGTTTTGTTTTTTGTTTTTTTGTATTTTTAGTCTAGATGGGGTTTCACCATGTTGGCCAGGCTGGTCTCAAACTCCTGACCTCAGGTGATCGATCCTCCTCGGCCTCCTAAAGTGCTGGGATTACAGGCACTAGCCACCGCACCTGGACAAGAACTGTATAGCTCTTATACAGTATTACTGATTAGAAGAAATTCTTTTACCTGACTAGGAAAAGGCTCATAGGCTCAGATGAACTTGAGCTAGTTTGTTTGAGAAGATTCCTTATGTTCTTACCACCATTTTTATGCATCTGAATACTCCAGTATTAGAATTCAAGCATTTCACCTCTAATTTCAAAAAGTGGTAGTGATAAGGAGAAAGGCTTGGGGACTTGAACTGGCCATAGGTTTTCACAGAAAGGCTCTACATTAATCAAAGCATTAATATCATCCATATGACGTTCTCTCTCTTCACAGACATTTCAAAAGTTGCATACGACACTTCATAGAAATGTATGTGGCCTAGAATATTTGGTAAACTGCCTTTGTATTATACCATTTTCAACTACTTTTAAAATAATGCAAATTTTTCCGCATTTAGAATAGAAAATTATTGTATAGGAAGCAGATTTGAAAACCAAATATACAAGATCAAACATTTTTCAATATAATATTTTAAAAAACTAGCTGTACTTCATACTGAACAATTGCTGGTAAACAATCATTTTTCAGTATTAAAAAATACGATTCTCTAGGATTCTTAATTAAAACCAAGAACGTCAATGAAAATGCTCTTTTCACTATGAATATATCAATCAATGTAAAGATATAACTTGATTATATGTGAATATGCTGTTTTCATCTTTTCTTCTAAGAACTTAGTATCATATAGCTAGAAACTCTTTTTTTTTTTTTTTTTGAGATGGAGTCTCGCTCTCTTGCCCAGGCTGGAGTGTGGTGGCGCGATCTCTGCTCACTGCAAGCTCTGCCTCCCGGGTTCACGCCATTCTCCTGCCTCAGCCTCCCGAGTGGCTGTAGCTGGGACTACAAGGGGCCACCACCACACCCACCTAATTTTTTGTATTTTTAGTAGAGATGGGGTTTCACTGTGTTAGCCAGGATGGTCTGGATCTCCTGACCTCATGATCCGCCCGCCTTGGCCTCCCAAAGTGCTGGGATTACAGGCGTGAGCCACTGCGCCCGGCCGAAACTCTTAAATATTTAAATGAACAGGAGAAATAAATAAAAGTGGTGACACAATGGGTATAATTTAGTAATGATGAAAAATAGTCTCAGCCAAAATAATTATTTGTTTGGCTATGCATATTGAATATTATTAATTTCACTCTAATTTATCATTGATAAATGGAAATTGGCCTTAATGCTAAAAATATTATTTTGGAAATGACACCTGAAATTTACAGAAAGGGGCAAAGTATATGTTTGAAGTAGATACAGGGATGTAGCTTTTCACTCAATATGTGGAAGAAAATACAAAACCTGAGGTAAGAATTGAAGAGGCAACTTCATCAAGAATTAGATCACCTTAATGAGAAGCATTACAGCCAAGGCTAAATCAGTGTTCCCTCCTCCCTCATTCAGAGAAAGTTAGGACTGGATGCTCTCTAAGGGAATCTGCATCCATTTCAACATATTTAGGAAAATCACTTGCTGTGTAGCCTCCGTCTTGATTCTCTGCATCTCCTTTCTGTCTCAAAATGAAAAGGTTATTATTATTTTCTTTGAAATAGACAACAGACATGTCTACATCATATCACACATGAAGTACATACTTCACTTCTGGTCTCTCTTCAGTTGAAACGTGCTATTACTCCACTGAAGGAAAATTTGGTAAGTTTCTTTGACAAATTGAGTTACTTTTACCAAGTGAATTACTTTCACATTGAAGTTCTCATTAAAGTATAATTTACCAGAAAACATTACTTATATGACTCATGCTAAGTCATGTTGTTTTCAAGTTGACCTGTACTTCTAAAAGCTATGTAATTAAAGATCTTCCTGATTTTTTAATTTTTTGTAGTCTTCGTGGTGATTTAAGATCGTTCTGAACTTATTTAATAAACGATATTGTTACGAATCCAAGGAATCCACTTGTGGTAGATAGCCTTGGTTGAGAGTCAATATTCACTATTCCCACAGTCGTCTACCTAAGACCTTAATTTATTTTTTACTAAACACTTCTTGTTATTCTTTTGAGTAAAAGCTACTAACAAACACTTTTTTTCTAGATATAAAAGGTGACATGTTTAGAAAAAGTAAATAATATCGAGATATTTAGGTTCCTTGTGATTTAAAATTGTTTAGTGAGTCCTTAATGTTAAAGCCTGTTATCTATTTAACTCAGTTATATCAGAAGATTCACTGGGATCTGAGCAAGGTTTGATGAACAGAAGTATTAAAGAAACAAGGCGACACATAGCCCTAATAGAAGTGCAGTGTGCAGCTGCATTGCTGAAATATTGAATTTAGAAAAACTGTTTTCTTGTCTATTTCTTTATCTTTGCCCATGCCCATGGGCATGGCAAATAACCTACTCACTATAAGCCACAATTTCCTAACTCTATAAATAAGGGGGCTGGACTATTTCACCTTTAAGGTGCTCTTTAGCCCTGAAATCCCATGTTTCTATAGCTTTCAACTGATGGACTGTACAGAGAGAGGAGCACTTTTGGAATAATCCTCACAGCCTAAAGGCCAATGATGACACAGATGGTGATGTTTTTAAGGAGGTGATAGAAGATATTTGATCCCTTTGGTTTGGAGTCCACCGACTGAGATAAAGGAGAAGAGCTGAGAAGCCTTGTAACATTAGTATTCTTTGTCTCTTTGTGGATGACCCTTTCACATTAATATCGACATCAGAAACTGAATTCAAGAAAAGAAAGGGAGAGTCACACATTCTTTCAATAATCCTTTGTCAGTGAACATTTGAGCACCATAGGAAGCCAAATCAGACATCACTTAAAATAGTTTTTGGGTCAAGATTACAAAAAAAAGGAAGACAGGAAAGAACAGTGGAATCAGCAGGAATGTGTCCCCTAAAGTCCCTTAAACTAAGTTGGAACACAACCCAGAGCAAGTTAGCTAGAGCACTTCTCAGTGGGATCATGCCCACTGAAAGGCATTAACCACAAATTGTTCTCAGAAAGTGTTTCCTTTCAAAACTGAATGTCATTGGGAAAAAGGAGGTTTCTTGCTAGGAAACTTTAAATGAAACATGCATACCAAATTTTACTGTTTATGAAATACGTAATCAAACTTGAAAATAAGGATGTTAAATTGTGGAAGATCAGTCTTAGTGTGATTCTTATCTCTCAAGGTCATATGTATGGTAATTGAAAACCTATTCTATAACTGTTGACTAGTGTTCACAGGTTTTACCAATGTGTTGGAAATTTTTTTAAAAAATAATAATAAACAAAATTCTTCTGTTTTTGTTAGGGATTAATATTTTTCAGTTGGATATAGAGTTAATTTTTAGAGTCGCAAATGTGACTATGGCTATCAAACACAAAATAAAGAGCTATTTATATGCAGAGAACATTTCAGTTCATACAATGCAGAGAAAAATAAAATTTCAGCACCACATACATCTTTGACACATCTCTAATAAACTGTTCAGTATAATTCACATATTCAGTAGACCACAATATTTACTATTTTTCTTCAGAGACTTTCCTATTCACTTCCCTTATGTCGATTTTAAATATTCAGGCTGTTTATTTTTTAAATGTCCATCCAAACTCAGATACACACTATGAAAGCAAAATAATGTATGTCCAGTATTTTCTTTATCAGTTAATTTGAATTTTATTTTTTTAAAGATTTAATTACTCCAATGGCAAGTATAATTTCTTATCATTTAAAGAATATTAAAGACAATATAAACTAGATAAAATTAATTAACTAAATTCCTATACAGTTTTCATAAAGCTTGTGCAAATTATCTTGCTTCATAGAAATTGGGAAACAAAAAAGAATGTGAAAATATGGTTCATTTTATTTTACTATTGCAACTATGTGTTTTTAACTATCTGTAAAATAAAAGCTTAAAAGATTGCATTTTAGATGTAGTTGAATTAATTTCTATAGTTTTTAAGTTTGTATTTCGAATTGGAGAGCTATTTGTAGTCTCAAACCATAAATAAGATTTGATTTCATTGTTTAGCAGACTGTGCAATGTATAAAAAATTATCAAAAGACTAAAAATTTTAAACTAGCATATACTATCTATAATCATTTTGATGTCTGGAAGAATTTTATTGCCATTTTGATTCATTAAACATGTCGTAAAAATAAGATTATTGTTTTGTTTATTGTATTTCAAAAAAAAAGAGATAGCTTATACATTTAATACATCACAGAATAATGCTATCCAAGTGATTGACCATGGAAGCAGTAAATTTTGGAGTTGACAGTTTTATGTGACTGGAATCCATATGCACTTCTTTTTCCTTTCACGTGTGCAAAAACTCATTCTAGGTTCAATACTTTGCTATCCTATCACCCTTCCAGAGTTTGGTTCAATATAAATCCCCTCCAAAGTTACTTAGTCATTGATATCTGCTTGCTTTACCTAGTACGAAGCCTCCATTTTAACAATTAACTTTCTCTTGGTTTTATTAGATCTACATTTAAGTTATACATCCATCAGTACAAATTCCCTTTCCAAAGTGCGTTTATTAGACTTTAAACAGAGGCAAATATACTTTAGCCATGAAAGAGATGTTTTGTGTTAATAAGTGATTCAGTTGCATAGGGATGTGTTGATCCATTTGTTGGAGTGTGATAGGCATAGTCACAGACTATGTTTAAACAAGTTCAAACAAGCATGTTAAAACAGAAAGGACTGAGAATTAATTTTTAACAATTCACCAGTATAAATAACACATCTGAACAAGTCATGTTTTAAAAAAGGTAACACAATACAGAATTTGAAAACTTACTCTTAGGTTAATTTTAAAACCCCAGTCTGTTGCATATTACGCAGATATGGTGAAAAACAAATAACAAAACCACAGCCTATTCAGCTAACATTTTTGAAAAAATTTCCTAAATTAAACAATGATCATTTCATTTTTATCAATAAAATGGGCTTGATATTTTCATCAATAAAATGCTTTGATATTAGGTTGACCAAAATCATAAATTGTTCAAGTTTTACTCTTTTTTTATATATATTGACATCATTTTAGACTTAAAATGTTTTAAAAATCAGAATTTGGTGTGATTATTATGTCCAAACGATAACAAACTTAGCAATCAAGTCTTCCGAATCACAAAAATAAAATGCACATTCAAAATACAACCAAAAGAGGCAGATTTCTGGAATGACATAGTGAGGTATTCAGCAGGACCTCTTCCCTGTTATACAACCATTTAACTGAAGAAAATAATTTTTATAGATGGTGTTGGGAAAATTGGCTAGCCATATGCAGAAAACTGAAACTGGATCCCTTCCTTGCACCTTATACAAAAAATAACTCAAGATGGATTAAAGACTTAAACATAAGACCTAAAACCATAAAAACCCTGGAAGAAAACCTAGGCAATACCATTCAGGACATAGGCATGGGCAAAGACTTCATGTCTAAAACACCAAAAGCAATAGCAATGAAAGCCAAAATTGACAAATGGGATCTAATTCAACTAAAGAGCTTCTGCACAGCAAAAGAAACTATCATCAGTGTGAACAGGCAACCTACAAAATGGGAGAAAATTTTTGCAATCTATCCATCTGACAAAGGTCTAATATCCTAAATCTACATGGAACTTAAACAAATTTACAAGAAAAAAACAAACAACCCCACAAAAAGTAGGAGAAGGGTATAAACAGACACTTCTCAAAAGAAGACATTTATGCGGCCAACAAACATATGAAAAAAAGTTCCTCATCACTGGTCATTAGAGAAATGCAAATCAAAACCACAATGAGACAGTGTCTCATGCCAATTAGAATGGTGATCATTAAAAAGTCAGGAAACAACAGATGCTGGAGAGGATGTGGAGAAATAGGAATGCTTTTACACTGTTGGTGGGAGTGTTAATTAGTTTAACCATTGTGGAAGACAGTCTGGTGATTTCTCGAACCAGAAATATCATTTGACCCAGCAATCCAATGACTGGGTATATACCCAAAGGATTATTAATCATTCTACTATAAACACACATGCACGTGTATGTTTATTGCAGCACTGTTCACAATAGCAAAGACTTGGAACCAAACCAAATGCCCATCAATGATAGAGTGTATCAAGAAAATGTGGCACGTATACACCATGGACTATTATGCAGCCATTAAAAAAGAATGAATTTATGTCCTTTGCAGGGACATGGATGAAGCTGGAAACCATCACTCTCAGCAAACTAACACAAGAACAGGAAACCAAACACTGCATGTTCTCACTCACAAGTGGGAGTTGAACAATGAGAACACATGGACACAGTGAGGGGAACATCATACCCTGCAGCCTGTTGGGGAGTCAGGGGCTAGTAGAGGGGTAGCATTAGAAGAAATGCCTAATGTAGATGACAGGTTGATGGATGCAGCAAACCACCATGGCACAGGTACACCTATATAACAAACCTGAACATTCTGCACATGTATCCCAGAACTTAAAACATGATAATAAAAAACAGGAGAGTATAAAACTGAGGTTATATCATTAAGAAAAAAATAGAGAATAATTTTTAAAATAAAGTTTCTAGATATTGTCATATGGCATACAGTAAATGGATAAACATTCATTCAAGCTAATCTCCTAAATCTCATTATGAAAATTTACTGTATTAGTTCCTTTTCATGCTGCTATGGAGGAATACCCAAGACTGGGTAATTTATAAAGAAAAAAGGTTTAATTGACTCACAGTTCTGCATTGTTGGGGAGGCCTCAGGAAACTTGAAATCATGGCAGAAGGCACCTCTTCACTGGGCAGCAGGAGAGAGAATGAGTGCCCAGTGAAGGAGGGAGTCCCTTAAAAAAACCATCAGACCTTGTGTGAACTAACTCACTATCACAAGAAAAGGATAGTGGAGACCACCCCCATAATTCAATGATCTCCACCTGGTCCCTCCCACAACATGTGGGGATTATGGGAACTACAATTCAAGATGAGGTTTTGGTGAGGACACAGTCAAAACCATATCATTCCACCCTTGGCCCCTCCCAAGTCTTATGTTCTCACAATTCAAAACACAATCATGCCCTTCCAACAGTTGCCCAAATTCTTAACTCACTCCAGCGTTAACTCACAACTGCAAGGATAAAGTCTCCTCTGTGACAACGCAAGTCCTTCTGCCTATGAACCTGTAAAATCAATAGTAAGTAAGTTATTTTCTAGTTACAGTGGTGTATAGGAATTGATAAATACACCTGTTCCAAATAGGAGAAATTGGCCAAAAAAAGGGACTGCAGGCCCCATGCAAGTCCGAAATCCAACAGGGCGGTCATTAAACCTTAAAGTACCAAAATGATCTCTTTTGACTCCTTGTCTCACACCCAGGGCATGCTGATGCTAGAGGTGGGATCCCATGGCCTTGGGCAGCCCTGCCCCTGTGGCTCAGCAGGGTACAAGGTACAGTCCCCCTCTTGGTTGCTTTCACAGGCTGGTGTTGACTGTCTGTGGCTTTTCCAGGCACACAGTGCAAGCTGTCAGTGGATCTACCATTCTGTGGTCTGCAGGATGGTGGCACTCTTCTCACAGCTCCACTGGGCAGTGCCCCAGTGGGGACTCTGTGTGGGGACTCCAACCCCACATTTCCCTTCTGCACTGCCCTAGCAGAGATTCTTCATGAGGGCTGCGCCCCTGCAGCAAACTTCTGCCTGGGTGATCAGGCATTTCCATACATCGTTTGACATCTAGGTGGAAGTTCCCAAACCTCAATTCTTGATGTCTGTGCACCCACAGGCTCAACACCACATGGAAATGACCAAGGCTTGGGGCTTGCACCCTCTGAAGCAGTGGCCCCAGATGTACCTTGGCCCCTTTTAACCCTGACTGGAGCTGAAGCAGCTGAGATGAAGGGCACCAGGTCTCAAGGCTGTACAGAATAGGGATGCCTGGGGTCCCACCCAAGAAACCATTTTTTCTTCCTAGGTCTCCAGGCCTGTGATGGGAGGGGCTGCCATGACAGTCTCTGACATGCCCTGGAAACATTTGCCCCATTTTCTTGGTGATTAACATTTGGCTCATTCTTACTTATGCAAATTTCTGCTGCTGGCTTAGGTTTCTCCCCAGAAAACAGGGTTTTCCTTTTATCGTATCGTCACCCTACATATTTTCCAAACTTTTATGCTCTGCTTCCTTTTGAGCTCTTTTCCACTTAGAAATTTCTTCTGCCAGATACCCTAAATTATCTTTCTCGAGTTCAAAGTTCCACAGATCTCTAGGGCAGGGGCAAAATGCTGCCAGTCTCTTTGCATAGCAAGTGTGATCTTTACTCCAGTTCCCAAAAAGTTTCCCATCTCCATCTGACACTACCTCAGACTGGACTTCATTGTTCATATCACTATCAGCATTGTGGTCAATGCTATTCAACAAGTCTCTACGAAGTTCCAAACTTTCTCATCTTTTCCTGACTTTTTCTGAGCCCTCCAAACTGTTCCAACCTCTGCCTGTTACCCAGTTCCAAAGTTGCTTCCACATTTTCCAGTATCTTTACAGCAGCACCCCACTACCCAGTACCAATTTACTGTATTAGTCCATTCTCACACTGCTATGAAGAAATACCCAAGACTAAATAATTTTTCAAGAAAATAGGTTTGTTTGTTTTTCTGTTTGTTTTGAAATGAAGTCTAGCTCTGTTCACCCAGGCTAGAGTGCAGTGGCGTGATCAGGGCTCACTGAAACTTCCACCTCCCAGGTTCAAGTGATTTTCCAGCCTCAGCCTCCCAAGTAGCTAGGATTACAGGCAACTGCCACCGTGCCCAGCTAATCTGTGTATTTTTAGTAGAGACTGGGTTCTGCCATGTTTTCCAGGCTGGTCTTGAACTCCTGACCTCCAGTGATCCTCCTGCCTCAGCCTCCCAAAGTGCTGGTATTACAGGTGTGAGCCACTGTGCCCAGCCAGAGAAGAGGTTTAATTGACCCACAGTTCCACATGGCTGAGGAGCCCTCAGAGTACTTACAATCATGGCTGAAGGCACCTCTTCACAGGGCAGCAAGAGAGAGAATGAATGCCCAGTAATGAGGGAAGCTTCTTATAAAACCATAAGATCTTGTGAGAACTAACTCACTATCATGAGAATAGGATGGGGGAATTTGCCCTATGATTCAATTATCTCCACATGGTCCCTGCCATGACACACGGATATTATGGGAACTAAAATTCAAAATGAGATTTCAAAGGGACACACAAAATTATATCATCATTTGAGCCAGGACCTACTCCTTTCATTCCTCCTGCATCTCAATATTATGGAAACTTAACTCTGCCCATTCTTTCCTAGGCAGTTAACATAAAAAAGACTAACTTCTCATTTCCCCAGATCCTAGTGTAAGGCTATAATTTCTCCCTGGAAGGGAAGACCACTGATGCTTTTTATCCTACAAGCCCCATGCTACAGTAGCTCTATTCTGAGTGGGTATGACGAAAGAATTCTTTGCTACCACCCATCCCCTACTTGTAATGGAAAGCTTTACTCCAAATGTGGCGAGATGAGAATAATGGGATACAATTGCCCCTGTCTCAGTTTGCTCACAGGGTGAATGTTCCATGCACAGAGGGACAAACCAAGAAGACCAGGGCTCTTACTACCTCAGGGTCCACTCATTTAATAGACATGTCATTCCAGGAGAATATCCTCCTCCTGTGTTCTGGTGCAGAGGTTCTTCCCAGGGAATGAGACAGACAATAAGAATAAAGAATTCTGTACACCTGATGAGGGGATAGTCTTTATTTGAAACAGTACATGAGGAATTCTCTATCTAAGGGCATTGTTGAACACAATGGAGATACTGGGAAAAAAATAAGAGAGGATTATGGTAACTCCATAATACTGATAGCAATAAGTAAAAAGGCAGAGTGACCAGAATTTTCACAGAAAATTAGGAAAATAAACAAGTAAGAAAAGTCCTTCTGAGATCAGACTATCAACTCTGAAGTTATAAAAGTTAGTGAATATGTACTTGGCTGCCTCCACTCAGGAGAATTCAGAGCTAGATATGGGGCAATTGGATATGGAAAATTATTCCCCACACTGCATTTAGATCTATCAACAACTGGCAGAAACCTAACCAGCAATATGGGCTTAATCACAACTTTGGATGAAACACAGGCTGAACGATAAGTTTCTCTGACAGTAGGATGACCCTAGGAAAAAAATAAATTTGCAATTATCTCTGGCAATATGGAAGACCTAAATAAATGCCAAAGTTTGCACCCTCCTAAGACTGATAAAAGAGGGATATCCAAGCTTCTAGTCACTGTCTGACCATGAAGCAAAAACACAAACTCCTTAAACCATACGAGCAAAATTCAAAGCCAAATACCAATCCAATGGTAAAGGGTAAAAACATAATGGGCCAAAATGGCTTAAACATAAATTTTGACAAACAGGTGACTCATACTGATCCAGGAACAATCTCTGGTTGTCCAGGCTAGAAGATAATATCAAGAAAGAAAAATCTGAGCAAGGCTATCAGGGGCTGCACAGTACTGAGGGAGTATATTCCACAAACTAGGTCAGCCAAATCTTACACAGACATGCACATGACCAAGTAAATAATATATCAAATGTCTAATTTTCAACAAATAATCATGAGATATACAAAGAAATAACAAAGTGAACCATACACAGGGGGAAAATGCAGGGAATAGAAACTACATTAGTGGGGTACAAGAGCTTGGACTTAGGAAACAAAGACTTCAAAACAGTTATTATAAATATGCTCAAAGACCTAAAGAAATTCACATCTAAAAATTAAAGAAAGGCATAATGGTACTGTCTTATCCCAAGAAAATAATGAGATAAACTACAATAAAGAATTAAATGGAAATCCTGTAGTTAAAAAGTACAACAAAAAAATTGACTAGAAAGGCTAAGTAGATTTTAGCTGACAGAAGAAACAATCAATGAACTTAAAGATAAATCACTAGAGATTATGCAATCTAAATAAAGAGCAAACAAAATGAAGAAAACTGAAGAAAGCCTCAGAGAAATATGGGATACCATTATTAAGTACACCAACACCTGCATGACGTGACTACTAGAATAATAAGAGAAAGAAAAAGGGGTTGTTCAAAAAATTTATGTCTGAAATTTCCCAAATTTGGTGTAAATCATAATCAACATATACAAACCAAATAAAGTTCAGTATAGAATAAATGCAGAAAATATTACCCCCAGACATAACATAGTGAAAATGTTGAAAACGTTAAAAGTAATGAGAAAAATTACTCATAGTCACCATATACAAGATAACCCCAATAAAATTAATAGCTGTATTAATCTGTTCAAGCTGCTACAACAAAGTGTAGACATACTTTGATTTATTGTGCTTTCTGTGCTTTCCTTTATTTTACTTCACAGATAATTTTTATTTTTATTTTTATTTTTATTTTTTTACAAATTGGGCAACCCTGCAACAAGCAAATCTATTGGCACCACTTTTCAACAGTATGTTTTCACTTTGTATCTTTGTGCCACATTTTGTTAATACTTGCAATCTTTCAAACTTTATTATTATTATATCTGCTATGGTAATCTGTGATGAGTGATCTTCAATGTTACTATTGTAATTGTTTTGGTGCACCACAAACTGCGCTCATACAGAATGGCAGACGTAATCTACAACTGTTTGCATTTTGACTGCTCCACCAACCAGCCGCTTCCTCATCTCTCTATCTCTCCTTGATCCTCCCCACTCCCTGAGAAAAAACAATATGAAAACAAGTTCAATTAATAACAGTACAATGACCTCTAAGTGTTCTAATGAGAGGAAGAGTCACGTGTTTTTCACGTTATATCAAAGGTAGAAATGATTAAGCTTAGTGAAAAAGGCAGGTTGAAAGCTGAGAAGGGTCTAAAGCTAGACCTCTTGTGACAAACAGCCAAGTTGTGAATGCAAAGGAAAAGTTCTTTAAGGAAATTTAAAGTGCTACTCTAGTGAACAAGTGCTAAAAAAGAGAAACAGCTTATTGCTAATATGGAGAAAGTTTTAGTGGTCTAGATAAAAGATCAAACCAGACACACTATTCTTAAGCCAATGACTAATTCAGAGCAAAACCCTAACCCTCTTCAATTCTATGAAGGCTGAAAGATGTGCAAAAGCGTCAGAATACAAAAACTGCAATTACTTTTGCACCATCCTAATAGTTTGAAGCTAGCAGAAGTTTGTTTATAAGGTTTAAACAAAGAAGCCATCTCTATAATATAAAAGTGCAAGGTATTGCAGCAAGTGCTGATACAGAAGCTGAAGGAAACTATTCAGAAGATTTATCTTCTCTACAGAGAAGTCAATGCCTGGCTCAAAGCTTTAAAGGACAAGCTGACTCTTATTAGGAGGTAACACAGCTGATGACTTTAAGTTGAAGCCAGTGCTCATTTACCATTCAGAAAATCATAGGGGCCTTAAGAATTATGCTAAATCTACTCTGTCTGTATTCTATACATGGAATATCAAAGCCTGGATGACATCATATCTGTGAGTAGTATGGTTTATTAAATATTTTAAACCCACTGTTGAGACCTACTGCTTAGAGAAAAAAGATTCATTTTAAAATGTCACTGTTCGTTGACAATGCACTTTGTCACCCAAGAGCTCTGACGGAAATGTACACAGACAATAATGCTACTTTCATGCCTACTAAGACAGCATCCATTCTGCATCCCAGGATAAAGAAGCAATTTTGAATTTCAAGTCTTATTATTTAAAAACACATTTCTAAGGCTAGAGCCATCATAGATAGTGATCCTTGTGATGGATCCAGGCAAAGTTATAACCTAAAAACCTGAAAAAGATTGAAAACCTGCAAAGGGTTTGCCATTTTAGATGCCATTATAAACATGTGATTCATGGGATGATGTCAAAATATCATGGGATGATGTCAAAATATCGATATTAACAGGAGTTTAGAGGAAGTGTATTCTAACCCTCACGGATGACTTTGAGAGGTACAAGACTATAGTGAAGAAAATAACTGCAGATGTGATAGAAATATTTAAAGGACTATAAATAGAAGTGGAGCCTGAAGATGTGTGTTTGAATTGCTGAAATATCATGGTAAGATTTGGATGGATGAGGAGTTGCTTCTTATGAATGAGCAAACAAAGTGTTTTTTTTTTTGAGATGGAATCTACTTCTGGTGAAGGTGTTGTGAACATTTTTGAAGTGACAGCAAAAGTTTTAGAATATTACATAAACTTAACTGATAAAGCAGCAGCAGGATTTGAGAGGACTGACTTCAATTTTGAAAGATGTTCTACTATGAGTAAAATGCTGTCTAACAGCATTGCATGCCATAAAGAAATCTCACGCAAAAGAAAGAGCCAGTCCATGCAGCAAACTTCACTGTTGTCTTATTTTTAAAAATGTCCACAGCCACCCAAATCTTCAGCAAACACCAACCTGATCAGTTCGCAGCCATCAAGATCGAAGCAAGACCCTCAACTAGAAAAAATATAACTTACTAAAGGCTCAGGTAATTATTAGCACTTTTTAGTAATAAAGTATTTTTAATTAAGGTATATACAGTTTTTAGACAAATGCTATTTCACACTTAGTAGACTACAGTATAGAGCAAATATACCTTTTATATGCACTGGGAGACCAAAAAATTGTTTGATTGCAATATTTACTTTATTGCAGTGGTCTGGAACCAAAGCCACAATATTTCTGTGGTATGTCCATATCATAAACTGGGTGGCTTAAACAATAGAAATTTACTTTCACACAGTTCTGAAGGAGAGAAGTTTATAATCAAGGCGTCATCAAATCTGGTTTCTGGTAAGGGCTCTATTCCTAATGACAGACAGACAGCTACCTTTCTTCTGTCTTCAGAAAGCTGTTCCTCAGAATGTACACACACACAGAAACAGAGAGAGAAAAAAAGGGGAGAGAGAGAAAGCTCTCTGGTGTTTATCGCTATAAGGACACAAATCCTACGAGGTCAGGGGCTTACTCCTATGACCTTACTTAAACTTAATTGAATGTTAATAGGCCCTATCGCATTCACTGGGGATTAGGACTTAATGGGCTCTATCATATACCTTGGGGATTAGGACTTCAATACACAAAGTATGGGGGACACAGTTCAGGTCATAAAATAGCTGATTTACCTTCAGAAACAATGGAGGTCAGAAGGCAATGTGATAACATATTCAAAGTGCTATAAGTCAAAATACTCAAGAATCATATACACAACAAAGCTATCTTTCAAAAACAAAGGTGAAGTAGACACTACGAGATAAACAAAAAAGGAGAGAATCTATTGCCAGAGGATCCACCTTGAAAGAAATTCTAAAGAAAATTCTTCTGGCTGAAAGCAAGTGACAACACATTCATTTAATCCCTAAGAAAAAACAGAGTGCCAATAAAGAAAATTAGGTAGATATTATAAAACACAATATAGTTAAATTTTCTTCTTTTTCCTTTTCCTAACTGATTAAAAAAGGTAGATTAAAATATATATTTAAATATGTATGTGTGTATATATGTATTGTTGGAATCATAGCATATAGAAATGTAATATATTTGATAGTAAGAGCAGGAAACGATTGTGAACAAACCTTTATTGAAGTAAATAATAACAGATGGTAACGTGAATTCAAATGAAAAAATAAAAACTCAGAGATTATAAATAGAATATTAGTTTAATCAACTGCAAATATTTATGTGCTCCTTTTTATTTTCTCAACTACTTTAAAATATGTAACATTTTTAAAAATGGTAATTATAATAATATATCACTGGTTTTGTGACAAACAGGCACCATATATATATATATATATATATTTCTATTTTATATATAAATAAAATAGATTTTATTTTACATTTAGATATATAGATTTAATATTTTATTTTAGATATATTTTATATATATATAAAAGAATAAAACGGGAGAGAAGGGAAGGAAATATAGCTATATAGGAGTAAAGTTCTTATAATTCACTAGAATTGAGTTAGTATAAATATAAAGTAAATATGAAGCAGTAAAAATATAAAATTAAGATGGTATAAACATAAAGTTAAAATGTATTTTATAAAACTAGAACTAAGAAAAAATACAAAAATATAATTAAAAATCATTAAAGTATGTGAAATTACTTTAATATTACACTAGATAATATTCCCTGCACACAAAAGAAGGCAGGAAAAACAAAACAGAAGTACAAAAAATAAACGAGACATAGAGCCAGGTGAGGTGGCTCACACTTGTAATCCCAACACTTGGAGAGGCCGAGGAGGATGGATTGTCTGGGGTCCGTAGTTCGAGACCAGCCTGGCCAACATGGTGAAACCCAGTCTGTACTGAAAATACAATAATTAGCCAGGCGTGGTGGCATGTGTCTGTAATCCCAGCTATGCGGGAGGCTGAGGCAGGAGAATAGCTTGAACCCAGGAGGCAGAAGTTGCAGTGAGCTGAGACTGTGCCACTGCATTCCAGCCTGGGTGACAGAGCAAAACTGTCTCAAAAAATAAATAAATAAATACAATAAAAATAAATAAAAAACAAATGAGATATAGAGAAAACCAAGAGCAAAATTAAAAATGTACATTCAGCTATATCAATATCATTAAATTTGACTGAAATAAATAATTACTTAGAAAGAAAAAAAAATTTGATTTTTAAAATGATTCAACTACATGCACATTTTATATATAATAATATAAATAGTTTGAAAGTAAATGATAACAAAAATATACAATGCAAATGGCACCCATATGGGAGTTGAAGTATAGTAATAAACAGTTTTCCACAGTAACAAAAAAAGTGCTACTGTAGAAAAAAGAAATATTTAATGATTATAAATGACTCAAATATTTAGAAAAATCTCACATATTTCTTGTTTTGTACTGTAAGTATATATATAAATATACACATATACAGTAAGTGTATTTTGTACTGTAAGTACACACATATATATTACTGAGTACTTCTTTATTATATATACTTTTTATATATAAGAAATATATATATTTATTGTTTTATAATATAAGTATGTGTGAGCGTATATATATACACATATATCTATATCTGAGTACTTCTTTAGCTGCATTGCATATATTTAGGTATGCTGTGTTTTTATTTTAATTCACATCAAAATATGCACATAACACAGAGACTCAAAATGTATAAAGACTAATAATTGAAAGGGGAAATGGAAAATTGAACAATTATTATTATAAACTTCAATACCCCACGTTCAATGATGAAAAAGCAAATAAGCAGAAGATCAAGAAGGAAACAGAAGACTTGAAAAATACATCAACTAGAAATAAGGAGTATCTATAGAAGAACACTTTACTTAACAGTAGTAGTAGACTATACATTCTTCTCAGGTGCACATAGAACGTTCCACAGGAGAGACCATGTGGTAGGCATCAGACAAGCTTCAATAAATTTAAGATTTGAAATTATACAAAATATGTTTTCAAAAGCAACAGAAAGTCTGGGCACGGTGGCTCACGCCTGTAATCCCAGCACTTTGGGAGACCAAGGCGGGTGGATCACCTGAGATCAGGATTTCGAGACCAGCCTGGTCAACATGCTGAAACCCTGTCTTTACTAAAAGTACAAAAATTAGCCGGGTGTGGTGCCGGGCGCCTGTAATCCCAGCTACTCAGGAGGCTGAGGCAGGGAGAATTGCTTGAACCTGGGAGGCGGAGGTTGCAGTGAGCTGAGATAGCACCATTGCACTCCAGCCTGGGCTACAGAGTGAGACTCCCTCTCAAAAAAAAAAAAAAAAAAAAAAAAAAAAAGAATTAAACTAGAATTCAATAACATAAGGCAATTTAGGGCATTTATAATTATAATCATACATTTCCTAATAACATTTCATTTAATGATGGACTGCAAATACCAAAGTGTTCCCATAAGGTTATAATACTGTATTTTTACTGTACCTTTTCTATTTTTAGATATGCTCAGATGCAGAAATACTTATCATTATGTTACAGTTGCCTACAGTGTTCAGTGGAGTCACATGCTGTACACACTTGTAGCCTAGGGGCAATAGGCCACACTGTATAGCCTAGGAGTGCAGCATGCTATACCATCTAGGTTCATGTAAGTGTAAACACTCTATGATGCTCACACAGCAAAACTGTCTAACAACAAGTTTCTCAGAACATATTCCCATCATGAACGTTTTGCATGACTAGATGAAAATTAATTAACACGAACTCCTAAATAACCAATGGGTTTTACAAAAATTCACATCGAAAATTAGAAAATTAGAAAAACTCCATTATATGAATGAATTAGAAAATATTTTAAGATAAATGAAAATAAAATCAGAACATCACAGGATAATATGCAATGTAGCTAGAGAAGTGCTCTGAAGGATACTTATAGCTATAAAAACCTATACTAAAAAACAAACAAAAAATCTCAAATCGATAACTAAAACTGCAACCTTATGAAATTAGAAAACTAAGTGAAAATTTAACTCTAAACAAGCATAAGGAGGGAGTATTACAAACTAGTAAAAATAAATAAAATAGAGACTATAAAAACAATAAATAAATAAAATTAATGTAACAAAAAATTGGCACTTTAATATGTCATCAAAATTGGCAAAATTTTATGTAGATTGAACAAAAATACTATAAAGAGATGGAAGATTCAATTTATCAAAAAAATAAAAGAAGACATGACAATTACTATGGAACTTAGAGAGGGTTAAAGAAAAGATGATAAGGATATACTATGAGCATCTTCTGCCTAAAAATGTATACTAACTAAATGAACTCTAGACAAGTCACTATAAAGCCATAATCTACCAAATATGACTAAAGAGAAAGAATGATATGGTTTGGCTCAGTGTCCCCACTCAAATCTCACCTAGAGTTGTAATAATCCCCATGTGTCATGGGAAGGACTCAGTGGGTGATAATTCAATCATGGGGGCAGGTTTTTCCCATGCTGTTCTCACGTTAGTGAACAGGTCTCACAAGATCTGATGGTTTTATAAAGGGACATTCCCCAGCACATGCCCTCTCATCTGCCACCATGTAAGATATCCCTTTGCTCTTCTTTTGTCTTCTGGCATGACTGTGAGGCATCCCTAGCCATGAAGAACTGTGAGTCCATTAAATCTCTTTCCTTTATAAATTACTCAGTCTTGGGTATGTCTTTATTAGCAGCATGATAATAGACTAATACAGTAAATTGGTACCATGAGTAGGGTTCTGCTATAAGGATACCCAAACTACTAGAAATAATAATATCAGAATGGGTGTATAACAAGTGAAAAGTTTTCATTAGTAATGAATAACTTCTCCCAAAAGCAGGTGTACGGCTTCACTAGTGCATCCTACTAATATTTAAAGAAGAGTTAATAACAACTCTTCTCAAAATTGTCAAAAAATTTAAGAGGAAGGAACATTTCTTAACTTATACTATCAGGCCAAAACTGGTACTAAAACTAAGAAAATACAAGAAAAGAAAACTATAGATCAAATGTCCAGTATATTCAGATATAAAAATCCTCAACAAACTACATGAAATCAATTCCAGCAACATTTAAGTGAGATTATACAGTATGACCAAATGGGATATATCTGAAAAAATGAAAGGTTGGCTTAACATAAGAAAACCAGTCAATGTAACACATCATATTAATAGAATAAAAAATTAAAAACATAATTATTTCTATAGGTGCAGAAAATTCAATTGGCAAAATCCAACACCTTTTCATTATAAAATAGGAATGGAAAAGAACTTCTCTGACCTGATTAAGTGTATCTATGAAAATCCCACAATTGATATCATATGCCACGGTGAAAAACTAAGAATTTTCCTCTAAAATCAGAAGCAAGTTAAGGATATCCTCTCTTACTACTTCTACATAAGAGAAGTACAGCCACAGCAATTTTTCAAGAGAAATAAACAAGAGTCATAGAAATTAGAAAGTAAGTCATAAAATTATTGCTAGGTGCAGATGACATGATCTCATATATAGAAAATCCTAAGGAATTCAATTAAAAATATTAGAACTAATAACCAAATTCATCAAAGTTCCGGGCTACAGGACGGAAATTTAAAAATAAAAAAAAATTTCTACACAGAAGAAATGAAAAAAGTACAAAATGGAGGAAGCAATTCTATTTCTAATAGCATCAACAAGAATAAAATACAGAAATAAACATGACAAACAAATGCAAAATTTGCATACTGATTACCAGAAAACATTGTTGAAAGAAATTAAGAAGTTCCAACTAAATGAAAAG
Organism: Pongo abelii; assembly: GCF_028885655.2. Taxonomy (NCBI): domain Eukaryota; kingdom Metazoa; phylum Chordata; class Mammalia; order Primates; family Hominidae; genus Pongo; species Pongo abelii. Next base: position 112,396,496 of record NC_071989.2, on the reverse strand, counting down.
GCATCTCATGTGAAAGAATTGGTAATTTAATATTAAAATGACAATATTACCCTAAATGTTCTATAGAGTCAACAAAATGGTTACAAATATGCCAGTTGTCTTTTTGCAGAAAATGTCAAGTTGATTCTAAAATACATACACAAGTGTAAGAAATGCATAATAGCTAATACACACTCAAAAGAGAAGAACAAATTCAGAAGTCTCATATTTTCCAATATCAAAATATACTACAAACCTACACTAATTCCGCCCATTTAGCACTGGTGTAAGAATAAACATACATTTCAATGGAATAGAATTGAGAATCCAGAAGTAAATCCTTACATTTAAGATTCATTGATTTTCAATGAGGGTGACAAATCAATCCAATTGGGAAAAAATTGTCTCCTCAGCAAATGGTGCTGGGATAACTGGATATCCATAAGCAAAACTGTGACGTTGACTGCCTATTTCATATCATACATAAAAATTACTGAAAATGTATCATAGACCTAAATGTAAGAGCCAAAATTCTAAAACTTTTAAGAATGAATTCATAGTAAGTCGTGATGAAAGCTTATACAATATTTTAGCTATGACAACAAAATCCTAAGCCACAAAGGAAAATAGATAAATTGAACTAAATCTAATTTTAAAATTTTTGTGCTGAAAATTACTGCATTGAAAAAGTGATGAAAGAGAAAAAACACAAAATACTACTATTGCAAATCATACATGTGACAGGGTCTTGTCTCCAGAGTATATAAAGGATATTTATAGCTAAATAATGAAAAGACAAATAACCAATTAAAAATTGAGCAAAGGATCTGAATAGACATTTATCCAAAGAAGATTTAAACAGCCAATAAGTACAAGAAAAACTGTTCAAGATCATTAGCCATTAAGGTAATGTAAATTAAAGCCACAAGAGATATCACTTCAATCCTACTAAAATGACCATAGTATAGTATAATATACTAATTTCTTAGTAAGTTTTTAAATATAAATCATTCTGTAACAGAATTATGCATTCATTGATTAAAGATGGTTTAAATTTCATAAAATAAATATTGCAGAAATAATACAGGTTTTAGACACCATTCCAATTGGCTAGCAGTATCCCCTTAATTCAGTTTTAGAAAAGTGTTGTTTTAGAAAAGTGTTACGCCAGGATTCCACAAATTTCCTGAACTGTAATGTGCACATTATATCCTATTCCAAATACCTTACATAAATCCTTCCATTTACCTTTACTCACTGATAGCAACCTCCTCTATCCTCCTCTAAAAGTGATAACATCTTATATTTTAAAGCAAGTGAAAATTTTAAGATTACAAACACGGTTTATCTCATTTCTACTGTATTTTTAACAATGTGAATACCATGCTTCTGGAAGCAACAGGGGCTCAAAAAAATCACAATGTAGACTATAAATCTGTAGAACATATCATGTGGCTATTTCTTTTATTAATATCTTTTGACAGGGAAACTGCCTCTCTTCTCAGTTTAAACTATAGAGCCAGGCACTGTTCTAACTCTTTAAAGATTATCTTTACCTACTTTTTTCCCCCCTCAATGCTTTCCTTTCATCGTCCTTTTCCACTAAACTATAAAGTTTCTGCTGACTCCTCTGTCACTCAGATAGTGTTTATTTTGGGACTTTAATATCCCTTTCTCAATCTAAAAATGTTTCAGTCTCTTCCAACTCTTCTAGGGTTATAATTTCAAATCTACAGATCAGGGAAATGCTGATTTTCTTCTGAGTTGTGTTAATCTTTATATTTTTAAGTTCAGCAAGCTTTGTCTATTACTAAATTTCCTATCTTTCTTCCTAGAAACCATAATCAAGAACTAGCATCATATAGCTAAAGCTGAAACCTCCTGAGCACTGTGAGTAATAATTGCCACATATGTCACCATTAATTCTTCCATTTTTATATGCAGATGCCACTTCTTCCATCAAGAGCTCTTGTCTATTTCTTCCCCATAGATTCTGGGCTGGCCTTAGGATTTATTTTTATTAATAGAATTTTTATCAATTGACACTATTGCAGTGTCAATTTCAGTATTGTCCTTAAGAAGTCTTGCAGCTTTACATTTCAATTTCTTGGAACCCTGAGGTAACATGTAAAAAGATATAGCTTCTGTGCTATAGAAAATAAGCAAAAAAAATGTGAGTTACTTGGTCAGCTCATAGCTGGGCCAAGCATAGCAGTGGAGGCACCTGTTATGTGAACAAAGACCTGTTAGCTATTTTAGTTCCAGTCAAGCCCCCAACAGAATATGCTGCATGAATATCTCAGCCAATCATGTGGAACAAAAATTAGCCCTGCCCAAGTTGCAGCTTCATGGGCAAATAAGTGGTTGCTATTTTTGACACTAAGTTTCAGAGTATTTTGTTAAACGGCAATAGATAAGCAAAACAGGCATAAAGAAAGAACTCATAAAAGAAGATAATTTAGAATGTCTACCATAAGAACTACTATAATTAAGATTTTAGAAACTTAGAAAAGAAACTTTACATTGACCCATTGGCTTTTAAAATAAGATTATATACATATAAAACATACACTGTAGAAAATTAGTGAAATTGGAACATAATGCACAGAAAGATCATGCTGATGTTTTCCCTTAAAAATTTGAATCATTACAGTCAATACAAAAGTGAAGTTAAATAAAAAAAACCAGTATATATGGCAGAGTGGTTGGTTACCTATTGATCACAATGTCACAACAAAGTTTTTCAATCTAGCAAAGAATAACTGGAGAATGAAAATTTATAATAAATTTATCTATAGGTTAACTTTGCTAATTACCAGGATGTAAAGAAATGAGAGCTGAAGCAAATGGAAACCTCTCATTTATTATCTTTCCAGAAATGACAAGATAGCATTTGATTTTTTCTTCTCAATTAGAAGCTTTTGTTCATCTTAGTAATTTTCAACAATAAGAAATAACATTCTTGATGGTAAAATTAGCTATCAATTGCTGCATAAAAAATTGCCCCAACACTTTGTAGCATAAATCAACAGACATTTATTATTTCATGGTTTCTGTGGGTCAGAAAACTCAGCTTGGCTTAGCTAGATGTCTCTGCTTCAGTGACTCTCCTAAAGTTGTCATTGAGGTATCAGCCAGGGCTCATTCTCATATGAACACTCTATGGAAGTAGGATCTGCTTCTAAACTCATTCACAAAGATGTTGGCGGGATTTTAAGCCTCGTGAGCTATCAGACTGAGGGCCTCCACTCAGTGGTTTTTTGGTCAAAGAGTTTGTTTAGTTCCATGTCCTGTAAGGCTTTACAGGGCAGCTACCTTCCTTCAGAGTTAGTGAGTAAAAGCATTAGTGTGCATGCAAAATGGAGGTCACAATCTCTTTGTAACCTTTGCCAAAAAGTTACCTTCCATTACTTCTGCCACATCGTATTTATTAGAAACAAGTCAGTGAGCCTAGCCCAGGTTCAACAGAAGGGAATTAGAAAAGATCATGAATACCAGCAGGTGAGGATCATTGAGGCCATCTTAGTACTGTCTAACACAAGGGCTTCCATACACACACACAAATCTCCTAATCATGTATCATCAAATAGCATGAAACACTAAGTTCAATTTAGCAAACAAATTCAAATGAGTTATTATATAAAATGTAGTTTATATTTTAATAATAATAGGATGTTAACTGTTGAGAATGTTAGGTTTTTTCTTTTATAATTGATCCAAGTAAAGAATATTATTTACTTTTATACAGAGATTTATAAAAATTGTATTAAGGTAGTTGATTTTCAATATATACCATATAAAGTTGTCTTAGGTTAAGAAATTAAAATCACAAAAATTCAGACAAAAAGAAGGAAATAGTCATGTTTGGAGATGACCCAAACTTTAATATTTCTTATTTTTAATAAGGCAGATGTAGATAGTTGGGAAATAACAACTTCCATGTTTTATTTTGGAAGTTGTTGTTTCCCCACCATCTGCACATTTTGGTGCATTTGTACACATTTGGTTGTGAAGAACAGAGACACACTTAAATTATTTCAGATAATAAAGAAATTGATTTTCAAAAATATGTAAACCAGAAAACAATTAATAAAATGACAGGAGTAAGTCTCTGCTTATCAATAACAACATTAAATATAAATGAATTAAACTCGCCAATCAAAAGATGTAGAGTGGCTGAAAGGTTGGAAAACAACAAGATCCAATGATTTGTTGCCTACAAGAAATACATAACCTATAAAAATACACATAGACAGGAAATAAAGGGATGGAAAAATATATTTCATGCCAATGAAAACCAAAGTAGGAGTAGCTATACTTAGACAAAATAGATTTCAAGATTAAAAGTGTAAAAAAAGACAAAGGCCATTACATAATGATAAAAGGGCCAATTCAGCAAGAGGATATAATGATTGTAATTATATATGTACCATACATTGTAGCTCCTAGATATATAAAGCAGATATTATTAGGGCTAAAGCGAGAGGCAGATGCGAATACAATAATAGTTGGTGACATCAACACCCCATTTTCATCATTGGGCAGATCTCCTAGATAGAAAATCAACAAAGAAACATGAAAGTTAATCTGTGCTATAAAAAATTGATTCTAATAGAGGTTTACAGAATATTTCATTCAACATCTGCAGAGTACCCATTCTTCTCCTCAGCATATGGAACATTCTAAAGGATAGATCACATGTTAGGTCACAAAACAGGTCTTAAAACATTAACAATAATTGAAATAATATCAAGCATCTTCTCTGACTACAAAGGAATAAAACTAAAAATTAATAACAGGAAGAATTTTGGAAACTATACAAGCACGTGGAAATTAAACAATAGACTCCTGAATGATCAGTGGGTCAATAAGAAATTAAGAAGAAAATGGAAAAATTTTTGAAATAATAATGGAAAGACAAACTCTCAAACCTACATGCTATACAGTGAAAGAAATACTAAGAGAAATATTTATGCCTACACCAAAAAAGTAGTCCCTACATCAAAAAGAACAACTTCAAATAAGTTATTTAATAATGCGTCTTAAAGAACTAGAAAAGCAGGAGCAAACTGAACCCAAAAATAGTAGACAATAATAGATATTAGAGTAGAAATAAGTGAATTTGAAATGAAAACAATACCAAAGATTAATGAAGCAAAAAGTTGATTTTTTGAAAATATAAACAAAATTTACAAATTTTTAGTCAGACTAACAAAGAAAAAAAGACAGACGCTCCAACTAAATAAAACCAGAATTGAAAAAAGGATACATAACAACTGACGCCACAGAAATTCCAAGGATCATTAGTGGTTATCATCAGCAACTATGTGCCAATAAAATGAAAAATCTAGAAGAAATGGATAAATTCCTAGACACATACAGCCTACCAAGATTGAATCATGAAGAAATCCAAAACATGAACAAACCAATAAGTAATGAAATTGAATCCTTATTAAAAAGTCTCCTAGTAAAGAAAAGCCTGGGACCCAATGACTTCACTACTGAATTGTATCAAACATTTAAAGAACTGATACTAATTCTACTCAAACTGTTCTAAAAAAATAGAGGAAGAGGGAAAACTTCCCAAACTCTCCAAGGCCAGTATTACTCTGATACCAAAACCAGACAAAAACACATTAAAAAGTAAACCTACAGGCTAGTATCTCTGAGAAATATTGATGCAAAAAATCTCGACAAAATACTAGCAAATCAAATTCAACAATACATTTAAAAGATCAGTCATCATGACCAAGAGGGATTTCTCACAGGGAGGCAAGGATGGTCCAACACACACAAATCAATAAATGTGATACATCGTACCAACAGAATAAAAGATAACCACATAATCATTTCAATTGATGTTAAAAAGCATTTGATACAATTCAACATTCCTTCACAATAAACATTCTCAAAAAACTGGGTATAGAAGGAACATACCTCAACATAATAAAAGCCATATACGACAGAGCCACAGCTAGTGTCATAACAGGAAAAAAACTGAAAGCCTTTCCTGTTTGATCTGGAACATGGTAAAGATGCCCACTTTCACCACTGATATTCAACATAGTACTGGATGTCCTAGCTACAACAGTTAGACAAGAGAAAGAAATAAAAAGCATCCAAATTGGAAGTGAAGTCAAATTTTGCTTGTTTGAAGGTTATATTATCTTATATTTGGAAAAACCTAAAGACTCCACCAAAAACCTACTAGGACTAATAAATTCAGTAAGGTTTAAGGATACAAAATCAACATATAAAAATCATTAGCATTTCTGTATGTCAACAGTGAATGATCTGAAATAGAAATTTAAAAAGTTATCCAATTTACAATAGCAACAAATAAAATTAAATACCTAGGATTTAATTTAACCAAAGAAGTGGAAGATCTCTATAATGACAACTACAAAAAACTGATGAAAGAAATTAAAGAGGACACACAGAAAAAATGGAAAGGTATTTTGTGTTCACAGATTAGAGGAATCAATTTTGTTAAAATGTTCATACTACCCAAAGCAATCTACAGATTCAATTTAATCTCTATCAAAATACCAATGGCATTCTTCACAGAAATAGAAAAAACAACCATAAAAATCATATGGAACTACAAAGGACTCAGAATAGCCAAAGCTATCCTGAACAAAGAGAACAAAATTGGAGTAATCACATTACCTGATTTCAAATTGTACTGCAGAGCTATAATAACCAAAACAGCATGGTACTGGCATATAAACAGACACATAGACAAATGGAACAGAATAGAGGACCAGGAATCAAATCCACATACCTACAGTGAACTCATTTTCGACAAAAGTGCCAAGCATATACACTGGGGAAAAGATAGTCTCTTCAATAAATGCTGCCAGGAAAACTGGATATCCATATGTAGAAGAATGAAATTGGACTCCTATCTCTCACCTTATACAAAAGTCAAATCAAAATGAATTGAATAATTAAATCTAAGGTGTCAAACTATGAAATTACTACAATAAAACATTGGGGAAACTCTCCAGGACATTAGTCTGGGCAAAAATTTATTGAGTAATACTCCACAAACATAGGCAATCAAAGCAAAAATGGACAAATAAGATGACATCAAGTTAAAAGGCTTCTGCACAGCAAAGGAAACAACCAAGAAAGTGAAGAGATAACCCACACAGTGTGAGAAAATATTTGCAAACTGCCCATCTGACAAGGAACTAATAACCAGAATATATAGCGAATTCAAACAACTCTATAGGAAAAAACATAATAATCCAATTTAAAAATGGGCAAAAGGTCTGAATAGACATTTCTCAAAAGAGGACATACAAATGGTAAATAGGCATATGAAAAGGTGCTCAACATCATTGATCATTAGAGAAATGCAAATCAAAACTACAATGAGATATCATCTTTCTTCAGTTAAAATCGCTTTTATGTAAAAGGCAATAAATAACAAATGCATGTGAGGCTATGGAGAAAAGGGAACACTTGTACACTGTTGGTGGGGATATAAATAATACAGCCACTATGAGGAACAGTTCAGAGGGTCCTCAAAAACTAGAAACAGAGCTACCATACTATCCAGAAATCCACTTCTGCATACATGCTGGAAAGAAAGGAAATTAGGATATCAAAGAGATATCTGCAGTCCTAAGTTTGTTGCAGCACTGTTCACAATAGTCAGGATTTGGAAGCAACCTACATGTCTATCAACAGATGAATGAATAAAGAGAATGTAGTACATATGCACAATGGAGTACTATTCGTTCCTAAGAAATGAGATCCTGTTATTTGCAACATGGATAGAACTGGAGATCATTATGTTAAGTGAAGCAAGCCAGGTACAGAAAGACAAACATCACATATTCTCACTTTTTTGTGGAATCTAAAAATCAAAACAATTGAACTCATGGACATAAAAAAATAGAAGGACGGTTACTAGAGACTGGCAAAGGTATTTGTGGGGCAGGGTGGAGGTGGGGATGGCTAATGGGTACAAAAATAACAAAGAATTAATAAGACCTAGTATTTGATAGTACAAAGAGTTAATAAGACCCAGTATTTGATAATACAAATTAGTAAGCCCTAGTATTTGATGGTACAACAAAAATAATAGAATTAAATTAATAACACATAGTATTTGATAGTATAGTATGGGATATATAATCAGTAATAATTTAATAGTGCACTTTAAAATGTCTAAAAGTATATAACTGGATTGTTGTAACTCAAAGGAGAAATGCTTGAGTGGCTAGATACCCAATTTTCCGTGCTGTAGTTAGTACACATCGCATGCCTGTACCAAAATATCTCATGTACTCCATAAATATATATACCTACTATGTACCCAATAAAAATTTAAACATTAACAAAATTTGTAATATGTCCATATGATGTCTATATGTAGGAATGAGGAAAGTGAGAATTTGATGCAAAACTGTGAGAAAAAAACACATTAGATCTCATAAACAAATGATTTGTCTTTTAAAACTGAAAGGATTTATTATAGTTCCAGAAACTTTGACAGTAAGAATTTTTAGACCAGCCCCCTAATGCTCTGCCCATTATAATTTGACCATAAGTCTCTTCCATTCTCCAGCTCTTTGAATACAATTTTTTACTTTATAACTTCTCTCTAAACCATAATTTTGCCTAATTCTCATCCTGACTTGTTCTCCTACTAAATTTCCAAATGAGGGAGAATATGACTGGCATGTCTACCTTTTCAAACAAGAGCAGGCTGCATTTGACTTATGGGCTTATAGATTTGCTGACCTTGGGTAAGGGGCACAATGCATATCCAATGAGCTGTGACTGAGGATGGAAAGTGTGGTGCTGCAAAACACGGGCTCTGATGGAATCTGTTTCCAGGGAGGGCCTGTCAACACTGCAGTAATTCTGGTTAGCAAAATAAGTCTAGTTCATTACTAGTTCTTAAACTCTTTTGCTAATTTAGCTCTGGTCCTGAAAATTAAACATCAGGAATGGGACCTGAGATCCTCTGTATTTACACATTTCTAGAGGGCCTATTACATTCAATTATATTTTAGAAGGAGGCACACCTCTTATCAGTGGGCATATTAGTTATCAGCTGTCTTCTAGCAGATATTAACGGAAATGGCATTTAAGAGAAGCACCAGGCCGGGCGCGGAGGCTCACACCTGTAATCCCTGCACTTTGGTAGGCCGAGGCGGGTAGATCACGAGGTCAGGAAATTGAGACCATCCTGGCTAACACGGTGAAACCCGGTCTCTACTAAAAATACAAAAAAATTAGCCGGTCGTGGTGGCGGGCGCCTGTACTCCCAGCTACTCCAAGAGGCTAAGGCAGGAGAATGGCGTGAACCTGGGAGGTGGAGCTTGCAGTGAGCCGAGATCGCGTCACTGCACTCCAGCCTGGGTGACAGAGTGAGACTCCGTCTCAAAAAAAAAAAAAAAAAAAAAAAAAAAAGAAGCACCAGAAAGTCAACAAAGAGGAAGACACGTGACAACATAGACTCACGAAACAGATAAATGATGGATGGAAAGTTTTGCTAAGCCAAGAGTATGAGGCAAGAAATATATGTGTATATATAGCAAGCAAACTAATAAAGGATAGTAAAGTATCAAAACCCCTATTTGAGGTGCACGGAAAAATATATAAGCAAAGCATGGTAAGATTGCTAAACTATAAACGTTACAAATAAGGAAAATGGAATATTCGCATGGGTAAAGTAAATTTAGTAGTGTAAAATGAAGAGTTGGGATTAAATAGTTGGAACCTATATTCTTAAGTACAAAGCAGACGGTTAGTTCCATGGTAAAAACTACACTCTGGGAGATTAGATTGCAAAGTAGGAATCCAACCAAGGTTAGGAATAACTATAATATTGAGCAGATACTGATGTTGTTATTAAGCTGATTATTTGTAACCCAAAGCTCATTTTATTTCTATACACATAAAATGAGAGCTGTCTGGGCTGGAACTGATCCACCAAAGTCTTAGCACCAATATCAGTTAAAGTCAGAAAGACAGATAGCCTTTGGGGTCATTCTGAAAATACTTGGTGGTCTCAGTCTTTTTCTCCCAGCCCAATTTAGCTCCCATAGCAGTATTTTTTCACTGGGATAAGGGGACAGGTTCATATCAGATTTAGAACAATTACTTTGGACATGTGCACAAAGCACAGGAGACTTTCTGCACTATGCACATCTGAATTACAAGGAAAGCTGCTTAAAAATCCCAGCAAATCTATTTGCATATTGCTGTCCAGTTGTCAGATGGTGTCTCAGTTTATAAATGTGAAAATCAGAGCAGATTTTATTTTCATCAGGATTTTAGACTTACCCATTGAAATACAGCATATCAACAAGCCTCTCTGAGTTTTCATTATCATATTTGCATAGCACTGGACTCAAATGTATGTAGAGTTGGATATGGGCAGCAGTCTTTCCACCTGAGAAAAGTTTCCAAACATGACATCTTTTCAACAAATTAGTTTAAGTTGGAATACTTGACATAAATATTAACTTAGGAGAGGGATTAAAAATATTTCAAGCAAGCAGTGCAAACTATGAAGAATGTAGGAAATACAATCAAGAAGTATTTTTAAGAGCTTTCCCTCTTACCAACTGACTGCCTAGGATCCATTTACAGATATTCCTCCCTATATCCTTCTTGCCCCACATTTGTTCCCATGGATGCTAGAACATGGCATGATCTCTGCTTGACCAATTGTTAAGAGTGTAGCCCCAAAACCCATGAAACTTATAGTCTAGTTGGGAATATAAGTAGTTGAACAAATATAATCATTTGAGAGTAAAATATCCACCTGTTTGATCAGTGATGCAAGAAAGGTATAATTTACTATGTGAACGCAAAAGAAAGAGGTAATAATTCTAAATAGGGGAATTAGGCAGAATATATAAAGAACGCCACTTAAATAGGACTTGGTAAAGTTAATAGAGTTTTTCTAGGTAGACTTATGGGAGGAAAACTACTAGTGAGAATAAAAAGATAACAAAAGATAGTTAAGAAACCTTGGGACCTGTAATGCAGTAACAGTTTGATATTACTGGAACAGAGGTATACATACATGAGGAAAAGGATGGAGATATTTGATGGTAAGCCTAGAAAAACAGACTGGATACACCATGGAGGACTTTGATGGCTGTGTTAAGAAATGATAAGAAATAGGATGCCAGGGAAGGTTTTTCACTAAGGAATTAACATGTTTGTAACTGTGCTTGAGAAGCACTACATGGAAACTCAGAGAGGTGTGTATGTGTATGGTAACAGTATTAAGGTTGTCTGCAGCTATGCTGCTATGTGTTTATGTACGTCCCTTTTTGCATAACTACACATGGATATGGCTACAACATTGAGTTTATGTATATGTCATACGAATGTTATATACATATGTTTGAATATATTTTACTTACAGATAAAAATAATATTTTAGTCAAAGTTATTTTTTTATTTTTTAGAATGCAATTTACCATATCATATTGTATTTCTGCTTAAAAGAGATTATTTCAATTCTATTTTACTCTTATACATTGGGGAGTTTAAATGGTGTAATACCAACCTGGGCCATATTAGAACTACTGGCTTAGAAATGAACATTGGCCAAAAGTCATTAAAAATGGATAGCTGTTTAGTGGTGTGTGGGAAATGAGTTGATGGTCACAGTCCAGTTCCTACTTAACAGGTGTCTACCTCATAAAAACCACCATAATAATCAGCACTTATTGGCACCCTTATTGCCAGCGTGAGGAAAGAAGCCAAGATTTAAGATTGCTTTCTCTTCTCTGTGAGTCAGGACTGTGTTGGGAGCTTCCTTTCAACCTATTATAATGATTTTATGTTTTCTTTTGTACAATATTAATTTCTAAAATAAATTTACCCTCTAAGAAGTCATCTCAACAGACTGTCGTTGACTTCTTAACCAGACAATGATTCATTTTAGAAAGAATATTGTTAGAAGGGAAACATAGAGCCATTATAAAAGGATATAATGAGAACATTTGAAGAGGTACCATTTCAAATCAGCAGTTTTAAAGACAGACATATGTTCCCACCACAGGGACCTGTCCTACTGTTTGAACACCAGAAGCAAATTCATTATTTAAGATCATTAAGGGATCACATTCAAACCTAATCATGATTTACAGGGTGAAATCCACAGCTTTACTCAGTGTTGCTTGATTGTGATATTGGATGCCACTCAATTGACAGAGAATTTGTTTTTCCATGCTTGCTAACATGTCATCTCCCATATTTATGATTTAAGCATGAAATCTAGTTACAAAGAAATAAGAAATATTCAAACCAATTCATTTGCAATAGAATTATTTAGAACATTCACTTATTGGATACAGTGTCAAAATTCATCTTTTGCACAAAGCTGCTTTCATAAATAAAAATATTTTATATACATTTTATTGTGCATTTAAACATGATTGCTCCCACTTTGAAAAGATGTTTGCTGCAATGATGAAACAATTGGCTCCTTTTAAATGACTTTGCGTTATGCTTTAATGACAGTTGTTTCGGGGTATCTTTTGAGGAGTGAAAGAATTATGGACTTGAATGTATTCCAATAATTTTTATATTACACTTTAGTTGGCCTTTCAATTTTCAAGATGGGAAGAGCAAAATTGCCTGTATGACAAGAAAATTCATTCAAATATATTTATATGTATTACACAGAAAATAAAAATTAGAGAAAAATTCATAAACATCTATATGTACAATGGATTTTATTCTATATAGAAAATTTATACAGAAAGACTAAACAAAAGAAGTTCCAGAATGGAATTAAAACTATGCAGCATTCACATTTCTCCCAATAAAATTTGTATAGTTGACCCTTGATAGTGAAAACTGTCAACAATGGAAATATTAAGACTATTCATTCAATAAAACAAAAAAGAAAGCCATTTTGAATATGAAATATGAAATATACAGTTGCTTGCTAATTGGATTTTTTTTAAATATAGAAACACACAATTGCTTTTTATAACCCTTTCCTTTTTTGCATTGTTTTGTGTTTGTTCTTCATTCTTGGCTACAAATATAATTTTTTAAGAACATGAGATCGAGTGCCCCCCAAAAATTGATATTTTAAAATAACTAAAATGAAATTCCATATATTGGCTTAAATTTTGACACTATTCCTTCTCCATAAAGAGAAAATACACACATTTTAAAAGAAAAGGAGTTCCAAAAAATCTCATTTGCAAGTAAGAAAAATTGTCCAAGGTTATAAAACCACTTAAAAGAACAATCAAAATGAGTATCCATGTTTACAGCTTCCATTGTATAATAAAAGAGAAGACCTTTTAAATAATATTTTTGTAGCATGTTCTTTTTTGAATTGATCATAAAACCAAATTAGACAATTCTTCAAGTAGTCAATTTTTTAGTCTGTGACAGTTTATCTTTCCAACTCTTCTAAAAAACAAGATCTCCTTTACTTAAATCTCAGGAAAACTTACTTGGAGTAAGTTTGGAAGTCTAGCAAAGATTGAATTGTTTCAATATTATAATCTTATTTCAGGGTGCATTAAAACATCTTGTATTTAAACCTTTCTCAACTGAAGTATAAATAACCTGACAACCTGAGGACTGAGACCATCCCTTACACATGTTTGATAAAAAACCTTGCATTGACAACTATTCCTGACTTTTAGTAGAGACTCAATAAAGGTATATTAATTTTATGTTTTAAGACACAAAATATACAGAAATTCTTCCAAAAGTCACAGGTAGTACTGCAAGTGGAAGCAAAGAAAGACACAAATCTCACTTGGCTTTAAACTTATTTCTAGGCACAAGGGTAGAAGCATATTTATTAATTTTTCTCTTAAATAAGTTGAATATATTATTTTAAAATGTTTTTCTTGCTCAAGAAAATAAGAGCACGAAACTTTTATATAACCCCTTATTTTGTGATTGGTCCAGATGATCTTTTCAATTGATCATTTTTTGTTCTTTTTAAAGAGGGAATCTCCTGAAGGTACTATTAACTTTAAAATTTAATTCTGGAAGCATGTTCTGGACATTTAGTGTGTTTCTATGCTTAGTAGCTAAAATAGTACTTAAATTATACAAAATACTTCATAAAATGATGTCTTTATTCTGATTATCATAATTCTATTCACTGAACAGTTTCCTGTAACTAAAACTTATACTTCTTGTCTGACTTGATATGAGCATGGACAGGAGAGGGTTCATAATGCACACAGACAAAGCAAAAACCTGCAATTAGTAGAATTAATAAATCTGAAGCATTACAAAGATTTCACAAAGCTGGTGAGGTCACAGATTTTTAAAAAAATCTTTATTTCAGCAGCATGTTTTACGCTCTTCAAACTCTTAATTTTGTACAACTATCATCCATATTTTCGTCTGAATGCCATTCTATGCATTGCTGATCTCTGAAACTTTCCAAAAGTGGAAAATATTTTAAAGTAGTTTAAAGGCAGCTCAGCAAAGTGATATGCTATGAAACACTTCAATTTAACTTCTTCAGGCTTGTTTTGCTCTCTACCCAAGCACACCTCAAATGCTGCACCATTCATTGCTATCACTGCAGTATATCCTATGCCTCCTCAAACACTATCACCACCTGTCAAACCTGGCATGAAATAGTTTGCAAGGTTTCTATGTTGATTTTAAGGAATTAGAAGCATCAGGCATGTTATTTATTCTGGGTTTATCTCCAGTGATGTATACAGTTACCAGTAGCACTGGATTGCATCCTGAATAATCTTTTCAGGATTGGCTGCTGAAGTATTATATTGTTGTCTGGATTAAGGTTGTCTATATATTGCACTAAAATTTGCTTTTATTTAGAAAGAATTCAGGCTGTTTAATAAGTCAATAGGAAATGTAGCTTCTGACAATTAAAATTTAAAAGGCCACCTCCCCAAATTAATGCAGAATATTTAGCATCCTAGTATTTCATAAATGTACTTACCAAATTAGGTTTTCATCTCTATTCCTCTTCCAAGGGAAAAAAAGCATTTCTTACAGATTTGCTTTCAATGTTAATGAAAAACAAAGAGAAACAACCACACAAGTATATAAAACTATGAGTAGAGTTTTGCAAAATAATTTTGGCAGTGAAAATTTGACAGATGCAATCTCAATATCTTGTATATCAAAAAGTAAAGTAAATTTCTGCAGTGAGAGATGGGGTAATACAACAAGGAGGAGTGAAGAGAAAGCAAAGCAGACACCTGAATGCCAGGAGAAGTCTGAGTCCGTGATGGTTTCTCCCACAAGCTCTGTGCTTTGTCCTTGCTTTCTCTGAGACTAGTGCTCTTTTCTCTAGGCAGCACTGACCCTTCCTCCCAGCAGAAGGCTGAGTGCTGGCCAAGGTCTCATAGTTGGTCCGTTCATAGATCTAGCAACAGATCCAGGTCTCATTTTTCTCACAGGTGAATTTAGAGATTGAGATTAGTTTAATTGTTCTACTATCTCTTTGAGAATTAGAAGAAAGTTTTGGAAACTTCCTCTACAAAAAAACAAAAAGCACACAAAACATTTTGGATGAGTTTTAAGCCTATCCATGGCCTCCAAGTTAAGAATCCAGAGATTAGAATACTTTTAAAACATTATATGTGTTTCCCTAATATATATAAATAGTAGGTTTTTGGATAATGATAATAATTTCTTTGGTTTTTGCTTTTCTGTAATTTGCAAACCATCTACATCGAGCATGCATTTAAGGTTGCAGCCCCAGAAAGTAGACCACCTAAGTAGCAATCTTCGTTCATCCACAAACTTCCTGTGGAACACTGGCCAAGGTACCTACCTTTTCTTTCCTTCATTTGTTTCATTGGTATATTGTGGACAACAACATTTACAGTTACCTCATATAGATTTGTAGCTATTAACTTAGTGTAGCATGTGTGTGTGTGTGTGTGTATGTGTACTAACATGGCCAGGAATTTATATCTATCATGCTTAAAACAGGCCCCGGAACATGACAATTGTTCAATATATCTTAGATAACACATGGGTATTTTTTAAATTCTATAAATATGCATAAATATAAAGATAAAATACACCTTTCATAATTTTATTTAGGTTTTTTTCTAGCATGTCAAGATCTAGCTTCATATATTTGAAAATTAACCATATTATCTAATTTGCAATGTGATATCCTGTGCATTTTCTGTACAATTTTGTTTACGGTTTCTAAGGAATGCAAAAAGAAATGAATAGTTTTATATCTCCACAACAAAGAATCAGTAACGTTTTCCCAGTTGAAAAAAACACTGAAATAAATATAATCAATAATGCTTAATGTCTGTGCAATGACTTCATTTGTAATTAGCATTCTTCACTGTATAACGTGTCTTGTGATCTTGTTCCTCTTTCCCCTTTTTAAAAATAATGTATATCAAGTTTCCTTATTCATATGGCTGGTGTAAAATTTCTTACATTTATATGTGAGACTCACTGTTTAATGAGTCTTTTCTAAAAAGGCTTTCCTGACTGAGCTAATTTGCTCCCATTCTTAAAATAAGTTTTAAAATAAGTTTTTCTAAACTGAATATACAAAATTAATATCAACAGATTTCTAACCTATTTCTTTATCTATATGTTTTACAGCTCACAATCAGATAATACTTTAGATAAGATTTGGTTCAAAATTGTTATACCAGATGCAATTTACTTTTTAATCCTAAGTCCTTCAATATCTCTTTTTCCTTTTCCTCATTTGTCCACTGGTGAAGTGTGACAGATAAAATGTCATTTCTGTTAAACAAGAGCACCACTTTCTAGCCCCACTTTTACTTACACAGATAATGAAACTAAGTAAAATATAAACATGGTTGGAAAGGGAAAGTCACATATATTTTCTGCTTAGTAAAACAAAACTGTTTTGTTTTTTTCTGCAGCCATATTTCTTGCTGGACCTATATTCATTCTTTTCAAAAGCAACTATTACTTTCATTATTCACTTCACTCCTTTTCTGTGGCCAATTATTTTTCAGGCCCTATAATTTTGCGTTTTTAAAATTCGAATATGAGCCCCTCCCTCCCTCTGGCACACATACATATACACTCTATTTTAGGTGCCAGGGCATGTCAATAACATCAATCACCATTCGCACCATCGATCATGCAGCTACGAAGCAGTTGGATGACATCTGCCATAACACCCTTCTGTGCTACGGTAATGCACTTGAATTTTGATGCAGGAAGATATTGGTTTGCAGACTTGTAATCAATCACAGCATCTTTTCAAGCAGAATATCTTGGAGATATAACAGAAAGTTAATCACATATTCTTTGAGTATGTTCGAGCATGAATATAAGAGAGCTCCCTATTTGTAGACTAATATTAAGTAATTAAAATGTAATTTATAATTATCCTAATAGCCAACATCATATTAATTACCCAAACAATATTTTGCTTTTTAAACTTTAATGCTTTTCTCCACAAATGTATTTTAAGGTTTTTCTTTATTATAAAATTTGAGGCAACATCTGTGTCATTCTAAAATGCAAAGATAAAGCAGTCCCCCATTAGTATTCCTGACTCTAGTCAGGACCACTTAGTGTATGCACATTTTATACAGCAATATATTTATTACACTATTGGTGGTGGCCTTTGGTATATAGGAAAATCATATCATAGCAATTGTGAATAAAACAGCAGATTTTATAAATAGAAGCAATTGAAATAAATTAAAAGTAAAATACAGTATCTGATAGCATTAACTTGATTTTATTTGAAACTTGATCATTATGTCTTAACATGAAGCCTTCTATAATAATATGCTTGCTAAGTTTTTTAGCTTTTAAAATGTAATTATTCTAACATTTGGTAAAATGCTTTTTTAGGTTGTTGTTGTTAGACGGAGTCTAGCTCTTTCACTAGGCTGGAGTGCAGTGGAGCGATCTCCGCTCCCTGCAGCCTTCACCTCCTGAGTTCAAGCGATTCTCCTCCCTCAGTTTCCCGAGTAGCTGGGATTACAGGCGCGTGTCACCATGCCCAGCTAATTTTTGCATTTTTAGTAGAGATGGAGTTTCGCCACGTTGGCCAGGCTGGTGTCGAACTCCTGACCTCAGGTGATCTGCCCGCCTTGAAAAGTGCGGGGGATTACAGGCGTGAGCCACCGTGCCTGGGCACATTATTGATACTTACATGTTTCTAATACAAAAGACATTTTGCTGCAAAGCTAAGAGCAAACAGCAAAATAACATTTGGTTTCCTGAAAAACTTAGACATTTGGGGAGAAGAGATACTGTTAGGAATAGAGATCTCACACTCATCAACACAATAGCAGAAAACCTGGGAGAAAGCAGAGATATGTTTTGTCCCAAGGAGATATTTTGTTACATTAGACTTCTCAGAAGAAAGAGTAGAATGTAGACTCCGAAGGAAGAGGAAGACAGTTGAGTCCAGACCCTAGGGTTCTGCCTCTGCTTCCTTGGGTTAGAAGTTTCTAGGATGTTGTGTGGTATAATGATGCAAAGAGTCTTTCCTGACAGTCACAATGCCTGTCATTTGGGGAAAGAGGAAGACAGGAGATTTCTTCTAAGGTGACAAAAAAAAAAAAAAAAAAAAAAAAACTGTATTTTTATATTTGAAAAGTTCAATGTTTCCAGATATTCTCAATCTTTTAAAGTTAGAAATTGTATTTTATGAGATTTGATACTTAAAATTGGCTAATATTTTAAAAGCACTTTGAAGATATATACATGTATGTATTAATATATATAATATTGAATACTGGTTTGCCAAAAAGCAATTGCTAATCTCAGTTCAAATCCACAAGAGCTTTTCAATCCGAAAACTCTGTGCCCTCTCTGTTTTAGTTTTTGTGTTTAATTTCGTGAAATGAGAAATATTTACTGAGTAATAACTTAATAATTAGCATTAATTTTATATGCCCCGTGGTTGCCTATCTATCTCTATGCTTTTTCCCATACTTTTTTCTTCCCTTACAAATTCCTTCTTTCAAGGAATGCTCACTTAATAACCTACTTAAGTTATTCTTATCCTTCATGGCCTGTTTTAAATGCAACCAACTCCACGAAAACTTTCAGTCTCCTCTTAAGAGAATCAAGCTGTTTTCTTTATAACACTTTCCTCTTTCTGCCATCTTGCAATTACACACTCAGAAAAACAATCATTAAATTAAATCAATTGCATGTATAAGATTCAAATCTCTTTCTTAATAGTTTCGTGGTTCGTGAGGCTGCAATATGTTAATCCATGTAGCAGGCCTAATGTAAAACTCTTCGTCTCACAAATATACTGTTAATTTTACATTTAACATGATGCCATCTGCTTTAATCTTACGTGATCAGAGAATAAAGTGGTCTAATTAATCAAATACTCTGTCCAATAGATGCAATAAATAAAAATATCTGTATGTTTGTATACATGTATACACATACACACATACAAGCTCACATCAACTCATCATGACATAACCACTAAACAACCGGATGCCTAAAACACACTTATTACAATCCATATCGTACTAATTAATTATCCAAAGGAATTTCAAGAATATTTTTCATATGGGCTATATACTGCACAAAGTGGTTAACATGTTTGGGAACTAATCCACATTTTCTTATTTGTTTTGCCCAAATTTTGGTCAATCTGGTCTCAGAGTCATCCTTTTTTTCCAACGCAGCATGCATCTATATCTGTTTATAAGTAAAGACCTCAAGCAACTGGTAAGGTGAAGCAATTTCAATCAGGAAAGCATCTTCCCATCATAATAGAAAAATAAAGGCAAGGAATTTTTTGCTTCAAAGTGAATATGTCTACTTTGAATACATAAAGTACAAAATCAGTTCAAGCTAGATCAAACTTGTAGGGTTTTTGCTGAAAAAGAAATCACCCTGAAAAACAGGAAAGATTTTGCTGAAAATCTATTTGAGTTTTATGAACTAATCACATTATATTATAATTATTTCTTCATATGCCTACACCCTGCTTTAGATATTGAGCTGCACCTGAATATTCTTTATTTCTGTTTCCCCAGCACCAAATTCAAGTATAGGACTCTAGGAAATACTCACCTAAGCACTGAATGAATTCATAGATTAATTAACATATGAATCAGGGTAAGGACTGTTTGATAGCAAGTGAAACTTTCCTTCTTGACTCTGTTTTAACACAACTGAGGCAAGCTACAGTAAACTCTACCCATGCTACAATTTAGAAAAATAGTGGGCAAATAATATGTAGCCTGAAGTTTTCACTGGAAAAATTATTCAAGAATATATTTAAATACTTATTCATTTTTATTCATTCAAACTACGATGATCTATGTTGTGCCTTTCATAGGTACTGTATTTAAGTGCCAAGGGCTACCACAAGACATAAATCAGAAAGACATATATTTAGAGCAGTAGCTCTCAATTTGAGATAACACTGGGCTATTAGGGGACATTTAAAATATCTTTTGATACGTTCTGATGTGAAATTTGGGGTAGGGTGCTATTGGGTAAAGATACAGATTGATGCTAAACATCTTACAATGAACAGGAATACCTTTCACAGCATAAATCTGCCAAACTGAAATGTCAATCAATAGTGCTGAGATTGAGAAATTCTGAATTAGAAGAATCATGAAGGAGTATAATAAATACTTAACTTATTTTGTGCTGAAATTGTATAAGCAGAAAGTTATCACCTCTACTTTAGGTGGCCATGGAAGGCTAAGAGAAGAGAAACATTCAGAGTGGGGGCTTTAAGTATGTTTTCCAGGAATTAAGTTGATAGAAGGCATAGGAAATAAATCAACTTTATGCCCCAATGGTTGGGGCATAGGGTAGTTAAGATTGTGTGGAATGATACTGCAGAGTGACACAGGGGTCACCTCAAAAAAGAAGAGAAATATTACCCTTAGTATAACACATTTATACACAGTCATATGACATGAAATTCTTGTTTGTCATACCTAGGAGAATAGATTGCATTATAAAGACAATAAGAGAGATGTTGAATAACGTTTTAGCAAAGAAGTAAAATGGTGGGAGGCAAGGTTTATTTTAAAATAAAACTTCAGGGAAATTATCATTGTCCAAACTAAGGATGTGGCAGCAAGAACAGAGTGAAAGGAATAAATTCAGAAATATTTAGGAAGACCAAATGAAAGTAGTTGTAAAAATCATATCTTAGGTGGAAAGTTATTAAAGAGTTGAGAATGATGCCTGTGGTTCTGGTTTGCCCTATTAATTAAGTATGTACAGTTTGTGATAAGATGATTGCACTGGGTTCAGTCAAGTACATGTTGAATTTGTGGTTACTAGATGTCATTCAAGTAGAAGTGCTCAGTTAAGTATTTGGATGTAGAATTCAGGATGTAGTCTTGGTGGAAAAAATTAATTTTAGGGAGTCATCAGCATATGGGTAGACATCAGAACCATAGGGATGGATACATTTATCTGAGGAAAATATAAAGAATAAAAGTACAAAATATCCAAAACGAAGTCCATTGTGACTGGGTCAGTTTCCAGGAATCCAAACTAAGCCTATGGAGGGTCAACAGGAGCCTTGGTGACTAGATGCAAGAAGTTTGGTGTCAACAAGATAAACAAGTTAAGCCTGACATCTTTTCATTAAATTCATTTTAATAAATAGAACATTAATAGTAAATGAATATAATGTGATTTTAAAGTACACAAGTGATACTTTATACTTCTACATATGAGATGAATAGAAGGGATAGCCATTCTATGCTAAGAAACAGAGGGATGTCTCGCACGTTGTAGGTGGTTAATAAATATTTCTGAAATGCAGAAATATTTGTAACATGTACAAGAGATATAACAAACCCATAAAGTTTCTATTAAAGTGGAATGTTAAGAAGTTAAGCTACCTGTGGCCCAGGGTAAATTTAATCTCCTACCTGAAATCATCCCACAGCTCTGTGTGTGTGTTTTTTTTTTTAATTTATAACCACCAAAATTCTTTGGAAACAGAAGAAAAAAACTGATTAGCATAAGATAATAAAAAAGTAGTTGTAATAGATCTCTCAAACTTATTTATTTCTCCTAAGTAAAATGTTGTGCCCTTTGACTAATTACTCCCTACCCACACCCAGCCTCTAGTAATTACCATTTTACTCTCTAGTTCTATAGCTCGATTTTTTTTTTTTTTTGGATTTCACATCTAAGTGAGATTTTAGCTAAATTTAACCATCCCACAATGGATACATATTTAAAAACAATATATTGAATATGATAAAGATATACAAATTTTACCTGTCAATTAAAACATATTTAATAAGTAGTAGATTCAGGATCTTTGCTTTTTCTCATCTCTACATTTTTAATCTTTTATTTTGGGCTGGAAGAGAGGGGCTTGAATCTATTTTATATAATGTAAGTGAGAAATAATAGTTCCCTTTAATTTTTTTTTCATAGCAAGCAGTACAGCTGACTTTTTGATGACACAGGTTTGAACTGTGTGGAACCATTTATAGACAGATTTTCTTCCGCCTCTGCCACCCCTGAGACAGCAAGATCAACCCCTCTTCTTCATCATACTACTCAACGTGAAGATGACAAGGATGAAGACCTTTATGATGATCCACTTTCACTTAATGAATAGCAAGTATATTTTGTCTTCCTTTCTTTATCTTCCTTATTGGTTTTCTTAATAACATTTTCTTTTAACTGGCTGACTTTATTGTAAGAATACATTATATAATACACATAGCATAAAGATACATGTTAACAGTCAACTGTGGGCTATAAGTAGTTAAGTTCTGAGGGATCCACAATTTATACATACATTTTCAACTGTCTAGGGCTCAGCACCTCTAACTGCTGTGTTGTTCAAGGATCAACTGCACTTTGTTTGAAAGTAAAGCAATCTCAAGTTTCAAGAGGTGGCTTCAAATTCCAAGATTAAATAACAGAATCTATACTTTTCATGTCTTGAGATATTTTTATTATTTACCTTATTGACCTTGATCTTTTCAGACAAAAAGTGGTTTGTGATTTTTGTTGTTGTTTCATATCCTCAAATGTCAGTGCTTTCCTATAAACTTTGTCATTTTCATTGTCTATGTGCGTGTTTTTTTTCCTAAACCATCCCATTCTTTCAGGAACTTGGTTCCTGTATACTTTTTCTCTCCATTTACTTTCAAATCTTTTGGGAAAACAAATAAAGTGAGTCATTTATATCATAGTGTTCATCTAAGATATTAAAGTATAAATTAACCCATATATTAATATATCTATTACCAATATAGCTAATGAAATTATAACTATAGGATAAATGCTTCTATTTTCTAATGTTTAATGCATCACTGAAACTGTTGATGCAATTTCACTATACTAACTGCTCTGCAGTGAGTGCAACAAGAGGGGAAAATAATAATTTTGGACACTAAAATCACTATGCAATTGTTACCAAAATTGTTTTCATTTAAAGGTAATTAAATAAGGTTCTTTTCTGCTCCAGTTCAGGAGACAACTATTTAATTATGTTTCTCCTATAAAAGCATTTCCAACCTAAGTGGATATATCTCCAAAGAAGCAGTCTATTTTTTAATGTGTTAGTAGAAATGTATGCTATTTCTCTTTGTTCTAGAACTTTCCTTATGCTTTGTGATTTTCCACATTGCCTTTCATCCAGCTACACACACACAAACATACACGCACACACCTTTTGAACAAAAAGAGCCTTTTCATTTTTCTCTTATAAACAGGAGAAGGCCTTTAAGAGGTAATTTATCCCATGCATTTTATTCAGAGAAATGTAATCTAGCTTCAAACAATTTTGAATTTTTACCATTATTACATAAAATTATATTTTATTATGTCAGTATTTTTATATAATATTTATGGGACATTTAGTTTTTTTAATCCAAAAGTTTTAAATTAGTAATTAAATCCATTTTATTAAGCAATTGAATTTATTATTCTCCTAAATATCTGGCTCTTCAGGAAAAGTGTCCTCTTTCTGCATAAGACATTTCTTATGATTGAAAATGAGCTTTTTACATTTCTAATAGATTTTAAATGGCTTGTTTCATATGCATTTAATACCTAATCAAACCTTTAGACCAATGCTGTCTGATATGGAAATGGACAGTGTGATGATGAACATGTCCCACTATGCTGTCCAATATGGTCTCCACTAGCCACATGTGGCCTTCAGGTACCTAAAGCGTAGTTAATGCAAATGTGCAAGTGAGACAATACATTTTCAATTTTACTTAATTTTAATTAATCTATATTCATATTTAAATAGCTGCATGTGGCTAGTGGCTACTATATTGGTCATCATAGCTCTAGCTGATTTCGTCACTCACTAGGGGAAAGTTCTTTTCATTGCCTCTTTGAGATTCTAGGGGACACATGAATTATTGGCTCCTGGCCTGACCTCTTTCAAAGCCAGCAGTGTAGCACTTTCAAATCTGTCTCTCTCTCTGTCTCCTTCTCCCTCCTTTCCCTCACCTCTGCTATTATTGTCACATCTACCTCTGTGCCACTCATCCTTCTGCTTTTCCTCCTGTAAGGACCCTTGTGATTACGTTGAACCCAACTAGATAATTCAGAATAATCTCACCATCTCAGTATCTTTAATTTAATCATGTCTGCAAAGCCCTTTGCCATGAAGTTAACATATTCAAAGGTTCTGGAAATTAGGACATAAGCATCTTTGGGGGACCACTGTTCTGTCTACAACATGCACTTTATGAATTTTTAAAATATAAACTTTTAGTGCTTTTTTGAAACGGTTTATCATATTTTCAAATATATATGCACATACATATCCATTCAAAAATATGCTTCTGGAAGACTTGTATATATATATATATGTACATAATGTGTATATATATAACAGTAATACAAGTTAACATACAAATGAATAACTAGATATTTGATATAATAAGATGATTGATTTATTAGTCAGGGTTCTCTAGAGGGCAGAACTAATATGATATATATGATATATATATCATATATCTCATATCATATATATGATATATATATCATATATCTCATATCATATATATGATATATATATCATATATCTCATATCATATATATGATATATATATCTCATATATCTCATATCATATATATATACATGGGAGTTTATTAAGTATTAACTTAACATGATCACAAGGTCCCATAATGGGCTGTCTGCAATCTGAGGAGCAAGGAGAGTCAGTCTGTGTCCCAAAACTGAAGAACTTGGAGTCTGATGTTCAACAGCAGGAAGCATCCAGCAGGAGAGGAAGACGTAGGCTGGGAGGCTAGGCCAGCCTAGTCTTTTCAAGTTTTTCTGCCTACTTTATATTCTAGTTGCACTGGCAGCTGATTAGATGGTGCCCTCCCAGATTAAGGGTGGGTCTGCCTTTCCCAGCTCACTGACTCAAATTTTAATCTCTTTTGGCAACATCTTCACAGACACATCCTTTGTGTCCTTTAATCCAATCAAGTTGACACTCAGTATTAACCATTCACAATGTGTACCTGTTCTTATGTTTCATTATTTTTGATGTATTATTCAAAAATTGTGCTTGGAGATTCCTGATCAGCTCACATCATTTCTGATACCATGTGTCTCTTTGTTTTTTTGTTTTTGCATCCTTCAAATTATACTTTTTAATACTATTTCTAAAAAAACACAGTATTTAATAATGCCTTTGGCTAGTAGTTTGGTAATTCAAGTTGTATTTTATCAGATTTATTAATATGTAAGTAGTATGATATAAAAGTCTTGCTACAGATAAGAAATATTATATTAATCACTTTAATTCTATATACCTGACCTATTATTTTGAATCTAGATGTCTAAATTAGTGTCAGAATGAAAGCTTTCAATCCAAAAACATAATAATCTAGACAAACATGCCAAACTGTTTTTACTTTATGTGGATCTAGTTACTTTTGTCATGCAAATGTGTGATCACACTCTTACTTCAATTTGTTTTAAGTCACTTAACACTGAGTACTGGAAAGAACATTGGTCTGGAATCAGATGGATGTTGGTTTAAACCCTGGCTTGGTCAGTGAGTAGTCTGTAAGTTTTGGCTCATCTCTTCTGCTTTTTAAGTTTTAGTTCTCTCATCTGTAAAACTGAATTAATAATATTTAACTCTATAGTCCCCAACAGTGGCTGTCTGACCCAATGATATTTTAACTAAATGATAGCAGGTTTTGTCATAATTACCTTTAACAGTGGAAAGAAAAGGACAAATTGTAGAGCATTAAGTCGGTTAATCAACAGAAAATCAAAGAAAATGAAGAGATAGAGACAGAGATATTATTAAATATTAAGCTAGGAAGTAATATTATCTGATCAATTAGATGCTAAGTATTAGGCACATTTCTATGTAATATACAGTTTTGTCTATACAGAGACCTTGGGTTCAATTTTTAAATGCTCTCAGTATTTTTTTTGTTTTATTATTTGCCATTTATCAATCTAATTTTCCCTTGATTTTTAAGGATATTCAGTATTTAGATTTTAAACTCATGTTATTTTTTCTGACCTCATATCATTTGTGAGAGCCATTCTTACTCTTTTCCTTTTACTCTAAAGATCTTTCTTTGTATCAGTCTTTGTTATGGTGTTATGCATTGTAACAATAAAGCAAAAAAATCACCATTAGGTCATTTCAATTTTAATTCTAACATTTACAACTTCATGCCCATTTTATTTTATATATATTAAACTATATAAAAATACATATGTAAGCAAAAATACACAGCTATTATATATGTGTATGTCTATGTGCATACCTGTATGTTGCATATATAAAGCTAACGGATAAAGTATTTACATATATAATGTTAAAACAAAAAGCATACATATAAAGTTAACACATGAAGTTGAATACATATACATAAAGCACAAAACATATATATTTACATTTATGAAGTTAATACATAAAACTGTCACATGCATACATATACACACATATAGAAATATGCACAGTATGTAAAAGCATACATATCTGTAAAAATGTAGGAAGGTAGGCATTTTATTGATGCTTTAAAAGTTGTTAAATAACAACACTATTACTACTATGAATAGTAGCTGACAAAAGCATTGACCCAAATTATTTATATAATGACTGTTGAAATATCCTCCTAAATATATTCCTTGTTATCAGCCTTCTTTTGTATTCATATGTATTCTAATCAACTTTATTTTTCAAACTGTCAAGATAGTAATCTTTCTAATAATGTATATTTGATTCTTATGCTTACGTTAAAACCTAATTTTTAAAAATTTCTAATGGAACTTAGAGAAAGTTTCATGAGATAACAAGATGGGATAATTTTGTGGCATGGCCTACAAACGTCTTTATAATCTGGCTCTCCTGACTTCTCAAACTTAATCCCTGGGACTCATCACTAATCTCATCACTCAAAGCCAAATCATACTTGGTGTTTTTCCCTCAAAGCCATTCAGCTGTTTTTCTCTTTTATTTAATTGTCCCTCTATCTTTACTCTCTTCTCGAACTGCCTAAAATAATTTCTGTGCATCCATCAAGACTAATCTCACTATTTCGTTCTTCTGGAAAGTTTTCCTTAATTTGACTAAGCAGTATTAATTATTCTCCCTTTATGTCAGTAGGTTTTTAATACCTTCATCAACTGTAGCATTTTATTACTATTTTTCCTTAATGTGCATGATTTTTTTCACCTTACCCAGACTTTATGATGCTGCAGGCCATATGTATTCACTTCTAGCACAGTGCTCCTGACATGGCAGCTATAGAGGTTATGTTTTAGTCAATGTGTAAATAAGCAAATGAATGAAATTGGTTAAGTGGGTTTATACTTTAAAATTCAATGTTTTTTTGTTTTTTTTTTGTTTGTTTTTAAACTAATAGTATAAAATGTATTCTTATTCTACGTAAGAAAAGAATATTCCGGCCAGGTGCAGTGACTCACACCTGTAATCCCAGCACTTTGGGAAGCTGAAGCGGGTGGATCACAAGGTCAGGAGTTTGATACCAGCCTGGCCAATATGGCGAAACTCCATCTCTACTAAAAAAAACACAAAAATTAGCTGGGTGTGCTAGTGCACACCTGTAGTCCCAGCTGCTTGGGAGGCTGAGGCAGGAGAATTGCTTGAACCTGGGAGGCAGAGGTTGCAGTGAGCCGAGATTGCGTCACTGCGCTCCAGCCTGGGCGACAGAGTGGAACTCTGTCTCAAAAAAATAAATAAAAAATAAATAAATAATAATAATATTCCCACCCGATTTCTATCCCTAGAGACACTATTATACATAAATAATTAAATAAACTCACAGATTTAGATTTTCATTTAAATAGTTATACAAATAATATCATATTCTAGAAAATGTATCTTGCTCTTCTTTGTTCAAAACTGTATATTAATGCTTTTCTCATAAGATTATAAATAAATCGACCTCATTCTTTTTAACCAGAAACATAACCAATATTATGTAATCAGCTTAATTTATTAAACCTATCCTCCATTAACAAGCATTTAAATCATTTCTATTGTTTTTACTACAATAATGTTACTGTGAATATCTTTATATACATACATGCACACACGTATAATTGCAACATTGTGAACACAAAATTTAGATCTCTTGAACTGAAATTATTACACCTAAGAGCATGCATTTACAATTTGGATACATAATGCTATATAATTCTTCAAATTTTAATCAATAAATAAATATCTGTTCTTTACAGCCAAAGAATTTAAGAAATAAATTAATAGAAAATACTCTGATTCAGTAAAATTCTTCTTATTCACTGTCCCAAGAAAGTTGGCAAAAGATTATTATAATTACATTTCAAGAGGTGAGTAGCATTTTCCATCTCCAAATAATCTAAGTCTACATAATGTAATATTCAAATAAGCATAGTTTCATTATTACTGACTCATAGTATACTAACAACTAAAATTTACACTATATTCATATTTAATGAAATTGGCTATTGACTGTATTGATAGTATAAAATCAGGTGTTTGGATTTAAAAGTATTTTAAACTAGTAGCTTTATAACAGATTTAGGCTGCATAATTAACCATTTTGGTCAAATTGGAGAATTAATAGGTTTTCGGATTTGCCTTTATATTAAGGTGCTAAATATTGAAGCACAGAAAATTTTAAATTTGGGATGATCTTTCATATTCACTATTTCAACAAATTTGGTTTGAGCAGTATAGAAAGAATCACTTGAGTCAAGTGAAATGTGCTGTTTTGTGATCAGAGAAGAGAGTTAATTTTGGTGCATACTATATCAATTTTAAGAGCTATAATAGGCTAGGAGTTATTCTTCACATTTTAGGCAATATTGATAAATTATATAACCGAAAAGAAATTAATCACCTTGTGCGGGCATAAATCCTAAATCCAATTGGCTTTAAATTATGTCAGTCAAATCTATTGTTTATTTGGCTTAGGACAAAACAATTCCACTGAAAAACAGTTGATGGATACTTGGGAGTTATATCTTTAGTTATAATACTCAATTATATAATTGGCAGTCAGAAAACAAACCAGTGATTGCTAATACAAAAACATTATTTCTTACCTTGTTTAAATATAGAATTTATATTCAGTTGGCAAGGATGTTATCATGCAAAATATCAATAAAATAAGCATATTGAAAACAGACTGAAAATTCACATTCAAATTCAAGATTCTCAGTGTTCTGATTCATTTAGATAATAACCAACCAGCTGCCTAGGGATTGTAGGGAGGATGTTGGTTAATAGTGACATATCTACAAGTACAGGGAGATACCTAATTTTAAACTTTGCTGTAACCTACTGCCTTTGGCATTTAAAAAAATATAAAAATGTCTTATTTTGCAAAAGCAATCTCATTGGTAGTGAGTTGCCAATTCTTTTTCTCTTTTTTTTTTCTGGCAACCACGAAACCCAGATGCTAAGCACTGGAAGATATTTCTTCCAATAGCAGCATCTGGTGTGCTGGCAGACTCCATAAGCAATTTTGTTTTACAGCTTTAAAGCAGCTTCTGGGTCTATTACGTGGTTAATCTGATGGGCTGTCTGGGCTCTCTTGTCCTCCTGGATGCCATATGCCAACAGCTAGAGATGCAGTGAACTGTCTGCCCATTAGGGCTGCTATAAAGAGAACACCTGAAAAAAATCAGCTGCAAAGAGTGTGCTCTACTTCTGTTCAGCTATTACAGTACCAGTGATGAGTGACCTGGCTAAAATAGTGCTAAAAACTTGCCAAAAATGTTCAATGCCCTCTGAACACCAGGGAAGATGAAAATACTAGAAATAATAAAATATTCTGGGTATCATTTTATCATTTGATACTGAAACAAGCATTTGCTTTTATTCGCCTTGCAAGAGAAGGAACAGGAAATGAAAAGTAGAATTGTGAGGGTGAGAAACACAAATTTGATTGCTACTCTTCTTTGGCAAATGGCTCATGAGAGGTTGGTTTCCCCGACAGAGATTGTGTCTAATTAATTTTTATAATTTCAGGGCCTACCAAAGTATTTGAATGTGGTAGAACTAGAGTAAGTTGTGTTAAATAAATAAAAGCAAATGAAATTATTAAACTATTGCAATTGTGCAATATATTTTATAATTTTTAAGCCCTTTGCATAATTGATTTCTTATTCTTTTGATACTATATCCTACATTACTTCTTCAGATAAAATTTTTCTTATTACCCAGACTGGATTGAGTCACTTTTTAGTACTCCCTAATATCTGTAAATACATGTTTTTACACCCTTTAACACCATGCTTGTTTGATCATAATAAGTTGCATTCTAGTCCTATGTTTTCAATTAAAAAACATAGATTATTTTTGTTTTCCTTTAAAACATGCCAAAAGAAAAATATTTTGATTTTTTTTTTTCACATGATGGCCAAGGCACACTCTTTAGTTAAGTGGAGGTTGATTCTGAATCTCTACTCTATTTGATTAATGATTTTCTCTCCCATGAGACTTAAGCTTCATGATGGCTGGGTCTATATTTTTTCACCATATATGTCACAACATCTGCCTCTATCTCTGTATAGACATGATGTATGAGTTCAATACATACTTGTTGGATTAGTTATACTTATTTCTTCAAAACTTAAAAGTTCATATATTTATTCCTTTTTCATTAGCCACCCCATTCTCTCATGCTTGGTCACACTGCAGCCTCATCCTCCTAGGCTCAGGACATCTTCCCACCTCAGTCTCCTGAATAGCTCAGACTGCAGGCTAGCACCACTGTGCCTGTCTAATGTTTTGAATTTTTGTAGAGATGGAGTCTCACTATACTGCTCAGGCTGGTCTTGAGCTCCTGAGTTCAAGCCATCCTCCCCGCTTGGCCTCCCAAAATGCTGGGATTACAAATGTGAGGCACTGCACCTGGCCTGGGTGAGCAATATTTTAAAACAGTTAACCAGAGACTGCCTTTTGCCAAACAGAAAACATAAAATATGACAATTTATTTTGTTCTTAAAAATAATACTAAATACTGTTAAGGGGATGAACAGTTCTTTGGCCTTATCCTCTGTCTCTTCAGTCTACTTTTATTGCTGTACTGTTTCAATATTTTGTTATAATCAGAGTCATTTTAGATGACACCAATGAATTGGAAGTAAGTTCAAAAGTTCCTTAAATTAAAGTGTTTATTAAAGATTAGTTTACTCACAAAGATTCACTCCAGGTAAAAATTGAACAAGCAAACAAGCAAAAATCTGAAAACAAGCACACAGCTAGCAATATAACCAACTTGTTCCACTCCTTATATTAAAAGATATGTTATTGTGCTAAAATATATACACAAAGAAAACCTATGAAAATCCATCTTTGATTTGTTAATTAGTCAATGGCAGCTATTAGACAGTTCAAAAGAGATTTTAAGAATTGTAGAAGTTTTCTTTTAAATTTTTTTGAGTTTTAAAATATGACCTATATTTTGAAGCCAGTTTTTATGGGAAATTACTAAGAAACATAGAAAAACATGTCTTTGTGAATCATAGGTAGAGTTCCTATCTTCCATTACTATTCTCATGCTGTGCTTTGCCTATGATTCATAGCCCAAAGCCATCATTTTGAGTGGAATCATATTGTTTAGGAGTAGTAACTCATGCTGTTGTACTACAAAACAATCAGTAACACACATTTCAATTGGACCGGGGAAGAAAAAAAAAAGAAGCTGAAATGCTATTATTTCTGATAATAAAAATATTAAGAAGGGGATATTGAGAATGGCATTATGTTATCTTTTATGAAATATTTTCTACATACATACTCATGGCCTAATAATCAGAGCTTTATGGAGTCAGTTGATTAGTGTTAACCAATTTAAATCAGATTACAGTTAGATATACTTATGCACATCATGTTTTTTGCTATACTTTACCTATATCCAAATATATATCTTAATTGAAAGTAATTTTAATCTAATTTAAAATTCAATAATATGTTACTTGAAGGTAACATATATATTTGGATATAGGTAAAGTATAGCAGAAAACATAATGTGTATAAGTATATATAACTATAATTTGATTAAAATTGTTTAACCCTAATCAACTGACTCTGTAAAGCTAAGTTATACAAACCCAAAGATGTTTCTACTATTTTCTTATAACTTTCCCCAGTAATATTACATATATTCCACCTGGTTAGGATTATTTTATACTTTGTCACAGACAGTAGTTTGATAATTTGATTTTATTATTTGACATTTCTTAAGGCTTTTAATGCCTTTAATGTAAACACGAGAAACAAAGTCAGCCAATTGCAATTTATGAACAATATCCAATTCCCAGAGATTAAGGATTTGCTTAAAATTAACCAGTTTTGATTAAAGAAACTTGATTCATAAAGCTTAGAAAATAATTTAAAATAGAGTATAAACGAAAGCAAGTCTGGAGGTCAAGAGACCTAGTTTCAAATTCTGATGATGACATTTATAAATCTGTGACTTTGGCTAAGTCCCCAAACAACTTCACATGCCATACGTTCTTCTGTTTTTAAAATAAGGATATCTAGCAAAGTGATCTTGAAGTCACTTCTTGCTGTAAAATGTTCTGTCTTATATCTACTTGCTAACATCTATAATCTGAGTTTCATGTACCTTAAGTCTACACTTAAAAAAATCAAGTGCCAATTAATTTTTTTAACAGAGTGGATAACCATCTAAACAAATTCAATGTTGAATATTCAGTCAACAAACCAAAGAATCAAGCACATCTATGTATCTTTCAGCAAATCATGCACTTTACGAATTATTATGTTTACATTGAGGCATGCTTCATCAGGCAACCTCTCCTAATACAAAATTGCTTTCGAAAAATTACCAAATAATGTAATATGTTATAACATAATTTGTTTTAATGCCGTCTTGACCTAGTGTTGAGGGCCTGCTAGAGGCTGGTCAGTTCCCCTTTTTGAATAGTTGATTAAGTCCACACTTAACCTTATATCTGGTTCTCACATTCCTGGGCCACCATGCATCATTTCTAAACACCCTGGTGTCAAGAACCAGACAACAAGGGTCAGCTCCTATGCCCCTGAAACCAGGAGAAATTGTTCAAATTAGCCCATCCGTCATATTCCAAGAAAAGAAGCTCATCCTACACCCCTTGCCATACTTGAGCTACTCCCTATAGCTCCAGCTTGCTGTTACCCTGTCCCTGGGTACAACCCCCTTTGTGGCCTTGTCTGCCAGTCTTCTTTCATTTAGAACTGTAAATAACAGAGTCTTGCTTTTCTTTTATGAGTGTCATTCATTGTGTTGTGTTCTCCCATAAGATGATCTTTAAATCTGATAAAATACCCACAGCTGTGAGCAGGATGGCATGGCCATGACCACTGACTCCTGGATAGCTTCACGGGAGAACTGCGCTTTTTTGCCTCACTAACTGATTCCAAACCATCACAAAAGCATTGTGGGGTAGAACTCCTGTGGGCTTTGTTGTCATTTTTCTCCTTATCCAAATGGGAATATTCAACAAAAATAGCATTACTTGGCTAAACTCCATGGGCTAGATATTAGTCCAAGTGAGGCTCACCTTTGGTCAATAGGAACAATAGGCCACGTGAGCGGCACTTTCTCAGATCTGACTTTCAGGTATGTTTCACGTCACAACCTGTGTTTGGCAGAGACCTATCCCAGGGCTCCGTCACTTCTTGAGTGTTGGTGTTTCTTTATTATTGAGGGCAGAACCCCGGTTCGTCTACCTCTTTTCAGTGACCTCTATGGAGGAAATTGTTGGCTGGGCTGCCCAATGGTGAAGAAATGGCACTCTGATCTCCATGTTTGTGTTGTTCAGGTGAGGGAAGTGACCTGCCTGTCCTCTTTACTGGGGCAAATACTGCCACTATTGCCAGCAAGCTTCATGCTTCCCAGATCCTCAAAGGCATCATGGGGCCTCAGGCTAACAAACCACAGGAGGCATGTAAGTCGTCCCCACTTCCTCCTCCAAAAACTGGGTACCTGTCAAAAAATACAACACAGTTCTTGGAGCCCTAAAATGCCTGCCACACTGTTAAAAGAATTGCAAACATTCCAAACAACAAATAAAATAAGTCTGTCCAGAATAATCCCTTGTGTCCTTGAGAAATCCCCAATTTCTCTAATGTACACAAGCCATTTCATCAGATATAGTTTGTATTTTAAATTTACTTAAACCTGATCCTAGTCTTCTCTTTGCTTTGAGTAGGAAAAGTTGTTACTGTTTTGAGATATTCTTCAAGTTTTTATGCTATTTGAAGGACACATTGCCATTGAATTTAACTGAATAATTTTAATTTCTCTTCATATTTTAGCAATCCACTCTAATATCTAAAGTAAATTTCTAAACCACACGTTTTCTTATATTTTTATATCACTCACACAGGCTGTAATCATTAGGAAATAATTATTTTTGCTATATATAAAAGCAGACCATCTGAGCAAATGTATTCATAGAAATTGAAGTTCTACAGTACCAGTTATTAATATTCCATGAATAAATACATTCATGAGAATATGATTTGAAGACATATTTCTCAAAAAAAAGACAAATAAATTGATGGTTATTCATTTCAGTTTCTATGAAAGAATAATTCTAATACACACTGGGATGAATGATCTACGTAAAAGTACGAAAGTGATACTTACCCGATTATGTAGAAGTTTTTTTTTTCTGTCAAAGCGATAGATATTCTAAGCTAATATGTTAAAATATCAAACAAAAGTTCATTCTCATATAAAATCTCACCCATTCACAGTTTCGACATATCTCTGTTAAGATATTAGAAAAACTTTTAACAAATATCTGCTTTTCATTTATGTAATTATGATGCCAGGTAAAAGAAAATACAGAGTATAAATACTTCAGTACCTAGGAAGCTAAGACAATTAATTAACATGTAATTTTGTTAAGTATGAAATTTATTATTTAACTCATATATGTTACTTTTCTAAATTACACTTCATATATGAAATTATTTTTAAAATTCAATGGCAAAATTAACACTATATTGCAGCTTTTTACTCTACCTTTCGTTTAAGCAAGCATAGTTCAATATTCTTCAGTTTAATAATTGTAATTTTTTTTATTTTTTTTCTTTTATTATTATTATACTTTAAGTTTTAGGGTACATGTGCACAATGTGCAGGTTAGTTACATATGTATACATGTGCCATGCTGGT
The DNA here is from genome assembly GCF_028885655.2 of Pongo abelii. Classification (NCBI taxonomy): domain Eukaryota; kingdom Metazoa; phylum Chordata; class Mammalia; order Primates; family Hominidae; genus Pongo; species Pongo abelii. The sequence goes on along the minus strand of NC_071989.2, from coordinate 112,360,916 downwards.
GTGCTGCACCCATTAACTCATCATTTAGCATTAGGTATATCTCCTAAAGATATCCCGCCCCCCTCCCCCCGACCCCACAACAGTCCCCAGAGTGTGATGTTCCCCTTCCTGTGTCCATGTGTTCTCATTGTTCAATTCTCACCTGTGAGTGAGAATATGCGGTGTTTGGTTTTTTGTCCTTGGGATAGTTTACTGAGAATGATGATTTCCAATTTCATCCATGTCCCAACAAAGGACATGAACTCATCATTTTTTATGGCTGCATAGTATTCCATGGTGTATATGTGCCACGTTTTCTTAATCCAGTCTATCATTGTTGGACATGTGGGTTGGTTCCAAGTCTTTGCTATTGTGAATAGTGCCACAATAAACATACATGTGCATGTGTCTTTATAGCAGCATGATTTATAGTCCTTTGGGTATATACCCAGTAATGGGATGGCTGGATCAAATGGTATTTCTAGTTCTAGATCCCTGAGGAATTGCCACACTGACTTCCCCAAGGGTTGAACTAGTTTACAGTCCCACCAACAGTGTAAAAGTGTTCCTATTTCTCCACATCCTCTCCAGCAACTGTTGTTTCCTGACTTTTTAATGATCGCCATTCTAACTGGTGTGAGATGGTATCTCATTGTGGTTTTGATTTGCATTTCTCTAATGGCCAGTGATGGTGAGCATTTTCTCATGTGTTTTTTGGCTGCATACATGTCTTCTTTTGAGAAGTGTCTGTTCATGTCCTTCGCCCACTTTTTGATGGGGTTGTATGTTTTTTTCTTGTAAATTCGTTTGAGTTCATTGTAGATTCTGGATATTAGCCCTTTGTCAGATGAGAAGGTTGCAAAAATTTTCTCCCATTTTGTAGGTTGCCTGTTCACTCTGATGGTAGTTTCTTTTGCTGTGCAGAAGCTCTTGAGTTTAATTAGATCCCATTTGTCAATTTTGGCTTTTGTTGCCATTGCTTTTGGTGTTTTAGACATGAAGTCCTTGCCCATGCCTATGTCCTGAATGGTAATGCCTAGGTTTTCTTCTAGGGTTTTTACGGTTTTAGGTCTAACATTTAAGTCTTTAATCCATCTTGAATTAATTTTTGTATAAGGTGTAAGGAAGGGATCTAGTTTCAGCTTTCTACCTATGGCTAGCCAGTTTTCCCAGCACCATTTATTAAATAGGGAATCCTTTCCCCATTGCTTGTTTTTCTCAGGTTTGTCAAAGATCAGATAGTTGTAGATATGCGGCGTTATTTCTGAGGGCTCTGTTCTGTTCCATTGATCTATATCTCTGTTTTGGTACCAGTACCATGCTGTTTTGGTAACTGTAGCCTTGTAGTATAATTTGAAGTCAAATAGCGTAATGCCTCCAGCTTTGTTCTTTTGGCTTAGGATTGACTTGGCAATGTGGACTCTTTTTTGGTTCCATATGAACTTTGAAGTAGTTTTTTCCAATTCTGTGAAGAAAGTCATTGGTAGCTTGATGGGGATGGCATTGAATCTATAAATTATCTTGGGCAGTATGGCCATTTTCATGATATTGATTCTTCCTACCCATGAACATGGAGTGTTCTTCCATTTATTTGTATCCTCTTTTATTTCATTGAGCAGTGGTTTGTAGTTCTCCTTGAAGAGGTCCTTCATGTCCCTTGTAAGTTGGATTCCTAGGTATTTTATTCTCTTTGAAGCAATTGTGAATGGGATTTCACTCATGATTTGGCTCTCTGTTTGTCTGTTATTGGTGTATAAGAATGCTTGTGATTTTTGTACATTGATTTTGTATCCTTAGACTTTGCTGAAGTTGCTTATCAGCTTCAGGAGTTTTTGGGCTGAGACAATGGGGTTTTCTAGATATACAATCATGTAATCTGCAAACAGGGACAATTTGACTTCCTCTTTTCCTAATTGAATACCCTTTATTTCCTTCTCCTGCCTAATTGCCCTGGTCACCACCAGGCCTGCCCTAAAACAGCTCCTGAAGGAAGCACTAAAAGTGGAAAGGAAAAACCGGTACCAGCCACTGCAAAATCATGCCAAATTGTAAAGACCATTGAGGCTAGGAAGAAACTGCATCAACTAATGAGCAAAATAACCAGCTAACATCATAATGACAGGATCAAATTCACACATAACAATATTAACTTTAAATGTAAATGGACTAAATTCTCCAATTAAAAGACACAGACTGGCCAATTGGATAAAGAGTCAAGACCCATCAGTGTGCTGTATTGAGGAAACCCATCTCACATGCAGAGACACACATAGACTCAAAATAAAAGGATGGAGGAAGATCGACCAAGCAAACAGAAAACAAAAAAAGGCAGGGGTTGCAATCCTAGTCTCTGATAAAACAGACTTTAAACCAACAAAGATCAAAAGAGACAAAGAAGGCCATTACATAATGGTAAAGGGATCAATTCAACAAGAAGAGCTAACTATCCTAAATATATATGCACCCAATACAGGAGCACCCAGATTCATAAAGTAAGTCCTGAATGACCTACAAAGAGACTTAGACTCCCACACAATAATAATGGGAGACTTTAACACCCCACTGTCAACATTAGACAGATCAATGAGACAGAAAGTTAATAAGGATACCCAGGATTTGAACTCAGCTCTGCACCAAGCTGACCTAATAGACAACTACAGAACTCTCCACCCCAAATCAACAGAATATACATTTTTTTCAGCACCACAGCACACCTGTTCCAAAATTGACCACATAGTTGGAAGTAAAGCTCTCCTCAGCAAATGTAAAAGATCAGAAATTATAACAAACTGTGTCTCAGACCACAGTGCAATCAAACTAGAACTCAGGATTAAGAAACTCACTCAAAACCGCTCAACTACATGGAAACTGAACAACCTGCTCCTGAATGACTACTGGGTACATAACGAAATGAAGGCAGAAATAAAGATGTTCTTTGAAACCAACGAGAACAAAGACACAACATACCAGAATCTCTGGGACACATTCAAAGCAGTGTGTAGAGGGAAATTTATAGCACTAAATGCCCACAAGAGAAAGCAGGAAAGATCCCAAATTGACACCCTAACATCACAATTAAAAGAACTAGAAAAGCAAGAGCAAACACATTCAAAAGCTAGCAGAAGGCAAGAAATAACTAAAATCAGAGCATAACTGAAGGAAATAGAGTCACAGAAAACCTTTCAAAAAATTAATGAATCCAGGAGCTGGTTTTTTGAAAGGATCAACAAAATTGATAGACCACTAGCAAGACTAATAAAGAAGAAAAGAGAGAAGAATCAAATATACTCAATAAAAAATGATAAAGGGGATATCACCACTGATCCCACAGAAATACAAACTACCATCAGAGAATACTACGAACATCTCTATGCAAATAAACTAGAAAATCTAGAAGAAATGGATAAATTCCTCGACACATACACCCTCCCAAGACTAAACCACGAAGAAGTTGACTCTCTGAATAGACCAATAACAGGAGCTGAAATTGTGGCAATAATCAATAGCTTACCAACCAAAAAGAGTCCAGGACCAGATGGATTCACAGCCAAATTCTACCAGAGGTACAAGGAGGAACTGGTACCATTCCTTCTGAAACTATTCCAATCAATAGAAAAAGAGGGAATCCTCCCTAACTCATTTTATGAGGCCAGCATCATCCTGATACCAAAGCCAGGCAGAGACACAACAAAAAAAGAGAATTTTAGACCAATATCCTTGATGAACATTGATGCAAAAATCCTCAATAAAATACTGGCAAACCAAATCCAGCAGCACATCAAAAAGCTTATCCACCATGATCAAGTGGGCTTCATTCCTGGGATGCAAGGCTGGTTCAATATACGCAAATCAATAAATGTAATCCAGCATATAAACAGAACCAAAGACAAAAACCACATGATTATCTCAATAGATGCAGAAAAGGCCTTTGACAAAATTCAACAACCCTTCATGCTAAAAACTCTCAATAAATTAGGTATTGATGGGACGTATCTCAAAATAATAAGAGCTATCTATGACAAACCCACAGCCAATATCATACTGAATGGGTAAAAACTGGAAGCATTCCCTTTGAAAATGGGCACAAGACAGGGATGCCCTCTCTCACCACTCCTATTCAATAATTGTAATTTAAACATTACTTGAGGTAAACTACATTCATGTAAATTTCCTCAATGCACATTTTATCTTATTTAATAATTGCATATTGTATTAGCATTCTTTAGAGAAACACCCTCTAGCCAAGAGGTTGTGTGTGTGTGTGTGTAAAAATTTAGTTTAAGGAATTGGCTTATACAATTATGGAGACCTGGTGAGTCCAAAATCTGATGGGGGAGGCCAGCAGGTTGGAGATTCAGAAGAGTTGCAGTTTGAGTCTGAAGGTAGACTACTGGTAAATAAGAGCTGGTTCGGCAGATGAAGTCTCAGATTATGGGATACATTACCTATAGAACAGTTAACATCCTGAAGAAGTGTTTTATAAAATATCCACAGACGTATGTAGATGTGGTATATTCAAATTATCTTTCTTATGTTACAATATTGCACGTTCTTGTATCTCAACTAGTCATCACAGTATTGAACTCTTCTTACCCTACAATAATCATCCATTCCAGACAGAAAATATGAGAAACAATCCTCGTATTTATTTCCATTACATTTTTTTCTTGATGTACAAAATTATCTTCACTAACTGTTCTTGTCCCTGGTCTGCTACAAAAATGCCTCAAAATTCTAAAAGTTAACTTTAGTTTCCCCAGACCATTCCTTTCCGATTTAGGGTTTTATCTTGTTTTTGTATTTGACCCTGGACACTAAAGTAATCTACACAAACTTCATTCTATAAATGTTTAATCTCAACTCTGTAAATATTTTGTTCAATAGTTTGTTTCTATTAAATCACAGACTTTGAACTGGAACAGCAGCTCTCCCTGGGTCCCCAGTCTGCCTATCCCTGCTGAAATTTGGACTTATTAGCTTTCATAATTGTATGGGACATATCCTTATAATTCATACATATAGGTACATGTATACGCATGTATACATGTGTATACATAGCCTACATAACCCATTAGCTCTGTTTCTCTTGGGAAATATATATAAGGTTTCAAAACTATCAATTATTATTACAAACATTATGTTGTGTGCCAAAGGCTTGGATGACTCAAATATAAATATTACTCAGTTTTATTGATTATGAGCTTGTAATGAAAAATGATCAGGCTTATTTAATGCTTACTATATGACAACGCTTTTTCTAAGCATTCTTCTAAGATGCTTCTGGGGCATCCAACACAGTAGCTATTAGCCACACTTGGTTATTTAAATTAAAATTTTAAAAAATTAAATTAAATTAAAATTTTAACCCCTCATCCACAATTCAAGTGCTCAATAACAATATATGGCTAGTGACTACCACATTGTACAGCTCATGGTTAGAATATCATCATCACAGAAACTTTCAGTGAGCACACGGCAATATCTTCTGAACAGGTCTATCTGTTTCTGTGCTTTCTGACCTGGCTTCTCTTATCTACACAGGAGCCAGAATGATTTTTAAAAATTGTTTATTTTTAAATTGTTTGTACATATGTGGGGTATTGTGGGGTATGATGTGATATTTCGAGGTATGTATGTATGTACGTGTGTGTGTGTGTATATATATATTGATCAAATACTACAAAAGTTTCAGTTAGACTGAAGGAATAAGTTTTAGTGACTGCATAGTGACCACAGTTAATAATAATGTGTTGCACATTTCAAAATTGCTGAAATAGATTTTCAGTGAGGTAGTTCTTTTAAAATAAAACCTAGAACTGTTGTTCTTCGTATCAAAAACCATTCAGTTGCAGTAATTTTACCTAGAATATCTGTCTAATTCATTACACAGCCTACAATACCTAATATAGACTTACTTTTGGCTGCCATTCTGTCTTTCTCTCCTACACTATCGCCTCTGCTCACTCAGCTCAAGGCACAGCACACTGGCCTCCTTAGTCTACTTGAGCTCCCAGGATGCTCTGCTCAGGGCCTCTGCATTTCCTCCGATGTCTTTCTCCCAGTTGGCTGCATTGCCAGGGTGCTCACTTCTTCAGAGTCCATGACCACCCAGTCTCAAAATAGCTCTATTGACATCTTGAAACCTTACTTTTCTTTTCTTCCTAACACTTATCACTACCTGCCATATTTTATATTTGTTAGTTTATTACCTGTCTCCCATTTCTAGAATGAAAATCTGAAAGCAGGTATTTCACCTGTTCACTGCTCTATGCCTAATACCTAGCACATCACTTTGTACAGTATTAGTGTTCAGTAATTATTTTTTGCATGGTTGAATGTATTAATTCATTTAATCCTTTAAACTACTCTATGAGTTTACCCAAAGTCAGCCGGTTGGAAAGTGGTGGACCTGAAAGGTGAACCCACACAGGCTGCATCCTGATCTCACACTTTTAATCTCTAAAATGCTTAGGATAAAATTTTTAAACCTCATAAAAATATGCAGTCATCCATATTGTATTGACACATACATTTTATTGACATATGGTCAAGTAAACAGCTAAAATATCATTAGTATCTTCCATTCAAATCTAGTAACTATGTATATCTTCTGTGATACATTTTATGGAGTTAAAATATATTTCTAAATTTACCAAAGTACAAGGACAAGGAGATTTCTGACATCTCTTTTATTAATTATATAATCTGATATACCTACAAACAATTTTTAATACATTTGTTACAAAGACTCTACAGTCATGCACAAAACATTCTTCCATTTAGTTTTCCATTCCAATACTAAAATTAGAAGTAAATTTAGAACTCAAAATTTTTAAATTAAGTTCATATTAGAACAATTACATATGTTCTACAAAATGGGAGTAATTTATTCTAGTAAATATCCTTCTACTTTGGAACATTATAGACTGAAAATTTAGGTAATTTATTCTTTCCAGAAGATACACTTTCCCTATGTTTCCTTAGGTCTTGGAGTAATAATCTCAGACACCAAGTTATGATACATACGTGACAATATGAGTGTCTAAATAAAGTCTGAAAGTCCAGCCAAGAACTTTCTCTGCTAAAAGATGGTAAAAATGGCATGTCTAAATTTGATTTTATTCTTTCTTTCTTTAAACGAATTATGTTCAAAAACAATTAAAAATACGCACATCTAGATGCATTTAAAACTCACTAACTAAAACTTAGAATAGGAAAATATAAATTAAAATCTCAAGAACTAAAGATAATGAAAGGGAAACTGCCTTACATATATATAAAGGTAGCTTCTAAGTACATCCAGACTAACGTGTCCTCCTCCCCACCCCATTTGGTAGAGTGAAACATTAAGTATGAGATTTTTTTTTTAAATCTTGAAAATCTTAAATAATTTAAAGATGAACTAAAATAATGTTATAAATGGGAAATTCTAGAAAGATAATTACCTCAGAACAATTTTTTGAGGAAAGCTTAACCCATTGAATAGAACTAGGCTGGTTGGTAGAATAATGTCTTCTTAGTGTCAATGATCATTTAAAATATGGTTTTGAATTGATAAAAATAGGCACTGTTTATAGACAATCATTTGCAACAGAACGTTTTTATAAAAAATATGTTTCTATTAGGGAGAAGGTTTTAATTATTTTTTAATCTCAAACTCTAATACATCTAGACTTTTGAAAATTTAAGATTTAATAAACAAGAGATTTAATTTAAAATATGAAACACATTAATGCATTAAACTTTTTTTTAGTTTCAGGAACAAAACCTTGATGCATTGCTTAAATGGGAAGTTATTGCCTCATAAAAGTGAGAAAAACGATTTATGGCAGACATGTTTTGAGATAGCTTGATTCGAGATTTAAATGATGTTACCTTGATTCATATCTATATTTGAAGTGTCCAGCCTTTAATCAAGACAAACGTAGGTTGTTAAGAGTACAGCTAAAGTATCATTAATCTCTACTATCAAAATCTAGTAACTATTTATAAGTTCTGTATACAGTTGACCCTTGAACAACCCAGGTATGAACTGTGCAGGTCCTCTTATACACAGATTTTCTTCCAACTCTACCACCCCTGAGATAGCCAGACAAACCCCTCCTCTTTCTCCTTAGCCTACTCAAGTGAAGACAACAAAAATGAAGAGCCCTATGGTGATCTACTTCAACTTAATGAATGGTAAACATATTTTTTCATCCTTATGATTTTCTTAGTAACATTTCTTTTCCTCTAACTGTAAAAGTATATAATACATATGAAACACAAAATAAGTGTTAATCAAATTGTTTATATTATGGATAAGGCTTCTGCTCAATAGTGAGATACTAGTATTTAAGTTTTTGGGGACCCACATGTATACATGGATTTTCAACTGTGTGGGGAGTTGGTGCCCCTAACTTCCATGTTGTTGAAGGGTCACTGTATTCTATTTTACCTGCGAATACTGACAGCTTTTTATTCACATTGCAAGATGGTAACCAGCAACTCTCAAGGCAAGATAATTCTGCTGTAAATTTGAATAAAAGAAATCAATTTTGTTGCATTAATCCAAGCAAAAATCCTGAAATTCACTTTCTTTAGGAGGATGTCAGTCCATTTGTGTACTACTATATAATAAAATGCCACAGATTGAGTAATGCATAAAGATAATACATATATTTTCTCATAGTTCTGGAGGCTGTAAAGTCTAAGATTAAGGCACCAGCAAGTAGGATGCCTCATGAGGGCCTGTTCCCTACTTCCAAGATAGCACCTTGTTGTTGTGTCCTCACAAGTCAGAAGAAGTGAATGGGAAGAAATTCACTCTTTCAAACCGTTTTATAAGAACCCTAATCCTAACCTTAAGGGGCTCTGTTTTCATTACTTAATCACCTCTTAAAGGCCCAACATGTTAATACTACCCCATTAGCTATTAAGTTTCAACACATGAATTCAGCCAAACACATTCAGATCACAGCAGAGAGCTTAATTCTTGTGCTGACTCTGAATTAATAGTGGATAAACTTAGCTGAGGATAACTTGCTACTCCCCTGGGCCCACAGTGAGAATCTATGTTCCACAAATAGCTTGAGTTAAGAATGTGGCGTGATAGTATCGTCGTAAAACCTCAGAGTACTATTGCCTACTCAGGAATGGAGAGTAATTTCTGGGTGCTATGGCTGACACTGTTGGCTATGGGAAAGCTATGCTGAAGAGGTAAAGATCCAACAAGGCCACGGAAACATTGGAAGAACAAATAGCTGGTGTTCTTCATTTTTCATGGAGCACCTGTGGGGCCCCTTTGTCTCCCTAGCTGCACAGAAAAGTTCCCAGACACAATTTCTTTCCACCTCAAACACAGGTGTCTTTCTACTTCTTTTCCTGAAGGCTCTCTCCAATGCCATGGTAGCTTAATCAACCCAAGGGCAGGGTAACTCACAAGCGCAGAAGAGTGAATTCCTCCAGGGGCAATCCTCAAATAGTAAGCCATGGAATTTAGTAGGTAAGTATTCCAGTTTCCTGTTCCACATTGGGGTAATTTTGAGGTGTATAAGATTCCTCAGAAGAACCCCATGGAACTAAGTTCTAGTTGCCCTTGGCAAAAACCTATTCACCATGTATCCTTTGCTGACCTTTTTCTTTTCTTCCTGTTTTTACTTTTCCCACTAGAATTACTTTACAAATATACTGCCTGCACCCAAATCATTGTCTCAAGGTCTGCTTTCAAGAAAAACTTAATTAAATAATAGAGTCTTTTGAAAACCTTCCAGTTCAATTTCCCTCCTTTACTGGCAAGAAATTAAAGACCCACCAAGGGGTAAAAGTAGCCAGCACCACAAAATCTGAATCAGAGCTGGATTTTTTGCCTTCCTTGTCAAACCTACTGTCTCTTCAACCTATATATCTGGAAAGTGGCAATCGCCTCCTAAGCAGTTATTATTTGTACTTCTAGGCATGCTTCTCTTTACACTGTCTCCAAAGTAATGCTAAAGTGGTTTTCAAAAGCACTAACTGAAATATGCTCCTGCTATCTCCTTAGTATAAGATTGTTGTGACAATAAAGATATTGCAGAAAGAAAAGTTCTTGTTAATGTTGGATATTAAATGAACAGTAAATGTTACATCTGTTATTATTATCAGTTATTATTCAGAATATACAGATCACATTTCTCTCTGAATAAAACTGAGTTTCTTGTTATGGCACATAAGGTCCTCCTAAATCTGATTCTTAAGGACCTCTGTGGATCAATTCCTTCTGATTCATGATTGCTTTTCTATCCTACATATGGAATCATTTTCACGCCCCTGAACTTGCCATTCAATTTTAAGAGTCAAGGTTTTTGTGTAATATAGGTCCTCCGCCTATACTGTACTTATTTATTTCTTTGATGAATATATCTTTTTATCCCACATAACTCAACTCAAGCATGTTCTTGTGAAGCCATCTCTAACTGACGTAATGATGACCTCGTCCTTCTCTGCCTTAATACAGGATTCTAGGAAAACATCTAAAAATGCCATCATTGGTTTACAATTTGTCGTCTATAATGGGCTTAAACTTTTAAGAACAGAAATTTTAAACCTTGTCTCTGTATCAACCAGCATACTTTTGGTTTATATAAAGTGTGTCGTAAATGAGTGTTATATAAATAAATTAATGACAAACTTAGGCTTGTGATTACAAGTTCCTGCAAACTATGCCTATATTTTATATACCTTTTGTTATATCAATAGCTTAAATATTAACATAGGATAAGGGGTAGAAGAGGATTGTGTATGCATGAGTAAAAAATAAATAAGTAATTGCATTTCTATAAGTGTATAAAACAACTATATTAGAAGCAATTTCATACAAAATATTAATCAACAACATGATGTCTTTGACAAAGAGACATTTATTTTACCTTGCCAGTCAGGCCAAATCCCTCCAATTGCATTCTTGCCCTCCACCTACATCTTTGACCACAACCACTTAGATATCTGAATTACTTATATAATAAAAGTAACTATTTAATTATTAAATATGCCCTTCAAACTGCAAAGAGGAAGTATGTACCTATGTAACTACATTGAATTAAAGCAAGCTTGTCTAAGGGGGTCACTTTTATTTGGGAAAGCAGGAGTGGCAGGGACCCTCTCCAAGGACCTGGACAGAGGTTTCATTGCTCCCATAAGCTGACCTAAACTGCTTCAATAATATATTTTATGGCTCTAAGTAGGAACGATTTTGATCATATATTAATGTCAAAGCATTTGCTTCTATGCTTCCGATTGGTAATGCATTGGTAATGGCTCTTTATGGTTTCCTCCATCCCTTTTATGAAAAAGTTATTCTCAAGTTTTCAGATATAATTTCATTTTAATTTAATTAAAAATAACATTTGATATAAGAATTATAAAAGGGCACCAAAGTGAAAAATTGAAAGCAGGAGTCCAAGAAATACAATTTTAAAACACATTATCAAAGCAATATATGCTGCTTATAACAATTTGATAATATGTAAAAAAAATTAAATATAACTCACCTGCATTTCTGCCATATTATTCTGAGGGTTTAAGTCCTTAATTCCTTCCTTCCTTTCTTCTTTTTTTTTCGTTTTTAACAGATAAGCCCAACTTTGTATAATACATTTCACTAAAGTCACTTAGCGTAGCAAAAGCATTTTTCATGTTTGAAATATTAACATTATCTTGAAAATCTACATGATAATCAACTAAGAAATCAGTAATAATAATTTATCTCTTCATAAGTTTTCTGTTGAGCATTTGATCTAATTCCTCTTATTAATGATGCTAAGTTGAATGTCTCTAGGGATTTAGGTTTTTTGGATAAGATTATGTATTTATTTTGGTACAATTTAGTTATTGTTCTTGTGTATTTAATGTTCTAATATATCTCAGGAGAGTAAATTGTGTTTTTTATCACAACAATTTTGATTTTGTACTGTAGAAGTTATTTTATGTGCTTCCGCGTACCTAAAGCTTTTATTTTCCATTTTTTGAACATTTCAGCTCTGTTTTTGTGTTTCAAACTAATTTATTAAATATGTCCAAGTGCTTTTGGACATTTAGAAATATTCAATTCAATTTAGATCTAACAATTTTGCGTAGCTTTCTGTTTTTTGTTTGTTTTTGTTTTTTTTAGAATATTATCAGCAGAGGTTGCAGTGAGCTGAGATCGTGCCACTGCACTCCAGCCTGGGTGACAGAGTGAGACTCTGTCTCAAAAAACAAACAAAAAAAAAAAATAAATAAACCTTTTATTTTAGGTTCAGGGATACATGTGCAGATTTATTATATAGGGAAACTTGTGTTATGGGGCTTTGTTGTACAAATTATTTCATGATGTAGGACTAAGCCTACTAGTTATTTTTTCTGCTCCTCTCACCCTCCACCCTTTGATACGTCCCAGGGTATGCTGTTCCCCTCCATGTGTACACTTGTTCTCATCATTTAGCTCCCACTTTTAAGTGAAAACACTTGGTATTTGGTTTCTTGTTTTTGTATTAGTTTGCTAAGGATAATGACCTCCAGCACTATCCATGTTCTTGCAAGGACATGATTGTGTTCTTTTTTATGGACACATAGTATTCCATGTATATGTTCCACATTATCTTTATTTGTTCTTACATTCATGAACATTTAGGTTAATTCCATGTCTGTGCTATTGTGAATAGTGCTGCAGTGAATATATATGTGCATGTGTCTTTATAATAAAATGATTTATATTCCTTCGGGATATACCCAGTAATGGGATTGTTAGGTCGAATGAAATTTCTGTTTTTAGCTCTTCGAGGAATTGCCACACTGTTTTCCACAATGGTTGAACTAATTTACATTCCCAAGAGTGTACGAACATTCCCTCTTCTCCACAACCTCATCAATATCTATTATTTTATGACATTTTAATCATAGTCATTCTGACTGGTATGAGATAGTACCTCATTGTGGTTTTGATTTGTGTTTCTCTAATTACCAGAGACGTTGAGCTGTTTTTCATATGCTTGTTGGCCACAACTATGTCTTCTTTTCAAAAGTGTCTGTTGCCCACTTTTTAATAGGATTGTTTGTTTTTTTCTTGTAAATGTGTATAAGTTCCTTATAGACGCCAGATATTAGAACTTTGTCAGATGCAGGGTTTGCAAAAATTTTCTCCCATTCTGTCGGTTGTCTGTTTACCATGTTGATAATTTGTTTTGCTATGCAGAAGCTTTTTAGTTTAATTAGAACTCATTTGTCAGTGTTTGCTTTTGTTGCAACTGCTTTTGGCACCTTCATCATGAAACCTTTGCCACCTTCATCCTGAAACCTTTGCCAGTTCCTATATCCTAAATGGTATTTCCTAGGTTGTCCTCCAGGGTTTTATAATTTTGGGTATTATATTTAAGTCTTTAACCCATCTTCAGTTGATTTTTATATATGATGTAAGCAAATAATCCAGTTTCAATTTTCTGCATATGGCTAGCCAGTTATCCCAGCTATGGAATAGCTATCCATTTATGGAATAGGGAGTCCTTTCCCCATTGCTTGTTTTTGTCAGCTTTAGTAGATCAAATGGTTGTAGGTGTGCAGCTTTATTTCTGGGGTCTCTATTTTGTTCCATTGGTGTATGTATCTATTTCAGTGCCAGTACTATGTTGTTTTGGTTACTCTAGCCCTGTAGTATGGTTTGAAGTTAGTTAGCATGATGCCTTCTGCTTTGTTCTTTTTGCTTAGGACTATCTTGGCTATTCGGTCTCTTTTTTTATTGGTTTCATATTTTAAAATAAATTTTTTTCTAATTCTCTGAAGAATGTCATTTGTGGTTTAATAAGAATAGCATTGAATGAGTAAATTGCTTTGGGTAGTATGGTCATTTTGATGACATTTGTTATTTCTAACCCCGAACATGGAATATTTTTCCATTTGTTTGCGTATTCTCTGATTTCTTTAAGCAGTGTTTTGTAATTCTCATTGTGGAAATGTTTTACCTCTCTAGGTAGCTGTATTCCTATGTATTTTATTTCTTTTGTGGCAATTTGTGAATGGAATTGCATTCCTGGTTTGGCTCTTTGATTGGCTGTTGTCGGTGCATGGGAATGCTGGTGAGTTTTGTATATTGATTTTGTATCCTGAAATTTTGCCGAAGTTGTTTATCAGCTTCAGGAGATTTTTGGCTGAGACTATGGGGTTTTCCAAATATAGAATCATGTCATCTGCAAACAAGGATAGTTTGACATCCTGTCTTTGTATTTGGATGTCCCTTATTTCTTTCTCTTGCCTGACCGCTCTGGCCAGGACTTCCAATACTATGTAGAATTGGAGTGGCGAGAGAGGGCATCCTTGTCTTGTGCCAGTTTTCAACAGGAATACTTCCAGCTGTTGCCCATTCAGTATGATGTTGGCTATGGGTTTCTCATGGGTGGCTCTTATTATTTTGAGGTATGTTCTTTCAATACCTAGTTTATTTATAGTTTGTAACATGAATTAATGTTGAATTTTATCAAAGCCTTTCTGCATTTACTGAGATGATCATGTAGTTTTGGTCTTTAGTTCTGTTGATGTGATGAATCACGTTTATTGATTTGCATATGTTGAACCAAACTTGCATCTCAGGGATAAAGCCTATTTGATAGTGGTTGATTAGTTCTTTTTTTTTTTTGCTGTGCTGCTTAATTCAGTTTGCAAGTATTTTGTTGAGGATTTTTGCCTCAGTGTTCATGAAGGATATTGACTTGAAGTTTGCTGTTGTTGTTTTTGTTGTTGTTGTGTCTATGTGAGGTTTTTTTATCAGGATGATTCTGGCCTCATAAACTGAGTTGGGGGAGAGGCCCTCTCTCAATTTTTTTTGTTTTGTTTTTTAAATAACACTTTAAGTAGGAATGGTGCCAGCTCTTCTTTGTGTATCTGATAAAATTCAGCTGCGAATCTGTCTGATCCTGGGCTTTTCTTTTGGTTGGTAGACTATTACTGATTTAATTTTGTCTTTTCATGGATTCAATCTCTTCCTGGTTCAGTCTTGGGATGGTGTGAGTCCAGGAATTTATCCATTTCTTCTAGATTTTCTAGTTTGTTTGCATATAGATGTCCTTAACAGTCTCCGGTGGTTATTTGTATTTCTTTGGGGTCAGTGGTAATATCCCCATTGTCATTTGTGATTGTGTTTATTTGGATCTTCTCTCATTCTTTATTAATCTAGCTAGTGGTCTATCTTACTAATTTTTCCAAGAAAAATAAACAGAATCTGGTTCTTTGATCTTTTGAATGTTTTTTTTTTTTTGTGTGTGTGTGTGTGTGTGTGTGTGTGTGTCTCAATCTCCCTCAGTGGGGCTCTAATTTTGGTTACTTCTTGTCTCCTGCTAACTTTGAGATTAGTTGTCTTTTGCTTCCCTAGTTCTTTTAGCTATGTTAGGTTGTTACTTTGTGATCTTTCTGACTTTTTGATGTGGACATATGTTACTAAAAATTTCCCCCCTTACATTGCCTTATCTGTGTCCCAGAGATTCTGGTATGTTGTACCTTTGTTTTGTTCTTTTTTTTTTAGTTCCAAATAACTTCTTGATTTCTGCCTTAATTTCACTATTTACCCCAAAGTCATTAAAGGGCAAGTTGCTTAATTCATATGTAATGGTATCGTTTTGAGTGAGTTTTCTAGTCTTGAATTATAGTTTTATTTTGCTGTCATCGAGAGAGTGGTTGATATGATTTTTGTCCTTTTTTGTTTGCTGAGGATTGTTTTATGTTTCATTATGTGGTCAGTTTTAGAGTATGTGCCATGTGCAGATGAGAAGAACGTTTATTCTCTTGTTTTTTAGTGGAGAGTTCTGTAGATATCTAGCATATCCATTTGGTCCAGTGTTGAGTTCAGGTCCTGAATATATTTGCTAATTTTCTGTCTCAGTGATATTTTATTCTCACAGGGGTGTTGAAATCTCCCACTATTATTGTGTGGGAGTCTAAGTCTCTTTGAAGGTCTCTAATAATTTGCTTTGTTAATTTTGGTGTTCCTGTGTTGGGTGCATATATATTCATGACAGTTAGGTATTCTTGTTAAATTGAACACTTTACCATTATGTAATGCCCTTCTTTGTCTTTTTTTTAATCATTGTTGGTTTGAAATCTATTTTGTCTGAAATTAGAATTGCAAACCCTGCTTTTATCTTTTTATCCAATTGCTTAGTAGATGTTTCTCCATTCCTTTATTTTGAGCCTATGGATGTCATTGCATTTGAGATGGGTCTCTTGAAGATACCATAGCATTGGGTCTTACTTCTTTATCCAGCTTGCCACTCTTGTGCCTTTTATGTAGGCATTTAGCCTATTTACATTCAAGGTTAGTATTGGCATGTGTGGATTTGATCCTTTCATCATGTTGTTAGCTGTTTATTATTCACATTTGTTAGTGTGGTCGCTTTATAGTGTCTCTGGTCTGTGTACTCAAGTCTGATTTTGTAACGGCTGGTAAGGGTCTTTCCTTTCTATATTTAGTGCTTCCTTCAGGAGCTCTTGTAAGGCACATATGGTGGTAACAAATTTCCTCAGCATTTGCTTGTCTGAAAAGGATCTTATTTGTTTTTTGCTTACAATGCTTAGTTTGGCCAGATGTGAGATTATTGGTTGGAATTTCTTTTCTTTAAGAATGTTGAATGTAGGACCCCAATCTCTTCTCGCTTGTACGGTTTCTGCTGAGAGTTCCACTGTTAGTCTGATAGGATTCCCTTTGTAGGTGACCTGTTCTTTTTCTCTAACTGCCTTTTATACATTTTCTTTCATTTTGACCTCAGAGAATCTGATTGTTATGTGTCTTGGGGATGAACTTCTTGTTAAGTATTTTGTGGGGATTCTCTGTATCTCCTAAATTTGAATGTTGGCCTCTCTACCTAGGGTGGGGAATTTCTCAAGGATGATATTCTGAAATATGTTTTCCAAGTTGCTTCCATTCTCCTCATCTCTTTTAGGGACAGAAATGAGTCATGGGTTTTGTTTATTTACATAATACTTATTTCTCAGAGGTTTTGATTCTTCCTTTTTATTTTTTTTTCTTGGATCTTGTTAGACTGTTTAATTTTAGAAAACCAGTCTTCATGCTCTGAGATTCTTTCCTCAGCCTGGTCCCTTCTGCTGTTAATAGTTGTGATTGCATTATGAAATTCTTGTAGAATGTTTTTCAGCTCCGTCAGGTCAGATAACGTTCTTTTCTATACTGGCTATTTTGTCTATCACCTCTTATCTCATTTTATTATGATTCTTAGCTTCCTTACGTTGGATTTCAACATACTCCTGAACATTCTGAATTTCATTTCAGCCATCTCAGCCCAGTTAAAATCCTTGCTGAAGAACTAGTGCAGTCATTTGGAGGAAAGAAAACACTGTTTTTTGAGTTGTCTTTCTCATCTTTGTGGGCTGATGTTCCCTCAATCTTTGAAGTTGATGTCCTTTGGATGGGTTTATTTTTTTCTTTTTGGATGACCTTGCCTTGGGGGTTTGATTGTGGTATAAGGTGGCTTTGTTACTAGAGGATTTTAAGGAACCAAGCCTCAGCTCAGGACTCCTGGACTGTGTGCTGTAATTCTGGGAGGCTGGAATCAGCTGTGGCTTTAATCGCTGGTTACTTGTAGTTAGGAAACTGCTGTGCGGAAGAGGCTGAAGTGCTCCTGGACTACTGGTTACAACACTCCAATGGCTGATGCCAGCCAAAGCAATTTGTATGGTGGTGGCTGTGGGATCTCTCCTTGTTCACATGTGCCAATAGCAGTGGCAGTAGTAGCATGGCAGGGTGAATGATCATCAGCTGTGGCAGGCTGCTGGAAGGTGCTGGGATGCCAGCCTCCATGCCAGCATTTGCACCAGCAGCAGTGGTAGTATGGCTCAGGTAGGCAGCATGCCCCTGCCAGTAACTGCATGTATTCTTGCCAGTGGTAGTGTTAGCACAGGGGTGGGGTGCTGGCGAGCACAGGACTGTGTGCACCTTCTGTGCATGTTCATGCTGGTAGCAGTGACCACACAGGCGCTGTTTTCTGTGCCTCGTTTTGCAAAGGCCGCCCCACTGCAGGGGCTGCTGCTGATGAGGGTGGGGCTGGAGGGCTCTGTGCCTGCAAATGCTCTGACAGAATGGTGGTGCAATGGGGTGGAGGGGGCACACTCACAAAAACAGCAGCAGCAGTGGCATGGCAGGGTGCATGCACACATGCGCACAGGTGGGGAAGGGAAAGCTGTCTGCTCATTTACACATGCACCAGCAATGCAATTTAATAAGTAACCATGGCGAGTACCTACAGGAAAAGTGGCGAGGGTGAAACTGCATTTGGTGGACACCACAGGCAGGCTGGTGCATGTTTACGGGGAGGGGCTGCTCTGCTGGGGCACTCTGTTAGTCAGGCATGGCCCACCAGCACAGGAGCTATGATGCAGGCCCCAGGAAGTACCTGTGGCCCACACTGCAAGCAGATGTGACAAGACTGGGGTCCCAGGAGAGGCCTGTAGACCAAGGAGTGCTAAGGTCAAACTGATCCTGTCTCATGGGTACCACTGCCCTGCAGAATTCAGGTACGAGAGTTCTGTTAGGTCTAAAGTCTCCTATGGTAGCAAATAGAACCTAGGGGGATGGACTTCCCTGGCCGTGCTCCACTACAGACACTCCTATACCAAACCCTCTGGGTGTAATCAGTGGACAAAGATAATTTGACTTCCCCTTTTCCACTTTGGATGCTTTCTATTTCTTTTTATCACTTGATTTATCTGGCTAGGGTTTTCAGTGCTATGTTGAATTGGAATGGTGAGACTGGTCATTCTTATCTTGTTCTGGTTTTTAGGAAAATACTTTTCCCCATTCAGTATGATGTTGGCTGTAGGTCTGTCACATATGGCTGTTTTTATTTTGGATATTTTGCATCTATGCCTACTTAATTGAGGGTTTTTATCCTGAAGGGACATTGGATTTTATTGAACGCCTTTTCTGCCTCTATTAAGATGATCATATCATTTTTGTTCTTAGTTCTGTTTATGTGGTGGATTGCGTTTATTGATTTGTGTATGTTGCAGACTATTTGATCATGGTAAAGATCTTTTCAATGTGCTGTTGAATTTGTTTTGCCAGTATTTCGTTAAGGACTTTTGCATCTATGTTCATCTAGGATACTGGCCTGTAATTTTCTTTTCTTTTTCTTTTTTTTTTTTTTTATTCTTGGCTGATTTTGGTATCAGGATGATACCGAATTTGTGGAATGAGTTAAAGAGGGATGCCTCCTCTTTGATTTTTTGGATTAGTTTCAGTAAGATTCATACCAGCTGTTCTGTGTATTTCTTGTAAAATTCAGTGGTGAATCCATCTGGTCCTGGGCTTTTTGTTGTTGTTGAAAGGATTTTTTTTATTACTGATTCCATTTAGTAACTTATTATAGGTATGCTCAGAATTTCTATTTATTCCTAGCTAAATCTTGAGAGGCTGTATGTTTCCAGGAATTTATCCCTTTTCTCTAAGTTTTCTAGTTTGTGTGCAGAGAGGTGTTTGTAGTAGTCTCTGATGATCTTTTGTATTTACCTGGTATCAGTTATGATGTCAGCTTTATAATTTCTGATAGTACTTATTTGAATTTTCTCTTTTTTTCTTGGTTAGTCTAGCTAGTGACCTGCCAATTTTCTTTCTCTTTTCAAAAAACCAACTTTTTCTTTTCCTTAATCCTTCATATCATTTTCTTGATATCAATCTCATTTAGTTCTGGTCTGATCTTTGCTATTTCATTTCTTCTGCTAGATTTAGTTTTTTTTTCTTATTTGTCTATTTGTTTGAGGTATGACATTAGCTTGTTAATTTGAGATCTGTTTTTCTGCTGTTTGTGTTACAAACATTCCTCTTAGCATTGCTTGTGCTGTAACTCAGAGGTTTTGGAATGGTTTTTTTTTTTTTTTTTTTTTTTCTATTTTCACTCATTTCAAATACTTTTTAAGGTTTCTGCCTCAATTTTGTTGTCCATTGAAAAACTTCATGAGCAAGTTTTTAATTTCCATATACTTTGGGTAGTTTTGAGAGTTCTTGGTTTTGATTTCTAATTTATTCTGCTGTAGTCCAAGAAGATATTTGATATGATTCTGATTTTTGTGACTTGAGACTTGTCTTAATGGCCAAGAATATGGTCTATTTTGGTGAACATTCTAAGTGCAGATAACAAGAATGTATATTCTGAAGTTGTTGGATAGAATGCTCTGAAGATGCCTATTATGTCCATTTGGTCTATAGTCCAGTTTAAGTCCAGAGTTTCTTTGTTGATTTCCTGCCTTGTTGATCAATCTAGTGATGTCAGTGGGGTGTTAAAGTCTTCTGCTATTATTGTATGGCTATCAACCTGCTTTTTATGTCCAGTGTAGTATTTGTTTAACGAATCTGGGTGCTCAATGTTTGGAGCAGTAGAGAACAGCTACTTCTGCTCACTTTTGTTTATCATTTGTGTGATATATATTTTCCATACTTTGAATCTGAATGTGTCTTTAGCCAGTAGGTGGGTCTTTTGTAGACAGCAGATGGTTTTCTTTTTTTTCTGATCCAATTTTCCATTCTGTGTCTCTTAAGTGGAGTATTTAGGCCATTTACATTCAAGGTTAATATTGATTTGTGATGTTTTGCCCCTGATTTAGTGTTGTTAGCTTGTTGTTTTGGAGTTTCAACTATGTAGTTGCTTTATAGGATCTGTGAGCTTTATACTTATGTGTTCTTTTCTGATGATGAGTATCATCTTTTCATTTGCATGTTTACAACTCCTTTGAGCATTTCTTGTAGGACTGGTCTAGTGGTGAAAGATTCTCTTAGCAATCACTTATCTGGGAAAGGCTTTATTTCTCCTTCATTTATGAAGCTTATTTTGGCAAGATATTTCATTCTTGTCTCGCTGTTTTCTCTTTACAGAAGCTAAAAATAGGCCTTCAATCTCTTCTGGCTTCTAGGATTTCTGTTGAGAAGTCCATTGTTAATCTGATTGGTTTTCCTTGTAGATGATTTGATTCTTTTCTCTAGCTGCTAAATGCAGGTGCTAAGATATATTTCTTTAACATTGACTTTGGATAGTCTGGTGACTATATGCCTTGGTGGTTTTAATTTTCTATAGTATCTTGCAGGTGTTCTCTGAATTTCTTTTGTCTGATTTTCTACCTCTCTAGCATGATTAGAGAAATTTTCTTGAATTATTCCATCAAATATTTTTCAGCTTGCTTTCTTTTCCTTCTTCTCTCTCAGGAATGCCAATAAGTCATAGGTTTGATCACTTTACATAATCCCATATTTTGCGTTTTTTTAACATTCTTTTTTAAATTTTTGTCTAACTGGGCTAGTTCAAAAGATTGGTCTTCAAGCTCTGAAATTCTTCTTTTTTTTTGGCTTGAAATAGTCTATTGTTGAAGCTTTCAATTGTATTTTGGAATTACTTAAGTGAATTTTTCAATTCCTGAAGTTCTGATTGATATTTTAAAGAAATTTATCTCTTCCTTCACTTCCTGAATTGCTTTTGTGGTTTCTTTTGTTGATTTTTAATCTTGTCTTGGATCTCATTGAGTTTCCTTGCAATCCATACTTTGGATTCTTAATATTTTATTTCTCAGTTTTCAATTTGGTTAGTATCCACTGCTAGAACATTCTGTTTTTGATGGTGCCAGAATTATTATACTGCTTCCTTCCTATGTGGAGTGGCTGGTACTTCAAATTTTTTATATTATTTTCATGTAGACAGGGCTTTTTTCCTTTTCCATTTTTTTTTTTTTGTCCTCCTCTTTTCTCCCCTCTTCAAGGGGAGTGACTACAGAATTTGTTGGGTAGAGCCTTTTGTCTTTGCCTCTGTAGCCCTACATGCCTCTTTCAGTAGGTTTTCTATTAGCCTGTGCTGTTCAAAGTGTAGGCCAGTAGGTCGCACTTATAGACAAAAGCCAGCTGTGGCACAAGCAGATGGGTATGTACTTGATCTTTGTCTACTATGGGGTGGTTTCTGTTGCTTCAGGTGATGGACAGGACAGTGGAGTGCCTGGTGCCCTGAGCTTCCTCTTCAGTGGGGCAGGGGGACACACCTGGGCTTGCTCATGAATACCCCAATAACAAACACAGGCACCAGCCCTAATGAGTATGGCTAGGGGGAGCTCCTGGTGAAATGCACTGAGGTCTTCGTGGAGGGTGAGGGGACTGAGCTGGCTCCACATCTTAGAGAGGCAGTAATGTGATCTGTTTATTATACTCCAGTCCCAGGACTCATGACTATCAGTTCAGATATACACTGTAGTATATTCTAAGATATCTTTTAAGGCTATAAATATTCTTCTAAGCAATTCTTAAGTTGTACCATACAAAGTTTATGTTGTCTATTATCGGGGTTATGGTTAGATTAGGGTTTTCATTTAGTAACGTAAAATGTCTCCTAATTTCTCTGTACTTTTTTTTCATTGATCTTCGTATTAATTAGAAGTTTTAAATGATTTGGGTAATTTTTAGGTATTTTACTATTATTGCTTTCTAGTTATATTGTGTTGTGGTCAGACACCATATTCTGTAAGATTTGCTTTTAAAATATTGTGACTTTTTAGGTTTAGTTTTTAAGCATTCTATGTGTACTTAAAAACATTGTATATTCTATATTTATTGGCTACAGGCTTCTATAAATGTTAATGTGGTCAATTTGATTAATAGTGTAATTCAAATCTTCTATATCTGTATATTTATTTGTTCTATATGTTACTAAAAGGGGTGAAAAAAATAAATCTATGAATGTGTATTTTCCCATTTCTTTCGATAGAACTGATAGTGTTTGCATCATACATTTTAAGACTTCATTATTAGGTGAATGCATATTTCAGATTGTCAATTCTTAATGAATTAATTTTTTTGTCATTCTGGTATAGGCCTTTAAATCTCTGTGAATATTATTTCTACTAAAAGCCACATTTTTTCTGTTAATATATTAATGCAAACTTTGTATAAATAATTTTCATATCATATTTTTCCATCCCTTTGCGTCTAAGCTTTTAGTGTATTTATGCTTAAATACATACAGATAACATATAATTGGGACTACTTTTACATACTGTCTAACAATTTCTATTTTTTTCTGGGGTATCTAGTCAATACATACTTAATATAAAAATTGAGATATTTAGGTCAAAGAATACTGCCTTTCCATTTGTTTTGTATTTGTCTTGTTCATTTTTCAGGTCATTTGTTTTTTATTTCTGCAATTTTGTGGGATAAGGTCTTCTTTTTTCTTTGTGTTTTAATAAACTTATTTTTTTATCATTATGTTTTTGTATTACCTTTCTGGCATTACTCTGGAAATAAAATATACATTTTTGAATATAAAGTGAATATTGCAACTCTATATATAAAATGCAAGAAACTTTCATTTGTGTAATTGCATTTATACTTCTGTATCCTTTGTGCTATTATGACATATTTAACTTCTTTAAATACTTTCTCTTCCCCAAATACATTTTTTAAATTTTCAATTACTAATTTTTATGGGTACATAGTAGGCGTATATACTTATGTAGTACATGATATATTTTGATACAGGCATGCAATGCATAATAATCACATGAGGGTAAATGAGGTATCCACCACTTCAAGAATTTACCTTTTGTGTTACAAACAATCCAATTATACCTTTTAGTTCCAAAATACAATAAAAATACTTTCTCTTAAAATTATTATGTGTTTTAAAGGATTTAAAAATACAAACAGGTCTCTTATGTATTCCCATATATATAACAATTCTTTTGCTCAGTTTTTGTTACTGTATAGCGAAGTTTCCATCTAGCATCCCATTCTTTGCATCATAAGGACATTAATTAGCATTTGCTGTAATGACAAGGTGCTAGAAATGAACCCTTTGTACTTCTGATTGTGTGACACTATCTTTATTTTACCCTCATTTTCAATGGATATATATTGCTAAATGTAGAATTCTAGATCGGCAGTTTTTTTTTTTTCTTTTCCCAAAGCTCGAAAGATGTTCCATCATTCACTGGCCTCTATTAGTTTGACAAAAAGCAAACTGTTTTCAAATTGTAATGCACCTCTTTGTAACATCATCTTTTTCTGATGTTCTATTTTATTCTTACTAGTTAAACTAGTAAGTGTTCCCAGATTCTCAGTGTGTTTGTGTGTTTATTCTGTTTGAGGTGCCCTGTGCATGACCTTCTATGATCTGTGCATTTGAGGATGCATTATACCACAGAAGGTAGGTTTTTCACTATTTTTAAAAAAATCTTTGGCTTATTTTTCAATTATTTTTATCAGTTCCACTTTTTTCTTCTTGTGATATTCATTCGTACATGTGTTAAACCAAGAGATATTGCCCCACAGGTCAATAAAGCTCTGTTTAATATTTTTCTTTAATGTTTTATGTCCTATTAATCTATCTTCAAGTTCACTGATTTCTTTTTTTAGTCCACAATCTTTTGCTAAGGATCTTCTGTGATTCTTTTAAAACATTTTGATATTGTACTAATCAACTATAGAATTTTTATTTGTTTCTTATTTAATGTTTTTAGTTCTATGAGATTTTTCATCGATCATTCACTATGCCTACCTTTTCTTATTTACTTGACTATATTTAAAACAGGTGTTTTAAAGTTCTTGTCTGCTTATTCCAACTTACAAGTCATGACAGAATTGGCTCTTATTGACTTTTATTTCTCTTGTTTAAGGATAATATTTTATTTATTTCTTCACATGTCAAGTAGATTTTAATTGCATACTAGGCATTGTTGATGATACATTACAGATAATTTGTTTTTTGTTACCTTTTTTTGAAAGTATTTACTTTTGCTCTAGCAGGAATTGAATTTGAACTACCAGTAGATTTTTCTTTATCCTGTTAGTCATCATCACATTATTATTTTTTTTTTTCTAGAGCAAGTCTACTGCAGTCTTGCTTAGTTCTCTGCAGTTCTGCTTAGTTCTGTGATATTGCCTTTACTCTATAGCATGTTCCTTATTTTTAAAGTTCTGGTCTCAGCCAAATGATCTCCTATTCAGAATATAGTGGGCAGCCTAAAATTCCAACTTCTTTCAGCAACATGTTACCTCAGGAATCTTGATTTATTTTTTATCCCAGCAACACCTACTCTCTCCTCAACCTTGCAGAGCCTCACCCTGTGAACGAACACCACAGACATTAATCACGAACTCGTGTGGAAGCCCTTCTTCAATTTTTATCTAACCTAACTTCCTCAGCAACTCTTTTCTCTTCAGAATTCTGCCTGTGAGTTTCAGCTGCTTCAGTTTCCGGGGAATCCTCTCTATGCCTACTAACTTCAGAGAGATCATTACATTCTCTTGGGCTTCTCTTCCAGGGACCACAGTCAGAAAAGTGCTCCCAGGCACGAAGCTGGGTAAAAGTCTCACATATTTCCCTTATATAAAGAATTACAGTCCTATATTGACTTTTGTCCAATGCCTAAGAAAGAGTAGCTACATATATTTTGTCTAATTCTGCAGTATTTTAAAAATTTTTGAGTGGCTAAGTCTTGTATCACTTTTTCTATTTTAGGCAAAGGTGAACTATGTTTTTGAGTTTTAAAAAATGGCTCTAATTAAATATCTCACCTGCTCCTTAGGAAAATTTTCAAAGGATTTAAGGCAGACTTCCTTCCCTAATATACCTCTACTTCAAGATTAAAAAATGGAGAGGCTATTAGAGTTGTTTTAGATATAGTATTTAAATACATATAAAGTTCTTATATTTCTTAAAATTCTTATATTTTAATCCATAACTTTTTTTCATATATTCATTTGCTTTATCTAGTACACTGTAATGTTCTCTGCGTGTGCAACACGCTGTCATCTACAAATCATAATGGTTAACATTTTCATAAAAAATGATTTTAAACATTCAATTGCTGAACTTTTTACTTAATCTTCTTACTTTCTTCTAAATGTGTATATAATTAAGGCATCCTTAAAATGCTGGCTTTCTCACTATCACTTTTTTAACTTCTCTATTTTTTAAGTCTCTGACAGAAACAATAATTATTGAACCACACAGTACAGGCAGAGATGCTTATTCCTTTTTAAACAACTCTTACAGTGAAATAAAATAAAATAACTATATTAGTGTTATAATAAAAATGTGAAATTATTGAAAAGGTAAATTTTCATGTTTGTGTATGAAATTTGAGATGATGACCATATATTTTGCTTATTTTTCTTATTCAGTAAGTTGTTTTCTGTCTTTATTATTTTCATGAACTGCTCCTTCTTTCATTTTATCCTTCCAGCTATTAGCAACCTAAGACATTATAAATCGTTATAGCTATTTTATTTTTGTTATTTATTAAGATAATAGCAAATTTCTTCTGTCACAAAATTCCTCCTCTCTCGCATATTCAGAAAGACTCTTAAATTCCATCACAAAAAAAAAATTGTCCTTGGTAAAGATTACACTAAATGCAAGTGGTCTGTAAATTGTATCCCCAAAAAACTGTAGGGGGTAATTGCAATTTCCCTACAAGTAAACAAATTCTTCTCTCTCATACCCTAGTTTCTAGGGATTTACTGTCAGTAGGTTTCACAGCATTGAGCTAGAAATACATAATGAAAGGGAGGAAATAAAGAACCGTTTAACTTATCCTGATCAAGGAATAGAATCATGTTTTTCTGCACCACTATTTCTCAGCAGGTTACATATGTACAGGCTGATATACATTCCAGATCCCACAGGCTCTTGAAACTTAAAGACCTCAGTGTCCTTGGCCTGCTTATGACTTACAAGAGATATAAATATGGTTTGGGGATTAGGGATAGAGGCATTGCATGTTGCAAATTTTAAATTGTCAATTAAACAGCATCATTGAATTCTGAATAGAACTGCCAAGGGCATGTTCATCTAAAAAAGGATAGATTAACACAGACAGTCCCCAATGACATTTAAGATACATATCTGTGATTTAGGACACTTGAGGATGTGTATCTAAACAATGTGACCACACTTAAAGTGCTGAAAGCAATTTTTGTCTTAGTAAACTGAAAAATCCTCAAACAAAGTAAAAGTCTCAAGATATACTTAACTTTGTAAACTGTTTGTCAACAGCATTTGCATTCACTATTCACACATGTGATATTAAGCAGATACAAAAATACAGGTCCCTTGGCTGTAGTTGTATTGAATATAAAAATAAAAGACTGACTGTCATTTCCGTGCTTCTGTGGCCTTGTTTGGTGAAGATGGTTTATTTGCTTTTATGAGAATAGAGATTAGCAAGTAGAAAAGTATAAACTATTTAGCTGACAAAGATTTTGGAGTGTTTCATGTTTCTACTTACTATTCATACTAATTGTGTTTTCTTTCACAAAGAGATATAATAAATTTAAAAAAACACAAAAAATAACACCTGCAAAATCAAAATCATAATCTGTGAGCTTCTAAAAAAGGCTAAAAGTTTTCCTGTTTTATTCTCTTAGGAACTTCTAATACCATTCTTTCCATGAATTGAAGAAAATTGATAACGTTTATTTTTAACAATGTTAATTAAATTTTCACTTTTATTTATATAATTCAGTGACATCACAATGATATAAATAATACATACATGATATATGATAATAATGTCTATGTCATGTGTGCACACACACACATGCACACACATACACACACACATACCACAATGTGATGAATTATTTGCTGTCTGCAGTGAAAAGCATTAATACATAATTTAAAGCAGTTTTCAAGGAGATTATGAAAATGCAATTCTTAATAAAAATTGGCTTCAATATTTAAAAAATATATTTTTATATTCATGTAAAGAACATTGATTTCTTTATATTCTAATGTCTAAGATTTATAATGCCTCATGAAATCAAAATTTTTTGGGAAGAGTGTTTTACCTTAGAAATTTCTGAAAAGTCAGACTTAGTTAATTTATAATGTTGGCATTGATGACAAAACAAGCATGATCTTTCGGGACTGTAACAAAAAGCTAGAGAAGTCACTGAAGAAAGAAAGCAGTGCTGATCTTTATTTATAGAACATTAGACTGCATCTTTAGTTTTCCCCATTGAACCACATCCTGGTGTTTACACACTGATAGACACTTGTCCCGGTGAGTTTGGCCACAGCTTATGAGCAGCTTTTACCAATAGAATGCAGCAACATTGACACTCTTCCGGTTTCAGAATAAAAACTTAAGAAAGTCTAGCAGTTTCCACTTTTCTTGAAAGCCAGCCATATTCTAAGAAGTTCAGCTACCCTTAGATCACCATGTTGTGAGCAAGCTCAGGCAGCGGCAAAGTGATTTACAAATGGTGGGGAACTAAAGCCCTTTGCTACTAGCACCAACTGAATTCTCAGCCAGAAGTCAGGATCAGTTATCAGTCATGTGAGTGATGACATTTTAGACTTTCCTTTCATGCCACAGCCTCAGCAGAAATGATGCAATAAAACAGTAGAACTCACTAGTCAATCCAAAAGAACTGTCATAACTAATACATTGTTATTTTAAGCTACTAAATTTTGGATTGGAAAAACTTTGACAATTGTCATAGAGAAAAAATACAGATACAGTTACCATATTAGTTAAAAATTTGCTTCAATTCATTTTAGTTGAAGCATTTAAGTACCAAACACACAGGAATTTTAACAGAAGGCTTCAGGCCTACCAAAACTTTTCTTGATGCCTGAAGCCTTACAAGAGCCAGATAAATCAGGGTCACCTGAGAAAGATGACTGTCACCTGGGTAGGCTAACAAAACATTTTTATGCTTACTGTATGAAAGGAACAGCCAGATACAATAAAATGTAATTTTAGAAACAATTTGCTATCCTCCTCTAAATATTCAAAAATTATTTGCTTATAAAATTCTGCTAGAAATGTTTATTCATAATAATTTTTCAAATGAGAAACAAAAAATCATGAGTTTAAATTTATAATTTCTATATTTAAGTTCAAAACTGTTTTGTCATTCATTCTTTAGCCTTCCTCCCAGATCTAGAGCCCAATACTTATATAACTGCAATAATCTGTCTACCTACCCTTCCTCCCATCAACATTCATTTTTGTATATCACTAAGTTAATCTTTATGTAGATAATATCTTATCATGGTATTTTGTTTGCCCAAAGACCTGTACTGGCATCCACTTTATCACAGAATAAAATCTAAAATCATGTGTAAATTGTCACAAGTGATATATATATAAATATATATGTATATATTTGTATATAGTGTTGTAATATATAAATGTGTATATCTTATGTGTGTCTGAGTATGTATACATACCTCTATTGCCTTCACAGTCAGTCAATTCAAACCAGAACACTGGGGCTTCTTGCTGTTCTCTGAATGTAAAAAACTCGTTTTCACATTTTGTCTTGTCTGTGATTACAACCCACTCTTTAACTAAAATATCCTCTAACAAGGCATCTCGTTGCTACCTGTCAAAGACATTTTGTTGTGCACAGTGGTCTTCAGTTAAGGATCCTTAAAAGAAGGAGGAAAATTAATGTAACCACAGTATGTTTAAACTTGATTTTAAAAGTCATCATAAATTCAAATATATGAAAATGATAGAATTTCCAGAATACCGTATGCATTGCTATTGTCAAATAAAATGTTTAGGTAAGAATTTAAAGAGCATCCAAAGTAATCTAAATATCTATTGATTTTTATTTATTTATTTTTTTATTATTATTTTTATTTATTTATTTTTTTTAATCATTCAAATTTTTATTTTTTGATAAGTGGGATTTAACAATATCTATTGATTTTTAAATCCACCCTTACACATTTTAAATATAAAGATGATTCTCCCTAATAATTAGAATTTTGCATCATTTTATTTTACTCATAAATTCATATTTCTGCCTCACTTGTCTCACAATATATGTTTTCTAATATTATATAGTACATTTTTACTTGAATTATAATTAAAAAATAAAACACAAGGCTTCTACTCTGTCATGAAGAAGTAACTCGTGGAGATTTGTCCTCTCATCCTGAAAAAAGTAGATAAACAAACACAATTTTAAAAATAACATTGGACATTGGGTATTACAAGAGTGTAGTACCTGGAAAAAGAGAAACAAAGGGATTTTCCAGTAATTTAAAAGTAAAAATAATAAAAAGTCAACTATATGATGTCTACAATTAAATGCATTTATTATTTAAATTAAAATTTAGACTTTACATATGGAAGAAAAAAATTGTTTAAACCCTAATTATGAGACATCCAAACTCACCATATTAATGTAAGACAAAATGGCAGCTATGATATAGTACCAAGATAAAGGAGTGTTTAGTGATAAAAGAACTAGTTTCAAAAGTATACTCTTAAAATATGTAAAAATACAAAATGTGTGTATACAAAATAATAAAGCAAAATATAAGAAGAAAAATGAGACAACTTTCAGGAGAAATGGAAAAATCCATAATAATTGTTGAACAATTCAAAATTCATCAGTAGAAGTAGACCAATAACTAATAAACATATAGAAGACCTAGACAACACTATCAACAATTTGACCTACTTGACATTTGTAGAACATCATAGACATTTGTAGACATTTGTAGAACTTGACATTTGTAGAACAAAAACAGAATTCACAGTCTATTCAATTGCATATGGAATATTTACCAAAGTATATTACATTTGGAGCCAGAGAACAACACATTTTAAAAATCTGAAATAATACAAAGCATGCTCTCTGATCAAAATGAATACAAATTAAAATCAGAAACAATAATAAATCTAGATTATTCATAAATATTTGGAAATTAATACTCTTCAAATAATATATTTCACATAAGAAATTCATAAGAAAAATTAGAAAACATTTTGCATTAAATGAAAATAGATTCACCAAGATATATTTGTGTAACACAGCTAAAACGTGCTTAGAAGACAGTTACAGCTTTAAATATTTATACTTGAAAAGAAAAAAGGTCTAAAACCAATGTCCTAAGCTTCCATCATGAGACTCTAGAATAAGACGATCAAAGTCAATCTAAAGCTAGTAGAAAGAAGGAAATAATAAAGCCGAGGGTATAAATCAACAAAATGGAAAACAGAAAAGCAATAGAGAAGAAAAAAATGAAACTAAACCAGGTTCATAGTTAAAAAAGCAACAAAATTTATAACATTCTAGCTAGACTGATAAAAAGCAAAATAAAAAGGACAGTATCAGATTTAAGAGAAGCCATCACTTCAGATTCTTCAGACCTGACAGTGTAAAAAGGCTGTATTGTGAATAATTTTGTGGTAATAAATTCAACTACTTACATGAAAAGTGCAAATTTCTTGGAAAGCACAAGTTGTCAAAATTGTCAAAGAATAAATATAAAAGCTGAATTGCCCTATATGTTTTACAAAACTTGAGTCTGCAATTCATGATAGTCCCTCAAAGAACACTTTGAGTCCAGATGGCTTTTTTATTGAAGTCTACCAACATGAAAAAGGACATAGTGCCAAACCTACACAAAATCTTCTGGAAAATAAAGAAGGAACTACCTTTTAGCTCATTTTATGATGTCATTGCAAGAAAAGATAGCTACAGGTCAATATTTTTTATGAACACGGATGCAAATATCCTTAATGAAATATTAGCAAATTTAATCCAACAATATATAAAAATATCATACATCTTGACTAAGTCAAACTATTATTTCAGCAACTGCAGAAAAAAACATTTCACCAAATTGACCACTCTACCTTGACAAATGCCAAATTTAACAAATGGCATGAAAAGTATATGCAAATCTTACTGACCTATCTATAAATAAGCAGGTGTAATGTAAATTAATTAATATTTTATTTATTGTACTTGAAATTTTCACATTATTTTCAAAATTAACTTTAACTTTTAGTGACTCTCAAATCAAATTTCATTAGGGGCTGCAGGATGTTATTTCTTATAAATATTAATCACTTATAATTATGCTTTAAAATATACTAAAAGTATGAATCATTCATGATTATTTTGAAACCATTCATAGTAAACAACAGTAAATATTTCAACCAAATAAAATTATGAACATATATTTATTAAGGCCAAAAGAGAAAATTAAGCTTTTTATGATATATAACCAAATATCACAAATAAAAAAAATCCTAATGTCTCAGATTTAACATAATTTTCAGAAATACCAATAAAGTGCCAGGGTGGCTCAACATATCCCTCTACTAGGAGCTCAAAACTTTATTAAATGAATACTATAATGTAAACTCCTTGAAGACACAAATTGCATCTTTTATAACCTTCTATCTAATTGTAAAACAACATAAGTACTGAACGATTTTAAAGCTACAGCTTAATCTAAAACCATATAACACAATTTCGTTTGTTTATTTTGTTTTGATTTGATTCTTTTAAAAATATTCCAAATAGAAAATCCATTTAATTCGAGAATAAACCTCACTTGCATCTTGTATTGTTTACTAGTCTGTGACTTGTTGCTGGCTTATCTTTTATTCCATGGATTTAATTCTATCCAATAGGCACCTGAGCACTCACAATATATTGAACAGGACACTACCTTTTATTCCAGTGGGCCCCTAAGTTGCTATATTAAAGTTTTAGCAAGAGCTTGGGAAAAAAAAAACACTTTGACTTCATCATTATTTTTAAATTATAGAGCAACAACCTAAATGTTCACGAAGTTGTACAGGAGATGAAATATGACAAAACAAAGCAGCCCCAGGGAATTTGTAGTCAAATAACTCTGACATTTCTAGTATTAAACAAAACAAAAGCATGACTTGTCTAGTTTCTTTGATGTTTACCTATGAGATGTAATTAATGTTTTCATTCAAACACTTTTCACATGATTTAGCACAGCCTGATGCATGATTTTAAATCCATCTGTACACGACACAATTGTTGTAACCTGATTTACCCTATGCAAGCCAAAATATAACTGCAGTGATGCTTACAGAGTATGCATTCTTGTTCCTGAGACATTAGTTTCTTCATTTCCCCCATTGATTATTTGATTACAAGCAGAGAGGAAATTTTGTATTCTGCAGATAATTGAAATTTATAAACTGACAGGTAAATAAGTTTACAATATGAAAGGCAAGGAAGGAATTCTGAGAGAAATGGAATATTTTGGGTAGGCTTTTAAAATAAATTCAACCCTTTATTTCCACCTTTTCTATTCTTCTCTGCTTAGAAAACAGTACTCCATGGAAGTTGTCCGCGAAATTGAACCATGCGTCATAACGTACTGTTCCAGCCAGGCCGGTCACTGCCTAGGCACCCAAGAGAAGATTCCCCACTGCACCTTCAAACTGCATGACAAGTAAAGAATCACCCTGTCAGGGTTTCACCCTAGCTCACCCAAATTGACAAAAATTTTCTGAATTACACTCTTCCAGGGCTCCTGCATTGACAGGAGGCAGTCAAGCCTGACAGCCCTTTCCCTCTTGTCTGTTATCGTGAAATCAATTGCACAGCCTGATGCACAGAATAATGGCTGTGGACAATTCTGTAGGAGTCGGCCCATCTGGTCACTGAGGAAGACAGCATTGCCGGCTTCCTATTGATCTGGGAGGAGCATGCTGCTACACAGAGGTGACCTCCATCTCTCCACCTGGCCCTGCTATTGAGGAAATCAGTTTCACAAGTGTGCTCACTCAAATGAAAACAATTTTGAACCAAGGCGTATCTCTTTGTTTTTAATTAAGAGCTCATGTCTCCATGGGATTAAATAGTGAGGTATAAGCAAAAGAAAGGGTTTGAATTTTATGTATCCGAAAACTCATTTTGGGTAAGTCCTCTAGTTAAAGCCTTGCAAAGATTAGACATTTAAATAAAGGAAAAAATGAAGTTGCCTACTTTATGAAACCCCATATATGCCACCTTTGAATAAAAATATATTAGTGAAATATTATTTTTATTAGCAAAATTGGCTAATGTTACTGCACAATTATTTCCCAAGTTGGTTCTCCCAGCTAAATGATCGATTTATACTTAATTGTTTGAAGTGGATTGCACAGCCTATCTGTTATACATTTTAAAAGAATTACATTACTGGTGAATTATAACAAATGGACCCTGAGTCTATGACAGCTACAAAGTGCCCCTGACTTCTTTATTGGAAAGCAAGAAGAGTGCAAGAAAACAAGAATGTGAGAAAATGAAAAATCAAGAAAGCAATAGTGCTTCTATGCTCAGACAAAAACCTGCACATGGATGTTTTTAGCAGTTTTACTGTAAAAACTTAGAAGTAGCCAAGTTATCCTTCAGTAGGTCAATGTATAAGTAAACCATGGTACATCTAGACAATGGGATATTATTGTGTTGTAAAAAGAGATGAGTTCTCAAGTCTTGAAAAGACATTTAGGAGCCTTAAATGCATATCACTAAGTGAAAGAAACTAACTTGAAAAGGCTATGTACTATATGATTCCAATAACATGCCATTCCGTAAAAGGAAAAACTCTGAAGACAGTAAAACATCTGTGGTTGCCAGGGGCTAAAGTTGAATATTCAGAGCACAGGATTTTTAGGTCAGCAGAACTACTCTGTGTGATATGATAAGGATGGATGCAAGAATGTGAGAAAACGAAAAATCAAGACAGCAAGCAAGCAAGAAGACTGATTTTTATATTTTTTTCCATTTATTTTTATTCTGCATTTTTTTTATTATTACACTTTAAGTTCTGGGATACATGTGCAGAACATGCAGGCATTTACATAGGTATACATGCTCCATGGTGGTTTACTGCAACCATCAACCCATCTTTTACACTAGGTATTTCCCCTAATGCTATCCAACCCCTTCCCCCGACTCCCCGACAGGCCCTGGTGTGTGATGTTCCCCTCCCTGTGCCCATATGTTCTCATTGTTCAACTCCCACTTAGGAGTGAGAACATGCAGTATTTGGTTTTCTGTTCCTGTGTTAGTTTACTGAGTGACGGTTTCCAGCTTCATCCATGTCCCTGCAAAGGACATGAACTCATCCTTTTTTATGGCTGCATAGTATTCCATGGTGTATATGTGCCACATTTTCTTGATCCAGTCTATCATTGATGGGCATTTGGGTTGGTTCCAAGTCTTTGCTACTGTGAACAGTGCTGCAATAAATATACGTGTGCATGTGTCTTTATAGTAGAATTATTTATAATCCTTTGGGTATATACCCAGTGATGGAATTGCTGCATCAGATTGTATTTCTAGCTCTAGATTCTTGAGGAATTGCCACACTGTTTTCCACAATGGTTGAACTAATTTACACTCCAACCAACAGTGTAAAAGCATTCCTATTTCTCCACATCCTCTCCAGCATCTGTTGTTTCCTGACTTTTTAATGATTGACATTCTAACTGGCGTGAGATGATATCTCATTGTGGTTTTGATTTGCATTTCTGTAACGATCAGTGATGATGAGGTTTTTTAAAGTGTTTGTTGTCCACATAAATGTCTTCTTTTGAAAAATGTCTGTTTATATCCCTTGCCCACTTTCCGATGGGGTTATTTTTTTCTTGTAAATTTGTTTAAGTTCCATGTAGATTCTGAATATTAGCCCTTTGTCAGATGGATGAATTACAAAAATTTTCTCCCATTCTGTAGATTGCCTGTTCACGCTGATGATAGTTTTTTTTTTTGTTTGTTTGTTTGTTTCTGTGCAGAAGCTCTTTAGTTTAGTTAGATCCCATTTGTCAATTTTGGCTTTTGTTGCAGTTGCTTTTGGTGTTTTAGTCATGAAGTCTTTGCCCATGCCCATGTCCTGAGTGGTATTTCCTAAGTTTTCTTCTAAAATTTTTATGGTTTTAGGTCTTACATTTAAATCTTTAATCCATCTCAAGTTAATTTTCATATAGGTGTAAAAAAGGGGTCTAGTTTCAGTATTCTGCATATGGCTAGCCAGTTTTCCCAACACCATTTATAGGAATCCTTTCCCCATTGCTTGTTTTTGTCAGATTTGTCAATGTTCAGATGGTTATAGATGTGTGGTGTTATTTCTGAGGCCTCTGTTCTGTTCCATTGGTCTATATATCTGTTTTGGTACCAGTACCATACTGTTTTGGTTACTGTAGACTTGTAGTATAGTTTGAAGTCAGGTAGTGTGATGCCTCCAGCTTTGTTATTTTTGCTTAGGATTGCCATGGCTGTATGGGCTCTTTTTTTGGTTCCATATGAAATTTAAAGTAGTTTTTTTCTAATTCTATGAATAAAGTCAATGGTAGCTTGATGGGGAAAGCATTGAATCTACAAATTACTTTGGGCAGTATGGCCATTTTCATGATATTGATTCTTCCTATCCATGAGGATGGGATGTTTTTCCATTTGTTGGTGTCCTCTCTTATTTCCTTGAGCAGTGGTTTGTAGTTCTCCTTGAAGAGGTCCTTCACATCCCTTGTAAGTTGTATTCCTAGGTATTTTATTCCTTTGTAGCAATTGTGAATGGGAGTTCACTCATAATTTGGCTCTCTGTTTGTCTATTATTGTTGTATAGGAATGCTTGTGATTTTTGTACATTGATTTTGTATCCTGAGACTTAGATGATTTGTTTATCAGCTTAAGGAGTTTTTGGGCTGAGGCAATGGGGTTTTCTAAATATACAATCATGTCATCTGAAAACAGAGATAATGTGATTCCTCTCTTCCTATTTAAATACTCTTTATTTCTTTCTCTTGCCTGATTGCCCTAGCCAGAACTTCCAATACTATGTTGAATAGGAGTGATGCAAGAGGGCACCCTTGTCTTGTGCCAGTTTTCAGAGGGAATGCTTCCAGGTTTCCCCATTTAGTATGATATTGGCTGTGGGTTTTTCATAAATAGCTCTGATTATTTTGAGATGTATTCCATCACTACCTTCTCCTCGAGAAGAGCAACCCCAAGACACATAAATTCCCTCAAAACACTGTTTTAGCTGTGTCCCAGAGATTCTGGTACGATGTGTCTTTGTTCTCATCGGTTTCAGAGAACTTATTTATTTCTGCCTTAATTTCGTTATTTACCCAGTAGTCATTCAGGAGAAGGTTGTTCAGTTTCCATGAAGTTGTGCAGTTTTGAGTGAGTTTCTTAATTCTGAGTTCTAATTTGCTTGCACTGTGTTCTGAGAGACTGTTATGATTTTAGTTCTTTTACATTTGCTGAGGAGTGTTTTACTTCCAATTATGTGGTCGACTTAAGAGTAAGTGCTATGTGGTGCTGAGAAGAATGTATCTTCTGTTGACTTGGGGTGGAGAGTTCTGTGGATGTCTATTAGGTCTGCTTGGTCCAGAGCTGAGTTGAAGTCCTGAATATCCTTGTTAATTTTTCTGTCTCATTGATCTGTCTAACGGTGACAGTGAGATGTTAAAGTCTCTCACTATGATTGTGTGGGAGTCTAAATCTCTTTGTAGGTCTCTAAGAACTTGCTTTATAAGTCTGGGTGCTCCTGTATTGGGTACATATATATTTAGAATAGTTAGCTCTTCTTGTTGTATTGACCCCTTTACCATTATGTAATGCCCTTGTCTTTTTTGATCTTTGTTGGTTAAAGTCTGTTTTATCAGAGAGTAGGATTGCAATCCCTGCTCTTTTGTTTGTTTGTTTTTTTGTTTTCCATTTGCTTGGTAAATATTCCTCCATCCCTTTATTTTGAGCCTATGTGTATTTTTGCACATGAGATGGATCTCCTGAATACAGCACAGTGATGGGTCTTGATTCTTACCCAATTTGCCAGTCTGTGTCTTTTAATTGGGGCATTTAGCTCATTTACATTTAAGGTTAATATTGTTATGTATGAATTTGATCCTGTCATCATGATGCTAGCTGGTTATTTTGCACATTAGTTGATGCAATTTCTTCATAGTGTCATTGGTCTTTATATTTTGGCATGTTTTTGCAGTGGCTGGTACAAATTTTTCCTTTCCATATTTAGTGCTTCCTTCAGGAGCTCTTGTAAGGCAGGCCTGGTGGTGACAAAATCCCTCAGCATTTGCTTGTCTGTAAAGGATTTTATTTGTCCTTCGCGTATGAAGCTTAGTTTGGCTGGATATAAAATTCTAGGTTGAAAATTCTTTTCTTTAAGAGTGTTGAATATTGGCCCCCACTCTCTTCTCACTTGTAGTATTTCTGCAGAGAGATCTGCTGTTAATCTGAGGGGCTTCTCTTTGTGGGTAACCTGACCTTTCTCTCTGGCTGTCCTTAAAATTTTTTCCTTCATTTCAACCTTGGTGAATCTGATGATTATGTGTCTTCGGGTTGCTCTTCTCAAGGAGTATCTTAGTGGTGTTCTCTGTATTTCCTGAGTTTGAATGTTGGCCTATCTTGCCAGGTTGGGGAGTTCTCCTGGATAATATCCTGAAGTGGATTTTCCAACTTGGTTTCATTCTCTTCATCACTTTCAGGTATACCAATCAATCATAGGTTTGGTCTTTTCATGTAGTCCCATATTTCGTGGAGGCTTTGTTGACTTCCTTTTCATTCTTTTTTCTCTAATCTTGTCTTCATGGTTTATTTCATTAAGTTTATCTTCAGTCTCTGATAGCCTTTCTTCTGCTTGATCAGTTCGGTTATTGATACTTGTGTATGCTTCACGCAGTTCTCACGCTGTGTTTTTCAGCTCCGTCAGGTCATTTATATTCTTCTCTAAACTGGTTATTCTAGTTAGCAGTTCCCGGAACACTTTATCAAGGTTTTCAACTTCCTTGCATTGGGTTAGAACATACTCCTTTAGCTCAGAGTACTTTATTATTACCCCCCTTCTGAAGTCTACTTCTGTCAGTTTGTCAAAATCCCTTCTCCATCCAGTTTTGTTCTCTTGCTGGCAAGGAGTTGTGATCCTTTGGAGGAGAAGAGGCATTCTGATTTTTGGAATTTTCAGCATTTTTGTGCTGGTTTTTCCTCATATTCATGGATTTATCTACCTTTGATCTTTGATGCTGATGACCTTTGGATGGGATTTTTGTGTGGGCATCCTTTTTGTCGATGTTGATGTTATTGCTTTCTGTTTGTTAGTTTTCCATCCAGCAGTCAGGACCAGTTAGAATGGTAATCATTAAAAAGTCAGGAAACAAGAGATGCTGGAGAAGATGTGGAGAAATAAGAATGCTTTTACACTTTTTGTGGGAGCATAAATTAGTTCAACCATTGTAGGAAAAAGTGTGGCGATTCCTCAAGGATCTAGAACTAGAAAGATCTAAAAGTAACACACTAATATCACAATTAAAAGAACTAGAGAAGCAAAAGCAAACAAATTCAAAAGCTAGCAGAAGACAAGAAATAACTAAGATCAGAGCAGAACTTAAGGAGATAGAGACATGGAAAACCCTTCAAAAAAATCAATGAATGCAGGAGCTGTTTTTTTGAAAAGATTAACAAAATAGATAGACCGCTAGCCAGAATGATAAAGAAGAAAAGAGAGAAGAAACAAATAGACACAATCAAAAATGATAAAAGGAACATCACCACTGATCCCACAGAAATACAAACTACCATCAGAGAATACTATAAACACCTCTACGCAAATAAACTAGAAAACCTAGAAGAAATGGAAAAATTCCCAGACACATACACCCTCCCAAGAAGAAGTTGAATCCCTGAATAGACCAAGAACAATTTCTGAAATTGAAGCAATAATTAATAGCCTACCAACCAAAAAAAGCCCAGGATTTGTATATTTTAGTACAAATTTTGGATTTTTATATTTCTGCAGATTGATTGAATAATTGATTGATCTTTAAAGACTGTATTTTTAGAGTAGTTTCTGTTCACAGCAAATTGACAGAAAGGTACAGAAGTTTACCATACACTTCTTATCCCTACACATGAATTGCCTCCACACTTATGAACATCCCTCACCAGAGTTGTACATTTGTTACAATCGATTAACCTACATTGACACATCATTATAACCCAAACTGCAGAGTTTACACTAAAGTTTACTCTTGATATTGCACAATGTATGGGTTTGGACAAATGTATAATGGCATGCGTCCATCTTTATCATATTATATAGAATAGTTCTGTTGCCCTAAATATCCTGTGCTCTGCATACTCAACTTTAGCCCCCTGCAACCACAGAATTTTTACTGTCTTCATAGTTTTTTGTTTTTCAGAGTGCCATATCGTTGGAATCACATAGTACATAGCCTTTTCAAGTTAGCTTCTTTCACTTAGTGATATACATTTAAGGCTCTTAAATGTCTAAGACTTGAGAGCTCATCTCTTTTTGCCACTCAATAATATCCCATTGTCCAGATGTACCATGGTTTATTTATCCATTGACCTACTGAAGGACAACTTGGCTGCTTCTAAGTTTTTGCAATTATGGATAAAACTGCTAAAAACCTCCGTGTCCAAGTTTTTGTCTGAACCAGATTTTCAATATTTTGGGTAAATACCAAGAAGCACTATTGCTGGATCTTATAGTAAATATATGTTTAGTTTTATAAGAAACTGCCAAACTGTCTTCCCAAGTGTTTGTACCATTTTGTATTCCCACTAGCAAAGAATGAGAGTTCCTGTTGCTCCATATCCCTGTCATCATTTGGTATAATTATGTGAAAAGATGTTCCACATCAGTTGCCAGGAAAATGGAA
Organism: Pongo abelii; assembly: GCF_028885655.2. Taxonomy (NCBI): domain Eukaryota; kingdom Metazoa; phylum Chordata; class Mammalia; order Primates; family Hominidae; genus Pongo; species Pongo abelii. The sequence goes on along the minus strand of NC_071989.2, from coordinate 112,320,482 downwards.
ATGAAAATAGCATTGAGATATCAGTACACACATATTATTATAGAAAGGCCAAAATCCGGGACCCTGACCACATAGTTTTATTTTTCATAATTTGGGTTTTTAAGGTTTTTTTAGTTTTAAAAAAATTAGTGGCTTTTACAAAATTTCCTCACGTTACCACTCTGTCAATTGCCATGTAGCGCTAATCATAAACCATTACGAAAATCTGCTCATTGGATCTCCTGCCCCATTCTTGTCCTCCTACAGCACATTCACCCAGTTGCTAAAGCGATCTTTTATAAACAAAAATGAGATTATGCCCCTTTCTTGCTGAAAACCTTCCAGTGCTTCCCATTTCACTCAGAATAATAACCAAATTTGCTCCTTTTGCAAGGCCTATACAATCCATTCCTATCTCTTGTCACTCAATAGTCTCTACTGCAGAGCACCCCTCTCTAAATGTGCTACTGCTTTTTCCTCAGGCCTGTACTTTTCATCTAACTGTGAAGGCACGTGTTGAATTCATTGGGTCACCTAATGCTTATTAAAATACCCATATAATCTCACAGATTACGAGCCCTTCTGAGATGTCAATAATATTTTTTATTTCCTGTTTACCAAAATTTTTCTCTGTCCTGTATTTATAGTCCCTAATAAAGTATATGTTCAATTACAATAATATTAATCATTCTTTTATCTTACATGAACTCTCTGAAGACAAGGTATAAATGTGACTAAAAGTGTTTGTTTGTTATTACACTCACACTACCTTGGGCAGTTTTTGAAAACAGAAGTTAATAAACATTTGTTGAATAGACTTAAAAAATAAATCTATCAGAATAAATGCAATTGGAAACGAGAGCAGAATTCAGGATAGTCACAAAAATTTCAATAGTATGGTCACTTTAATTTAGAGATAAATTAGAGTAGTATCATTAATAAATTTACACAGTTTAGAGTTGTTGTTTGCCGATAAAACGATGTAATTTAGAGCACGAGGTTTTAAGCTTTTTATATCATGGTCCAATGTTGCCTCTGCCGTGTATTATTTATGTGAACTTGGGTACATTAATAAAGGTAATTTATTGTCTTCTTTTTCACAAATGATAATTAATATATTAATGTGACAACATCAATAAACCACTTGTTGGAATGCTGGCATATTGTAAGGAGTACAAAAAGTCATCTATATATCACCAACCTAAGTATTATATAGTCTACTTTTATGTCTGAATGATTGTAGTTGTATGCTTCAGTGATTTATAAGTGTTTTTGAGGCCCTGCTTGGGCCATCTATTTACAGCTACAGAACATAATATCTTCTTTTAAGTAGGGTGGAATACTGAAAGTTAGGCCTTGGAGAGAGTGGAAGTAAATTCCTGGTAGTCGTTCTGCCTACTGCTGGTGAAATATTATTCACCAGACCTTGCATTAACATAAGAAGAATTAAAACCCCTGTGCGCCACTCCCACCCCGCACCGCCCCACCAACACACAAAACCAACAAAAAAAAACACATTATTTTTCTGTCTTGGATGAACTTAAGAATGAACCCCAAAACTAGCACCTTTAATTAACTTATATAAAATTTGACATTAATAAAGTTTTAAGGAAATGGTCTACTGTATGAGACTAATTCACTTTAGACCCAGAAATTTAATGAGCAGAACTCTTGGCTTTAAGGTCAAAAGAACACAGAAACACCAATTCTAAAAGACTCACAAATAGGTTTTGATACTATAATACATGCTCATTATATTTGTGTCAGCATTCTTTTCTTAATGATTGAAGAGAGTATATCATGAAAGAAAAGCCTATCTTGACAAAATAAACTAGTCAAGATTAATTTAAAAGTTATCAGTTTATTTTACATCACATAGGATCTAATTTTGATTAGATTCTAATCTAATCAAAGTGAAGAGTGAAGACAAGATGTTTCATGTTCAGACAACACAATGCAAAATACTTCAAAATATTGCATTAATTAGAAATCATAAATGACCAGGATGGAAATTGGAAAGTCAACTACCATTATGACCCATGAAATGGAATACAACAAAGACATTTTATTTTGCTCTTGAACACCATAATAATTCTGGGAGCCTACAAAGAGATTTTTTTAAGATGACTATTTAAAATCATATTTTATTTTTTGATTTTTTTTCTTTTCAATTTTTGTTTTAGTTTCATGGAGTAGACAAAAGTTCATATTATTTGTCTAAGACAATCTTGAGTAGATTTTTTTCCCCCTGAATTACTACTGGAGCCTTTAGGTAAAAGAAAACCAAGGACACCAATTATCTGCATTCTAAAGCAAGCCACCTGTATCTGGGGCCAGATAATTCTCATTCAAGTTTTATTAAGAGGTAGAAGAATTCACCCTATCACAATACATAATCAACTTTCTTCTACTTACAACATTTAACCAAAATATTGAAAGCAGAAGATGAGGAGAAGGAGGAAAATAAGAGAAGAGAGAGGTTAGAGGAGTTATTATCCTCAGCTATCTGGTGAGTACAATATTCTTATATATTAATACTGCTTTCCTTCTAAATGGGATTTTAAAAAGTGCTTTGAACATCACACTTCGGGGACTGTTGTGGGGTGGGGGGAGGGGGGAGGGATAGCACTGGGAGATATACCTAATGCTAGATGACGAGTTAGTGGGTGCAGCGCACCAGCATGGCACATGTATACATATGTAACTAACCTGCACATTGCGCACATGTACCATAAAACCTAAAGTATAATAATAATAATAATAATAATAAAAAGAGAAACAGCAAAAAAAAAAGTGCTTTTAAGGAGGAAAGCTTTATTAAAAAAAAAAAATCGTTCCTAGAGATAAAGTGTTGTCTCAAGTAGAATATTTATTCTGCCTTTGGGTCTAGATGGAGTGGGTATTGGTTGAGGAGGAGGAAAAAAAACAGGACAAAACTGCATAAAGTAGTTCAATCGGAATGAGAGAAAAAGAATATGAAAGAAAAGCTCTTCAACTGATGCGCTTCCCAGTTCGGCATAGAAAGGATGCATGAGTTTCCCGTTGGTTAAGGTGGACATCAGAAGATGGCTATGAACCATCTCACTGGTATCTCACTTAACAGTTTGCCTGCTCAATAATAGAATTCTATAAAAAGTGAAATGCAACAGAGCATCTTGGTGGAAGAAGATGATTGGTAGTGGAAAATATTTAGATAGCCAGATCTTCTAAATCAGTGTCCTGTGTAAAGAGGTGGCTAAGCAAGTTTCTCCTCACTCACTCTCCCCATGAGAAAGCCAGAATAGAGATGGATGGTGTGGTAGTACTTTTCAAGGTGCACCTTCTCCATCTCCCCTCCAACCTCAATGAACCATTTCTCCTGTTCTCATGCTCTTTATTGTTCCCTTCATCATTGAATCCAGCACAGTTCTCCTTAACCAGGAAAACATAGCAGAAGTAAAACTGAGTAACTTCTCAATACAGATCTTAAGAACACACCCGAATTCTCCCTTGGTCTCTTGGAATTGTTCTGTGGATGTCAGACTCTGTGTAAGAAGATTGAATATCCTGGATCCGCCATGCTGTAAGAAAGACTAAGCTAGACACATTGGAGAATACATAGAGCAAGACATATATTCCTTGCCAACCAAGAGCTGCTCCACTAATCTCAGTGGAGGTGCCAGACAAGTGAATAAAGAAGCCATTTTGAATATCCCAGCTCCAGTAAATGCCACATGGAGAAGAAACAAGATTCCCAGCAAAGACCGGAACCACAAGATACTAGATATACGGCACTGGTTGTTTCACGATAGCATTTTCCAGTTTTATAAACCAGTCTAGCTAAGGCTAGGATACTATGGAATATTAATAGATAGAAGCCATTCCCAGCATTCTGCTCAAATTCATAGCCAAAAGAATTATAAAAATAACACAAATTATTGTTTTAACAAACTAAATTTTGAGCTGTATTTCTACTAAGCATTAGGTAATAGGAACACTGACAAAATAGTGATAGCTTGTGAAAGAGAGGCAATGAATAGAGAATGATTGCAATAATGCCTAATTATTAACATTTTATTATACTTTAAGTTCTGGGATACATGTGCAGAATGTGGAGGTTTGTTACATAGGTATACAGGTGCTATGGTGGTTTGCTGCAACCATCAACCTGTCATCTACGTTAGGTATTTCTCCAATTGCTACCCCTCCCCTACCTCCCCAGCCCCCGACAGGCCCCGGTGTGTGATGTTCCTCTCCCTGTGCCCATGTGTTCTCATTGTTCAACTCCCACTTATGAGTGAGAACATGTAGTCTTGGTTTTCTGTTCCTGTGTTAGTTTGCTGAGAATGATGGTTTCCAGCTTCATCCATATCCCTGCAAAGGACATGAATTCATCCTTTTTTATGGCTGCATAGTATTTCATGGTGCATTGTGCCACATTTTCTTTATCCAGTCTAGGAGTACCCAGATTCATAAAGCAAGTCCTACAGTTATTAATTTTTATTTTACCTTTAAACTCTTAACACTTGTAGAACTAGGAAAGTGATAGGCAATATCCTTTATTACAAATAGTATATAATCCTTTATTTATGACTTTGAAATTAGCTTATATTTCATTGCAATAAGAATAACATATAGAAAAAATTAAATATTCAAAATAAAAAGTTAGAATCTTGAAAATAAGTAGTAAATATTGTTCACTACAGTTGCTAGATTTTCAAAACACTTCATGGGACTTGGTGTTCTTTACAAATATTATCAACAAAACATCGAGGGACACTAGACTATATCTATAATGTATCACCAATCATAAAGGAAAAATATAAAACAAAGGTGAAATGATTGATGCAGAGCCAATATGTCAGAATGCACTTGCACATTGAAGAGACAGAATGTACAGGATTGATAATTTATTCAATAAAATCAGGAATGGTTTTCTACTAATTAACCTTTGTATTTCACAACAATCTTCTCAAGTATTGGATTTTCATGCATATTCTTGTAAAACTTTCAATGCTGTTTTGTGCTAAAGTACTACTAATATATATTTGTGTTGCAAATAGTCCCAATTAAGTTATGCAGGGTAATTATTGTGACTAAGTATTTCATAAATGTCAGGCTTTCTTCCAACCTTGACTACTGCCCATAGTGCCCTCCAGTAATTGTGATAACTGATTTTTCAAAGTACCCATGAATTTCTGGAACGTTTACTAAAAGATGTCTGCTGCTCCAATCATTGAGAATGGTTGAGATAGAGCCCATATGTGGCAGGGTATATTATCCTCAGAGGCATACCCCACCAGACACGCTTTTCCATATCAAGTTCCTGGAATGGGAAAAAGAGGGAAGAGTAAATTATGGCACTACGTTCAGTGCATGTTTCTGGAGCTAAGGTTGAAGTCTGTATCTAGGAAGAGAAGAGAAACTAAGATTTAAATCAACTTCGAGTTTAGCATTGTAAACATATAGATTATTACAATTGAATAAGAAAAGATGAAATCTATCAAAAATGTTATTAATCAATAAAAAGTGGTGATTCCACAAAGCACAATTAAACACAATGATTGGAGCAATTGTTTCTTCTTTATTCATCACTATATTGAAACTTTTCAAAATAGTTACAATAATATGAACTTAATCATTAAATTGTGATTTAGTCAGATATTAGATGGGAATAGCGCTAAATCCATTAAACTATTTTAAGTCATTTATTTTGCCTTACAAGAAACTTTTATATTGAATCATGTGCAGAGATGACTCCTATATTTATTGATTATATCAGGAGCTATAGTCACTTTGCATACACTATCTTTCAGCAATTTCAAAGAATCCCATCAAGTAGAGCACACTAGTAACATTCAGGATTATATAACTAATATGTGACTGATTAAGTTTGACATTACAATTATTGTTTCTTTATCTAAAATGTCAGTCAAGTTGTCTCTCATGTTCAACTCAAAAATTTAAAGATATTCTTGTGTCCCTGAGAAAAGTTACCCACTTGACTAAAGAAGACACAACAAATTATTTTCTTTTCTGGTACTTCTACACCATGTAATTTACAAAGCAGAAAAAAACACTTTCTGAAATTTTGGTTCAGGGACCAAAGTTTATATTTATTCTACCATTTCATATTTCCAATATGGAAATTTCATCTTAAAGAATCCTATCACAATAAAAATACTTCACATGAAAGTGGTTGTTATTAAGAAAAAATGAAGTTTAACCAATAGTACAGAGATGACCGTATTTCCATTATGATGAAGTGATAATTCAAACACAAAAATTCATCTTAACTCCTCTACCTGATCTGCATTACATGGTTCTTAAAAATACTCTACTTTTACCAGAAGTAAAAGGAAAGAAGAAATAGGGACCTATAAGCAATCTTTTACATGCATAAATAATTACACAGCAAATATCATTTGGTCAGTTTATATATATTTTATATTACTGATATCAGCATGTGTAATACAGTAGAATATTAATCTATATTTAAGTGAGAAATGGTGGCCCTCAATATAAACAGTAAAATGAGATTTGAATTTATTGCTTAACATGGTATCAGATAGCTTTACACAGAAATAGAAATATTTCCCTAAAAATTGACCCATAGGTTTATGTGGGAATCTCTTGGACTTGCATTCCCAGACTTAGATTACATAAAATACATATATAAAATAACGTTTTGTTTTCTTTCTTGTATAATAACAATGATGTCTCGTTGGTGTTAATAAAGTATTTACTTTAGAAAAAAAGGAATTTCTACTCCACACATCAAATTTTGTTTTGATTTCAATTATTCTGCATTAAGAGTAATATTGCTATCAATTTATGCTACAGTTTTCAAAAATTTATTCCTGACGAGGCTCTGTATAGCATACTATTCAGAATAAAATTTTTAAAGTTTTAGAGCCAAAGATGTATTGAATAACTACAAATACTGACTATTCCAAAAAATTGTCATTTCAAAATTAAGTGTAAGTGATGACTCTCAGTTCACAGTCTAGTGAAAAGCAAGGTGTCCCAAGAATAATGTGCTTAAATAAATACCTTCAGTGTTTATGTGACTCATTATCTTTTTCTCCTTTTAATTAAAGTATTAATATTAATTAATTAAATTATTTTTATTAATTAATTAGAGTATTAATATTAATTAATTAAAGTATCACTGTTTATTTTATACTGTAGAAGTGGAATCCTTCAGACTTAAGGTGATGTTGTCCAACAAATTCTGATTGTTTCTTGATGACTGTTGGGTAACAGGGAACTCTTCCTTATATTTATTTAGATACTGCAACTATAGGAAAAATGTTTTAAATAAACAAGATGAAAGGAAGGAAAACTATAATTAGAAAACAGTAGAAGTTAGCATGTGGAGTTGAAGAGCTCACAAGGAAAGTATTATCTGTGGGAACACAATTAGATATAACTTAAGAAATATGCATGCAATGTAGAGTTGTTTTTGCCAACTAGCTAGTTTGGGTCAGTTCTCCAATAGAAGATATCTGGATGTCTAGAAAAAAATATCAGTCCAAATCTTGAAGGAATTAAATAACTAAAAAGATAGCCAAGAATTACTGGACCAGAATCCATGGAAATACAGAGGTGTTCACTTGCCATTCGATTCATTATGAACTAATTAATGCTTAGTGGCTTAAAACAACAACCATTTTATTATGTCTCCCAATTATCTGAATCAGGAATTGTAGCATCGTAATTTTTCTGTTCCATGTGGCATAAAACAATATGACTGGGTGATTAATTTGTTTCACCTGGCCTTGACAGAGGTCGCTTGATGTTATTTAGCTGGATGACAGGCTACTCTTGAGGATTCAAGAAAATCATCTTCTCTCACTTGTCAGGTGCCTGGTTAGGATGTATGAAAGACTGGTAGCTATTGGGACTATTGACTGGAGTGTCTAATATAGTCTCTCTTGCATGATGGATTTGGGTTGTAATAATTTTATAAAGCAGCTCAGTCTCCAAAAGTGACTGTACCAGCTGACAAGATGGACAGGATGACATTTAATGAACTAGCCTGAGAAGTCATGTAGCTCTACTTTTCTTTATATTTTATTAAATAGTAATGACAAACCTGCCCAGATTCAAGGGAAACAGAAAAAGACAACATGTTTTAAAAGAGTAAACACCAAAATGTTTGAGATAATGTCTTAGAACTACTAAGCCTCAGACAGCAGCCAAGCTATGTGTTCCTACAGTCTGGGCTCTTTCCTGCTAAAACCACTGGGTCATTGTGCAGAAGGTTGAGATGTGTCACACGTCAGACAGGTTCACAGAGATTGCACATTATGAACCTTCTCTATTTCCAAGAAGTAAGAGTAAATCAAACAGACCAGCTATCCACAGTGATGAAATCTAGCTTCAAATGATCTCAATCCCTGATTTTGAATTAAAGAAATACTGCATCACTAATACTGAAAATAAGAAAATGAAAGTTAAGAAGTCAATACATACATCTTGCAGTATATTAGACACAGCTAAAGAGAATATAAGTCAGAAGAAAATACACAAAATGAAAAAGAGGCACAAACGGTTGGCAGATAGAGAAGAAAAGATAAGAATCTCAAAGGATTTAGTAATAAGAGGTAATATTGTGGTCATTTGAATTCTAGATAGAGGTGAAGTAAGAAAGAATCAGAAGCAATATTTGAAGAGATAAGACTAACAATTTACTAAGTAGATTACATATGTCCACAGTGTAGGAAATTTATAACTGAGGTACGGAAAGAAACATGCAATTTGGCATATTCTGCATAATAACTGTAATAAAATACAAAGAGAAAATTTTAAAAACAGCCAAGAACAAATAACATAACAGGGTATCTTCAAATGACTGAAACCTAGACTGAAATTAATTCATTAAGAAAAATAAAAAATAAAAAACACACCCAAGCCAGAAACAATGAAATGCTAATCTTCAAAATTTGGAATAAAAAGAAAACCTCCTCATCTAGAATTCTATATCTAGTAAAAATATCCATAGATAATGAAAATGTAAAGTAAATAAAGATAAGGGAAAAGAAAAAGAAAATCTGGAATAATTTATTATCATCAGGTTTGTACTAACAGATATTCTAAAGAGAGTTGTTCAAGCGGAAGGATATTGATCACACAGGAACTAAAATAGAGAAAGAAAGGAATAGTAATGAAGACTAAATATGTGGTAAATATAACATTTATTGTCAAAATATTTAGAAGAATAAGTAGGAAGAGGAGGGAAGAGGAGATGGAAAAGGAGAAAAGGACTCATAAGAAAAATGCATAATTTTAAAGCTAATAGACAAACGAATAATAAAATATGTTGCAATCACTAAGATAGTAAAACATACAAAGAATGGGTGAGAACCACAAAAGAGAAAATTGAATAATGTATCCAAAAATGTAAACTTTAAATATTGATTAAACAAACATAATATAACACTTATATAATGGATAGGGCTGAGAAAGAATATGTATGTGTGTGTGCATGCGTGTGTGTGTGTGTGTGTGTGTGTGTGTGTGTAATGCTGAGAGGAAATCAGTACAGGTATTTTTACTCTTTACCTATCCAAACAAAATCTTCATTTTTTTTCTGTGCCTTAGTAAAGTGGTTCTCAAACTGTTTTGTCTCAGGTGCTTTTTTTTCTTAAATATTACTGACTACCCCAGAGACTTTTTAAGGGTGAATAATGTTTATTAATATTTACCAAAGTTATAGCTGAGAAAATTTAAAAAATATTTCTTATTTTAAAAATAATAATCTTTGTTATTGTGAATAGTGCTGTGATTAACGTATGAGTGTGTGTGTCTTCTTGGTAGAACAATTTATTTTCTTTTGAATATATACCCAGTAACTGGATTGCATTGAATGGTGATTCTGTTTTAAGTTCTTTGAGAAATCTCCAAACTACTTTCCACAGTGGCTGAATGAAATTACAACCCCATCAACAGTGTATAAACGTTTCCTCTTCTCTGCAACCTCAACAACATCTGTTGTTTTTTGACTAGTTAATAACAGCCCTTCTGACTGGTGCGAGATGATATCTCATTGTGGTTTCTGTTTAAATTTCTCTTATGATTAGTGATGGTGCCCATCAAAGGTGGACTGGATAAAGACAATGTGGTATATATACACCATGGAGTACTACACATCCATAAAGAAGAACAAAGTCAGCTAGGCACAGTGGCTCACACTTATAATCCCAGCACTTTGGGAGGCTGAGCGGGGGTGGATCATCTGAGGTCAGGAGTTCAAGACCAGCCTAGCCAACATGGTGGAACCCTATCTCTACTAAAAATACAAAAATTAGCTGGGCATGGTGGCTCATGCCTGTAATCCCAGCTACTTGGGAGGCTGAGGCAGGAGAATCGCTTGAACCCAGGCAGCAGAGGTTGCAGTGAGTCAAGATTGTGCCACTGCACTCCAGCCTGGGTGACAGAGTGACTCAAAAAAACCAAAACCAAAACCAAAACAAAACAAAACCAATAAAGACGAATAAAGTCATGTTCTTTGCAGTAATGTGGATGCAGCTAGAGGCCATTATCCTAAGCAAATTAACACAGGAACAGAAAACCAAATACCACATGTTCTCACTTGTAAGTGGGAACTAAACATAAGGTACTCATAGACATAAAGATGGCAACAATAGACAATGGGAACTACTAGACAGGGGAACGGGGGAGGGAATCAAAGGCGGTAAAGCTGCCTATTGGTTACTATGCTAGGTACCTGGGTAACAGGATGATTCATACCCTAAATCTCAGCATCACACAATAGACCCATGTAACAAACCTACACATGTACCCCTTGAATCTATAATAAAAGCTGAAAAATAAATAAATAAACATTAATAATGTACTTTCTCAATGGCATCATGAAAGACAGATCAAAACTTTGTCTTCACATCTTAGATTTCAGGTTGTATGTACCACTCCATGAATCATATTGACCTCAACAAATTAATACAGTTGAGTTATGGACTTCTATTTATTTTCTTCTGAATTTTCAGACTTCCTTTGGCCTGGAGGCAAACTTAGGAGCTGCCTTTCAGTGTCATCTCAGGAGCATCCTTGAAAGAATCAGGGAAGAAAGTACAGAAATCAGAGGACAGAAGGCAGCCACGGCTACAGCAACTTGGAAAGCACGTGCTTCCACTTTGCAGGCATTGAAGTCCGAGGCTCTCAAACACCATAGACCAGCCAGATTTCACTGATGAGATTCCACCCCTCAGTCAGTTTTCAACTGGAGGGCTGCATGTGGAGGAAGAGAATTTCATTTATCCTAAGAATGACACATACAAGCAAAGGTAATATATCAACCACACTCATGAGCGCTCTGCAAATCTGTAACATAAATGGATGTCTAACATGCTCAGACCACTCAGGACAGACCCATTTCCTTACAGTCATGGCAGGACAATGTACCTGCACAAAGTGACCATCAAGATAGCCTGACTATCTGGACTAGTGCTGAGACAGCACACTCAAGACTTGCAGAGATGGCACACACTGGAGAGCAGAGTGGCTGGGACACAGGAACTGACTTCATCAGAAAAGCTGAACTTCCTGTATAAAAAAACTTTTGTGCACAGTGTTCAACCTGGAAGATACAGAGTCTCACAGATATACCAACCACCCAGCTGGCTGAGGCCAAAGTGTGGGAACTTAAATTTCCCTCTTTTCTCACAAGTTTGATGGTTTGGAAGGTATCATGCGTCCAGTAATAGGTATACATCTTAATACAGCTATGACAGATGAATACTCCAGTGTCGTCCACGTTTGTATTAAGACACAGCCAGTTTTCATCACCCCAGAAAGTTTGCCTGCTGCATCCCAATGTTGCACAAGGAGCAGCCAGGTTTCATTTTCATATTTTAGCATAGATTTGGTTGCCCATTCTAGAACCTCACTGAAGTTAAATGATACAGTACATAAAAAGTAATAACAGTAATGAAATTATTAACATAAATAAGTTTAGTTTTTGAAAATATACATGTGAAAAATAATTGTAGTTTTCAAAACAAAGAAATGCAAAAACAATAATACAAAGTGTGACCTTATTTTGCACGTTGGCAATTCTCTTTCCTGCCTGGCTTAATTGAAAAAAGCTGAATTCTCACATTTGCTTCTGCTGTCAGTCTGTTGTGTAATTCAAATCAGTGTGTGTTGGTAAAGCAGACCTCTGAAGAAGAAGCCTTAATATCTAGTTTTGTTAATTTATTGTGGTGTGAATATTTATTCATGCCTGTTCAAAGCTATTAATGTGAAGTCACTGAAAGTGGACTTTAGAAAAGATATATACCCAGTTAGATAATTTCTTCATGTCTATCTCTGTTTACTAATTATCTCTTCATTTGTGTCTTCTGCTGATTCCCTACACTGAACTCTTATTTGAAAAATGGAATGCACACATTTTAAGATATTCTATTATAATCTTTTCTTCAGATCTGCTTATTGCTAACAGTGTTGTTATTGTTTTAGTTTCATTAAATGCATTTTTAAGCTATATTTCATTACTAAAAACATGGGAAAGTTCATTTTCTATATTATTACTGAAAATGGTAAAATCTGAATTTTTGCGGGGGGCGGGGCAGGAGATCTGTTTGCTCCCTCTAGTATTTACTTTTTCACTCACAGGGCCTCGATTTCTTGTGTTTTTGTAGAATTTGTCTGCTACTTTATCTTTCATTGGGGAAATATTTGTGTAGATTGAGATTATTTGATATCCGGAATGAAGATGCTTCCTCTACAGATGTTTGCTTATTTTAGGCGACTGATATTGTTTGCCTCTGTGTCCTCACCCAAATCTCATCTTGTAGCTCCCATAATCCCCACGTGTTGTGGGAAGGACCTGGTGGGAGATGATTGAGTCATGGGGGCGGGTCTTTCCTGTGCTGTTCTTATGATAGTTAATGGGACTCATGAGAACTGATGGTTTTAAAAATGGGAGTCTCCCTGCACAAGCTCTCTTTTTGCCTGCCACCATCTGCATAAGATGTGACTTGTTCGTCTTTGCCTTCTGCCATGATTGTGAGGCCTCCCCAGCCATGTGGAACTGTAAGTCCAATTAAACCTCTTTCTTTTGTAAATTGCCCAGTATCGGGTATGTCTTTATTAGCAGTGTGAAAATGGACTAATACAGTGACCAAGGACACTACTAATTTAGGAATACCCTAAGTTAAATGTTTCGTTTTTTTTTTTTTATTACTGCCAGTGTGAATTTAGATGCAAATCCTCATGAGGGTTGCTTACCCTTATTTGGTTCTTAGGGAACTAGGGAATGATTATATTGCTAATTCACTATTAAACCTGAGGTAACTGTTTTGGGTCTCAACTTCATACATGAAGAAATTGCTATTAAACTGAATACTTTATGTTGACCCTAGGCTTAGTTTCATTTCCAAAATCAGGGAATCAGATATTTATGTTAAAAGATTATGTTAATTCCCCCAATAGAAAACTAACTGTAGTACACCTCACATTTACTGGGTCAATGCCTTCAACTGACTTTGGCTTGATAATTCCTTTTTTTCTGTTTTGTTTTTGACTAGTAGATTTATGTTTTAGAGACTGAAAATATTAATTACTAATTTTAATATTCAGGAAAAAGGTACACAAGGTGGTGTTGGAGCTTCTTATAGCACTAGAAAGTAGTAAGGAATTGCTAAAAACACATAGAAGGTACATATCATCAACCTGATGGTTCTGATGCTGGGCAAGTGAGCCCCCAGACTGGGGCTTAGCCTGGAAGGATTTTTAGATTCATCCAGGAAAGAATTCAAGGGTGAGCTGGTATGTTACACAGCAATTTTTTTGAGGTTGCAGTGTGCAGCAGCAAGTATTGCTTCTTGCACAGCAGGGCTACCCAATGGGGAGTGTACCCTGAGTAGGAGCTCAGAGGCAGTTCTGTGGTTATATTTATACCCACTTTTAATTATATGCAAATTAAGAAGCAGATTATGCAGAAATTTTTAGAACGATGGTGGTAAGGTTGTTGTTATGGAAAGGTGTGGTAACTCATGAGTGTTTCCATGGAAATGGTAAACTGTCATGGCACACTAGTGGGCAAGTCTTATGGAAAAGTACTTCCACCCTATCCCTGTTTTAGCTAGTTCTCAATTTGGTCTAGTGTCCAAGCCCCACCTCCACAGTCAAGCCCTGCCTCCTGCTCAGTTTTATTGATATGAAAATTAATCACATGAGTGAGATAGTGTTTGTCAGTATTCTTCACTGTAAAGTTACTCTTCTGTCCTTGATCATATACTAGTCTTTCAAAAGGACTTATATGCAGCTCACATTTAAAGAATAGTAGTGATGTCTTGAAGAGTAGATTATCCATGTAAATGTTTTGGGAATTTTTCTATGTAGGTTTGTCTCTCTGCTCCACTTTTTATTCTTTCAATTGTTTATTAAAATAAGTGTGTAATCATGGATATTTATTTTTATTTATATATTATTAAAACAATTAGTATTGTTATAATCCAATACTAATTCATTTTCTTTCTCAAATTGTTCCAGCTTTTGCCATTGGGAGCTCTTTTAGTCAGCTCTGTTTCCCTCTGACACAGAGCCCTATCATTGTGTTTTTGTGTTTTTAGCAATTCCTTACTATTTTTTGGCATTACAAGGAGCTCCAGAACCACCTTGTATACATTTTTCCTGAATACTAGAATTAGTATTTTTTCCAAGATCTCCTAGTTCCTTCTATTGGGGAATGATATTAGAAGTCAAGATTTGAATGCTAGAAATATTCATTGCTAGTAGAGTGTCATTGCCTTTGGTCCCCCTCAGCCTACAGAGCAAGCAAATATATGCATATTACTCATATATATACATATATATATATATACACACACACATATATATACACACACACACACACGTATCTATGTCTATATATATATATCTGCATTCATCTATATATATATATTAAGCTAAACATGAATTAATATTGATGCTTCAAATGCTATTCCATTACCAGATACATCATTAAAGCCTTCTTCTGTTTGACTATACCCTCCCACTCCAAATTGAAAACACTGCCTGCCAGAATATGCCATCCATTTACTTAATTATAGAAATCCAATATAAATATATTGTGGGCATGCAAATTTTTAAACCATAACCAATATTCATATTCTGAAGACTTGAAAATGTTTTTATCCTGCATTACTAGTCATTTAGAGATATATTATTATTAACTTATATAAGTATTTTAGCTGACCCCTTTAAGCATTCTTAATAAAATACTCTAAAAATACTCTAAAACATCTGGACTGAGGGAACAATGTTAACAAGTACAGTACAGTGCTTATATATAGTTTTTGTAGCCTTTAGTCTCTAGCTTTCTTCTTTGTAAGAAACTGCTGAATTGTCTTCCCAAGTAGCATGCCCACTTTTTAGGTTTAATTTTATTTTATTATTTGCATTCCCATTAGCAATAAATGAAAGCTCATATTTCTCTGAATCCTTGGCAGCATTTGGTATTGTCAGTAATTTGGATTTTTGACATTCTAATAGGTGGTATCTCATTGTAGTTTTAACTTGGTGAAAAAATGATGTTGAACACCTTTCCACATGCTTCTATATCATCTGTATATGTTCTTTGGTGAGATTTCTGTTGAGATTCTTTTATTGCTTATTAATTAGGCTGCCTGTTTTCTTACTATATAAGTTTTAATCATTATTCATGTACTTTGTCTATAAGTCTTTAATGTGTTTTGTAAATATTTTATCCCAGTCTTTGTCTATAAGTCTTTAATGTGTTTTGTAAATATTTTATCCCAGTCTATGGTTGTTTTTATTTTCTTAACAGTGTATTTGGGAGCAGAAGATTTTAATTTTAATAAAGCCGAGATTCTTATATTTTTCATGCATCATGCTTTTGATAATATGTCTAATAACTCATGAGCAAACCCAAGCTAACTTACATTTTTTTCCATATTATCTTATAGAAATTTCATGGTATTGTATTTTACGTTTAGGTCTATGATCTAGTTTGGATTGATTTTTGTGCAAGATGAAAGGTTGATGTTTTCTTCTTTCTTATTTTCCTTCTTCTTCTTTTTTGCATGTATATGTCCAATTTTTCCAGCAGTATTTGCTGAAAAGTCTGTGCTTTATCCATTGAATTGTCTTTATAAGGCGACCATATTTGTGTGGGTCTATTTTTGTGCTCTTCATTTTGCTCTATTGATCGATTTGTCTTCTCATTTCTCGAATGCCACATTGACTTGTTTACTGCAGTTTTACAGTAAGTATTGAGGTTTGGGTTTCGTTAGTCCTTTGACCATTCTCTAATATTGTTTTGGCTCTTCAGGACCTTTGAATTCTGTATTAGTTTGCTAGTGCTGCCATAACAAAATACCAGAGATTGGGTTGCTTTAAACAACAAAAATTAATTTTCTCACAGTTCTGGAGGCTGGAAATCCAATATCAGGGCGTTAGCAGGTTTTGTTTCCCCTGAGGCCTCTTTTCTTGGTTTGCGGATGGGTATCTTCCTGCTGTGTCCTCACATGGCCTTCTGTGCATGCAAATTCTGTTATCTTCTTCTAAGTACATCAGTCCTGTTGAATTATGGCCCCAGTTTTATGACTTCCTTTAACCCTAATCACCTCTTTAAAGGCCCTATTTCCAAATAAAGTCACGTTGGCAGCAAGGACTTCAACAGATGAATATAGAAGGAACACAATTCAGTCCATAACAACTTTCTATATAAACTTTAAAATCCATTTATTGATATCTGCAAAATAACTTGCTGGGATTTCAACTGAGACTGAAAGAACTAACCTCTTAACATTAAAACTTTCTAATAAGTAACATTCCATATTTGGATCATTTTTAATTTCTTTCATTAGAGTTTTATACTCATATAGGTCCTGTATATATTAGATATATATATATACCAAAGTATTTCTTTTTTAAAAATTCCAAATTTCAATTATCCAATGCTGGTATATTACAAAGCAATTAAATTTTGTCTATTAAGCTTGGTTGTACTGGATAGAAGTTTATTAATTTTATTGCTGTTTTCAAATAAACAACTTTTGATTGCATTTAATTTCTTTCCTAATTTTCTATTTGCAATTTCATTGAATTTGCTTTAATTTTTACTATTCACTTTCTTCTTGATTTAGGCTTACTTTAGTTTATTGATATTAGAATTTTATTTTTTTCTAGTATATGTTTCCAATGCTATGAATTTTCCTCCAAAATCAGACTTTGTTGCATCGTACAAATTTTGATAAGTGTATTTTTGGTTTTTCTCTAGCTAAAATTATTTTAAAGACTTTATTGAGGCTATTTATTTGCCCTATGTGTTATTGAAACTATGTTGTTTCATTTCTAATTGTACGGATTTTTAAATTTTTTATGTTATTGATTTCTAATTAATTATGGTGTGAGAGTTACTTTGTGCGGTTTTTATTATCTCGAATTTAGGAAGGTGTATTTTATGGCCAAGCATGTGATCTATCTTTAGAAGAGATCACGTGCTCTTCTTGGAACACTAGAAGCTGAGTTTCACATGAGCTTTAGAAGAATGTGTGTTCTGTTGTTGTTGAATGAAGCCTTCCGTAAATGACAGACACAGCTGATGGATTGTGTTATTCAGTTCATCTATATTCTTAATTATTACCTGATCTGTCAATTGCTGGTAGAGTAGTGTTGAAGTTTTCAACTATAACAGTGTATTTATCTATTATTCTTAACTCTTCTATCAGTTCTTATCTTATGTACTATGATTCTCTGTTGTTACATGTGTATAATCTAAGGATTGCCACATATTTTTGGAGAAATGACTCCCTTATTATCATGTAATGTCTCTCTTTAATGTAAACTATTTTGTTCTGAATACTTTTTGGTTTGAAATTAATATAACTACTATAGCTTGTTAAGGTATTTCTCTCTCCATCCCTTTACATTTCACCTATTTGAGTCTTTGTATATATATATATACATTTTTTTGTTTGGTTGCTTTTTGTTGGATAAACCGTATAGTTGGGTCTTACATATAGTTGGGTCTTGCATAGAGTTGGGTCTTGTGTGTTTGTGTGTGTATGTTATCAACTATAACAGGTTCTGTCTATAGACCATTCCCATTTAAAGTTTTTATTTACATAGTTGGATTAACACCTACTGTTTCTGTTACTATCTGTTATTATTTTTTATTCACTGTGCCTGTTGTACTTCTTTGTTTTTTGTTTTGCCTTATTTTCAGCTTCTCTGATTTTAAATGAACATTTTATATGATGCCAATGTATCTCCTCCATTAGCATATTAACTTTATTTTAATAAAAATATTGGTGCCTTAGATATATTTACAATTTTGAAAGATATATTTACAATTTAATTAATGCCAGCTTCAATTAACACTATTCTGCATCACCTGTAGTAAAGTAACTTAGAGTATTTCCAATTTCTCCCTCCCACTGCTGTCATTTATTTTACTGACCTGCATGTTATATCACCCAATATATTGTTGGTATTATTATTTAAAGTTAATGGTTATTTTATGTAATTATAATAAAATATAATACTTTACCTTTATTTTTGCACATTATTTTTATTTTTTTAATATTATGGTCAGCACACTTAAAATGAGATCTATCCACTAAAATTTTATGTGCAAAATACAGTAATGTCTTTCTTATTTTCTTGTCTTTCCACAGATCTGAGTTTCTGACCTATCTCATTTTCTTTCTCCATTAGGAACTTATTTTAATATATCTTATGGTGTAGGTCTACTGAGGATAAATTTTGCTTCTTCATTTGTCTGAGAATTGTCTTTATTTCTCTTTTAATTTTGAACAACACTATTCTTAAATGTAGACTTTTGGGTTGTTATGTTAGCTTTCTTTTTTCCTGTTAGTACTTTTTTCCTTCCTCTCTTTTGTCCACATTGTTTCTGACAAGGAGTGTGCTGTAATTTATGTCCTAGTAACTCTGTAGGTAACATATCAACTTTCCACATCTAGCCTCTTTCACTATTTCCATTTTGCTTGGTTTTAGGTGGAATATGATAAGCCTAGGGTTAGGTCTTTGTTATTGTTTTTGTTTTGTTTACTTGCTTGCTTGCTATTTTCTTTGCGGTTGTTTTGTTAGTTTGTTTATACTATTAGGTGTTTCCTGTATTTGCACTATTAGTTACTTCATGTTTGCCATTAATTTTGGAAAATTCTCAGATATGATAACTTTAAACATTTATTTTGCTTTATACTTTTCTCTTTATAATTATACGTACATTACAACTTTGGATACTGTTTGACAAGTTTTTGAAGTTCTGTTTCTGTTTCTTTTTTAAAAAATTATTTTCCTGTTTATATTTCAGTTTGGGAAGTTTATATCAACCTATCTTCATCTCACTGACTCTCCAGCCATATATGGCATAATTATGGGCCCATTGACACATCTTTTATATTACAACTATTTTGATTTCTAAAATTTTATTTTTATTCTGTCTTAGAATTTCTATCTCACTTTTTACATTATTTGTTACAGCATAATATCTACTTTTTTCAATAGTATATATATATAGTTATATGTTTATTATTGTTACTTTAATTTTCTTGTCTGATAATTTCATTTTAAGAGTTATTCTTTAAATTTAATTTTCTAGTTTTGAAAATAAAATCTTAAATAGATTTTGAGAGTTGAGCTGTAAATTCTTTTTCTTTCTCTTTCTCTCTCTTTCTTCTCCTTTCCTCTCTTCTCTACTACTGAATGTTAATAGAGGCTCATAAAATAAATTAATATGGCTTTCCTGATCATTGCTTCTTCTCTTGCCTGTTGCATTTATATATTTTTTTCCACCTTGTAATTGTCCCTTTCTAATTTTTAGCCTACAGTTCTGCCAGATGTCTGTGGCCATTCTTAGACTTACTGTTGTTATTAGCAATGAAAATGTTTTCAGTTCAGAGTTGTAACTTCAATTTGGATAAATGCTGGGTGAATCACAAGAAAACATGAGAGTGGTAACAAAGGAAACTAGTACAGTAAATCCTAAATCACATATTAGGACTGGCTACAGCTTCAGCGATAGTGCAATCCTCTCAGCTTAAATACGACTAGAGTCTAAGAAGAATAAATAACTTGCTGTTCCCATTTTTATATCAGAATTTTTTTTCTTATTTTATACTTTAATATACACTTTTTCTTGTGAATTTGCATCTATCTCAAAAATGTATAGTATAGTTTTTCAGTATGAAACACTAGGTTATCTGCATCCAAAGTAAGAAACATGCACTATCAGCTTTAAAAGTGTTCTGCTTACAGGACAGTTTAAAAGAATCTGGTGGGTTTATTTGTCATTTTAGTTCTAGTTGCTGAAATTTAAGAATAAAATCATTGCCAAATAAAATAAACTAGCTTGTAATTATGAAATACACATGAGATGCGTTGTTGTTGCTTTTAAGTCACTGTATCTGTTTCCTTGGCATTTTTTTTTTCCTGGAAAACAAAAAGGAGCTGTTAAAAGCATATGTGTATTAGATATATTTTGTTCACTGAAATAATAAGACATTCAGTAAGGTTAATAATAAAAAATTGATGTAAAATAATTTATATTATAACTTAAAAATTTTATGTGGGTACATTATTCCTAAACTAAAATAAAGTTATATTAAGTTCTGACCATTACATTGTTTGAGTTGGTACAAATCATGACGATTCTCCTTTTTTTTTTTTTTTTAATCTATTTAAGGCAAAACATTTTTTGTGTGGGTCTACTTGAAACAGTGAACATACTTACATATCATTTTGTTTATTTTATTTTCTCTGCTCGTCCAGATAGAGATTATCCACTTAAGAATTAAAATACATTCATGTGTGTGATTATACATGTGCTTTTTCATCCATTATACTATAAGCCACGGTGGCAGAATCTCCCTGTATTCTTTTCTCTTGTAAATGTGTTCAGAAACTGAAAAAAAAAGAATAATAATAAACAAATAAATTATTCAAATGACTAAATTTGATGAATGACTTCTGAGAAAATTACCTAAGCTCCAGAAGATTTTTTGTTTTGTTTTGTTTTGTTTTTTAAGGACAGGGTCTTTCTTTGTCTTGCTCACTTTAACTTCCTCTTATGATGCTTAGCATAGTGTCATTGAGAGTGTCAAGCAATAATACCAGAGCAAATGGACAAGTAAAAAAAAAAATTGTTTTTCAAATCCAAGTTAGATAAAAATGAAGTAAGTTACTAGCCATTCTCTTCATATTTCAATTTTCTATCTTAAAGATATTATGAAAACTAAAAAATATATAGAAACAGTCCATTGTTTCTTTTATTTGCTTTTTATGTTCTCAATGGGAAATTTTAGCAATTAATCTGACTTCCCAGACACAAGTTCACATATTTCTAAAAAAGAAGGAATTTGACCCCTTAATGATTATCGTGTCTCTTTCCAACTTTAAAACGTTATGATTCTTAAGTCCACTGGTTATCTGAGCTATGTGTTCTGACTGTATTCTCATTACTTGATCAACAAATTTACTTAACAAAACAGGGATGAGTTAAAGAAAGGAAATGTACTGTACCTTTTTACCCTTGAGAAATACATTGAAGCTCTGAGATTTATGCTTTTAAAAAGTGATACTACATTTAAATACCTATCACAATTCAGAACTTAGGGATAGAAGTGCTACATTAAGTGGAAATGTGTAAATTGTGGAAATAATTTTGTGTCTTTATTTTAGGTTTTTTGAAAGGAGTATAATAAAAGTGTTTCCCTGTCCTGACCTTTCATTACTAAAATCTGGGTGTATTTCCTGTTTAGTCTCAGAGGATGGGACATAAATCACTCTCCTTGGCATTTTGTGTGGTCTGCCATGAAGGCAGCCAACTTTTACAGATGTCCTTCCTGGCTTCAAAAAGCAGAAGCCCGCAGGTAGCAGAAAATGCCAGGTTTCTTCTCACGCCTGAGGAAGTTCTGTTTGCCGTGGAAGAAACCTGAGTGCTGTGATGAATGCCACTGTGCCGAGTCAGCATGGCGGACAGTTTAACTCCATGACCTTCCGCAGGTAGCCTCCCTCGTAGATTGTCTTTGACACAACCTATAACATCGAATGTCAACACCAGTCTCACAAGAGGGTTCTGTATTCATTTTGCTGTGAGACAATTGCTTCTCAGTGTGCAGCTCAGGTGCCTCACATTCTTCAAGAATATTTCTTACACCTTATTCTTGTTTTCATTAGTCCTATATACATAAAAACTTCATTTATGAGAGCTTTCACTGGGTTACTCTTGTTCTGTCACTTTGCATCTCAAGTGAGTCACAGCCTAGGACCTAGTTTCTAGAATCAGCTTGTGAAAAGATGTAAGTGTTGTCATTACATTTTCTATCTTCATAGTCAATGGAAAGCTCCTGATTCCATGACTGTGACTGTTTCTTATTTAGTTACAATAAGTGAATCTTGTTCCATTCAAGTGTCAACAACTGATATGGAGAAAGAAAGAAGAGGAACCATACTTGGAGGAAGTTGATGGGTAAAAGGTAGTTGCTGGCTGGGCGCAGTGGTTCACACCTGTAAACCCAGCACTTTGGGAGGCCAAGGTGGGCAGATCACCTGATCTCAGGAGTTCGAGAGCAGCCTGGCCAACATGGTGAAACCCTGTCTCTACCAAAAATACAAAAAAATAAAGTAGCCAGGCATGGTAGCAGGTGCCTGTCATTCTAGCTACCCCATCTCTACTAAAAATACAAAAATTAGCTGGTGTGGTGGCGGGCACCTGTAATCCCAGCTACTCAGGAGGCTGAAGCAAGAGAATCACTTGAACCCGGGAGGTGGAGGTTGCAATGAGCCAAGATCGCACCACTGCACTCCAGCCTGGGTGACAAGAGTGAAACTCCGTCTCAAAACAAACAAACAAAAACAAAAAAAGAAAGGTAGTTGCTGTAAATTGGAGTTCATCTTAACTTTTTCCATAGGAGATAAATTATGAATCTTCAAGGCAATTTTTCCACTTTTTCTTTGTTTTGCCTAGCTTTATGATCTTTGTAATGGTTCTGAAAAAAATTTATTTTAAAATCATAGCAGACTCTACGCATTTTTAAAAGTTTCAGAAATCAAGATATTCAATTAAAAATACTAGTACTTTTTTATTACTGAGATATAATAAAGTGTGAATTTATATATAAAACATTAGTGTAAAAAAGGAAACTCTCTGGAAATTCATGTTGAAAATTCACTGTACTTGTATGTATTTTAGAATAACCATCCAGGAGCCAATACAATACCTCACATGCTACATTCATTCAACTCATCTTCCTTTCTTGCATTTTAGGTAGTGTATGCCCAGTCCTCTTTATTGTCATCTGCAAAGCATGTTATTGTCTTTATATCATGGAGGGTGCAGACTCTCTGTCTTATACTCTAAGGTGAGGTTTGAAAAACTACATTTGATGATCCAAATTCAAATGCTACTTATTTTTATAAAGAAGATATTATTGGAATAGAACAATGCTTATTCATTTATAAATTGTCTATGACTACTTTCACTCTACCATGCCCAAGTTGGGTAGATACAACAAATACTGCATGATCTACAATGCTTAAAATAGTCCTGCTCTGTCACAGAAAAGTGCCAATATCTGACCTAAGGTTCTGCCCTCTGTCACAAAGTAGCTGGGTTTTCTTGGTGAGACATTTAATATTTCTTGTCCTTATAAAAACGAGGATGTTGGACTAGCCAGCTTCTACAGAGTGATGTGACTCAGCACCGTGGGCTCATCCAAGTTTGTACAAGTTTGATAAGCATTCTACTCAATTCTAACTGCAGTTCTGCCACTTGTTTTCCTGGTTTTTCTCCAGTACACTGTGGAGTTTACAAGTTACAATGTACTTTATGTATTTAATTAGTTTAATATCATTTATGTTATATTTTTATCTATGTATTTGAGATGTTTGGGAGGAAATATGACTAAGCTGAAGCATGAGGGATAAATATAAATTAGATAAGAAATGGGCTTAGGAGAAAAGAAACAACATGAGCAAAGACTTTTGCCAGAAATAACATTTTCATTAATTCTATAGTGCTTTAGATTTTAACATGTCACACTATTTTATGAAATATGAAGAAAGATAAAATGCTATAATTCATGTGTAATATGACCTTGATTGCAAAATGTATGCTAGTTTCAGAATCTGAAAAGGAAAAGCTCATGTTGCTATTGATGAAAGATAACAATATGGCACATTTGGAGAAGATTAATATGATTACAGCACAAAGACTAAAATGATCCATAATATGGGAAGAGTCAGGGAGAAGCTCAATTTATATAGAAGTTGTAAGAGTTTTGGAGATTGTAGCAGAGAGATCTATGAGAATATAAACAGAGGAACTGACTTCAGATAAGAGTACATATACTTTCTCTATCCTAACAGAAAGGTCAGAATTGATGACGAGTTTAGATGCTGGTATGGGAGCAGAGATGTGTAAAGAATTTCATGACTGGTAACTACTATTTTCTGTGTGAGGTATGATATAATAATGTAGTAAAAAGTTTAAATAAAGTGGAGATTGAAAATTCCTGTGGCACAGAGTAGGAAATCGGCCAAGTAATACATTTTGTTAGGATACCTGTAAAGTATTGTAATGTCTAGATAAATTTGATCACATGGGAATTTCTTGTGGTATAGAACTGTGTGTTGAGTACCTGGTGGTTACAAAATTTAACATAACTAGAATGAAAGCAGCCTCATGCTTTATATATATATATATATATATATATATATATATATCTAAGGATGCTAAATGTGATGCTTTCTATAGTTTTAGGAGCAAGAGAAAAATTTTATTACCAAGCATTCCTAAATTCTATAAACTAACCATGAAGATCTTGGAAAGAATGATTTAAAAAATGTATTCTGGGGGCCAGGCACAGTGGCTCACGCCTGTAATCCCAACACTTTGGGAGGCTGAGGTGGGCGGATCATGAAGTCAGGAGATCGAGACTATCCTGGCTAACACAGTGAAACCCCATCTCTACTAAAAGTACAAAAATTAGCCAGGTGTGGTGGTGCGTGCCTTTAGTCCCAGCTACTTGGGAGGCTGAGGCAGGAGAATTGCTTGAACCCAGGAGGCGGAGGTTGCAATGAGCCAAGATCGCACCACTGCACTCCAGCCTGGGTGACAGAGAGAGACTTCATCTCAAAAAAACAAAACAAACAAACAAACAAAAAAAGTATTCTGGTAGCAATAGGCCATCAATCAGCACTAGAGATAATAAAAAAAATTTTTAAAATAGAAAGGAAAGAAGGAAGGAAGGAAGGAGAAAGAAGAAAAGAAGAAAATACTTCACTGGGAAATATAGAGAGAGAGAAGAATGGAGTACTCTAAGGAAAGTAATCAAGATACTATGCCCCCTCTTCAGAGAGGAGGTTTCTGTCTAGAGTCAGTATGAGCTGACTTCAGCACACTGCTACATACATCCACAAAGCAAGAACTGCAGTGTCTGGCGGTCAGTTTAACACACAAGAATGACTGGAAAAACTCTAGGACTTACATAATATATCATTGTGAGAGCCTGGAGTAACACACCGAAAGAAGTTTTGCAGGTATGGTGATGAGAAAAAATACAGCTCTGCTTGCATGTGACTGAGACCAGCTTATTTACTAAGGCAGTTACATTTATTTTACACAGTCAAATTAAATATTTTATCTGCTATATACTCGACCCATCATGATTGCTAGGAAATTCCATCTCGGTTATTATCATATTCTCCCTTTCATATTGGTTACACCATCTAAGACAAGATCTAAATTGGATAGCTTTTGAGATAAGCTTGAGAAAAGAACAGGAACTGAGTCCATCATGAAAACGATGAGTTTTGGATAACTGAAGTTATTATTCCAGAAAGATTATATAGATCAAGGGCACTACATACACCTGTCATTTTCCCCATTGCTATCGTTAATTCACCATTATAGCCTGCTGGCATCATTGAATAAAGTATACCATAGGGTATAAGGTAGAGAAAAAGTTTTTTTTCCTGGTAGCTTTTATGAGTTGGTGTCATAACTTGGCATGAAGGCCTACTGACTCTATTGTTCTCTTTGCACTTTCTTTCCCCGAGAGAGTGCCAAAAGGATTAAGATGAGTGAAGAGATTATTCTGCCATATATAATCATTACTATTTCTCTTGATTTTCACCCTTTACCATAGCTGTCATCTTAGGGTAGATTTCTTCTGTTAAAAGAAAAACTTTTAGAAAATCAAATTTATCAGAGTTACTTTGAGCAAAAAAACAATTCATGAATTGGGCAGCACACTGAATCAGTAAAGGTTCAGAAAACTCCACTCAACAACTTAGACCCATAGTACTTACACACAGAATAACGAAGTGACATACAGAAATAGCCTGATTGGTTATAGCTCAATGTTTGCCTTATTTGAACATGTCTGAGTGGTTTGCAGCATGTGATTGCCTGAAAACTTGGCTGTTGTGATTGGCCAAGCTTTGATGACTTGTTAGAAGAATATACTCTCAATTTAGCTTGCAGTTTGTCTACATGTAAGTTAGATTACAGTTTGCTCTGTACAGAGGCAACTTTAGACAAAATTTACTTTAAAAATTTGTTCCTTTGGAGGAGCCAAGATGG
The DNA here is from genome assembly GCF_028885655.2 of Pongo abelii. NCBI lineage: Eukaryota > Metazoa > Chordata > Mammalia > Primates > Hominidae > Pongo > Pongo abelii. The sequence continues at coordinate 112,293,922 of NC_071989.2, read as the reverse complement.
CCGAATAGGAACAGCTCCGGTCTACAGCTCCCAGCGCGAGCGACGCAGAAGACGGGTGATTTCTGCATTTCCATCTGAGGTACCGTGTTCATCTCACTAGGGAGTGCCAGACAGTGGGCGCAGGTCAGTGGGTGAGCGCCCCGTGCGCCAGCCGAAGCAGGGGCGAGGCATTGCCTCACTCGGGAAGCGCAAGGGGTCAGGGAGTTCCCCTTCCAGAGGTGACAGACGGCACCTGGAAAATCGGGCCACTCCCACCCGAATACTGTGCTTTTCCGACGGGCTTAGGAAACGGTGCCCCAGGAGAGTATAGCCCTCACCTGGCTCAGAGGGTCCTACGCCCACGGAGTCTCGCTGATTGCTAGCACAGCAGTCTGAGATCAAGCAGCAAGTCGGCAGCGAGGCTGGGGGAGGGGCGCCCGCCATTGCCCAGGCTCGCTTAGGTAAACAAAGCAGCCTGGAAGCTTGAACTGGGTGGAGCCCACCACAGCTCAAGGAGGCCTGCCTGCCTGCCTCTGTAGGCTCCACCTCTGGGGGCAGGGCACAGACAAACAAAAAGACAGCAGTAACCTCTGCAGACTTAAATGTCCCTGTCTGACAGCTGTGAGGAGAGCAGTGGTTCTCCCAGCACGCAGCTGGAGATCTGAGAACGGGCTGACTGCCTCCTCAAGTGGGTCCCTGACCCCTGACCCCCGAGCAGCCTAACTGGGAGGCACCCCCCAGCAGGGGCAGACTGACACCTCACACAGCCGGCCAGGTACTCCAACAGACCTGCAGCTGAGGGTTCTGTCTATTAGAAGGAAAACTAACAGAAAGGACATCCACACCAAAAACCCATCTGTACATCACCATCATCAAAGACCAAAAGTAGATAAAACCATAAAGATGGGGAAAAAACAGAGCAGAAAAACTGGAAACTCTAAAAACCAGAGTACCTCTCCTCCTCCAAAGGAACGCAGTTCCTCACCAGCAACGGAACAAAGCTGGACGGAGAATGACTTTGACGAGCTGAGAGAAGAAGGCTTCAGACGATCAAATTACTCCGAGCTACGGGAGGATATTCAATCCAAAGGCAAAGAAGTTGAAAACTTTGAAAAAAATTTAGAAGAATGTATAACTAGAATAACCAATACAGAGAAGTGCTTAAAGGAGCTGATGGAGCTGAAAACCAAGGCTCGAGAACTACGTGAAGAATGCAGAAGCCTCAGGAGCCGATGCGATCAAATGGAAGAAAGGGTATCAGCCCTGGAAGATGAAATGAATGAAATGAAGCGAGAAGGGAAGTTTAGAGAAAAAAGAATAAAAAGAAACGAGCAAAGCCTCCAAGAAATGTGGGACTATGTGAAAAGACCAAATCTACGTCTGATTGGTGTCCCTGAAAGTGACGGGGAGAATGGAAACAAGTTGGAAAACACTCTGCAGGATATTATCCAGGAGAACTTCCCCAATCTAGCAAGGCAGGCCAACATTCAGATTCAGGAAATACAGAGAACGCCACAAAGATACTCTTCGAGAAGAGCAACTCCAAGACACATAATTGTCAGATTCACCAAAGTTGAAATGAAGGAAAAAATGTTAAGGGCAGCCAGAGAGAAAGGACGGGTTACCATCAAAGGGAAGCCCATCAGACTAACAGCGGATCTCTCGGCAGAAACCCTACAAGCCAGAAGAGAGTGGGGGCCAATATTCAACATTCTTAAAGAAAAGAATTTTCAACCCAGAATTTCATATCCTGCCAAACTAAGCTTCATAAGTGAAGGAGAAATAAAATACTTTACAGACAAGCAAATGCTGAGAGATTTTGTCACCACCAGGCCTGCCCTAAAAGAGCTCTTGAAGGAAGCGCTAAACATGGAAAGGCACAACCGGTACCAGCCACTGCAAAATCATACCGAAATGTAAAGACCATTGAGACTAGGAAGAGACTGCATCAACTAACGAGCAAAATAACCAGCTAACATCATAATGACAGGATCAAATTCACACATAACAATATTAACTTTAAATGTAAATGGACTAAATGCTCCAATTAAAAGACACAGACTGGCAAATTGGATAAAGACTCAAGACCCATCAGTGTGCTGTATTCAGGAAACCCATCTCACGTGCAGAGACACACATAGGCTCAAAATAAAAGGATGGAGGAAGATCTACCAAGCAAATGGAAAACAAAAAAAGGCAGGGGTTGCAATCCTAGTCTCTGATAAAACAGACTTTAAACCAACAAAGATCAAAAGAGACAAAGAAGGCCATTACATAATGGTAAAGGGATTAATTCAACAAGAAGAGCTAACTATCCTAAATATATATGCACCCAATACAGGAGCACCCAGATTCATAAAGCAAGTCCTGAGTGACCTACAAAGAGACTTAGACTCCCACACATTAATAATGGGAGACTTTAACACCCCACTGTCAACATTAGACAGATCAACGAGACAGAAAGTCAACAAGGATACCCAGGAATTGAACTCAGCTCTGCACCAAGCAGACCTAATAGACATCTACAGAACTCTCCACCCCAAATCAACAGAATATACATTTTTTTCAGCACCACACCACACCTATTCCAAAATTGACCATATCCTTGGAAGTAAAGCTCTCCTCAATAAATGTAAAAGAACAGAAATTGTAACAAACTGTCTCTCAGATCACAGTGCAATCAAGCTAGAACTCAGGATTAAGAATCTCACTCAAAACTGCTCAACTACGTGGAAACTGAACAACCTGCTCCTGAATGACTACTGGGTACATAACGAAATGAAGGCAGAAATAAAGATGTTCTTTGAAACCAACGAGAACCAAGACACAACATACCAGAATCTCTTGGATGCATTCAAAGCAGTGTGTAGAGGGAAATTTATAGCACTAAATGCCCACAAGAGAAAGCAGGAAAGATCCAAAATTGACACCCTAACATCACAATTAAAAGAACTAGAAAAGCAAGAGCAAACACATTCAAAAGCTAGCAGAAGGCAAGAAATAACTAAAATCAGAGCAGAACTGAAGGAAATAGAGACACAAAAAACCCTTCAAAAAATCAATGAATCCAGGAGCTGGTTTTTTGAAAGGATCAACAAAATTGATAGACCGCTAGCAAGATTAATAAAGAAAAAAAGAGAGAAGAATCAAATAGATGCAATAAAAAATGATAAAGGGGATATCACCACCGATCCCACAGAAATACAAACTACCATCAGAGAATATTACAAACACCTCTATGCAAATAAACTAGAAAATCTAGAAGAAATGGATAAATTCCTCAACACATACACCCTCCCAAGACTAAACCAAGAAGAAGTTCAATCTCTGAATAGACCAATAACAGGAGCTGAAATTATGGCAATAATCAATAGCTTACCAACCAAAAAAAGTCCAGGACCAGATGGATTCACAGCCGAATTCTACCAGAGGTACAAGGAGGAGCTGGTACCATTCCTTCTGAAACTATTCCAATCAATAGAAAAAGAGGGAATCCTCCCTAACTCATTTTATGAGGCCAGCATCATCCTGATACCAAAGCCTGGCAGAGACACAACAAAAAAAGAGAATTTTAGACCAATATCCTTGATGAACATTGATGCAAAAATCCTCAATAAAATACTGGCAAACAGAATCCAGCAGCACATCAAAAAGCTTATCCACCATGATCAAGTGGGCTTCATTCCTGGGATGCAAGGCTGGTTCAATATACGCAAATCAATAAATGTAATCCAGCATATAAACAGAACCAAAGACAAAAACCACATGATTATCTCAATAGATGCAGAAAAGGCCTTTGACAAAATTCAACAACCCTTCATGCTAAAAACTCTCAATAAATTAGGAATTGATGGGACGTATCTCAAAATAATAAGAGCTATTTATGACAAACCCACAGCCAATATCATACTGAATGGGCAAAAACTGAAAGCATTCCCTTTGAAAACTGGCACAAGACAGGGATGCCCTCTCTCGCCACTTCTATTCAACATAGTGTTGGAAGTTCTGGCCAGGGCAATTAGGCAGGAGAAGGAAATCAAGGGTATTCAATTAGGAAAAGAGGAAGTCAAATTGTCCCTGTTTGCAGATGACATGATAGTATATCTAGAAAACCCCATTGTCTCAGCCCAAAATCTCCTTAAGCTGATAAGCAACTTCAGCAAAGTCTCAGGATACAAAATCAATGTGCAAAAATCACAAGCATTCTTATACATCAATAACAGACAAACAGAGAGCCAAATCATGAGTGAACTCCCATTCACAATTGCTTCAAAGAGAATAAAATACCTAGGAATCCAACTTACAAGGGATGTGAAAGACCTCTTCAAGGAGAACTACAAACCACTGCTCAAGGAAATAAAAGAGGATACAAACAAATGGAAGAACATTCCATGCTCATGGGTAGGAAGAATCAATATCATGAAAATGGCCATCCTTCCCAAGATAATTTACAGATTCAATGCCATCCCCATCAAGCTACCAATGACTTTCTTCACAGAATTGGAAAAAACTACTTTAAAGTTCATATGGAACCAAAAAAGAGCCCGCATCGCCAAGTCAATCCTAAGCCAAAAGAACAAAGCTGGAGGCATCACGCTACCTGACTTCAAACTATACTACAAGGCTACAGTAACCAAAACAGCATGGTACTGGTACCAAAACAGAGATATAGATCAATGGAACAGAACAGAGCCGTCAGAAATAATGCCACATATCTACAACCATCTGATCTTTGACAAACCTGAGAAAAACAAGAAATGGGGAAAGGATTCCCTATTGAATAAATGGTGCTGGGAAAACTGGCTAGCCATATGTAGAAAGCTGAAACTGGATCCCTTCCTTACACCTTATACAAAAATCAATTCAAGATGGATTAAAGACTTAAATGTTAGACCTAAAACCATAAAAACCCTAGAAGAAAACCTAGGCAATACCATTCAGGACATAGGCATGGGCAAGGACTTCATGTCTAAAACACCAAAAGCAATGGCAACAAAAGCCAAAATTGACAAATGGGATCTAATTAAACTAAAGAGCTTCTGCACAGCAAAGGAAACTACCATCAGAGTGAACAGGCAACCTACAAAATGGGAGAAAATTTTCGCAACCTACTCATCTGACAAAGGGCTAATATCCAGAATCTACAATGAACTCCAACAAATTTACAAGAAAAAAACAAACAACCCCATCAAAAAGTGGGCGAAGGACATGAACAGACACTTCTCAAAAGAAGACATTTATGCAGCCAAAAGACACATGAAAAAATGCTCACCATCACTGGCCATCAGAGAAATGCAAATCAAAACCACAATGAGATACCATCTCACACCAGTTAGAATGCGATCATTAAAAAGTCAGGAAACAACAGGTGCTGGAGAGGATGTGGAGAAATAGGAACACTTTTACACTGTTGGTGGGACTGTAAACTAGTTCAACCCTTGTGGAAGTCAGTGTGGCGATTCCTCAGGGATCTAGAACTAGAAATTCCATTCGACCCAGCCATCCCATTACTGGGTATATACCCAAAGGACTATAAATCATGCTGCTATAAAGACACATGCACACGTATGTTTATTGCGGCATTATTCACAATAGCAAAGACTTGGAACCAACCCAAATGTCCAACAATGATAGACTGGATTAAGAAAATGTGGCACATCTACACCATGGAATACTATGCAGCCATAAGAAATGATGAGTTCACGTCCTTTGTAGGGACATGGATGAAATTGGAAATCATCATTCTCAGTAAACTATCGCAAGAACAAAAAACCAAACACCGCATATTCTCACTCATAGGTGGGAATTGAACAATGAGAACACATGGACACAGGAAGGGGAACATCACACTTCAGGGACTGTTGTGGGTTGGGGGGAGTGGGGAGGGATAACACTGGGAGATATACCTAATGCTAGATGACGAGTTGGTGGGTGCAGTGCACCAGCATGGCACATGTATACATATGTAACTTACTGCACATTGGGCACATGTACCATAAAACCTAAAGTATAATAATAATAATAATAATAATAATTACAATAAAAGAAAAAAAAAAGAAATAAAAGTATAAATTAACCTGTAACATGAATGTAAAAGGGGCTTAATAAAATAGAAATAAATAACACTTTAATGATAAAAAAAAAAAAAAAAAAGAAATAGTAAAGAGAGCAAGCGTGGTGGCTCACGCCTATAATCCCAGCACTTTGGGAGGTGAAGACAGCAGGATCACTTGAGACCAGGAGCTCAAGACCAACCTAGGCAACACAGCAAGACCCTGTGTCTTACCAATAAAATAATAATAATAAAGAGAAATGTCACACATTCTTTACCCAGTATTCTTCAATGACATGTTACAAACTACAGCATAATATCACAAGGGACACTGACATTGATATTGTCAAGACACAGAACAGTTCTACCACCACAAGGAGCCCTCATGTTACCCTTTTGTAATCACACTGACCTTTCCCCACTTCCATGCCTAACCCCTGGCAACCACTAATATGTTCTCTACTTCTATTAAACTTGTCATTTCAAGAAAGTGAAAAAAAAAAAAAAAAAAAAAATTTGTTCCTTTTGATCAACTTCTCAATTTTGAGACGTTGACCAAAACCTTGGACACTGACCCCGCTTTCTGTCACCATCATAATGGATGTATTTGGTCTTAGTATGTAATTCACAATTACGATATCAAATTAAGTGAATGAGTCTGTATGCTTTCTTAATGTTTTTGATATTCTAACCCTAGTGAGATTATCTGATGTGCAAAAATGGCTGCACACAAGCATTTAAGACCCTTGAGAGGATACAACATATTAGGGGGACTGTTATGATGTCTGTAAATAAATACTAAGGAATTAAAGTACACCTCTTAACAGGAGTCTCCATAAGCCAAACTAAACAAAATAAAAAAATTCAAAGTTCAGGTAATAAATAGAATTCAACAGTATTCAAGTCCAATTGGTCACAGTCTTTATTTGAGAATTAAGGACCACGGTTTGCTATAAAATGGTCTGACTTAAAGAAGTGTTCATCTTTGTAGTAAAACTGGTAATGAAATGAAAGTCATAGTAACTTTGAAAGTCACAAAAAAACATAAAAATGAGTAAACTTTAGAAGAGTCAAGCTTGCTATTCACCATTCAGAATGCCTGCAAACCAAAATTTAGCTGCTCCCACAAACACATTATGTCTTCCTGTCACCTCAGAATATTTAAAATGTATTAAGTGGCGTTGTCTAGAGAAACATCTTAAGCTTTCTGCAGTAGTAATAAAAGGGGAAAGATAAATGCAACATTCGGTTTTGTTCAACACCCTACACAAGCACTCAACATGGACAAAAAGGGGATCTCAAGCTGCACAATATTCCATTAAGTGTTTTTGTTGAACACCAGTGTTTTCATTCACTTTTTGGAGAGTGGCTTCTACTTGTCTGAAACACTGGGAGGTCTCATTGGCACAGAATCCCAGATTTTCCTAATTTACGAATTAGCTTGAAGATCCATATTATTAGTATCTCACTACTGCCAAGAGGTAGCCACCAAGAGCCCCACTGGAATCTTTCCTCAGTGGAAATTAACATCTTCATCTGCTTTGAGATTGGTACTAATTTTGGTTATAGACTTCTTTAAACTGTGATTATGGAAGGTACTATTGGAACTTTCAGGAAAAGCTATTCAAAAGGCAGGAATGAGCCAGGCCAAATAGCAAGATCTCAGCTTGTCTCCAAGTCTTGAGTACTAGATGATTAAAAGTACAATATATTCTACATTTTGCAGGCACTACTTGGATAGGTTTTCTATATTTGGAAGTGATTAGGTTATTAATTGGAAATGCCAAGGTACTATTTCTAGTGGTGGTAGGAGAGCAAGAAGCAGTCTCTGGTTTCTTGTTAAAGCCTTCCACAGATTATGGTCCCAGAGATTTTTCTGCAAGGTTAGTGATTAGGGCAACAGGAAATAGGAACTAAAGGTAAAAATAAAAGACTTTCATGATGACAGACCAGTCTTGATCCAGGATCTTGGAAAAGCTATTCCTGTCTAGTATGACATCTCCATTTTGGGGAAAAACTTTCTTAATCATCTTTACCTGAAAGTCTCCAACATATGAACAGTTCCAGGAATATAGATGGGTCTTTTGAGTTGAGACTTGTGGATCCAAGACTCCAGACCCTAAACTTCTATGAAAAAACCTGGAAAGGTCCCTTCCGATGGAGTTCAAGGCAGTCTCTCGAAGTCATTTCTAAAAGACCCAATCTCTGGGTTCTAGTTTGTGAAAGGTTTGGTTATCATCAGTTGGTAGGTCACAGTGGGTTTCTTTAACCTGGTGAAAATATGATTTGGCATAATGCATGAAAGCCTTGCACTGTTGGGTCATGCCAGAGTTTATGAGTGAGAGATACATGAGGTTCTATTGTTATGGGGATAGGACATCCAGTAACTATTTCATCGATGTCAATCTATGTTTTCCAGTGGGCATAAATCCGATTGCCACCAAATAGTAATACCTTTGAACAAGTCAATCCAATTGTTTCAGTTAGCTTTGCCTAATGCCATTGTGCTTGTAATGTGTTATTTAACTTTTTACAATTGTCCAGCGTAAGTACTTATATCACTGGAGATATCTCCAGAAATGTCCTATGAAGGAAATACATTTTCTAATAACCTTTTAGCTACTGATAAAGCATCAAATTCCTGCATAGGAAATCTTCCTGTGAATAGGAAAACATCCTGCATTGGAAACGTGCATTGATGATGGCAATTGAATGGTACCCATCTGAAAGTGTTCAAGTGATCTAGCTAATGCCAGAAATGTCACCTAAGGTTTTTAATTGTCTTGCCAGAATTATGAGTTCGAAAAACCAAACTTGGTTATTATAAACCATTTTGGCAATTTTGAAACAATCATCCTACCATTTTTTTCATGATTTGGATCATTTTATCTTTTCCATGATGAATCATAGAGTGCAGAGTTTCCATAATAATGGAAGATTTAAGGACTCAAGAAGGACCAAGTGGCCATCCAGGCTCTACTTGAGTCCACATTAATGTTAAATTTGCATCCTATTAAATAAAAATTTTATTCCTCCAAGTGAATAGTTCTGTTTTTAAATAGGTTAACATAGGTTAACATAGGTTATTTCACTGGGATCAATCTTCAAATCTTAACAATTTCAGTACTGGCTGGCTAAGCGTCCAAATCTGCCAAATCATTTCCTTAGTATTTAATTAATTATTGTCCTGCTTGACATTGGGTTAGAAGTTTTATAAATCAGTTTATTTTTTCAAGAGAGCTCTGAGAATTCTTAGTCAATGGTATGATCTTAAATTTATCAGAAACCTGTACTTGTCAGATACCTTTTCAGTATTCTCCTTGAAGACAAACCACTTTAGGGTTCTTGTAGTTCAGGAAAGTACCAAAGTAAACAATTAACTGTTTATGAGTGACAAGACTTAAATGGTCATGTTTAAAATTTGATGAGCGTTCATTAAATAATAACACAATTGACAAATAAATTTAGTTATTTCTGTCACATAAAACATTTTAAGAAAATAACTAGAATTATTACTGATAGAAGTATACCAGGACTATTATATTTTTATAAATTTTATAGAATTTTAAAAACCCATATTAATACCACATTCTTACAAATATAACTCAAAGAACATTTAGCATTCTATACTTATTATGTGATAATGCTTCCCATAACATAAAATATAATAAGCCCAATTAACATATCTCTTTTTATATAGAGATATTCTTTTGACATTTTCCAACGGCCAGCCTAGAAAAAGGTTTAAAATATTTGATCAAAATAGGATCACAGGCCACTGTGAACAATATTCATGTATTTAACCAAAGTGATAAATTTAAATACTCTAAGTACAGAAAGTTACACAGTGCACAAAATCCTCAGCTTTTTTTTTTTTTTAAATTAGAGAGGACTCAGTTTTCTTAAGTTATCAAAAGCCTAATAAAGACAAGATTAAGCAAAGAACATTTTCTTGGTAAAACACAGAATCTTTGTTCCCTGGACTAATTACTTAAAAGGATGAAAAAAAAATCTTCACAATTTTCTGTCAAAAGCAGGTCAATACTTCAATAAAACCTTGTTGTTATGACAGAGAGGATCAGGTTCTAGTTTTTCGTCAGTTTATTTTTTTATATTAATATGTTCAACTTTTAGAAAAAAAATTTTTTTCATCTTAGTTTGACTAGTTTGACTACACATACAATTTCTTTCACAAAATTCACCTTCCACAAACTTCCTACCACTTTCTCATCCATTAAGTTTTTGTCCTACGCTTTTTCTCTTCTAAGTTTGGAACAACCAGTCATTCTAATTTAGGACAAAAATTATTATTTTTCTCTTAACATAACAAAACATCTTCATACCTGATAGCTTTTTTTTTTTTTTTTACCAAACATACCTATTAGCTAAGTACATTTGCATACAGTTGTTTCTCTTATGATTTCTAGTAATTTTAGTTACATATATTAATTAGAATTCTTAACCCTTGTGATCTTAACTTCCAGCGAACACTAGGAAACAAACAATTGCGAACTGTCTATCACACCAGAAATCTGTAGCTTGGCGTATCTATGAATCACAATTTCTAGAAGCATGAGCTTTCTCTTAGTAAATTTGTCAATATGGCACAGAACATGTTTACTAAGAATCCCAAATATCTTCAGTTTCTCTTTAACAAGAAACTGTGGAGGAAGCAAACTTTTACCTTGGTTCTCTTAGGGTTTGGTTTTGGTTTTGGTTTTTATGCTGGGCCTGAGAATGAAATTGTTGTTTATACAGATTTCCCACAGCTTTAATTTTCATTCTTGATGATGAGAATGTTAAAACCTTCTGGTACAGAAAGGGCAAGTTTTGCATGAAAATTTTATCTTACTTAAAGCTATTTAACTGACTTATTTTTTAAAATTATGCTTGGATTGCTTATAAAGATGAGACATTAAATAGCTAGCCATCATCTAAAGTTATTTTTCTTAAATTTTGTAATGTAGAAAGATCATAAGCTTTTCTTCCTGTAAACCTAGGTAGAAAAGGTCTATATTATATTTCAGGCTCAAAACCCTGAAGATATGCCTATTTTAATCAAATCAATGATATTCTTGTTTATCAGAAATTACCCAAGTCACATGAACTAGAAAAGCATTTGGCTTATTTCTTACTTTCCTGAGGGAATATTGTATTAACATAAGCACTTATTTTTCTTAAGTAAATTAAATAGAGCTCTTTTACCATTTAATTTGGCAAGATCATAGATAGAAAAATATATACATAGATATCATCCATACAGACATACATAAACATATCAACAGAAACAGATCTTATAGCTTTTATTCTAAAATTTTAGTCATGTGTCAGAATAATACAAGCTTGTCAATTTATTAAAGAATATCTGAATCATAGTAATATTTTTTAAAAAACACTTTAAGATTTGTTTTTCATTTGCCTTTTGTAAGAAACCTTTTAAACAGATACATTTTGGTTAATTTAATATTTTAGATGCCTCTGTATATCAATTAAAGAATGCATCCAGTTGCTTTGGTGATATTTGGGATCCATTCTTTTCTAAAGCACTTTGCAAGTGAACAATTTTATCTATATGAAAAAATTCCCAATTGTAGTCACTGTAATTCTAAGTTGTCCTTAGGAAGGTTAATCAATTTTTCCAAAATTACACAAGTTCTGGGCCCTCAGTTTTTGTACATTAAATCAGCCAGTGTCCAGAAAGTGGAGTCCTGGACTCCTGGAGTTTCAGATTTCTTAGATTTAGACAAGCTCATTTTCAAAAATGGATTACCTGAGGCCTCTAACTGTATCCAGTTCAGTCAATTATGGACTACCTGAGGCCTGTAACTGTATTCAATCCACTTAATTATCAGATCCAAGTCAATTCTACCTAGTCCAGTAAAAATTGCTCAAATATTCAGAAAGCTCAAAACACAAATCTGTGGAGCTCAAATTTGATAGAGATTAATGGGCACAATGGGCCCTGGCAGATAACTTGGCTTACTCACTCAGTGTTCCTAAGGGTCCCTGGGGGTTTACTCTGGATTTGACTTCTGATGCCAATTTGTGAAAAGAAAAACTTTAGACAAATTAAATTAGCAGAGCTTATGTGAACAAAGAAACAATTTATGAATCAGGCAGCACCCTGAACCAGTAAAGGTTTAGCGAGCTCCACCTAGCAATGTGAGCAAACAGTATTTACGGGGAGAAAAAGGAAGTGACATACAGAAATAGCCTACTTGGTTACAGTTTGGCATTGCCTTATTTGAATACATCTGAGCGGTTTGTAACTTGTGGTTGTTTAAAAGCTCAGCTGCTATGGGCCAGGTATGGTGGCTCATGCCTGTAATCCCAGCACTTTGGGAGGCCGAGGTGGGTGGATCACGAGGTCAGAAGATCAAGACCATTGTGGCTAACACAGTGAAACCCCGTCTCTACTGAAAATACAAAAAAAATTAGCTGGGCGTCTGTAGTCCCAGCTACTCGGGAGGCTGAGGCAGGAGAATGGCATGAACCCAGGAGGCGGAGCTTGCAGTGAGCTGAGATCACGCCACTGCACCATTCCAGCCTGGGCAACAGAGCGAGACTCCACCTCAAAAAAAAAAAAAAAGCTCAGCTGCTGCTATGATTGACCAAGACTCAGTAACTTGTAAAAAGAATATATTCTCAAGTTAGGTTGTAGTTTGTTTACTTATTAAGTTAGGTTACAATTTGCTATGTACAGAAGCAGCTTTAAGCCAAATTTAATTTAATTTAACACTTCACTTTTAGAGAAATAATAAATCAAGAAAATAAGAAATTTTAAGATACTACTCTAAAGATAGTGTAAATAAGACATTAACATCAGTATATCTTTGAAGTCAACAGTATAGGATCTGGGGGCAATTTGGGGGGCCTAGCTGGCTCACAGTAATTGATAGTCTTATTTATTTAGTGACTTTCTGTGTTTCTCACCATAACTCATTGAACTCAAGTGAACTAGTCAGTTATTTCTCTGAAATTTGTAATAGCAAGACTATTGATTAGTTTCTCATTGTTGCTACATGTATAATACATGAAATGAGAAGTGGCTTTTCAATTCCTGTGAATCCACATGGGTAGAATAGCAGAAACTTAATCTAATAAGAGAGAAAACTTATGAAATCTAATAGGAAGAAAAGAGAGACATACTATGAAAATATATTACTCTATGTTCTTATTCTCCCTTAAGCTAGTTTTTAACTCTGCTCTTGGCAGATACCTCTTGAACCATATATAAATATCGTATCTGAATTAAGAGTACCTATACCTGAAATATTTTGTGTTTAAATTCCAAACCTCACTACTGCATAATAAAATAGGAAAAATTTCTACATTAATATGGAAACTTTCCAGGCTTATCTTATGGAAATATTAACTATTTCATAATTCATGAACATGTTTGATTTAATTTCTTAAATTTCAAGTATATGGAACCAATGCTTACATGCAAATGTTCATGAAGATGTTCTTGCTCAATAAATTGTCATCATTTATATCACAGTAACTAACAAAGCTAATTATTATAATAACTAATGGTGTTGCTATTAATAATATAACTCTTCAAGCATGTTTCCCTGAATGGAAAGCAATTCTCAAGTAAGTTTCGAACAGTACAAAATACAAAAAGAAATTTAGAAATTCCCTAATATACTGCAATATATTGGTCCTAAATCTCTCTTCTTATTTTAGTGTAAATTCAAGGGGCCTTTTGCAAGTAAACATCAATAGAAAAGTATAGTTTTCAATAAAATAAAAATTGAGGGTCTTTGTAGCAAATGTAGAGAGCAGAGGAGGAAGGAGATAACCTTGGAAAAGGAAAGAAAACAAAATTATTTTCTTCTGTGAACTTCTATTTCCTCTCCCATTTATGAGAGACCATGATTTTGAGGGGCAAACACAATCAGGGCAGACTTATGCAAAAAGAAGTCTGATGAACAGTATAGTCCTGAAGTTTAGGTCTTATACTACAAGGGGAATAGAAACTTTTTAGGAAAAGTATATGAAAATTTTGGAGCAGAAGATTAACAGACATTCATTCAATAAATATTTATGGAGCTTATATTGTGGTGAAGATAGATTTTAAAATATTTTAGAAGTGATAAGTGCCATGAATAAAAGGAAAGTGGCAAGTGTTAGGAAATGTCCTCTTATATGGTGATATTTGAGTCAAGATTTAAAAAGAAGTCAGAGAGATTATCATGAAGAAAGCTAAGAGTTGAATAACAAGGTATTTAGATAATGGAGTGAATTGTGAGAGAGAATAAAGGAGATATATTTAGAGAGGAGCTACCATAACAGATAAGTTTTGAGATTAACACAAACTTTGCTATGCTAAGCATGTTTGAGAGATTTCACTAATGATACAAATTGCATTGCAAATTTTTATTAGATGCTTTATTTTTATTTGATTGAAACATTTATTTTGAACATAAAACCATGACGAAACTGACCATAAGTTGACCCATCTTTATTTGGGATGCATACCAATTGTTTCAAAACAAAATTTTTAAGACGTATCACAGGCTTCTGCACACCTGCTGCTGTCCATAGCCACCTGTGTTTTACTTGTGTTGAGTTTTTATTTTCTTTTTTGTTTGTTTGCTGAAGTATAGGGTTTCATACTTACCCTAGTTATACTTCAACTTGAGAAGTAAGCATGTAATTTCAGCTAAACAATTTCCTTTGTTTCTGGTTCCATCATCCAAACAATCAACTAAAATTTCTTTTTTCATACCTTCTGCAAGTTCTATAAGCTTCAAATCTATCTTCCTTCTCTCTGAAAATACATCATGAAAATTTGAATAATCATTTTTTATATATAGTCAGGAGGCACATTTCCCTGAAAACTCACTTTCAGGTTGAAATAAAACTAATTATATAGATCACTAGTAAACTTAGTGATTTATCTGCTTCCTATATAAATCAATAATGTATCATATTTTTCTCCCTTGAATTATTTGTTTATTTTCCTAATTTCTCCAAGACTTAGTAAATTTAACATAGCAATTCATCAGCCTCCTATATAGAATTGCATCATAAAATGAGATGGGATTTATCTAACTTTTAATTGAAGTTAACCTAAAAAATTGTTTATTTATCTTAGGCATCATTTCCATATTACCCTCACTTGTCTTGCCTATTTTAGTTTGAAACCCACTTTCACAGTAGATAGAAGGAAATACTAAACAAATATGACAAAAAATAAAAGGTTTAACATTAATAAATACAAACAGAGTAGGTTAGTATTGATATGAGAGTATAACTTCAGATCATAGAGACTACAAAATAATTCTAAAAGGACCTGTCTATAGTTTATATTGTACCAGTCTGTACTCTGTTGTGGGGAACAAAGTAAGAGTGGTCTGCCAAGATATAAAAAATGATAAGCCCCAGTGTGTTGAAAGATACCTATCAAAACATATGATCAGAGAATTCCCTGTCTGTCTTGCTGGTAAAACAGAATTTATGAAGTTACACTTTTTTTGAAGATTTTACAGAATAACATTTAAAGAGATGACTTGCTTATATTGCATGCTGAAAAAATTTTATAATCAATACCTAAGATATCTATGACTATAATTGCTGCAGAACAGATCAAGTCCTGAACATTCTGGTTAATGCTCTCTTGCAGTATTCACAACAATTCACCTAAATCTATTACTTTACAAATAAAAATCTGTATATTGAATGTTCTTCAACTGAGCATAAGCATTTAGAAACATCCATCTTTATGTAAGAAAATCACTCATGTATAAAACAGACATGTGTTTCTTCCAGAGCTATCATTGCCTCAGGCCTCTCGCATAATTGCTGTGCTATTCCCAAACTATCCATCCTGCACTTTGGGCTTAACAGATAACACTGGTTGGTGGAATAATGAGTCTCGTGACAAAATAAAAGGGCCCTATTCGAGTGTGACGTGAAACTCCAGCAGTCATGTGAAGATCAAAGTTCCAAACTGTCTTAGTATATCTTTGATCTTTAAATAGGCACATTTAGGTTGTGTCCTCATGGGGCTAGAAGATTGCCTATTTTGACTAAACTGGTGGTATTTGTGTCATTTTTCTTTTAAACTTACTTGAGTCTCAGCCAGTCAGTTGAGTATCTGACAGAGTTTGCTCATATCATTGTTTGTTTGTTTCTTAAAAAACTGATAAAAAAAAGAAACTATACTTAGGCAAAAGGCGAAGAAGCAATTGTTTGGATTTTTAAATGCCCTATAGATATTGTCAGAAAATATCAATCTATTCTCACATTTTGCAACTGGTTTCCTATTGTTATATTTTCTTAAGGCAGATTTTATTTACAGTTACTGTAAAACTTTCATTTCAGTAAACTAAAATTTTAGTTGACTGCTGAGTTTTACTTTCCTCAATAAATGAACATAAATATATTAATCCTGATAAAATTTTCATTTGTCAGTAAATGTAACTTAAATAATTAAAATTATTTCCGTTTACCAAAATAATTTTAGGTTTAGGCTTTTGCAGGTAAATGAAAAGGAAAATACTAGTCAAAGTACTTTTCCCAAAAAGTTATTGACTGGAAACACTGTTAGCTTCCTCCTCTTCCCATCATAAAATAGATCAAAGGATTTTGAAAGCTAAGAATAATGCAGCTCACATTTAAGATAACTACTGGTCACAGGTACCTTAAAATCCATCTGTAACAGTCTGTAAAATGCTCTATTGGGTATATACCCAAGGACAGTGATCTGCTTTCATCTTATTGGCGGAAAATCACAGTGAAGACATAAAGTATGACTATTAAAAAATAGTTATGCTTTTAACTGCATACCATATGTATTATATATATATAAATATATGTCTAGTAATTTACAAATATGTAATGTTTGAGTAATGTGGTAATTTAATCCTCAAAGGATATAAACGTAAATGTACACCTTTTACAAAAGTTCCTTACATTTATCAATCAATAGTATCATATTCTTTCCTAAAGGGAATGCAATAATTCCTCATTTAAAAATAAACTTTTTATTATTTTAGAGGTTATTATACATGATTTAGAAATCACTGAAACATTAAAAGAAGTAAAAATCTCCCATAAAATCCTAACTTCATCATCCAGTGATAAATAATATTAATAGTGTGGTGTATAATTTTTTAGTTCTCTCTCTCTCTTTCTCACCATTTATCCATATAAGGTATATTTTAAAAGAAAATGGTTATGTTAACATACATTTTTATATAAAATATATCAACATGGTTTCATGTCATCAAATATTATTTTGCAACTTTATTTTAATCATAGGATTATGTTGTACTTTATAAAGCAGCCTTAACAAATCATTTAAATTTATTTCCATTTTGAATAAAACTTATTGTCTGTGAATTAAATCCACAAGATAATGTTATGGAGAAATGATAAAAGGAAATGCAGTTCATTTTTTATAAATATTGTTGTTTCCTAATTTTGTCTAAACTTATTGTGGTTGATTTAACAAATATTATATGAATACACGCATGCAATCTCACAAGAACTTAGGAAATTTACTTTTCATTATAAATATATAATCCTCTTTTTATACTATGGAGTAAAGAGCTTAGAGTAAAACAGCAAAAGTTTTTAAAATGGAAAATAACAAGGTTACTTCAAAAATTAAAGAAAGGAAATAAATTCAGCATGTTTTTATTTACTGCATCCATAGGAACTGAGTCTGATATTCTCCCTAAAGAATATACATCTGCTTTAAATAGCTTTCTTTGATTACGACACCATCTGATATCCTGAGAAACTCAAAGTCTTCCCTTCAAAGTTATTATGCCTTTCACCCAAGAATCTCAGAGTTCAGTGAAAGCACTTCCTTGCCTTTTACCCATGGGTCCTTCTAATCCTTCTGTGCAAGTTAGGGAAACTGTCAGGAATTATGACGTCATTGATACCTTCTCCAGTTTCAGAAACCACAGACTCACCTAGTTTACCTCTTCCAGTTATTTCTACGTTGTCTTCTTCAGCTCTTTTGAAATTCAGCCACATAGGCAGACCCTGGTTCATTTATCTCTTTTTCCTTTCCCTGTCGGTTTCCCTATCATCTCTATATTTGTGTTTCTCTCTGTTTTGTCTGTGGCTTTCTCTGTTCACGTATATACTCTGTTATATTTGGGCCACAGGTGGACATATCTTCTTTGTGTTTCTGTCCATCCTTTTATTAAGTTCAACTTATTTCAGACTAACCTAACACTCAAACTAGATATCTTTATTAAAATATGTCATCACCCTGTATCTATTTCTAAGTCCACACTTCTTTTATTTCCTTTTTTTTTTACACAAAATAGGAATTATGCTCCTACCAGCTTCTTATTTCTATGACTAATTCTTCTATTAACATTGTAACTTTTGCTATAAACTGTGGAATGTAATTAATATTTTCCATATTCTCAGATTTTATTCATGGCCTGTGTATGTGAATTTGATCTCTCTTCTTTATTTTAAATTGTTAGGATTAAGAAGTTAAATCTCATTTACAGAGGATAGATAAAAATAATGTTTTAAAATATAGCAAAATGTTTATTTTATATAAATACAATATAATTTGTTTATTTTTATACATAAAAACTTATAAAGTCATATACGTAAAGTACAGTTTTTTGTCACTACTAGTTTACTCTCTATATCTACAAAGATGTAAACTGAAAATTAATTTTACCATGCTTCTGAATTGTATTGTTAGGAATTCTCATAGGAAGATACTATCACCTAGGTAGGTAAATATCAAAGAGCATTTTATATTTTCACAGGGTATAAATAAAAGGTATGGGTTTTTAAATAGCTATCTTTTCATCACACCTCTTTATTCCTTCCAGAGACCCCAGTTGGCCTCTGCAAAGGGCAGGCAGTGAGACAGTCTCCATGGATTATGTATAAAGCAAGCTCATTGCAGAAGCTCACGTGGAAGAAGAGACAGATTTACAAGACTGAGAGAAGAATCAGTTGCTTTTCCTTCGCAACACATCCTGGCATTGGTTATTGACCTTGGCGCATTTTACCTAGGTTACTTGACATAGAAACAGAGATAGGTACAGAGGTCATGCAAGTAGGCTTTGGAGTCAAACTGGATCAGATTGACTTACTAATACTTAGTAGTCTCATAGACTTGGCCACATCATCATTGAACTCCTCTGTACTTCAGTCTCTGCTCTGCAGAACTGGAATAATAATAGCATCCTTCTTAGCATTGCTCTGACAAGTTAAAAAGTTAACCTGTGAAATACATTCTACCATAGTAACTTCTCAGTGAATGTCAGTATTATTTGTCAATCCCAAATAGAGAATGTTTCTCTTAAGTATCTGAAGATGTAAACACCAGGCACTAGAATGGAGATGATTTTTATTCACTTCCTTTCCTTAATTCACTCTTTAGTGATCCAAATGTCATTGTTTTATTTTGTTTTGTTTTTAAGTTGCAAAATGGAAACTTTGTCAACACTGTCATATTTATAAGACTTTCAATTCTAATCTTATTCAACAGTATTTTACTAACTGCCCATCTTGCTCAATTTGGATTTGTGTTTCCAAATGTCAGCAGGCCCTATGTTCTTTTTTTTTCTGTCTGTTAAATCCAAATTGTGCTGTTAATATGGTCATAAAAGACCATATAAATTAAATGTTTATATTTTGCTATTGATGTAGGACCCACATTTACAGTTATGGTTACCATCTCTTGTTGTGTGACAGAATCACCTGGGGAGATTGTAAACATACCTCTGTCCTGGCCCACACTCTGACGAATTAAATCATAATCTTCACAAGTCGGTCCTGGAAATTGTGACTTGCTTTTATATTTATAGGTAATTCAAATGTGCTGCCAGAGTTGAGAACCACTGATGAAAGCACAATTGAAAAGACTGCCTATCTTTCCAAGAAAGATTGAAAACATCTCAACAACTATTCATTATGCAAAATCTTTGAGTTTAACAAGACAGGAATTGGGATATTGAAGACTCCACAACAACAAGATGGCTTTTAAACCAAATAATCCAAAAGTAAAACTATTTAGGCTATTCTTCAGTTATTAGAAGTTTTAAAATATTTTTAAAAATTTAGAAACGCTGCTATATCTTTAATCCAGCTATATTATTACAAAAACCAAAACAGAAAAATAACTTTTCAGTACAACACAAAAATATGCTTCAGAGTAACTTCCAGCTTCTTTTTCTTTCATGTTTTGGGCTGTATTTGGAGCAGGCTCCAACCATGCATGTTACAATTGCATTTTGATTAGTATATGCCTGGTGTACATTTGTGCATCATAAATAATGAAAAAAGGACAAACTGACTTTATAGATAACATAATTACCTACTTTAGGACCAATTAAAACAGTAAAGTTGTTAAATTTACCTGATGTTCCCATTAATTTGGTACATAGTCCCAAACAACTAAATGGCACTGTACAAAAAGATTCAATTTACCACATGTTGCAATTCTAATGTAATTGCCATTGATCACTAAGTCACTCTCTCTTTGTTGCATGATTAACAAGTAATACTCTATTATTATAGAATCACCACCATCGTGTACAGTATAATATGAGTGTCAATTCTTATATATTGCTGAACAAAAAATATTTAAGAAACCATTTACTCCGTCAATGGTAACCGCAAAATACATTTTAAATTTGAGCCCACTTATCTACTTTTTATTGATTAATAATTATTTATTCCCATTATTCCTATCTCTTCTATTTGGGGGAAAATAGGATAATTTTCTTTGAATTATAATGACCCATTTTCAGTAAAGATTTAATGCATAACACATATTCTTTGGAAAATATTTTATATCACAGCAATAATAAAATGAATCAACTCATCTCCAACTAAATGATCTCCCACTGTATCAAATGTACAATGACTGCTAATATGCAGACAACCCAATTTAAGAAATCTGCTGCAATATATGAAATGTATGATTGCCTCTGGATCCCATGTTTCTATAAAGTAGTTAGTCTACGTTCAGTTAGTACATTTTATGGAGTTCAAAACTGAAATTTAGGAAGTCTTATCACCATATGTGTCCTTTTCCAGATCTTCATACCAAGTTACTACCATCAGCATACAGTCAGTTGAGGAAAACTATCCCATAAGCTCTAGCTGAAGAAGGAATAATTGGCAGCAGCATGTGCAAGTGATCAGTCACACCTTTTGAATCAGTTCACTCTTTGTGCTCAACCGAGAATTCTGCAACTCTCCATTATTAGCAGGTGAAGGAGTCCAAGGAGGCCTGCCTATGGCCAATTGGCTTCATTGAATCATCCTGTGACGGCAACACCAGCTAGGAAAAAAGAATCCCTGACTTAACGTCTGTTCTCTAGCATTAAAAAGAGTGAGTGTTGGATTTTAAAAAGAAAAGAAGAAAAGAAATCTAGCAGGCTGTTCAGCTAGCATCTAACAAGGCAAGAGGACCTTTGTGGGGTTACCAAATCCCACACCTATTCCTGGCTTTACAGGTAATAAAACTCAGTTTAGTCAGTTGACCCAAGGATGATTCAATGTCTCCATTCCTTGGTTAACTGTGGGTCCTCATTTTCAAATTCTTCTTCCAGGCTCCCACAATTCTTCGACCTAAATTACTGCAATACCTTCATCACTGCAACAAGTCTCCCAGGTTTGTGCAGGTCTCCCGCTCATCCATTTTATACCCTGTAATCAGAATGACCATCTGAATTTCAAATCTGATGACGCTATTTTACTTGTTAAATATTTATAGCCCCCAATTTGCCTTTGGATAAAGTCCCATAGTATTTCTAAGGTTTACAGGGCACTCTTGTGCAGCTTCATTTTTCACTCGTTCCTTCCTTACCCACCCTGTTTGATCTAGATATATGGAATCATTTTTCATTCTCCAGTTACACCATGCCCTCCCTCAGGGAACCTCACAAGTGTTTTTCCCTCTGCTTAGTCCTGCTTTTTTCTTACCTGTATATCTCCCACTAAGTTTTCTCATTCTCACACCTTCTTCTGTGTGGTTCTCTTTGCTCTTTTTATTTAGTTCTATAGCTCCCTGGTATTCCTATTTCAAGACACTTTCGTGACTCTGTTACAATTACCTTATATGTTTCCATATTCATCTCTATCAATAATTATAAGTTCTTTCAGGGCTTATGTTTCTCACTACTAAGTCCCTATGACCTAAAATAGCATTTAGCGCACAGTAAGTGTTCAATAGAAATTTGTTCAAAGCAAAAAAGAATGAATGCGTAGCATATATTTGACAAGTCAAAATGCATCAATGCTTCTAAAGTTCTATTTATTAATCACGTTTTATAAAACTCTAGCATTCATATATATTATCAGGCCAGATGCTGTTGTAATAAACAAAATAAAGCATTTTATTATAATTAGTTATTAAATATGAAATATATTTTACTAAATTGAATTTCTTATTATTCTTTTTATTCTGCATTTTAACCTAATATATTAATTTTTAATTTAACCAGTTATTGAAAAATAACTGACACTTAATGGGTATATATTATACTAACATGCAGATATACCAAAGAGTATTTATGTTATTTCCAATTTTGAACTATTAAAATAGCATCTGGATATTTATTTATTGCTTTATTAAGTACTAATTTAAATATAATTTAAGATTTTCTAGAAGACAACATAATGATCTTAACTTCAATTATTATATAAGATTGCAAAGCAGATTATGCTTTTAGCCAAGAATTATTTAGCATTCTAAAACTATTCTTACACTATATAGCCTGGAATTTGTTGAAGTGCCTATGTGTGATTTTTTTAAATCGCTTCTTTGATTTGACACATAATGTATGTTTTATCACTTCATGTTTTCCCGTGGGCTTGCCTACAATTTTTTATTCATTGCTTTTAATCCACTGAGGGTTTAAAAGCCAAACCACGAGGCTTGATAGAACTGCATGTAAACATAAATGTATGATCTTATTGAAGTATTGGTATAATGCTTAAAATTTTATTATGTTGCTTTGTAAGATATATACAGATATACATATACACATATATGTTATCCAAGTATACATTCTCAGGTGTATTTGCATCAACTTTGTATATTCTTATGCTTTGTTTGAATTGCTTTAAATTGAATGGAAATATTTGAATTGGTTGAAAAGGTTTATAATAATCATTTAAGTTTGCACTTATTTTAATGAATGCTTCAGAGCTTGATATGGCTTGGCTGTTTCCCCACCCAAATCTCATTCAGTAGCTCCCATAATTCCCACATGATGTCGAAGGGACCTGGTGGGGGTTGATTGAATCATGGGGGCAGGTCTTTTCCATCCTGTTCTCATGATAGTGAATGGATCTCACGAGATATGATGGTTTTAAAATTGGGAGTTTCTCTGCACAAGCTCTCTCTTTGCCTGCTCCCATCTCTGTAAGATGTGACTTGCTACTCCTTGTCTTCTGCCATGATTATGAGGCCTCCCAGCCATGTGGAACTCTAAGTCCATTAAACCCTTTTTCCTGTATAAATTACCCAGTCTTGGGTATGTCTTTATAGGCAGTGTGAAAATGGACTAATACAGAGGTATAGGACTAGTACAAATAGCTGCCTGGTGATTTTGATAGAGTTTAATAATTTTCCAATGGTAAAGTTCTTTTTGGGAAAAGGTATAGATTACTTTACAACTTCTATTGTCTAGTCATAGAAACACATGTTCGAAATTACTGTGAGAATAATCTCAAAAGTATTTAGAAATCAAATTGTATTAGATCAACCAAGTTGTGTTTAAGTCATTTATGAATCAACATGTCAGTATAGAACCTACTACTTCTTAAGAAACATGAATGAAATTTCCATCTTCTTTTTAACATTTTACATTCTCTAGGCTTTAGTAATGACTAAAGAAAGCAATTGTATATGAATTATGCTTGTGAAAACATTCTTATGCAACCACAGTTCATGGTAGCAACAACCATCTTATACCTGTCCTACTAAACTGCTGTGACATATAGCAGATACTTGGATAAATGGGTAAATTGTGCATCTTTAATAGATTCCAGAAAAGATGCTATCCTACTAAAACACTTTTTCATAAAGACCTGAAATGAGAAACATCACCACATTGTCTTTAACTTCTATTATCATATAAATGCTTGCATATAATTTTAGTTCAAGACACATAAGATGAATTTCATACTATCCAATGCTTTGTGTGGCTTTGCTGCCCCCTTAAGACAAGTAAACATAAATAAAAAGCTAGTAAAAATTTAGTTTCCTGAATTATTTTATTTAGACATCTGTTCCTACATGTCTTCAACATGTGCACACACACATGCACACAGACACAGAGAAACTCAAATGAAGAAATTGATTGACTAACAATTATTGGACAATTAATCAGTATTTTGCTCGATTCTGCTGCATAATCAATGAAAATATTACTTTTATTTACTGCTCTGAGAAACCCATGTTGTTCTCTCAAGGCAACTAATTTACCAGTATATTTAAGTTTGATAAAGTTTGAAATTGAGTACTTATATTTGTCTAATATAGTTTTATGATTTTTCTTGAGGTACATCATTGAGGAACATGATAGCATATTTTCATTTTATGCCTTAATTATAAAAATTAAACTAAAGCCTTTAATATAAGCTATAAACTTTAGCCATCTAAACAAAAATATATATGCCTCATAAATGTTTTGGTAACTATTATTTCAGGAGATGAAACAGCACATTTAAGGTAATGCATAATATATTCTAAATTAAAAAACAAAATTATGTTAACTGCTTATAAATTTTGAAAGGGGGCAGGTTACAGTGTGATATTTGCTATTGGATTTACTTATAACAAATATTAGAATAAGTCTGGGAAATATTTATAACAAATGTTATTAGAATAATTCTAGAAACAATTTACCTTTTAAGCTAGATGTTCTCTACACAGCCTATTAAATTTTAAGAAAATAATATTTTTGTTTTATTTAAAAGAAATAAAATAATTTAATCAATAAATAAACATTGAGCAAAGCATTATAGTTGAGACTGAGTTACTGTAAGTCATCCCCACCTTTATCAGAAACATGATCTAATTCTGAAGAAATGTGATCTACAATTAATAAGACAAACTGAAATTTTCCAAATTCTACAATATGCTATAGTTATTCTGGTAAAATTAGAAACCAGGTTTGTCTTATTTTTCCTTCGGCTTCAAAAATTTAGCCTATTTTTTATATAAATGGGAATATTCAGTAGAAATAAAACAAAAGACACTATGTTTTTTAAAAAGTTAAACCTTTGTAACTTTTATTTTGGTTGATGTATACATGGAGTAAATATTAATAAATTTGAAAGTCACTCAAAATATGTAGTTCATTATGATAAGTACTAAATTTAATGTTGTATGATGTATGCTTTTTTAAATTGCAACCACAGAATTTAGGCATAAAAGCAATTGCAACTTATGGCTGCCAAAACATCTCCTTTGTCATTTCTGCTCTATTACCTAAATAATTCTGTCATGAATAAAAGGAATGTGATTTATATCTATTGCTCAAGCAGAAATAGCTTCAGAATAATTTGCTTCATAATTTCTTGCTGAAAATGAATAGAGTGACTTAGAAAGGTGTGCGTGTGTTTGTGAGTGTGTGAGTGTGAATGTGTGACTTGAGGAGGTAGTACACTGAGCAGGGCTAGAAAAAGAGTAATGTAGAAGTTCTCAGAGTGGAACATGTCAACCGGAAGGAAGACTCACTCATCAGAAAGTCTGGCCCCTGAAAGGGGCTAGAAGGCCAGAATAAGCCTGATTCATAATGGTCGTAGGGATTGATGGTGGAAGTCAAACTAACTTGAATTATAGTTGTCCTGGATTTTCTGATTTTTAGGTTCAATCCCTGTGGTGAAACCACTATCTCCTTACTGCTGTCATTGCCTCTCTCTTATCATGTGCAGAAGATTAAAAATGGCTGTCAGAGCTGGGCATGCCCAATAACCACAGGCAGGCTTTGACTGCAAGCAAAAAGCTGTATCAATTCCCCTTTACATCTGCATCAAGTATCAGAGAGCAATCAGATGCATCAGCCGGAAGCCTCACCTCGCTGTGAATAGACTGACCAGTTCAAGCAGGATGATTTCTGCAATGCCGTGCCAGAATGTTCAGGGCAGTCAGTGGGTTTTTCAGCTCTACCGCTAAGCTGATACTCCTCAATATGATCTGTTAGTTCCTTCAGTGGCTGTTTCATTTTCTACACACAAAATTTTAATGATTCAGTTGTGAAATCAATGCATTATTTTGTACGAAAACAGTATTTTTTGACTCGCAATTATTTATATGGTTATTATAATGTTTACTCAGATTTTACTATATGGCAGTCCTTCCATCCTCTGTTTTGTTTTCCGTGGTTTCGGTTACTCACCATCAACTGCGGTCTGAAAATATTAAATGGAAAATTCAGGGAATAAACAATTCATAGGTTTTAAACTGCACATTGTTCTGAGTAGCGTGATGAAATCTCATGCCCTCCCACTCTGTCCTGTACAGGACATGAATCATCCCTTTGTTTGGCATATGTCCTCAGAGGATCACCAGGAGCTTAATTCTAAGTCACAATGCCTATGTCATTCACCTCACTTCAACTTATAATGTAGGCATTGTATAATTTTACATCATCACAAGAAGGGTGAGTATAATACAACAAGATATTTAGAGAGAGAGAGAGAGAACACATTCCATATAACTTTTGTTATACTGTTATACTTTTTCTATTTTACCATTAATTATTGTTGTTAATCTCATTGTGCCTAATGTATAAATTAAACTTTACCATAGGTATGTATGTAGAGGAAAATATATAGTAGTACCTATAGGGTTCATTATTATCCATGGTTTTAGGTATCCAGTGGGGGTTTTGGAATGTTTCCCCCACAGATACTAGCTGCATATATGATAAAAATTTTCTGTCATTGTTTCAGTAGTAAGAAGAAGAAATAGCAAAGAAACTTCTTAAAATGGAAATGTAAAACATTTAAGTCATATGTAATGTAAAACATATAAGTCAGAGCCAATAGCCTCCAGAGTAGAAAATGCCTTTCTTCATCTTGACCACTGTATTGGTCAGATTAAGATAAATTAGGTTGTGGTAACAAATGACCTCAAAAATTTTAGTGAAATTCAGTAGTATATGAATTTGTTTCTTTTATCTCCCTCATGTTATATACCTATCATGGTTCCAATGCTTTTGTATCAAGACCTATGGGACAATCTTGTCTACATTATTGCTGAAGGAATCAAAGATTGTAGAAAAAAATGAGGACTCTTCACCACCCTGCCCGGAAGTGGCAAATATTTCTTCCATTCATATTTCACTTGTCTAGCAAGTCACCTGGACAAAATTGGTATCACTGGAGTGGGATGAGCATTATCTTCACAGGAAGGGCCATTATAATTCACAGGGCAAGGTGGTCATGCCTGACATCTACAAGGTGAGAAAATATATTTTTTCCACAGGGAAAGAAGAAATCTTTGAGAATAATAATATAATTGTTCACAATCATGAAGGTGTCAAGAGAGTCAAGAAATAATTCCTAATTCATGCATATCAGGACAGTATCCTACATATCAAGGTAGGTTTGGATTTTGAAGGAACACATGTTAGCAAGATGACTATAAATTCGTGTCACAATTTGAAGCTTAACACAGAAATGTTTGAAGAGAATCAGTTGAATCTGGGTGGCATTTATGTTACCAGGAGCATGCTTGATATGGTAAGTGCCAAAATTCTATTTTGGGAGCCCCAGTATTTAATAGATAGATGATTTGTGCCTAATTCTCTTTTTTTCTTTATGGCCTTTAAAAAAGTCCTTTGGTAGTTTAAAATGTCTTCTGTGAAAGTAGTTTTGGTGTACTACTGGGGTAGACAGTTAAATGGTGAATTGTGCATCCCAGGCAAACTGCTTGTTAATGGCAGAGAAAACGAATGAAAGATATCAAGAGAAAATAAATTGCAGAATGACAGAGCTAGTGCCACTTGCTCCAGCTACTTTATTTCTGGAAATCCTTCTTGTGTTAAACATAAGAAAATGTAGGTTTGATTTTATTAATAGAGGCAGCCTACCCTTGCACAGTCTCAAGGATTGAAATGGACAGCATAAGGATGTGGGGATACGTAATTTTAAGCATAGCGTTTCATAACATATTTGTGTTTTTGAAATGGTATTTACAGAAGATTAATGAAAATGTATCTATATTTTGGCTTTATAATAATTATTAGAAAATATAGGACTTTTGTAGTATTTTTAACATATCTGTATGTAAAACAATGACTGACAAGGCATAGGATATTATAATTTAATTGTCCACATTAAAGCAAATTCAAATAGAAAAGCCTATTTTTGTGATCTTGCTTTTTTTTTTTTCCAATTAGAAGTAAACTCAGGCTTCTATCACCTCCAGGCTCGAGGTTCTTATGAAATCTGACAATCATTTTCATTTTCATCAGGGCCAAATATTTTCAAGTGCTAGTGCTCAGGGAGCTCCCTCAGCACAGCTCTGTTCTACCCTCCATATCTTTCAGGTTTTAATCCTCTTTTGATACAGTTGCTGAATGGAATGAAGCTCATAAAAATGAAACCCGAGAAGGTCTGTGTATAACTCACACTGAGGAGTATAATTGAGCTTAGCTTTTCACACTGTTCTAATGATATGTATTCAGTTTTCTTGCTGCATAGAAAACTTGGAACTATGAATCCAGGCTATTTTGCCAGAAAGATAGACACTTCTCAAACATTCATATCATGATAAATAGTGCATGTGTCTGTATTAGGCATTTGGAAGGACAACTATGTAGCTTTTAAAACAAATACATGTATTTTATATTTATATATATATTTGTTTATATTTATATTTATATAACAATTATATATTAAATCTTTAAAACAAATGTGTGTGTGTGTGTATATATATATATTTTATACTTAGCTCTGCACTGATCAAATTTTAGTTTCCAAGTTTTGAATAGGCAAGTTTTGTCAAATGAAATCAAAGGCAATTCACAACACAAAATAATAAGAATATTAAAATGTAATTTCATATTTGTACTTTTTTCATCTGATTGTAAACTTGTGATTTTATTAAGAAATAAATATCAACAAATGAAAAAGTGTTATAAATATGATTAAAAGTTTGATATGGAAGGGAATATGTTTGCATCAATATTTCTTAACATAAAATGCTAATCAGTGTTGCATAGAAAATATATTTTTGTAAAATTCATTTTTTAAAAATGTGCTCAACAAATATTGCTGAAGTACATCTTATATAACTATTTTTAATACACATTATATTTTTCAAAAAGAAGATATACATTGCAGCATTTCCCAAATTCCTTAGGCCTTTTCTTACAAGAATATCTTTGCTACAAAACAATCTTTGGTAAACACAAGTTTGGGAAAATATTATGGTCAACCACATTTCATATCCATTTCTAGTGGTGACACTCCAGCTTGGCTTCAGCTCTAGATATTGGAGAGATGAGGAGTATGTGAGAACCCCTCTGTCTCAGAGAGGACATGGAGTGTTGGAGTTGGGTCAAGGATACTGGGAAGGTCTGGACTTAACCAGGAGTGGTTGGATTGAATATTCTACTTTATTCTAAGACAGACCAAGTAGTTTCAAACTTTGTCCTCTTAACTGGCATTCTTATTTCTCTAGAAGTAGACCTCAGCCTTCAAACCCAGACTAAATTGCCCTAGCTTTTTATTACTTTGAAATGATCTTATAAGAGCTTGAATGTATAGTAATTTCTACTTTCCTTCTATTTCTGCTGCATCCACCGGTGGTCTATACTACTTACTCATTAGAGCTTATTATATGTAAACTTGAGTTAAAACTATTAAGGGGACATATTCTCTGGATTCACAGTTTGACTTAGAATTTTAGTTCCATCACTTATCAGCTACATAGTAGTGAATCCATGACTTAACCTCGCTAGCCCCAGTTTTTTTTTTCTTTCTTCAAAATGGGTATGAGATTTTCAATAGGAAAAATGAGATAGACAAACAAAATAGCCACAACAGTGCTTTACTAACTGGAAGAAAGAAGCGGACAATTATGTGGTATCAAAGAAATTTTATTTTAGTATTAAATTGTTGTATAATCCTCAAATTAATAATTGATATTAAATTACTCTCTCAATAGTATATGGATAATACAGCTCTAAGAATACAGTTTGGCTTCTTATTATGTGCAGTGTTAAATTTTGTTCTACTGTTTCAAATAAATGTGAAACAAAGAGAAATAGAAAAAGAAATTAGAAATTCAGCAGATACTATTTGTTGTATATGCATATGTGTGACTAACGGGTGATGAAGGGAATGCATATTAAACATTGGTGTGTAACTATCATAGGAGAAAAAGTCCTAATTTAATATTTTTTATAAGTTAGAAATGTTTTTCTATTATAATTAATACTTTATATGCATAAAATATTATATCTATTTAAAATAAATATCCTGTTTACAGAATACTTAATTTAAATATCCTATGATAGTTTGTATTAATATTTAAAATAGATTTTGAAAAAATAAAACAAATGGTATTAAGTTTATTCATTCATTAATTCATGCATTCACTCAATAAAGATTAATGAGTGTTCCTCTATGTCAGGCACTGTACATATACAAGAAATCCACTGAGAATGAGACATGCAGGGCACCTACCTTGAAGTCTATTTTTCAGTGGGTTGTTACCCTTTGATGAGTGCCTGCTTTATGATAAATATTATGCTTAGCCTTGAGACACAGTAGGTACCTTCCAACAACTGACAGTAAACAAAAAATAAGTTTGTGCAGGGTCATTATGAAGCTAATAAGAGAAGCACTTGGAGACTAAAATCATGGAAGTGTTTCCTGACATAACTGAGGTATAAAAAAAAGAATAGGAAATCTCCAGCATAAGAAAAAAATAAAGTAAAATAAAATAAAATGTTCCAGGCACTAGGGGCAACACCAAGGAGAAGGAGCCAAATATTAACTCACATTATTAGGCATTCTTCAAATGCTTAACATAATTGGGTCATAGAGTTCAAAGAAAGGCATTGGGAGAGACATAACCAAATCAGGGTAACCTTCCCAGTTACTCCAAGGGTTTTATTTTGAGACAATAGTAACCCACTGAGATTCTTAAGCTGAATATCATTTGTATATGTGAAAGACCATGCTGACAATTTCATAGTGTCTGGATTGGAAGTAAAGAAGTGAAAATAGAAATATTGTTGTTTGTTATCTGTCACTCAAGTGATAAACAATCAGGATGGGAACTAAACCAGTAACTGGAAAATGGAAAGAAATGAGGAAAACATCAGAAAACATTTAGGAATGAGAGTTGAATCCCATGGGGTGAGAAATAGAAATTAATGGTTGTTTCAAATTTGCTAATATGATAAAGACAATTTCTTCCCCTTGTATAGTTATTAAAGAGCAATCAAAGATCTTGCAAATCGAAGCTAATTTGGAACTTAGAGCAAATGCATTATTTACAACAAGAAAGAGTAAAGTTTACTAGTGACCAATTAGACTTGAAAGATTTTCTGCTTCTGATCTCAATATTATTTTGTTGAAAGTATTCGTGGTATAGTTTTGACTTTTTAAGGGCAACGATCAAAGGAATGACTTTAATAAATTCTACAAAATAGTATTAAACAATTTAATATATTTAATCAAATCTAAGTGACCTTGTTCAAGGTGTCTTCCCTTGCATTGATCTATTTAATTTTTAGTTCTTTGCCTTGAAGTCATATTTCAGACGTGTGCACAGATACTTCTCTTTTTCCTCTGTGGCAATGACAACATTAGGACATGAAAGAAGACATTAGACATGAAAGAAGACAGGAAATAGTTTAAAGCCAATTTTATTTTCAAGTCCCCATTTGATAGTCATTCTCCCTGACTGTTCCCGAACCACGAGAAAATGCCCAAGTGTGTGAGACAGCACCTGTGAAAAATCAAATGAAGGACTGCAGCTTCTAGTATGCAACTACCTTCAAGCCTAGAGTCGGGGCCTCAGTAAATATGAGCTGAGGCTAGCCAGAAGTAAGCTTAATGGACTTTTATTGTTTTAAGACTTACATTTATAGAGCAGTTTTACATTCACAGCAAAATTGAGAAAAAGTTACAGAGATTTTTAGTATTTCCCCTCCCTGGAAACATGCATAGCCTCTCCTATTATCAATATCTTATACGAAAGTGGTACATTCGTTACAATTGATTAACCTACACTGACACATCATTATCACCCAAGCACCATAATTTACATTAGGGTTCACTCTTGGTGTTGTATATTCTATGGGTTTGGACAAATGTATTATGACATTATCCACCATCATAGTATTATCAGAGTGGTTTCACTGCCCTAAAAATCCTCTGTGCTCTGTCTATTAATTCCTCCCTCTCCCTTAATTCCTGGCAACCACTGATCTTTTCAGTCTCCATAGTTTATCCTTTCGCAGGGTGTCATATAGTTCAAATCATACAGTATGTAGCCTTTTCAAATTAGCTTCTTTCACTTAGTACTATGCGTTTAAGGTTTTTCCACGTCTTTTCATGGCTCAATAACTTATTTCTTTTTAGCACTGAATAATATCCCATTGTCTGGGTATACCACCGCTTACTTATGCACTCACTTACTGAAGGACAGTTTGGTTGCTTCCAAGTTCTGAAAATTTTGATTTTTTTTAATTTGCCAGGAAATAATTGCTATATTAAGTTGTTTTAATATGTATGTTCTCTTTCATGGCATCCAGACAAGATCACAAACTAAATAATGTGTCTGGGAAAAAAACATTGGGACAGGAAGCACTGAAGTACAACTTTACTATGCTTATTCCCAGTGACGACTGGATGAGTGATGTTATATCTAAAACAAATATTAAATATAAGACCAAGGGGCACCCGGTTAGTTGGCTGATTAGGTAGTTCTTTAGCATAGTAAAATTACGTATTGGGTCTGGCTGCCTCTGTCTGTCACTGGGACTGAATCAATATCACACTATGTGTTGCAGAGTAAATTTCCATTCATGGTTCAGTGAAGGAAGCAAAAATGAGAATATAAGGTCTGGGTTACCACAGCAATTTCTAGTCACAACAACACAATTTTTCAGGGGATTGTGTTAGGAGGGACAAAGATGGAGGAAGATATGAGAAGCTCAAACTTAAATCCATAGTTGATCATTGGCAATACTGCGTTTTGTGCTGAGGATGTTTATAGCACACTTTCTTTACATGATTAAGGATCATGGCAGGTGGGTATTTTGTTGAGTGGTAGAAATTTTATCAATTTGAAAAATTCTGGAAGTGACCGAAAAGACTTTAGAATCCGTTAAATGTTACCTGCACTCGAAGAAAATATGTTCAAAACTTTTTTTTTTACTTAGCAAATTTTCTATTTCTGTTTATATGTATATATGGAAGTGTCTGTGTGTGTGTGTGTGTGTGTGTGTGTGTGTGTGTGTATTTAAGATTCTAGGATGACTAACAAGGATTTCCTGTATCTTCCATTCATGAAACTATAAAACTTCTTTTATATACTTAGAGTAGCAAGTTCAATATGATTGCATCAGTATGAGTTCTAGATAGTATCAATTTTGAGCTGTGAATATGGTTAGACTACCTACAGCTTCACATCCGGAAAAAGTTGCCTCTTGTCTTTTGTAATTAATCTGCTCCATAAGTAGGTGCTCTCAAAGTTCATGAAATCAGGATGCTTTCTCAAATTACATTGCCACTTTGAATAGTCTTAGTAAAAAAATTTAATATTTTCTTGTTTAACTCAATGAATAATTGATTTGTAAACAGGGATACATTTTCAATCTGAGTTGTAATATTTGACATCAAGTAAAACTTATTTAATTATAATTTTTTTTGAATCAAGCTACTTTTGTAGTTCATGCTATT